>NC_136822.1:17325419-18525419 GCF_951394365.1 Tetrao urogallus
GGGTGCCTTGTGCTTTCCTGTGGGTGGGACTGTGGGCTGTGAGCTATTTTTGCATCTCCCCTCGCTTTCACCTGATTGCAACCGGATACCACAAGCCCCATCAGCCACGAGCGGGGCGCGCTGCCTTGCTAATGTAACACGCCATATGCTGACGGGCGAGAAGACAGAATTTTGGGCTGCCAGGCCGGCGTTTGTTTTTTCCCTAAGAAATTTTTTAAAGCCATACTTGTGTTACTCAGAGCTCCTTGTAATTTGGGGACATCTGCAGAGATCATTCACAGTGTCATTCTTCATTAACGAAGGTGTTATCTTGAAACTGGAGTTAACGAAGCTCGCCGTGATGCTCAGCTCCTTCCAGTCTGATGCGTTGCTTCGTGTCCCATTTCCAGTCGTACAATGATGATCCACAGCAAAATAATTTCAGAGCATACACGTACCCAGGTACTTAAAATAGTTATTTGCAACACTGTTTCATCACTGATTCAGTGGCCACTCTACAGATGAGTTTAAATCAAGCATCTATGATGCGTAGCATATGTGCCTGCTGACTCTCAGGAACAGAGCAGGGCTGATGTCTTCCACTCCTCTCTCACTTCTGGGATTTGCACCCATCCCTTCCCACCTCCCTTATTTAACTCTGATTACTTCCATTTGAGAGCTTTCTGAACCTTCAGGCTCTGTGTGCCACTGAGTTGCTCTTGGTGGTCCTGACACAGTAAGAGTTGGACCAGATGACTCCCAAGGGTCCCTGTTGACCCCAACCAATTCCTCCATTCTGTGACTTTCTGATTTTGTGAACGGAAAATCTGAGGTAATTCTCTGTTCTTCCATCCAGTGCTACACCCAAAGGCAGCATCTCACTCTGTCAATCTCAGCTCTACACCTGAGCTGCTCAAATCAACAACCCAAAGGCCTTTAGGTAACCCTAGGGATTGCCGTGCTGGGATAACTTTACCAAAGATGGTGGCTCAGGTCTGGATTTCATGACTGCTTCAGTTTTCCCCTTTTCTTTTCTGACTTGAAGAAACAGCAGAAGTATTTGCGTGGCATTTTCCACTCAAGGAGATGCTGATCTCATTTTGGTTTCTTCTGCCCTTTGATTTGGGCACAGCCACGTGCAGGGATGCTACCAAAAGGGTCAGAGATATGCATGCAGATTTTTTTCACAAACCAAATGTGTTTACATCATGGAAATATCTTCTCTCATCAGGTGATTTTCAGTGAAAAAAAAAAAAAAAAGCCAATGAGCTTCAAGGCCCATCCACTTGCACATGGAAAAAAGAAATAGTCATGACCAACCCAGGAGGCTCAGCCAGCAGTCAGGACCAGCTTCTATGACACAGGTAGTTGCAGTACTCTAGCACCATCAACCTGACTGAGCTGCAGATATCCCTGTTCATTGCAGGGGAGTTGGACTAGATGACCTTTAAAGGTCCCTTCCTACTCAAATGATTGTATGACTGTATGATGATCCTGCATCCAGCTGCATGCTGGAGATTAACCCAGTGCATCCCTATGGGCTCCAGAGTGCATGCAGTTCTATGACTATCTCCTTTGTTCTTAACTCAAGAGGGTGGCTGCAAAATGTACTGAAGCATGCTGTTTTTCACCCTTTAGTGCTTCCAGAACTTTGTGCTCATCTATCTTATGTTATTTTTCTTTCTATTTGTGGTTTTGAGGTCATGGCTGTAGAGATGTTAACCCTTCAAGTGAAGTTCAGAGCCAAAACGAGATTCTTCTCAGAGGAAATGACAGTATTTCTGCTATTGCCTCATAGCTGCAAAACATGAAAATGAGTGCACAGTAATTGATTTATCTTGCTGATCAGAAGGTGTCTCAGTGAAGTTATTACTCATGGAAAATGCTGCGTGATAGTGTTGGGTGGATAGTGCAAACAAACACAAACTTTCCCACAAATATTTGCTTGTGTTATATTAATCTGCTTGTCTCGGCTCAGGGCTCTCCAGAGTTTATTCTCCACAAATATCCTTACAACAGCTCATTGGCAGGAATACCCAGAGAATACACTCGAGGTAATATCTGAGGAAGCTGTTTTCGAAGGTCCTTCTTAGGCCAGAGGCCCTGAACCACTGCTCCTTCCTTTCCATTCCTCCTTCCTTTCCCTTTCTTTCCCTTCCTTTTCCCACTCAGAAGACCAAGACCCTGCTGTAGCAGGCTGCAACATGAATTCTCCTGGCAGTTTATATATAGCTGGGGAGAAGGGAACAGCGTTATTTTGAGTTCATGAATTAGTCGTCATATTCCTTGCAGCAACCACAAGGCAGTTTGGGCTAGACTTGTGCATACAGGGCTGGGAGCATCTCCTCTCTTCCCTGTGGTGCAGTGAACCTTGCACTGCAGAGCCTGAGACCTGAAGGTCTGGCTTCATCTTGATGCAGAATAAAATTTATGAAATTCTCTTCCAAGCCAAAGAAGGCTCTGGATACATCAAAGCATTTCGTTTTTATTAAAACTCCTTTATTTTCTATTATAATAGATAAGAAAGAAACTGGAAAGCCATTCCAGAATGGAAAAAAATATATATTTCACAGTGTTTTCTTCCTTTCTTCCTTTCAACTTGCTTACCCTTTAGGAAACATGCATAGTTTTGAAAGCAGTTTGATGGAAGTATGCATTTCTCTGGAAAAGTGTTTTGAACTTCTCCCCTCAGCACTATTAATAGTACTTAGCACTTATTCGGGTATCTTAAGCAGCGTTTCTCAAAGCACATTATGAAAGTATATCATTAGCTCTGCTCCAGATCGATCTGTCTAAAGCTGAGCTGGAATGTTTTTAATTTGGCTTCTAAATCACCATTGCCAATACGCCTCTGTGAGTTACACTTGTACAGGCAGGAAATGAAACAATTTCTCATGATGTATGTCAAAATTAGCCAGCACGACCTGGCTGCAGCCCCCAGGACAGGACATCCACTGCACTGGGGATCAGGATATTCTTCTCTGTCACCCCATTCCTGTGAGGCCATGTGCAACTCTGCATTGCACTTCTTTTTTCCCCCTTTTTCAGTCCTCTGGAAACTCACCATATCCTCCCGCTGCCACTGGAGCAATGCCAGGCAAATCATTTTGGAACAGGAGATGGGTCAGGGTGGCAGCAAAAACCATATGCATTTTTGCAGAATTGCTGCTTTAAAAGATATTAAGAAATTATCTGAATCACAGAATCACCAAGGTTGGAAAAGACCTTCAAGATCATCTAGTCCAACCATGCAACCATCCATCTACCACCAATATTTCCCCCTAAACCATGTCCCCTAGTGCAACACCTAAACGTTTCTACACATCCAGGGACAGTGACCCAACCACCTCCCTGGGCAGCCGTTCCAGCACCTGATCACTCTTTCAGAGAAGAACGTATTCCTAATATCCAACCTGAACCATCCCTGGTGCAACCTGAGTCCATTCCCTCTCATCCTATTGCTAGTTATGCAGGAGAAGAGGCCAACCTCCACCTCACCAAAACCTCCTTTCAGGGAGTTCTAGAGAGCAATAACGTCTCCTCTGAGCCTCCTCTTCTCCAAACTGAACCACGCCAGTTCCCTCCACCGCTCCCCACAAGACTTGTGCTCCAGACTCCTCACAGCTTTGTTGCCTGTCTCTGGACATGCTCTAGCATCTTATTGTCTTTCTTGTAATGATGGGCCCAAAACTGAACACAGTTTTGTTTTTTTTTGTTTTGCTTTGTTTTGTTTTTGTTTTTCTTTTTTTACCATCTTAAAAAAAAAAAAAAAAAGTCATTGAATTTACAGAAAAAATTGTCTCTTGCCAAACATGGTCTGAGGTGGTTGTGATACTAGCAGCCACCCCCTTCAACACAAGACTTACGTAGGCATTGAATGGAGAAGGCAGAATGGGTGTTTGTAAAGAACTCTGCTTTTCATAGGCAGCTCCTTCCCTGGTGGCAGACCACAAACTGAGAAAAGCTGACTGCCCTTCTGGCAGCAGAAATGCAATGAGGCTGTTCATAGCGAGAGGGAAAAACACCGGCTGATTTCTTTGTGTCATGATCTGCTAACCTCACAGTTAACCTTGCTGGACACAGATCTGTTAACTTCTACATGCTCCCCCCAATTAATCTACTGAAGGCTGGGACAGAAATAACTCTCCACAGCTGTTATGAATTGATGTGTTCCTTGATGACGCTTGGCACTGCTTTCAGAAAAAAACCCTTATTTTATGCTTTGCTGTTTGCTTTATTATTTTATTTTTACTATTTTTTAATGCTCTTTCTTTGCAGTCTGATGACATTATGCTGCTCTGTTCGGCTCTGCTTGGAAAGGAAGGCAGATTTGCTACTTGAGGATGCGCCGTAACGGTAACTTCATTGCTATTATTTTGGTCTTAGAAAAAGGAAGGGTGTGGAGAGCTTGTGGGGCACGTGAGTCAGAGGGCATTGGGTTACATTTGCAGCTCTAGCATGTACCAGCATGGACTTTGATGCCCTCTGCCCTGCTACAGTGCCTGAATGGAGCAGCAGGAATGGAGCACCCCACAAACCTGCTCACAGGCAGCACCAGCTGCACCAGTGCACACACAGAATGGAAATCCCCAAATGTGCAAACTGTGGAAATCAGCAGAATCCCCAGACCTGCAGAGCCACCTCTGCAAACCAAAGCTGTATGCAAGTACCAAGCAAACACAGATCTACAGAATCACATTCAGTTACACGTCTCCCATCTTTCCCACACCCATTTCAGGCTTCCATTCCTGACAGCCAACTGTTGGGCTGTAGGAAATTCAGTCACATGTTGAGTGTCACATCCACGGGGTTAAGATTTCATAGGTCTTTATGAAGCTTGGTTAAAATATTAACTTAATTACCAAGAATTAGGTGGTGTTTTGGAGTTTATGAGCACTCTTTCTGCCCGTGTCAAACCAGAGGAAGGGGAAGAGGTCGCTGAGTCTTCATAACAACCGGTTATGGCTTTTATACGGGGGCTGAACTGTTTGGTTAGGTGTGATGTAAACCATAGTTATAGAAAAACAAGGACAGAAAGGTGTTTGAAGTGACAACACTGGCAGCAGAGCCCACACATAGCGATGTGGTGGCACAAGGGATGCCCATGGTAGGATGCTTCAGGTACAGGTGCCATGCCAGCCGGAGAGCAGCTCCATTCCTCCTCCGACAGCGTAATGCTGATGGGTTTGGTTTTGTTCTCCATAATCTCCAGCACTGCTTTTTGAATGAACAAATGAAAGCACTGAGTGCCTCCCCAGGCTCCAAACAACTCGTGTTTTCTCATCTCTGCCACCCGCTTCACACATTACTCTTCTGCTTGTCTTCCCTCGCCCTGCATCCAGGGGAGAGATTACAAGTTGCACCATCAGCAGCCAAGCAAGGTCTAAGCCACAAGGAAAGATCTGAGTCATCTCCCCGAGAGAGTATTTTAGCCATACATCATTGTTTGTTTTCAGGCAAACCAGTACAATTATGCAACATAAATTCTTTTAAAGCATTTGGGACTTCAGTTCAATTTAAAATCCTGTAGGTTTTATGGCCAGAATGAGTGATTACAAAGTGTGTGCATACAAATGAAGGCTGGGGAAGAAGCACACGGGGATGGAAGGGTGCACACAGCCCTGTGCACACTGCAGCAAAGACGAGAGCTGAGGAGCCTGTGCTGGAGGCTCTTGAGGTATTTAGGGCTCCAGAGCACTGGTTTGCTTTCTGAGTGCTGTGAGTATTTTCTGTGACTGCGATCTCCTGCAAACACTTTTCCATTGGCTTCACAGATGCGAGTGACTGCTGGGATTACCTCCTGATTTATTAAATGGGGATGAGAATCTGATCTATTTAAAAACAAGTCTCTATCATGGCAGGAATAGAGGGAGACATTAAAATGTCTCCAACCTGAGTAATTTATCACCCCAGCAATGTGCTGAGCAGCCGCTTGAGGCTCAGACGCAGCCCTCGGGCAGGAAGGACAGGCTGTGAGGATGTGGCCGCTGTGTCACCAGGTTCCCACTGGGAAATCAGAGCCACTGTCGAGCTGCCTTCAGCACCACCCTCTGCCTCCTCTCCCTCTCGAGGTAGGACCGCACCATCACCACTCAGAGACCACTGTGCTGTGGGTGATGTCCCACAGCAATGAGCAGAAAGCAAAGGAAAAGTGCCCAAAGCTCCGCTCCGTGTGCTCTTTCAAGATAAATAATTCAGACTTTACAGTGCCAGTACCTATTTGTTTTTTTCTCCCTCCATATAGAGGAGTCTACAGTATTTTTTTCCTATTTAAGGGAGTATACTGATAGGTTGTGTCTCCTTGTTCCATTTTTACTTGCATAGATGTAAATTCCACAGCAGCAGGGGGAATTATTGACAGCAGATACTGGGATGATTCAAGGCCAGACTTTGACCTATTGATTTTACCAAGATTGCACAGGATGTATGTAGCTTGTTGCAAAATACAGTCTTTGTTTTGTTTATTGCTCAATATATAACAATGTGGACTAAAGAACAATGCCAGACTGCAGAAATACCCAAGGATTTCTCTTTAATTGAAATCAGGACTGGGAACATCCTTGTAAATCATGAGCAGCCAGCCTTTGAGAAAATGCACTGCTTTTCCAAAGTTTACATTCAAATGGGATTTAGCTTTAACTCTTCACCTCTCACAGCTCAGCTAAATAATCTTTAATGATTTCTCCGGAGCCTCCATAGTTTGAAAGCTCCTGTGCACAACAGATGCTGGGCAGGATTCTTTTTTCTACTGTGAACAGTGATGGAGAAAAATCAAATCCGGGTAAAAATTAGAGACGTTCTTGGCATCAGTGTAAATCTACATTCTTGAAAAGCCGGATGCTCTTCCAAATCAGGATTTTGGTTCAGTCCATTAAGAACCTGCTGGCTCACCTTGTAAAATTATGACCTACACCTGCATTTTACTGGAGTGTGATGGCACTTTAGATGAACTTTTAATCCAGAAACTCTGCAGCTGCGGTGCCATAGGAGCACACAACCCCAAATTCCACCAGATTGGCCCCAGCCTTGCTCAGTGCCTCAGCCCCAGGAGAAGGGAGCTGATCGGCACCAGCAGAGCAGTTCTGAAGCTCTCGTGTCCGCACTGGAGCCCCTTCCTTCCCAGTCTGGAGCTGCCCGTCTGTTAAGAAACATACAAACAGTGCTCTGCTCAGCTGAAGATTTCACAATGGAACTTCGCTTCTTCATCTTTATTTTTCCAAACCCACATTTTCAGAGGCTCTCGTTTCAGCGTGTTTATTGAATTGAGATGTCTCCTAATTATTTATAACAAAAGAGCTCATCCTTCCAGCTCACTGTAAATGGGCAGCATGCTAAATGCTAAGTTAGCAGCAGCGGGCTGCAAGAGGATCAAGATATTAAGATTAATGTAACAAATTTGAATTCTTCCATCCCTACCCTGCAGTATCCCATCGGTGTATGTGGCTGGGAAGGAAAAGAAAGGGCTCCTCTGCTCCAGAATAATAGCAAGAGCTAGTGGAGAGGAAAAAGGAAAGCCCTGTTTATCTCTAGCAGGAAGATAATTGATCTCCAGCCTGCACACAACCGGTCTCAGAGCAGCCGGGAGCTGCACAGAAGAGCCTGTAGCTAACCAGAGCCCAACCAGCCTGTCAGACAAAAGCTTTATAGGGACACCAGGGAGAACAAAAGTAGCACATTTCGTTCCTTCGCCATAAATCTCCCATCTTTATTGTGTGGAGACGCCGGCTTTGAGCACGCTGCCTTGCAGTGCGGGGTTACCCCAGCTGCTCTCGGGGTGCTCAGACGGCTCCCAGGCTCCAGCTCCATCACTCTCCCTTTTATGTGTGCTGGAGGTAATAAAATAACCATTTCTAAATTTAACTAGCATTGCATAATGCAGCTATTTATTATGTAAAGCTGCTGTTTACAATGCCCGGGATATTGATCACTATAAAAAATGCAATGCAACGAAAGCTCGTATAAATTACTGTTACTGTTTTCCTTTCTTTTTGTTTAAAGGATCAATCAAAGGTCTAATTTGTTCTCATGAATTCACCCCTGTGCAGCATGCAAAGCACCAGGCAGCGCGTTGTTTACTGTCACTCAGGCTTGTGTGCAGCACTCAGCTCAGAGCCTGACAGAGGATATGCAAAGATGACAATTTGTTCATTATCTGAACCATTGGAAAAGGCAAATAAAGCACACTAACCTGCTTTATTTCAAATCAGGTCTTTTTTTTTTTTTTTTTTTTTTTTTTCCTTCCCCTCAGCTATAAAGCAGCAGTGGCAAGCACTTAAAAATTCCAGCTTTATGGCTGTATATCATCATTATCACCTCCAGTACATTATGAATAGGTGTTTTCTTACAATAGCACTGAGAAAATGAAAGATGCTCTCCTATTCTTCAGGCCTTTTGGGGGTAGAAAGAAGGATGGAAAAAGAGAATTAAATATTAACAGAGCGAACAGATCACTAAACAAAAAACAATTAAATAGCACAGCATCCATCCAACAATAACACCAAATCATGATGCAACTGCTGAGCGTGGGGTGACATACTAATCACGGATTAAAGGGACTGATTTGTGTCTCATGAGTATTCATAGGCAAAACCTGATATGTGGAAATTGAACTCGGGGAAATGTGTTTTGTAGGAAACATGAGGTTGTACTGGTGTCTGTGCAAAATGGTGATGGCTTTTCTTGACTGTGCCGTAGGGAGAGAGGAAAAATTTATCATTTTTTTCACTTATTTTCTTTTTCCATGGGGTTGTTTTCCTCCTCTTTATGCGACCTTTTTCCTTTCAGTTACTTCAGCTCATAGTGTAGGAAAAGAAAAAGTGCTAATGGACCAAATTATGGCCCGGAGCAAGGAGGCCACCAATGACTTCAGCAGCACTGAGGAGGCCACCGCTTGATGTGCAAGTATCAGAGAGCAGTCTGACACAGCTAACTGGTTTCTTTTCCCCATTTTACAATTTGGAAAGTCCCTGATTCCCCCAGCTATATCCCCGTCTGACATTAAGCAGCAGTGTTGCTGCAGGACTGATTGCTAACATGGAGATCACTCTTCTCCATCAGCCTCTGAGCTGCATCTTCCATTCGGCACAGTGAAAAAACCCAGCGCTAAGGCAGCACATTGCTATGATCTTGATGGAGCTTGTGTCTTAAAGTTCAAAGGAGCTTAAACAGTGGGAAAGCCCCTGTGGAAAATCCAGTGTTTTCATGTGCGAGTCAGGTTTTCAGTCATGTATCAGTTGTTGTTATTTTCAGCGGCTGGTGTTTCATTTCTGCACAGAAGCAAATGTAAAAAAGCGAGCGAGCGATTTATAATGGACTAATCGATGCTGGTGGTGGATTCGCTGGTGCCTGTGCACTTAGCCTTGCCGATGATCAGAAATTTCTCTTGAGGGCAGCATTTCTTACAGAGATGGATGGCTTTATTTTCCATCTTCCAAATGTTTACCGGCGCAGCCAGACCCGCTCCAGCCCTGCTGCTGGCAGAACAGGGGCATCACGAGCAGGGGGAGCAGCCCAGAACCCAGCCACCACCCCCTTCCCACTGGGACCAGGACATGCACCTAAACCAGGTGACAAACACAGCTGGAGATGGCTGATTAGCTGCACGGCCATTAGCAAATCATGAGGATTTAACTTTCCTGTGACCAGAGCGTGTGAAGAATATAGCTGAGGTTAGAAAGAAAGCGATAGCGAGCAGAGGACTGAAAAACTGAAGCGGCGTGAACAAGACCAGAGCAGGAGCAAAGGGAGTTCCTGCAGGGAGCAGTCCCAGAAACCTGGATATTACACAGGATAAGCTGAGGAGCTTTGCATCAAGGAAACCTCACAAAACTCCATGCCAGGCGGGATGCCAGGAGCTCAGTGTTTATCAACAAAGCTGTGGAGACAGTTGTATGTAGAGCTAGCCTAACACCCGAGCTCCAAAATAGGCGCTTCTGAAAGCACGCTGAGATAAACCCAGGCCATTTTTGGAAGATGGCCTCTTCTTTTTCCCCTCTGGTTAGCTCCAGACTGTCTGGAAACTGATATTCGTTTTGCTTATGTGATTGTAAATCAGAAACAAAGTTTGCAAAGGCAAGAGGGTGGCATGGTACTGGGCTGGGATGCTTGAGAGCCATCCTTTTGGTTAATATTAAGGGACATAAAGGAGAGGTAGGTCATCGTGCAGCCTCCCTGTGCTCTGTAACACAGAATCTTGGCCTCACAGCCGCTCAGGGGCCTCCTCTCACCTCCTCCTCCTATACCAGGGCTCTGTTCCCAGCTGCAGAGCTCTGTACTCTCTTGGGGGAAGCGAGATAGGTCCTTATTTTCAGGATGACAAAAAAAGAGCTGCAAAAAACATCTTAAAGGCTGCCCCTCCCCCTCTGCTCTGCAAGTAAACATCCTCTCTCAGGTGTGCCCTTACCATATCAAAAGCTGCTTTCTTTTCTGTAATCATCAGCTTAATGCTAAAGAAACTGCAGCACTGCTAATAGCCAGTGACCCATAAATGCAATACGGCACCAAAGGTCACGGAGTTATCTCATGCAACAAACTCCCTTTTGATAAATTGGTACAGTTCCCTGGAATATTCTTACAGTGATTTTAAGAGTCATAACATCTCACCACGTGCTGCACCAGCTCTCTGACATGCAGCTAAAAATAGCAAGTGCTGCAAAGCCAGGGAGAGCAGCTTCCAGCTCAGCCCCAAGCTGAAAATCCCTGCTGCTCTCATCACTGTTTTGATTTCAGCACACCTTGAACACAAGGTTAAACCAAGAGGGTTGGGTACGAGGCTGGAGCAGGCAGGGAATGGGAACAAGGAGGGTGAGATGCTCAGAGCTTTTTGTCTGATTCCCGAAGAAAATGAGATGCCTGGGCCATTTTATTGTGCTTCAGTGAGTTCCCTCAGGTCCAGTCCTGGGTTTGGCCAGGATGACCTTGCAGTCCGACACAGGGCAAAGAGGGGGCTCAGCCATGGTTACATTTCAGAGCAGGACTGCCAGATTGCAACGTGTTGCGTACTGCACAGTGCAGCAGAGTGAGCACCCTGCCATTTGCTGAGAATTTGGACTGAACACTGAACACAGATTGGCTTTCTCCTGCCTATTTCTTTTTTTTTTTTTTTTTTTTTTTTAAAGGGATTATGAAAATTTAAGTGACGTTTTTTAAAGTGTCTTGTCTCTTCTGTTGTGTTTGATGAACCCTAAGCAAAAAAACAAAAACATGTTTGTGACACAGTCCTCTGCTTCAACCCATCTGCACATGCAGGTTTTGTAAGAGAGAAAAGTGCCATGGTGGGTCCTGCTGGGGACACAACAGAGTGATTAGCAGGTAGTGAGTCCCAGAAGCTGGAGAACCTGACAAATCCCAGCTTCTGCTTATTTTCCCCTAAGGATCTATACAACATTTGGAGTTAATGTTGGATGCATGCATTCCAGAAAGCTGGCCCCACTGGGTGAGGAGTTATATGGGTCACAAGAGGGTATCTCCAAGTTTCTCAGTGCCCAAACCCTTGGGTTAGATCAGCAAAGCCACAAGCAGGGTTCCCTAATTCCATGCATATCACTGCTAGCCCTAGGTCGAGCCTATGGGCACCGTGCAGCAGAGCTGGTGCTGCTGCAAGGAGAGGCTGCAGCTCAGGCTGCGAATGAGGAGCTGTGCCTCCTGACCCCTCAGCATGGCCCCGCTCCTTCTGCAGGGCCAGCAGCCTAGCAGCAACTCCAATTAAAAAAAAAGAAAAAAAGGAAAAAAAGAAAGAATGAAATAAATGCATAAATAAACATGGATCCTCGAGACGCAAATTAAGGCCATACTGCAAGAGAAATGGAATCCAAAGAATGCAAACAGCCAAATACACAAACAAGCAACAAAAGAAAATCAATTATATTTTTGAGGAAATCACAAATGAGCAAACAAAACAGAGAGTGCCTTCAGCCTGCAGTGCCTGCAGTGCCATCCCAGCTTGCTGGCCACGGCCTGGCCTTCCTCTGGATCTCCAAGCTGCTCTCTGCCCTGTGGCTCAGAGACTAAAATGATTTAATTGCCGCACATGGCTCTGTGTGATGGTCCTGGTACCATTTATTTTCCTTTAAGCCAAACTCTCAGAAGGGTGAAGTTTTCCTTTTCCTCACAGCACCCACTTCAGAAGCAGCACAGTTGCGCTCTCCTGGGCTGGGAGCGCCTTCCAAGATCTCACTGCACCACTTTTAATACAGACGGGATGGTTGAGCTGTTGGGAGGAGCTCATGGAGTCACCGGTGGGCTCCACGAGGGTGAAAGCAACCCTCAGAAGGGGAAAGGGCCTGGAGCAGGGATCCGGCCCTCGTCCCTTCGGCTTGATGGCCTTTGTTTCTCTGCTGGCAGACTAATTATTCCCACCCACTCTGCAGAGCTGCACGTGACCTCCGTGCCATGAATTATAGATGGCCGACACATCGCACCCAGCTATGACGATGATTTTTTCCACGAGCAAGCCATGAATTATGAAGAGGACGCTCTGCATGTCTAACATTGCCCATCCGGGGCGTGGGGCCGGGGCGGCACAGCCCCACGAGGCCATGGCGGGCTCTGTGTTTTTAGGGAAAATGAAGGACTCGGCGTGCAGATTTTGAGAAGCTCCCGTTAGGGCAGTGGGGGGCACGTGGCGCCGTCGGAAGCGCCCAGCCGCAGCCCCTGCTCCCACACCAGCGGCCTCCCCTCACCGCCATGCGGGAGAGCCGGCCCCGCCCCCTCCTTTTTTTTTTGGCTTGCGCCTCTCTTCGGAGCTGGCGGCAGCGCGCCGCGAGCTGCGCGGCTCTTCTAGAGCGGCGGTACCGCCGGCAGCAGCCGGGCAATGCCCGCGCGCCGCGGGTGACGTCACCGTGTTATTGACTTTCCAAGTCTGAATGACTGAGCACCAGGGAGGGGGCGGGGAGGCCGCGCCGCGCGGCGCCCGGCCAGGCGGAAATGGGCGCGAGCGGCTGAGCGGGGGAAGGGCGCGCGGCGGCCGCCAGAGGGGGGGATGGGAAGGGGCGGGGTGTGGGGGCGGGGCCTCTCCCCCTCAGTCCGGCCCCGGCGGGAGGCGCCGCGAAATGGCGGCCGGGAGCGGCCCGGCTCTGAGGTGGCCGCGCCGAGGCTGGGCCCGCTGGCACCGGGCGGTCGCGGTGCTCTGGGTGCCACCGCGCTCTCCTCGCCTCCAGGCCGCGCCGGCCGCGCTGCCCCGTTCTGCCCCGTTCTGCCCCGTTCTGCCCGCGTGGCCCCGCCGCTGGCTGAGGGCACAAGGCCCCTCCGCCCTCAGAAGGCCATTTGGCCTGCAGAAGAGCAGGAGGCGGGGAGGCCTCGTTGCTCCTTGCTGCTCCCTCAAAGGCCGTAACGAGGTGGGAGCTGGCCTCTGCTCCCAGGTAACAGCCATAGGATGAGAGGGAACTGCTTTAAGTTGTGCCGGATGGGTTCAGTTTGGATATTAGGAAACGTTTAATGTCGGAATGAGTGTTGATTCATTGGCATGGGTTGCCCAGGGATCTGGTGGAGCCAAAGTCCCTGGGAGTGTTAAAGAAACGTGGAGATGTGGCAGTGAGGGATGTGGGCAGCGGTATGGTTGGATGGGTTGGGTTTGGACTTGATGATCTCAGAGGTGTTTCCCAACCCTAACGATAGTGTGATTCATTTCTAGGTGAGTGTGGTGCTGCCATTGTGATCAGCAGGCATCCAGTGTGAGCATTCAGCGCAGCTATCTGCAGACAGGTTCAAATTGCGGGATATGGAAGCACCGAGGAGCAAAAACCCCAGTATTCATTTCAGTGTATGCATGGAGTGCTTAGAGCCCAGGCTGTCACCTACCACAGAACAGAGCACAGGGAGAAATGGCAGATTTGTGGCTCAGCCCTGATGTCCCTGACCAACAGGACATTGGAACAAGGCAGGCACAATGATACTCACAGTTGCAGCAGAAAGAAAGGAAGACTTCTGTCAACGATTATCTATGCAAGCTGCAAAAGCAGCATTTGCAGTAGTTCTCCTGGGCCCTGAGATTGCTTCATGAGGCGTGCTGAGATGGATAGGATTTGTAAACCGTGGATGGGTATTTCCTACAGTGCAGCACTCTCGGCAGCGCTGTTCCACGAGGCTCTCTGTAGAAGACATATATGTTCATGAAAACATTTTATAGCCCTGTTGTGCTGGGATTAATATCAGATAAGAAAGTTCAGACCACGTGTACTTTGTTCTTCCCAGCACATTTCTAAGTCCGCAAATAGAAAGGAGCCCGTGGGAGCATATGACTATTAAGTAACTAATATGCTTCCCAGTTGATGCAATTTTGGCGTTTCATACAGGTTTCACAATAATTTACAGACTGTGCATTTCTTCAGAAGCAGACAGCATCTGTGTGCACTTTGAAAGATGGTGTCTCAATCTACAGATACACAGCTGTGAGTGATGTGCCTGGGTATACACAAGCTGCAAGTCAGCACTGTATGAGCTGTTACACTGAATGCCACTGAGTGAGCCTGGTGGTACTCACCAAACGTGGTTTGCTTTCCCTTCACACTGCCATAGGGGGTACCTGATAAAGCACCGCATCTCCTTGCAGCAGTGATGTTTTGTACTGGACAAGAGCAGCTCACACTGCATTACACGTTGTGTTGCCATAGCCAGCAGTGCACACATGGAGCCTTTCTGTCTGCCTTGGGGAACTTTTGGTAAGTTTAGGCCATGCCCTGCTTTGATGGAGTCAGTATCTGAGCCAACCAAAACCACACGAGCTGTGCTCCCAGGAAGGAGTATGGTAAGCTGAGTGGGTTGCGGTTAAGCTCTTAAAAGGGGAACTGAAATCGCTGTGCTGAACATGTTTTGTTTTATATTAGGCTTATAATTTTAGGTCTAATGTTTGGTTTGGAAGCTCAAAGCCATGCTTGAGCCCGCAGCTGCCAGCTCAAGAAGAGGCTGTGGTGTAATAGTCATTTAATTCCTCCGTGCTGTAATCTGATGGTGGGATGTGCTCCCAAGCTGCTTTTAGGTCTGACTAGGGAACAAAATCAATCACAGAATGCACATTACAAGAAAAGTGCTGTTGGTGTCAATTACCTAAGCTCTGTGAACGTAACTCTTCTAATTTCCTGTTAAATCAGTGATGTTACCAATCTTAGTCTATTATTTTAATTAGGACTGTGACTGCAGTTGCTAGGAGCCGAGCAAGTGCAGACAAATGTGAATGTGTAATTAGTCCCACAAATGAGTGGCAAATGGAACGTGTCAACAGCACGGGTGGTTACAGCATGGGGTGCAGCAGGAGGCTGGGTGCTTAGGGCCAGGTTCTGATCCTGTTGGCCTCAGCACCAGCCCAGCATGACTCTGCTGAGCTCAGAATCACCCCAGACGTGAGCAGGGGGTTGAAGATTCTGGGTCTGGCCCACAGTCATCGTGCTTCCTTGGTGCTGCACCGCGGGCTATTTTTAAAGCACCAATGTGACCAATCTGGTCAGTTATTTTTGCTGGGATGTTAACTGTACACCAAATGCTGCAGGCTGCTTGGAGGACGTGGGTGATCCCAGCACCAGCAGGTGTCAAATTGCAGCCCTCCAGCAGAGCTGCAGCTCCCAGAGCAGGCAGGGAATGTCTTGGCTCCCTGCTCTACCTTTCGAGCTGAGGAAGAAACTTCCCGGCTTCGGTCCCATCTGACTGCCTCGTGCACCCTTCCGTGTTGACAAGTGTGACAGTGCACAGGCAGCATTCACTACTGGCCTTGCTCAAAAAACAAACTGAGGACAGAATCCCTAGCTAAACATAAAGCCAAACTGGGGGAGAAAACAATGTGGCAACACAGCTCAATCAAAATTAAGAATGAAAATCTTAATTTGCTGATGGTTTATGACCTGGAGGTCCAGCCTGCCTCCAATACAAGTGCAGAATGGCACAGGAGGGAGAATGCTGCTTTTATTAGCACTTGGCTATCGGTCAGCAGTCCATGCTCCACAAACAAATGCACGGGCTTGGTGCATGTCATCCCAGTTCACATGTTACAGAAATAACACTGGACTGGAACCAGGGTTAACACAGCTGAGGTTTGGGATGCTGCTGATTTGGAGGACAGAGGATGGCAGAACCCTGTTGGGTGCTACCTGCTTTTGGAGACAGAACTGATCTCTGCAGCTCAACCTGTCATCTGCACTCTTGATTTCCATGCATTAGTGGATCATTCTCTCACTTCACTTAACAAGGTACTTCTTTTGGAACAAATGGATTCAGAAAATGTCAGAGGTTATGTGAATGTTAGATTTATTTTCCAAGACAAAAATGTTACAGAAATAGTTGATGGAAAGGAAATACTGTGAGGTTTTCATTTGGAGGTTGTTCTCAGGGGATCGTGCACACGACTGCTGGGCTCTCCCTTCCTGGCAGTCAGTGCAGGAGTTGTGCAGCATGGTACAGCATGGGGCACATGTGCTCGTGCCCTTTTGCTCCTGTTTGCCATGGGAATGTGCAAAGCAGCTGCCCTGCACTGGACGGTGCTGGCTGGGTGAGCTCCTTTTAGTTGAAATCTGGTACCTCAGGATTGAGGCCCTTGTGACGTCAGGTGTACATAGAGTCATCCATAGCCATAAGATTGCACAGCTAGCTTGTAATGTGCATGTTAATAAGGCTATTAAGGTTTACAAATATTCTGTTCTTCCTTACAGTTTATAATTTAATTAATTGTCAGTTAATTGTCTTGTTTTCCCCTTGTGATTGATGTCACTGAGTGGGATTAGGCAGCATCAGATTATAGAGAAGGCAGCAGTGAATGCAGCATCCTATGATGGTATGAAAGGAGATGTTTTTATGGACAAATCCTTTCCGACATGGATGAATACCTCAGTGAGATATCACAGGGTATCAGCTCCATACATATTGTAATGGGATCATTAGTGGAGGTACCAGCTGTGTGAGGTTTGTATTCACAAGCCACAAGTCAGCAGTATCAGAGAAATATTCTCTCCTTGGAAATGTTTGCCAAGTGTAAATCTTTCCCTTTTTACAGAGCCAATGCTCAGTTTATATAAAGTGGGAAAATACTCTATTAGGCCCATGGGACTGCTCCAGCTACCCCTGAAGTCAGAAACGACAGGGGAGCCTTTGGCTTCTGTGGTGGAGGAAAGAAACCTAAAAGCAGTCCTTTTCAGTAATATTCCCAGGGGGAAAAGCAGAGAGAAAGGTCTTTCATCAAAGGCAGATGATGTGTGCGTGAGCCGGGCAGCCCTCGTACGAGAGGCACCTTCATTCCTAGGCAGGAAGGGTGTGAAGGCTTCCATTCTCCCAGCGCAATTTGCTGGCTCTCACCAGGTCTGTTCTCACCTCCAGATACACATTTGCACCAGAGGCATCCAAACAGGCTGCCAGCAACACTCCTGTGGATGCTGTTCTGCGTGCAGGCTGGTGCAAGTCTTAATCACGGCAGTCCAATGGGTCACCCAGCTCCAGGTTGGCTTTTAACCTGCCCTCCATGGAGCATCAAACTGGAGGTGCTATAGAAATTGCTTCAGGCGTTTTTCCGTCCCCAGGCATTGTGGATGAGCAAGGGCAGCACTCTCTGGTTGGAAGGGCACACCCACAGCTCTGGAGCCAGCCACAGTGCCAAGCAAGGGGATTCAGGGTAAATGAAAACCTGGTCCTGTGTGACTTTTGACCAGGCTTTGATGTCATTTCAGCAGAATAAAGCTGGAGTGATTCCAGTGACTTTGATGTGAGTAAAATCAGACTCTGAAACTCTGCTGAACAGAAAATAACCCGTATGTTCCCGTCTGGGTGGGTGTGCAATGAGTTAGAACCCCTGCATAAATCAGCACAAGCTAAATAGGTTATTTCTGAAGCTGTAATCAGAACAAGGAGTCAGCCAAACCACATCTGTCTCTTTTAATTCATTCCTTCCATTTTGGGGACTTAGCCTTTAGAAACAGCTATCAGTGATTACATAAAAGAGATTAGCTAACATTTCTGCATAAATCAAGGCCAACGCAAGATGTTTCCTGCAGGCGTTGCGAAACCCACGGCTGGCAGAGGACAGCGGTGCAAGGGCTGGGTAGGGCCAGGCAGAGCTTCACTGCTGCTCCGCGCTGCCCCGCACAAGAAAACACGTGTGGGATGAGGCATGGTCTGCCCCAGGTTCACGTGGTGGCTTTTTTTAATGTGAGCAGGTTTTCTAGCCAAGATACATGACAGAAACAATGAAAGAAGAGAGGGGCAGGAGTACCTTATTGTAGACCAGATTTCCATGTGTGAATGCAAATCAATCTTGTTAAAGAAAGAGCCAAGCCAGAATGTGTTGCAGCTACTCTCTTAGCGCAGTTGCTAACAAAGTGTCTTGATGTGAACACTGTTGTGTGACTCAACAAATCTTTTTGTTTGCTGCTTCTTTTTTTTTTCTTCTTCATTTCAATGTGATTTCATCATTTTTGCTCTGCTAACACGAAGGGTGAGGCTTAGGGTCACGGAGTTGGAATTTCCCTTCCAGTGTTGTCTTACTGCTTGTCTCCTATTCTTTCTTTTTTAGCAGATCTATGCTGAGGTTGGTGGGGAAGGCTCAGCAATTCTTTCCCGTTTGATCTGCCCTGGACTTAAGTTCTTTACAGAGAGAGTGGTGAAGTACTGGAACAGGCTGCCCAGAGATGCTGTGGATGCCCCGTTCCTAGAGGTGTTCAGGGCCAGGTTGGATGGGGCCCTGGGCAGTCTGGTCTGGTATTAAATGGGGAGGTTGGTGGCCCTGCATGTGGCAGTGGGGTTGGAGATTCGTGATCCTTGAGGTCCCTTCCAACCCTGGCCATTCTGTGATTCTGTGGACTGGAGACCATTTTCCCCTGTGCTGTCCTTCCACTCACCATCAGTATGTTCACATCCAAGCTTTCCTACCAATCCTTTAAGCCAGAAACACCAAAAGTAGTCTCGAGTTTTTCATTCTTTCATTTCTGAGGAATTGAATTTGAGACACTGCTGCTGAGTTTCAGTGCTGCCAAATAGCAGGAGGTCTGTTAGCTGCTGAGTGCTCACTGCTTCTCAGAGTCATGGTATTTGTTGCTTAGAGTTCTGCTGAAAACGTTAGGAAGACCTGGGAAATACTGAAAAGAGAATGTATCACTTAGAAAGAAAGGAGTGTCAATCTAAGTTCAATTTAAGGTCGGCTCCTTAAGGATGATGAAACCAGCTACCTAAAAGCATTTAGTGCTTTCAAAAAGAAAAAAAAAAGAAAGCAAAAAGGTCCCCATTCCCTATTGAAATGCAGAGGAAATACATGCCCAGGAATATATCTGAAAATGAAGCTGGTTATCTCTCTTCATCCTTTGATCTCAAGTGTCTTTTGAAATCTGGCCTCCAAGTGATATGCGCAAGGATGCATGAAATCAAGCACTGAATCTTTATCTCCTCTACTTGTGCATCTCTGCGCTGTGATTCACAATACAGATCCATTCTTCTCCAGGCCTATTTCTGACTCACAGTGATCAAGTCCCAGAAATAAGGATGCTGAGCAGCATCACGGAGTGGGGGATCGCCCGATGGCAGACACCCTCATCTGCTCTGGGCTCATCTGTCTGGGCTGCAGCTGCATTTGGCTCTGGATTCTCCCCAGAAGTCTGAAGAAAATAAAGATCTGCCCCTGATCCTTGACCTGCATCGCAGACCGTGGATCACGTCATTTCTCAGCTAGCACCCATAGAGAATCTGAGAGCTTCTCATGCTGGCAGTGTGTGAGTGAGGAGGGTGCCTGGAGAGACAACTGCTGATGTAGCGAAGGGAAATCTGAAGTTTCCCCTCTGCTTTTTCATGCATAACAGCATCTTTATGCCTCATTTCCATCTTCACAGCTCCTGCAATTTACATAATGAACATTTGCAAAGCTTGAGATCTAGGTTCACTTTGTATCACATTGACTGTAGATGACCTTCAACATATCATCAGAAAAGTTTCCCAAGCGGTTTTCCCAAAGGGTAAGGCTATGAAACATAAGACCATCAGGAAAGGAGAAAGGAGAATAAAATCAGATTTTGGAGATATCTGCCTTTCAAAGATGTATTTTCTACAGCAGGGGAAAAAAACAGAATTTAAAAAAGGAGTTTGGGACTTAACAAGTAGCTTCTTTAAAGCCAGTATTGGTAGACACCCAACAATAAAGTAATTTAATTAGGTTTGCTTTTCTAGATCTGCAGAAAGAATATTTCCATTGCAGAATGCATTTGAAGAAGTGTTAAATTCATAAAAACTAAAACCAGAGAGACGGCTTTATTTGCATTCCTTCATAAACAGTGGCTGTAGATGAGTGTATCCATTTTGGCCACCTGATCAGGTGCTACAGCATGAAAAATCTAATGGCACGTATGGGGCAGTGGAGGCAGAGATTCAAGACGAAAGAGGAATCTCAACCTCAAAGGTCAGAGCAGGGCATCAGGGTACAAACAGGCACCTGCAGCCTGTTGTGCCTTTGTGAAGGTGTCAGGTGCAGCTGCGATTCCTCCTGCTAGCAGTGGGCAGTAAGCTGGGGATGATAAAGCAGGAGCTGGGGAACTGAGGCCCATTTTCTCTGGTGCCCCTCCACAAAGCACTGCTCTCATCAGCCCCTGTCGGGTGGTCCTGGCAGTTGCATGGCTGCTGTGCTGTGTGTATGGCACAGCGTGTTACACCAATGTGGAACAGTGGCAGAGCAACTTCTCCAGTTGTCACTTGGGTGCTAGGTAAGCACAACTCAGGGATAATCTCTAATCTAATGAGTGCCTGTGAGTTGTCTTCCGCTGTTTGTGCTCTCCAGCTGGCTGTTGTTCACTGCAGTAACAGAGGGTACTTTGAAAGAAGACATGCCTTTTACAACTGACTCGAGGACTATAGAATTACTTTATATAGAAAATTAACTGAAAGTTGAAATAGAGAGGCTTATTTTGGTGATGAAGGAAGGAGCTCATGTTAACTGTCATAAGAGTCCTCAGATAAAATGGATGTTATGCACCAGCACAATAGGTGTGCTAGAAACGGTCTGGCACCGTTCTCATCACCACAGACCAAGTGTGTAAAAAGTACTGCTCTAAGCAATAAGCACAAGCTGGTAGAAAGAAAGAATTTTTGATTCCTTTGTTCTTTTAGAATGGCACCTTGTGTGTTCTTTCTGGGCAAGCATGTGTGTTTACCTGCTGCTGATGCGTGGTTGCTGTCAGCTTGTATTTTCTGGCCTCTTATGTATTGCAAGTTTATCAGTGTATCCTGTGTGGCTTGATGCTACCCCTAGAAGGTCAGCTGCAGCTTGGTGTTCCTTACCAGCTTCTTTCCTTCAGTGTGGTCTGGCTTTCTCTCCAATTGTTAGCAGAAGAGAAGTTCAGAAGACAAGTTGCATGTTGCAGAATTTCAGCCATGGGACCAAAAGCGAAATGGAGCTGGTGGGGAGGGGCACCCAGCTGAGGTCCCTGTAGGAGGGATGCTTTCTCCTTCCATCTTTTATTTTTTAATGATACCATATAGCGTTTAATAATTCAATATATACATAATCCAAAATAGGCTCACTAATTAACCTTTGTTTTGAGAAATTTAATTAATGCTTAGTCTCCGTTCAGACTCTAAACAGTTTGGAGTGGGAAAGGTGCCACGGGGAAAGTGTGACAGAATATGTTCAGTATTGAACACCTTCAATTATTTAAGCAGAAACGTGGGCTGGACCAATTAAGGAAAAAAAAAAAAAAAAGTTCTTATACAGTCCTGTGTGTGCTAAAATAATTGCATGTGGTGTTCCCAAACTCTCATCCCGCAGCAGAATGGTAAAGCATTAGGCAGCTACATGGAGGATGGAGGTGGGCCTGGGAGCGTTTTTGCTGCTCGTCAGGAAGCCCTGAACCAGGAGCTTGTTAAGCTGGAAGGGAAAGGAAGGAACCCCAACTCTGTTGCTGGCAGTGCTGTCCACCCTGGCTGGGTAAAACTGGGCTCTGCATCCCATTCTGTGTCCCAGAGAGATGATGAATCTTCTGAAAGGTCGGATGCTGTGCTGTGACTCACTGTGCTAGTCCTCTGCAGCCCAAATGCCTTCAAAATACATCACTGTATGATAAGAATTTTCTCCAAATGCTCAAGCTTTAATATTCTTTCCCAGCTGAACTGTAAATAAAATTATTTCCTAAGAGCACTTATTTGAGCTTGATTATTAAATACATTGCCAAAATCTGGTCGGTTAATATACTGCCTGCTACTTGAGCTGAAGTATCTAGAAGACAAAGAAAGAAGTAAACGAAAAGGAAATCAACATTTTGCTAAATTGCATGTTTTTAAAAATCCCGTAATTGAGGCTGCTACTTCATTTCCATTTGTAAAACAGATTGAGTTCCCTTTCCATCTACTAATGGATTTGGTTTATCTCTGATACTAATTGCAGCATTTGCGTGGCTCACACAGGCTGCTTGTGACAGGACGTTGAGTAAGGAAAGTCAAAGTGCTGCAGCTGTGCTGTGGGGTGTCATTTGGGAGCAGTGATCAGCATTGAGCTCTGCTGAACTTCAGGCCCTTGGTCTCCTTCCTGTGGCTCCAAAGCCTGGGTCAATCAACCAAGATAAACTTGTTAATTTGCTGTCAGGATTATGTGCCTCAGGTCTCACTTGAGAAGCACTGGGAAGGTTCAGGTGATAATAAGGCGATCCCAGACAGTCTGGATGTTTAATTAAACTTGGCTGTGCCCTCTTTGACCTGTGATGGGCTGGAAATGTCACCAGAACAAAGGTTGCTAGTGAGGTTTGCAGGTCTATCTGTGCTTTGCAGGGTTTGTGATGTAGGTGGGGGTTTGCACCGTTTTTCCTCATGTTTTCACATCACCTTTGGGAAGGGAGAATTGTGTTCTGAATCTCTGGGGGGAAAGAAAACGTGTGTATGTGATGAATAAACCTTTTCTTTGAATCTGCTATAGCAGATGAATTTGTGTGCTTCTGAATGAAGCAACGTGTGTGATTCTGGGTCTCATGGTAAATGGAGAAAACACACTGTTAACATCGTAGCCAGTGTTCAGCTCCTAATCAGCAGCAGGGCTGTTCCCAAGCTCAGGTACAAACTGTGTGTGTTGCTGGGTGGGAGGGCAAGCAGCTTTCCATAGCGTCGTCCCCAGGAACGTGGGCTGAACCCTCAGCAGCAAGCAAACCGAGGATTCACGTTTTAGCTTCTATTGTTTCAGTCTACGTTTACAAACAGAGGCTTTATTATTATTTTTAAGGCGCTCCTGAAAGCAATCCATCAGATTCCCAGGGAGTTCAGCGTGGCAAAGGAAGCCCCAGCTACAGAGTCGCCTTTGTGGAGCAGGTCTGTGGGCGCTCTGCCATCCGCGCAGCAGGAGAGCGTTGTAATAATGACACCAACATCTACCAGATGTCTTCTGGAGGATTTTGTTTCAAGATGCATGGCTGCTAGTTCACAAAAGTGCGTGGGGGGTTTTCTGCCCTAATATACATGATTTGTTTAAAAACTTTGCAGGTGTTAGAATTTTTATTGAAGTCAGAGAGCTGAGAAATTATATACAGTCGGTGAGGTAATGGCTTTCTCCTCTCAGATGGGTGCAGAGAGTATACACAATCTGTATTGAATAAGGGGCAGCTGTGTTGCCAGCACAATTTTATACATCTGAAAACTAATCCCAGCCATACCAAGCCAGCTTTCTGTTCCTGCAAATCCTTGCGGACAGCAAGAAAATCCACCGATTGCTTGCTGCTTTCCTCCAGAAGCTTGCAGGGCAGACCCTCCCCATGGCTAGTGGTGGTGGGGGACCTCTTGGTGCAGCTCTGTTTGAGCCAGCACCACATCTGGCCAGCTGCAAAGGAACTCCAAGCCCCCCAGCTCTTCCCACAGCCCGCAGCCGTGCCCTGACAGCTGTAGGGAAGAGCTGGGGGTATTAGGGCTTGCAGTGGCTTTGGGGAGCAGGACAGCTGCTTCCTCTGTCATCACATCATGCAAGGATTTTGTTTCTTTTCCTCTTTCTCTGGGCTTGATTCAGCCTGCTGAAGCTGTAACCTGTAGAGATTTGAGATTTTTTTTATTATTATGATTTTTATATAGGTAGCTTGTAATGTCAGGATATGAGGTTGAAAGGGCAGGTCTGAGTCAAGCCTCCAATGAATTCTAAGTATTTCCTTTCTACGTGGATGGGATCCAAAAATTTATCTTGGTTCAATAAGCCCCACTTATTTCTGATGCTCGTTCACATAGACTTTGAATCCTTTGTGTCTGCAGAAGAGGGCTGGTCATTTGGGTTCAGCACAGCTCTTTCCTGAGAGCCTGGGATGTGCAGAGTCAGCAGGGGAAATATTTTGAGGTGGCAACTGAAACAGGCCATATTTCTTTATATTTTAGTATATAAAATGTATATTTAAATAGTATATGTGCAGAAGGTGGTGCAGATTGGGGCCTCTCTGTCAGGGCCCCCTGCACCCAATGGTTGTTCCTTCTGTGTCCCTGGGCTGGGCACGTCCAATAGGGTCTCTCAGCTGCCTGAAGTAAACATTTCCTTATTTCATTCCAGGATGTCTTTCCCCCTACCACTGAATTTTGCTCAGCATAATGATTTCAGGGCACCACTTTCACTTTCCTCTACAGGGCCAAAATTAATACTGTGTTATGCCATAGTGCAGCAGAGCGAGGCTTTAAGCATCCACCAACACTATGCATATTTCAAAATAACCTAATGGCTTCTAAAACCCAATACTGCTAAAAACCACTGCCACAGTCCACAGTAAATATCTGTGGTGTCTGCCTGAACTGCGCCAGTGGGAGAACACTGCTAGTTGGTGCCTGTCACCATCCAACATCTGAGTTGGAAGAGGTCTGCAAGGGTCATCAAATCATTGATTGAGAGGTGCTGGTTCTCATTTTCTGTCCATCTGCATAGGGCAGCTCACTTAGGGGCTCACTTTCTCTGTCCCCAGGCCTGGTGGGCAAAAATTAAGGATTTCAGTTTGTGCCTTTCTGCTCATGCCTTGCCCTTTACCAGGGAGATCCTGTTTTGTTTTGAGAAATACATTTAGGTGATAGAAAGAGAGGAAAGTTCATCAAAACACTACGTTGTAACTGGGGTCCTTGTGGCTGCCTCCTGCTGTCTCAAGGGAATTTTGGCCATCTACAGCTCTTCCTTCGTGGCTCGTTGCGACCAAACAGCACCACACAGACTCAAAATGGTGACGGATGGGCAGGTAGAGGTCAGCAGGCCATCCTGGTTTATAAGAGCTCTTGCTCACTGTGTTCCAGAGCTGCTCAGGCTTTTCATTCATTTAGATGCCGGAGAGCTGTGCTTAAGTGCTGGTGTGGGCTGCTTGTAGGAGCAGGAAGCCGCTCCCTTTATCCTTGCTTGATCTTTGGGAGTTAAATAAGTGCAGTGCCCTTGTTGGCAATAAGAGCGTCACAAGGGGTGGGGGAAAGAAATGTTAACACGGATGTTTACCTTAACTTCTTGTTTTGTGTGGACTAGGGAAACTGGGGAAGAGAGGAGCTGAGGAACACAGTTCTGCAGAGCAGGGAAAAAAAACTCCCCGAAAGCCTGCAGAGGTTGTGTCAGATTGGATCTGTAATTCTCTTGATTTTTGCAGCGGCTTTTCTTTGTCCTAGCATTTTCTTATTGCTATTTAAGCTCACCATTCTATTAAAAGAGAAAGATAATTGCTTTTTCTTTCTTCTGCCGGAGCTCCTCAACGTGATTAAGATATGGAAAACAAATGACTGGATGTAAGGGTGATGTAACGGGTAGAGACAAGCCAAAGGTCACTGTGGCCCAGTTTAGAAACCGTGGCACTTCTCCAGGATCTATCTGTTTCTCTTAATGCGGTGATTTGTTTTTATATATTGCTCTCTATAATTATCATCACGCTATGTTCTCGCTGGCTCTAGGTTCAATATAATATAAATCCAGAATTAGTCTATTGAAGTCAATGTCAGATACATTTGCTTTAACAACCAAACTAGGTCCTAGTCTTGTTTATCCTACTGTCGCTCCAAAATAACTCCACCAAAGTAAATACATCTCTCTCAACAGGGTTTTCTGAAAAGCCCTTGTTGTGCTCCTTGGCTACCCCTCCCCCCCTTGTGCTGCACTGCATGCTGCAACACTGCTCAATTGTTCATCTTGCTATGGCGTCAGACTCAGCCTTGCTTTAAGCCCATCTGTGTTTGCCCAGGCTGAAGGAGCAAGGATGTCTTGGTTGGAGCCATCTCCTCTGTGCCATTGGCGATGCAGGCTGGCATTTAGGTGCAACCTAAACTTTTAAGGCAGATCTTCGATCGGACCGAAAAGTAATACTCTTGAACTTAGAAGATTTAAACCCCAGATTTATTTGTAATACTGGATCTAGAGACAACTTTTAAAGGGCCGTGAGATCCCTTGGTTTCTTTACTGGGCTGCTCTGGTGAGCCACACAAGGCTGTGGTTCTTGGGAGCAGATGAAGGAGCTGACTGCCTCTGATCATCACCAGCTAAGCTGGATCTTTAACTCATGTTTATGATCTCCAGCCACCAAAGCCAGAAACAGGGCGGTCGTGTGTGCTGATCCCTGACTGTGTTCCGGGGTCTCAGCTGTCATCCAGGGATCTGAGTACTGAGTTTGGAGGTGAAGGTGGAGAGGCTCAAAAGAATATGGCTAAATTTGGGGAAAGCCACAACAGCTCTGTGAAAACTACAAAAGGAGAGTAAGAGGGCTGTGAATATGGGAGGTGATGCTGAGGGCTGGGGAGGCAGCGGGCGAGCAGCCAAGCTGAGGTTGAGAAAACCTCTGCAGGCTGGAGAACAGCCACACAGCTGGAAGCCATCAGGGCCGTGGTGTGGGAGCAGGAGGGCAGGCACACGCTGCGGTGTGATGCTGGGTGCTGTGTCAGTGCTGGCAATGCAAGGGCCTGGCCATGCTCAGGTTTGCTCCCACATGAGTGGGTGGTCATGGCGCTGACCTGCGGCGGGCTCTGGGAGTCTCTTCTATCTATCTGATAGGGCAGAAAATAACTTCCAGTGTTTGTTTCTGATAATTTGGTGGAATTTTTGTGTCGTCGAGGGCAAACATCAGTTTTCTTCTTTTCCTTTCTCAGACAAAGACATTGCACGTCTAGGGATGCCCAGAATGCTCAAACTTCTCTGCATTTTCCGCAAACTTTCTATTCGGTAGATGTGCAATAATTGCTCTTCACAGTTATATGCTGGTACTTGATAAGACAGCTGCAAAAAAAGCTATTTTCCGATTTTCAGATACAGCAGTTTATCTCTAATGTGAGTTTTTACTGGCAGTTAAAGAAGTTCCTAGAAAACTGTTCCAACTTCCCCCTCAGTACTAAGATGGTAGGAGGCAGATAAAACTTATCATCTACTAATAACCAGCAAAAAGCTTAGAATTTTTTTTAGCTGTAAACTGGGGCCGTTCATTTTTTTGAGATGACCACAGATCACCTCTACCCCAAGCAGAGGATGGTTAGCCCTACCAAACCCAGACTGGAGGATACAGTGTTTTGGCTGAAAATTTGAAACCTAAAGATTTGGGGCAAAAGACTCCTAAAATTCATAGTTTTGATTTGGAAATGTCATTAAGAGGGGATAAAGGAAAGTGCAGGAGGATTTCAGCCTGGCCATACATCCCATACTATCCTGCAGTGCTCTCTCAAATAGGAATAAAATGTTCCATTGCCATATGAGGGATGAGGTAGGGCCTGGGAGCTATTTATTGTTACACAGACACTGATTTTTCCATAGGAAAGCAATCTTTTTCTCCTAAGATTTTAGCTGGAAGAAAAAAAAAAAATTGCCATAAAACCTTGCATGTGCTGGCTGTGTGCATTGCTTCAGAACCCAGAGCTCCTGCTCCCTCCCTGAGTGCCCCAAACCAGCAATATCCTACTGGCTTCTTCTCCCCATTAAAATTCAAAACACAGCCTTTCTCTCCATTCCTGTTCTCAGATGACATTTAAACCTGTCAGCAGTTACAACTGGTGTCATGTAATCTCTGTAACCAATGCAAAAATTGCTCTCTTGCTTCATGATGGCCTCTAAAAAAAGAAAGCGCAATGGAAAGAGGATGGTGAGTCTTCCACAAGCACTCCAAAATGCCCATCTGCTGCTTTCTGTATTTCTTGGTCTGAAAGCATTCCCACCACTCCTTCTCTCGGACAGCAAAATAAACCTGCTCCGTAGTTAGCAATCTGCTGTCCCAAAGTGCAGAGAAAGAGCTTGGTTTTGCTGGATCCCATTTGGCCATGAGGACAGACAGCCCATTCCCGCTGAGCCTCAGATGAGATTTCTTCCATGCATAGTTCAGCTCATTGGAGTGTGTTTCTGGATAAATATTCTTCAGACAGAAACAGTTTCATGTCTGCACACAAAGCCGAGCCGGCGAGCGCACAGGCACGTGCTAATGCTGCCTGGAGCTTTGGGTGAGCATGCAATCATTTCAGTTGCTTTCTTTGCTCTGGGCGTAAGTTTGGCCACCGGTAAACAGTAACGTCGTATTGTTTATAGAAAGTGCTGCGGGTGATGGACGGTCCTGCCCGCCTGTTTCCATTTCCCTGTGATTAATGTATTCAAGCCTATAGCCATTTGCTTTTGTGAACTTCACAAACACAAACTTGATGTTTTGGTACCGAGCTCAAATATGAGAACAATTTTATTCTCGATGCCAGCGTTTGTGATGCGAGAAGTGAAAGGCATCGAGAAGTGCTGTGTTTTCACGGAATATTCTTCGGTCCCAAGATTTAGCATTGTTCAAGCATTACAGAAGCAAAAACAATCCCAGTGCCTTGAAAGCTTTTCGTTCTGCCTCTGCTTCACGAAAACATGACTCAGGGCCAAATGGCTGATTGTATCGTATGATGTAACAAGGAGTTAGAGAGCTTAGCAGGGAATTAGAATAATGCGTTCTGTGTGTGCCTGTGTGAAGGGAAAGGGGGGCACAGTGGTTATTGGAAAGCTCTAAGTCTTTTTTGCAGCTATACGTTATTCACTTGCAAACCTATCCCTTGTTAAAACCAATGGGATCTGGTGTGTGCCAAGCTCCTAGCTGCCCAACTGAACCCAAGGTCAGGATCTTTTCATCTCAATTAAAGGCTGCAACATCCTCCTTGCTGGGGTGTGGAGGAAGCGAGCTGGGTAGGAAGGAAAGGATGAGCAGTGAAACCCCTCTGGGAGGGGAAGGAAGGATCTGGCCTGGCCTATGTCATCATAGCAAGCTAAACGTCTAGGGACATTCAGGGCTTTCTGCTGGAGTGGGTGTTGTGCTGCCAGGAAGTGGCTGGTGGTGAGGTGTGAGGCTGCCTGTGCCGCTGGTGGATTTTGTTTTGCTTTCTGTCTTGGTCCTGTCAACAAGAAAAGGCATTAATTGTAAGCGTGAACTCCGAGACGAGAAAAAATCAAAGATGACCCATGTGCCTGGAGGCATAAAAACAGCTATGGAATTGTTCAGCTTACTTAATGAAATGGAGCAGCACAAAGACACAGTTAATGTATAGATTTATATATACAAATACAGCAACACTGGCACTCAGCTTGCTGCAAATTCTCAAATGGGGAAGCCTGTCTCCTGTTGGCTATTAGAAGGAGATTTGGGACAAAAGGTCCCATTGGAAACATCCTGCCTTTGTTGCAGTGCTGTGCTGGCAGAGTGGGAAGGAGTCTTTGGCACACTGCTCACAGCCTGAGGCTGGCCATGCTGGGTGCCAGGTCCCTAGGGTCTGGGCCTATCAGAACCCATGTGCCCCTGCCCCTCGGGTACCTGGGGTCTCATAACTTCATGTATAACTTCCCATGACATTGGAGGAGAAATCCTCATCCCCTGCTGTATCTGCAGGATAGACAGGGCTACGAGCTGGGTCTGCTGCTGTTTGCTCCCACTGCCTACATTCATGTATCACCATGCTTCTGTGTATCCATGCACATATACCAGCCGTGGGAGACTGTGCCATTCCTCCCCGTGCTGGCAGCACACTGGTGTTCCTTTTCAGCTGGTTATCTGCTTGCAGGGTGAGCAGGGCTGTCTCGCCATGTCTTTTTCCATCTCCAGTGATTCGTAGGAAAAATGAAATGCCTGTGTTGAACTATATTCAATGCTCATATCTGAAACACTGGGTTTGAATGCCAGTGCAAGTCATTAGGTCCTTAATTTTCTCTTTAATGGATTTTCTAATGCATCTGATGAGTAAATAGATGCTCAATAACAAATAGAAAATTCCATTTGTAATCTTGGTCTTGAAACGGCCATAATGTTGCCATTATTTATGTTTACAGAAATCCTGCAGACTTCCTGGGAGATGCAATACATGCAAATGTTAGGATTGCTGGGACCCAGACACGTGCAACCTCAGCCCAGGCCAGTGTCAAAGAAACAAGTCGAGTACGTGCTCTGTTTTAGGAGCATGAATGATCCCATTGACTTCAGATTGGCTACGGCTAGACCCGAATGTATGTCGTGTTTGCACAGAAAGATGATCCAGAAGGAACTGACTGCGCAGGAGCGGTGGGGCTGGGATTCATGTAGGTCTGCAGGAAAGGGCCAGCAGAAGGGCCACCCCATGCAATGTGTGCTGCCCGATGCTCTGTGTGCTCCCACTTTGTGCAGGTGCTGCAATCTCTGGGCAGCTTCCTTCTGCCAGAGCTCCCTGCCTGCTGCTCCAACAATCTGAGCCTCTCGGTTTGCAAGTACCATGTTTGTGCAGAGTAATGCGATTACACGCTCACATCAATTTGTGTAAAGTTGGCAGCGTCCTCAGTGAATATTTTTGTACCTCCAGCTTCTAAATGGTATTGCTCTTAACAGCAATGTATCATCATTAGTAGCGAGACTTTAGTGGATGCACGAGCAAAGTGTGATATTACTTCAACCTCTGAAAATACTGTGTGATAATTAGTCAGGCGTAGGTTTACTGTGCTTCCACATTACTTGGTAGAGACGAATGCAATGCCATGAGCAAGCTTTTGGTTACAGGGCAGCTGTAAGCCCAGCAGTGCAGTGCCTCCCAGACACCTCTTTTGGTGCAGCACCAAGTACTGACACATCAGTGCCTGAGGTGGGAAGCCAGCAAGACGAACCAAAGCTCCAGTCCAGTGCTGCAGACCCTCAGCCCAGACCTTGATTGATTTTTGGGTCTCATCCTGGAACTGTTATGAGGAGCAGCAGTGCTGGCTGTGCTGCTCCCTCCAATAGTGCAGTTATGTATTAATAGGGGACAGCGCTGGCAGCAGGGAAGGGTAGCAAAAGAACACATTTGTCTTGCTGTCCAGCAAAGCACGTAACAAATAGCAGTGCCAAGTGTAATCCTGCTTTGGTTAGAACTGTTACTTTGGTTTGTCATCGTTCATTGTTCGGAATACAGCTGCTTAATGACAGGATGTGGGAAATGAAGTTTTTTATGTCCTCGTGGACTTTTTAAAATAAAAAATCCCGAACAATGGAGGGGAAGGATGCGATTGCACAGAGCAGTCTGACTGTGCTGAGATGCTGCAGAGATGGAGCTCTTGCCCTTCACTTTAAAAATAACCTGCTGTGTAAACCAGGGCAGCATCCACGCCGCAGCTTTGCTTACATTGCACAGCTGTTGCAGCTGCCCCTGTTCAGCACTTGGGTTTGATAAGAAGAAGTGAAGAATAAAAGACAAATGCTATGGATCTGTGTGGGACTGTCGCTTTTTTGCAAGTGCCCTTGGTCCAATTCAGCTAGCAAGTGTTGTGTTCTTACCAGAAACGGGGAATGGAGGGAACTGGCTGTACAGTCTGGGGGCACGTGGAAGCATGAGAGGGACCAGCTGGAGCAGGGGCTGTTCCAATGCTGTTCTCATTTTTGTGTTCATTTTAATAATGATCTTCATTTTTGTACAGGCTGTGATGTGGGTCCCCCCTTTGCATGTTCGTTGCTTATTCCTGGCGGTGCAGAACGGCAAGCGGGCACATGATCCCTGCTCCCACTGGGAATTCTTTTATCTGGGTGCGCTGCGCATTATGTAAGCAAATGGGGAAGCTGATGGGTTTGGTGAGAGACGCTTTTCATCCAGGCATTAGACTAATTTTTGGCCTCAAATAGCAGGCACAGCCCTTGAAGAACCACCAAGGGCTGGGATGCAGCCAACAAATCTGCATAATTGCCAGCCCATCCCCTGCTTCGCTGTGCCTCTAGAAATGTTCTCCCTCCTCCCCTACATACATTTGTTAAGCCCTGTCCTGAGCTGTGTGAAATCAGTGAGGAATTCGCCTGAGGTTCCTCTCTGCCAGCTCTGGCCCAGGGCTTCTCAGCAACGTAAGCAAAATTAAAGGAGGTTCTGGGGCTGGGCTGAAACCACCCTGGCTTGTGTACAAGGGCACACAAGGGAGAAGAGAAGAATGGTGATGCTGAACTTTCTGCCCTTAGTGCAGTAAGAAGGGTGGGGAGCTGCCGAACCTCCAGGCTGTGGACTTCCCACATCCCTAGAATTTTCCGTGTCTTACAATCTCAGCTAAACACCATCTTTTTAGGATTATTTGTTACAGTCATTTATTAACAGCAGGTCACTGCCATGCTCATCTCTACTCTCTTAGTTATAAACTTGTTCTCTTTTTTCCTTTTTGTGTCCCTTGCAAATTTCTACTTCCAACAAGCCTACTGTTATCTCACTTCTGCTATTTTAAGGTCTGTGGCACAAAAACGCTGACTCACAGAAAGCCGTGTTGTAGGAAATATTGGCTCAGCTGAGGAAATAATTCTCCGTTCATTCTTCCACCATGTGCTTTGGTTTTGTTTCTGTCCTTTTTTTTCTCTCTGTCTGTTGATCTCATGTTGTGCCACACATCTAGCACTGTGAAAGATGGAGAGCTATTTCTAATACACACAGCACTGGTCAAATGTCTTTCTGTATATACCCTGGAGTGTTTTATGTACCTGCTAGAAATGTTACACTGAATGCTCACATAGCTCATAAAATTTGGTCTTGTATTGGAAATGTTTTGTGGAAATACGCTGCTTAATCTACTGCAGCGGCTCACAGTTAATGTTGTCAGTGCGCATCAGAGGTTGTGAAGATTACAACTGGTTCAGAGGAGTATGATACGTTATCACAAGTCCTCAAGAATGAAGCTGAGAGAAAGGAATGTTCCACAAAATGTAGATAATTGACAAAAAAGGGGAAATTCAGGAGGCTCAGGCAACGTAATCCTTATCGCTGGACCCGTGTTGATGCCGTGCATCACTCTGAGATAAGTACCTGCACGCACCATTTCAGAGCTAAGGGGCTGTATAAAACAAAGCCTGATCCACGCTAGGGTGTGCTTTGGGTGTTGAGCACGTGGGTGAAGAGCAGTGAATGTCTAGGATGAAATTCCAGCTCGTGGGGTGGGAGGGGTGGAAGGGGGAAAAAAAAACAACCTACCTCCTATTGACTTCACAGTGGCTTTAATCGTTGGAGTAAGTTGCCTAATAACGTACTGCAGGGCGTGCTTTGGCCGTATAGTTCACTTTATGTTTAATATATCAGAAAAAGATGCTTAAGGTCTTCTATATGTGGATATAGCTATCTACAAGAAAACATCTGATGTCTATAACATAAGAAATTGAAAAGTCAAGGACTTCTGAAAGTACTGATTGATATTTTTGGCGATATCATCAGCAAAACCTAATTAGAAGATGGTTTTCCACAATTGCTGTCCTCTGTACATAAAGTATAGCCCTCCTATAAATAACATCACCATCTTTAAAATACTTTACAATAAACACTAATTTACCCTCAAAATTTTCTTGTGAGATAGATAATTATGTGTTAACAATATAATCATCATTAGTAGCTGTGTTAGTCCTCTCTTTTTATAGATGGAAGCTCATGCACTGATAATAAACAACTTGCTGAAGGCCACATGAGGAGCCTTTCAGGACTCTGATTAGAGAGCAAACAGTTCTGGCTCCCAGTCCTCTGCTCGTGTGGAGGAGGAGAACAACGTAGTTATAATGAGAGAAAAGCAGGAGCTTAAGTGTTGGTGAGAAAAAGGAATCCTCTTCAAATTGGCTGCATTCCTGTGCTGCCAGGAAATATTAAAACATGATGTGATAGTGATGAAGGTAAATATCTAGTAGATTTTGCGCCTTTTGTGCTTGTACTTTTATTTAGCAATTGTACCACGTAATGTGGACTGTTTTATGAATCACCATGACACTTAAAACACCGAATTTTTGCAACCACATCCTGGTGCCATGAGATAATCCGTTTTGATCTCAAGCTGCAGCCAGGTATGTCTCGCTTGAAACTTCAGAGGTGTGTGATAGCTGCCAGTACCGCACCCTTTTCATAATGTTGTTAAAATAAAACAAGTTTGGATTTGCTTGGCCATTGCAGGATGTGAGATGGGAGTTAGAACTCTGCCATGAATGCAGCTTTGCTGTGACCGTGTGGCTAATGGCTGCTTCAAGGATCTCAAAGTGGTGAACTTCCATTTCCCTCGATAGCCACCGTCCTCTTACGCCAGCAAACCCACAGCCAGATGCAGTAGGAGCAGCTCATTCCTTCTATTAAAGCCAGCAAGATTTCAGCCCCACTTGTTTAAATATCAGGTTTAACCAGCACTCGCCTGCATATCAAAGGCAGTATGGTAATTTTTAGGAGGGAAGGTTTGCCCCAGTATTGGCCAGACTTGTCCCTGGTCTCCCTGTTGCACAATGTGCTGCTGAGTCACTGTCATTTCTCACCCAGTAAGAGCGTATCACTGGGGCTGTGTTCGTGCAGCACAGGGTAATACAATGCACGCTGTAACCGGGAGAGTCTTTGCATAAACAAGAGCTAAAAATGAACGAAGAACATTCCTGGGTTGCTCGTATTTATTTATGCACTGCCATACATGGCAAGTTTCATTCTGGCACCTAAGCTGCATGGTGGACTGGGCTCGAGCTTGCTTTTCTGAACTCGGTAATCTAATTCCTGCTGATGTTCTGGCACCTCACTCGGCCTTTAGCTCCGTCCCAGTCTGTAGAAGATTTATGGTCAGATAATATACAGATTTAACACAATAGCATGGGTTTTATTATTTGCTGGAAAATGTTAATAAAAAAAACCCTAGTATTACAGACACATTTTAATCCCTGAAGTGATTTTCGAGTAGAATGCATGAATTATTAATTGTTGTTATTGTTATTACTGCAACACATACCTATCTCACAGGACACTGTGAGGATTAATTAATTCTTGTAAAGATGTAAAAGGCCATATAGGTGTCAAGGGTTATGACTAAAGTGCTTTGAAAATGGAAACCCCTCTGTGAGTGCCAAGTATTATTATTTATGGAGTCCAGGCGGTGTGCTTGGTGCTGTGCAAACACCGGTCCAGTTATTGCAAATATTTGCTTCTATGTGCTTAGTAGGCGGAGCACTCACTGTTACAAGTAATTTCAGCTATTTTAAGGATATGCCTTATAAATATGGCTGTGAGAAGACTTCCCAGAAGTTGAGGTGATGAGACCATGGAAAGCAGCAGCACGAAGCAATGCCCTGTGCAGGCTCGTGAGGTGTTCACTGAGCTGGGGCCATAGTAAAGTAAGAGAAAATGGAACAAAATGGAAGGGGTAAGGTTATTGCAGCATACATCTGCCAGCATGCACTTCGCAGATTCTGCAGGGCAGAACATGCATGCAGGTAATCACCAGTTCAGTGCGCGATAATCGAAAGTGAAAGCCTGGCACGCTGGAATTGTGACTGAACATTTGGTGAACAGGAGACCACAGAAACCTTCAGCCAGATGACTTCAGCTCAGCATGTTGTCGCTGCTCGGCAGATGGATGGGAAGGCAGTGTTTGCAGTTTCTGTGGGCCAAACAAGGCACACTTGAGGGGTTTTCCCTCCCTCGTTTCTGGGCTTATATCTCCTATTGCTATCTTGAGGATGTTTTGCAGCCCCTCCCACATCCTCCATCAGGGCAGTCCTCTACTTGAGGTCCCTTATCTTTCCTTCTGCCTCAGGCTACGTGCATGCTCCCATTCCCCCTTCCTCCACCCACTGTTACTCCTTATCTGCTCCTAACTAGGAAATAAGTCCTTCCGAGTACAGAGAGGTTAAACTCCTTTAGACGCACGGACACATCTGAGATGATAACACAGGAAGGTGCGAGTGAATCTCTCACCACTTCTTCCCCCCCTTCTTACGTTTCCCAACCTTCAGCAAACAGCTCATGTCTTCCTTCAGATGACAACAACCTTCTCTGAAATTCTGGTGTTGGACTTCATAAATTTACTGCATCCTTAAAGCCTACGCACCAGCACTGAGAAGAGAAAGTTGTCCACTTTGCCATCAAAATTATTACAGAAATAAAGGTTGAGCACTTTGCAATTACAAACATGCTGCCTAGCTTTCTAGAGACTTCAGTTTCCTCATACAATTTAGTCTTCTTAAAGCAAATGGATTGAAGGCCCACGGTTTTCTCAGAATGAAATAATTTTGCGATGCAAGAAAAAACCCCAACGTGCTTTCTGCAAAATTTAAATACTATTCTTCTAAAACAAAGGGAAGCCCATGGACATGACCCTAAAAAATGAGCACTGCGAGATGATGCTGCACCCAGAGACCCACCCCATCTGCTTTCATCACGATGTCATGGAGCAGAAGAGTCCCATTGGCTTGGAAGTTGCAGCTCAGGTAATGAAATCTGCCTGCGTTCAGCTGAAACACAACCTTAGCTCTAGAGTTGGGATGAGTGTGATTCTCCAGCAATTTCGAGATATTAAACAAAAAGCAGCTACGTTTGTGGCCCGTGCGTCCACAATCCTATTGTGTCAGGCCTGGTGGAAGTGCATTCTGCAGAAAGACGGTGACATGAAGGTCCTGTTTTGGCCATTCTGCAGAAGAGCGGTGACATGAAGGTCCTGTTTTGGCCATTCTGCAGAACGGTGGTGATGTGGAGATCCATTTCAGCCCTGTGTTGGTGGGAGCCTCATACAGGACCTGGTGCTGCAGTGGGGCCCGTGGTGGTTGGCGGTCACTGCAGTGCCGATGAGCGCTGGACCAATGCCCAAGAGCGTGAAATACTGTTGCAAAAGCATTGTGTGATGGAAAGGATCGCCCAGTGATGAATGTGGTTCAGATCAACAAAAAAATAAACAAACCTGCAACAGAAATGATGAACAGCTTCATATTCTAAAAATGAACAGCACGCAGGTAGGAGACGTTATCACTGCGGAGGATTATTTTTATTCAACAAAATGAAAATGGGCACGGGCGTCGAGAGGTGCCGATCCTCAGGCCCTGTTCCTGGTGCCACGGGAGCCAAGCACGCCGTGAGCGCCGCAGTTACACGGCGCCATTCACATCTTTCCTAGACAAACGCCGAGGCCCAACCGGCCGCGCCGCCCGGGCTCCTGACCCCGCGGCCGGCCTCCCCGCCCCGCTCCCCTTCCCGCCATGGCCCTCAGCCCTCCTCCCCTCGCGCGCGACGCTGCGCCTGCCTGGAGCGCGCGGGCGCGCGAGGAGCGAGCGGGCGGAGGGGAAGGGAGGAAGAAGGAGGAGGAGGAGGAGGAGGAGGAGGAGGAGGTGGGGGCCCAGCCGCCGCCCCCCGCCCCGCCGCAGGTTTGTTGTGCCGGGCGGCCGCAGCAGGCCGGCCCCGCTCCGCCGCTCCCTCCCGCTCTCCCGTCCCTCCCGGCGGCCCCGCTCCCCCCGCGCCCATTTCCGTGCGGCTGGGCACCCTCTCCCGGCGCGGAGTGTCTGAGAGCCGTTGGCTGCTCCGAGCCGTTTGGCTCCTTCCCTTAGTAACAGCTTTCACATTCTGCCTCAATTCCTCCTCAATCTAAATCACACGCGCGCACACACACAGATATTACTTTTTTTCCTCCTTCCTCGGGACTTAATCTCTAATCCCCCCTCTTTCCCCACCCTCCCCTCCCCCGCTCGCTGGCTCGGGATATAATTGAATATCACAGCGCTGTTTGGTGGCTGCGTGGTGGTGGTTTTTTTTTTTTTTTTTTTTTTTTTTTTCTTCCTCCTCCTCCTCCTCCCGTGTGTGTGTGGTGTTTTTTTTTTTTTCCCCTTTTTATTTTTATTTTTTTTTTACCTCTCGCCGTGGACTTAAAATAATAACAATAATAATAATAATAAAAAAGCGATTATCCCTCTCGGTGTGTACACACACAGACATGTGCCCGTCTGTCTCTATGGCCGTATAAAAACAACCGCGGAGGAGAGGCGGACGCGGGCGGATTCCTCTCGCGCCTCCGCTCCCAGGGAAGGGGAGCGCCGCCGCCGCCGCCGCCCAGGTAAGTGCCGGGGGATGGGCGCCGCTTCGGGGCCGATCCGGGGGGCTTCGGAAGCGGCGTGGGGGTGCGCGTGGCTGCGGGGTGCGGGGTGGTCCCCACGTCCCTTCCCCCAACCCGCGCCGCCGCTGGCCGCCCCTCCCCCCACCGGGCCGCGTTTTGGGGAGGTTTTTAGGGGGGAAACGCAACGTTGAGGCGTCGGGGGGTGAATTAAATAAAGGAGCCGTGGTGAGGCGGGTGTCGGATCGCCTATTTTTAGCTCGATTTGTGTAAAGAGGAGCGCTCCCCTCCCCCCGCTCCTCTCCGTACATATTTACTTCTGGCGGAGGGGGAGGGGAAAGGGAGAAGAGAGAGAGAGAGAGAGAGAGAGAGAGAGAGAGGAGAAAAAATAGATTAAAAAAGGGGGAAAAAGGCATCGAACGGAGCTGCGGAGGTAGGGGGCCGGGAGGGCGGCGCGGGGGTCCGCGGGGCCCGGCCAGAGGTTGGGGGGAGGGGCGGTGGTCCGGCCCGGGGCTGCGGGGCCCCGGGAGGAAAGTTTGTGGCTGTGGGTGCCGCACGTGAGCGGTGCGGGAAGTTGGGCGCGTTGGTCGCGGGGAAGTTTAGGAGGGAAGTTGTGTGCGCTCTCCGGTGTGCCCGGCCGCCTCGAGCTCCGTTCGGTGTGAATCGGCTGATGTGTGGGGTGACCACGCGACGTGCTCCTGTGTGCTCAGCCAGCTGCAGTCGGGAGGAGCGGATTTGGGGGCCTTCTGGGCTGAGCGTCCCGTGGTGCTGAGCATGGATGGGGCGTTTGGTTGTATCCTGAGGGCTCTGCTGTGCTGCTGGGCGCTACCCCTGCTTGGGGGCTTGGTGTGGGGCCTTGGCCTGTGCCAAGCCAGCCTGCGTCAAGGCCCAGCGCCATGAAGTTGGATTGGGGCCTTCCTTTGGGTGCGTTTGTGTGAGCGCTTCTTTCAGAACATGTTTTGTTAAGGCTTGGTCCTGCAAATCCTTTTGTATGTCTTTGAACTTTGGTGAGTGTCTGTGGAGGAGAGGTTGTTCCTGGGTTGTTCCTGCTGGCCGGAGAGAAGAGGAGCTGTGCTGTTGATGGGTTGTCCATAGGATGCGGGTGGTGCACTGTGCATCAAAGTAGCAAACTTTCTGTGGTTTCTTGTAGCCATTCATTTTGCTTTCCCTTTGGGTAAGGCCCAATGGAACGGCAGTGTCTTAACATCATCTGTGACCTTATACTGTCACCGCTGTTGGGTTTCTTGGGGAGTATGGAATTGGCTCCGTAAAAACAAAGGCTGGTGTGGTGCCATGCCTTGGGAACTGGTGCTAGAGAGTGCCTGGAAATGTTTGCTCCTCTCTCCATGGGATGGAAGTGCGATGCGAGAGTATGGAAGGAGTTGGGTTTGACTTTCTTCTGATGCTGTGCAGGAGTTGATAATTTTTACTTCATATCAATATGCACAGCCGTAGCATGTGTTGATAGCATGAAGAATGTCATGATTACAGTTAGGTTCTCTTTCTTAAGCTTTTTTTCCCCTTCAAACAGGTAGTCATGATTTTTTTCCATTTTTTTAATATAGGTGCTTTCAGTTTTTGCTCTCTATGGTAATTATTGATGTTTGTGCAGTGCTTTGAAGTTGTAAGGCATCACGTAAGTGCTAAGTACCTAGGAACAGCACTTCGGAGTTCTGTTTCTATCATGAAAGAGTTTGATGCTAAAAAGTGCTACAAGCCTATGCATAAAGAGGCATGGATGGATTAGGGGAAATAGTTAAAATTGCTTATAATGTTGTTTTCAGGTAATATTTTTTAGTTAGGAAGAACAGATCCAAATAACGTAACACAAACTGAGTTATTTTACCTAACTTGATTTTGAATGCAGAATTTAATTTAACATGGACTTCACGTTCGAGTCAGAATGTGTTTGCTGTTAGAAATTTCGTAGTGGCAATAAAGACCCACATCCTACAAGGATATAATTGTGCAGAAGTCAGGAAGTCCTGTAAAGAAACACACACAACTTCATGCACATCAGCAGCATAGCTCGGCTGAATGAGCTCCACAGATGTCTGTTGAGTCGCACACAGATGAGTGTGTTTTGCATTAGTGGCAGGCAATGGGATGTGCCTCTTTCTTGATGCTGATCTTTTTTTTTTTGGTATCAAAGTGCTATTCAGTGTTCTGGGGAGGCCAAAGCGTGGCCAGTGAGGCACCTTTCCTCAGTACATGCGGAGCCCCAGTTCGTGCCTGCGTGGCCATCTGTCCCGTCAGCTCCATGGCCCTTGGCCACTTGGGGTCATGGTGCTGTGAGCTCGGTGACTTCACTGGAGGGGACTTCTGCTGCTGACGAGATGGGGAGGTTGCGGAAATGCTGAGGTGTGTTGTGTGGAAATACCACTAAGTTCTAAGAACATTCATTTTGTTTACACTGAGAGTTGTGATTAATGCCCTGTGTGTGACCACCCTTACTGTGTGTTTACATGTGTGCGCTGCACAGTCCTCAGTAACGTGTGCGTTTAAAGCTGTAACCATCTGCTCATGCAAGTACTGTGGGCCGGGAAAGAAGTGAAAGCGTGCGTACACAGCGCGCCCATGTAGGGCTGCTGCAAGAAGTGACAAATAGGAGAATAGACTTTCTGTGTGCTCGTTTTCTTAGTATAAATATTTGTGTTAGGTGAAGAAATGTCTGAAGCTTACTGTTAGGAAAGATGATTGATGGCTCTTCTCAGTGCATTTGTGTTGCGTTGCAGCATTAATTTTGTACCTTCAAATTAACAAGTGTTGAAGAAACGGTTCCTACATTCCTGCCATTGCTTCAGGTATTGCTGTCCTCAGTATGTGCAGCTTTCCAAGCACTGTGGTCTCAAATTAGATGATCTTAATTTCTGTGAAGTAGCTTAATGAGAAGAGTGACTTTACTAGGAAAAAGTTCATCTAGTGATACCAAACGGAGTGGATAGAGACTGCCTTATTCATCTCATAATTGGTTTCCTCTGAGATAAAGTATGACAATGAAATAAGGAATAAGAATTATCTTTTGCAGATGAAACTGTAGGGGAATATATTGACTCCATTTTTTTTTTCTTTTAATTTAGCAAAATTGAATTAGCTGACTTGAGGTAAGAAGCAGTGAGATCGCAGCAGCATGGCTGTCATTTCAGGAGAGTTGGTGGGTTGAGTATAGAAGTGTGGAAGCCTGGTCTGGAAATCACTGCCGTTTGTGTGGGAACTAGGAGCTGTGTTCTTGTTCGGGTTCTGCCTTGTGCTACCTTGGCCGTAACAGGGAGGCCCTTTCCATTCTTCTCATGAAAACAAGGCTGAAATGGCTTATACAAAACGCCATGGAGTCTTAATGGCCATGTTTGAACTGGGAGTTGAGTTTTCCTCTGTTTCTGAAAGACCTGTAGAACTGTATTTTAACATATCCTCTGAAACCTTGATGTTGAATTCCAGTACCACGTCGGTTCTCTTCAGTCCTCTACCCTCTCCTTTTTATTCTACAAAGGAGCCTTATAAACGTCTTCCTTGGTAACAAACAAGTGGTCATCCCAACTAGGAGCTTGTGTGGCTGAATGGGAAAACGTGTCCAACTGCTGGCTTCGCAGGTCCGGCTGGCTTGGCTAGCCATGGTGCAGCTGAGCCCTGGGGGGCTGCTTGCTAAAGAGACTTGAGGTATGTGTTCTTATCTCAGAAATAATGATGAAAGTGCTCGGTGAATTGGCAGTACTTTGTTTCAGAAGCAGTGCTGTGTGCCTGCCTGGTTCAGCGCCTGCACGGGGCCCTTCCACATCTGTGAAGCAGGGTACTGATACGCTTGTGTTTGCAGAGGTGCTGAGTCCCCGCAGTTGCACTTCGAGTTGGCAGTCGCCGCGTGTGCTCAGCATCTCGAAACAAGTCTCGTGCATGGCTTGCTGGCTTTTGCAAAATCCCATTAGGGTGTAGTTTCTGTTTCTGGGAGTTGTATTAGTGAAGGCTGTGTTGTGTTTATTGTAATTCTTGAGACTCCATGTTGCAAAGAAGCAGTCGTGTTTGTTCATGTTGTCTGGCATTAAAAAATTTAGAATCATCCGAAGAAGGAACATATTTTTCTCCTTTTAGTGATTTTTGGAGATGCATCTCTGTTTCTCTTCAGTGTAGGCATGCATAACAGGCTCTCCACATCCCATGCTCTGTGCAGAACTGCATACAGTGCTGTTCCAGCTGGCTGGAGGTGCAGAGGCACTGGTCTGGTCACTGGAGCGGTGCAGTCCTTGGCTGGGCAGCATCCAGCTGTCTGCAGCTCATGCTGGGACTCCTTTAACCCGCTGGTGGGCAGGCAGGGAGATTGAGTCGCTTCCCTGCCTTTGTGTGAGTCTGCCATGGAGCTGGCTGGTGACCTACTGCAGATTGTGTGAGTTGGGACTGTGTGACATGTTCCACAACTCTTCTGAACGCCTCTACAACCAAACATTTTCCCAAAGTTACGAGTTACAAGTCAGATATTTACTATTTATGAATACGTGGTGCCTGAACCACAGACGTTGTCAAGGTTTGGAGCTGTAGATATATAAGCTGCGTCCTTTTGACATTACTGGTGTTAAAGTTCAGGCCCATGGATAACCTCTGGCCAAGCTCAGAGCTGGAAACTCTGACAGCAGGCACACGTGGGGTGGATTCCAGTCCCCTGCTGGTTCCCTGAGAGTAGCAGGCAAGGACGGAGCACTTCGATTCCTAGAAGTCTTCTAGACTGGCACAGAGGAAGTACAGTGAGTTGTGCGTGTCTTCTGTGGGCATTTTTGGCCAGACTGATAGGTGCTTGAGTGTCAGCGTGACTTCTGAACGTACATTTTTGCCTTGAAAAAGAGTAATACAAATATTAAATATTTTTCGTTTATCACTGGCAATGGTCTAACCTACAGTTGTGTTGGGCCAGGTGAGAAATGTTGCTATTAGTTTCAGCAGTTGGCAGCATTAAGTGCGGCTGAAAATGTTAAAATACCAATTGATTTCATCTGAACTGAGTCTGTTTGCTGACCCCCTCCCCCCTTTCTGGGTCTGCTGAGCTCACAGAAATGATGACAACTTTACCTCTTTTAGATTAAGTCTAAATTTGTAGGAAAAAAAATAGTTTTGCTATTGCGTAGACCTATGGGGGAAATAACAAGAGATCTGGGTCAAAAAAGTAGGGCATGCAAGATATAGAAGCTGTTGGAGTGCATTTATTTGTCCTGTGCTAGGTTAAAGGAAGTGTTGGTGCTTTCGGTTTGGCAGTGTGTCCTGCACTGCCGTGTGCTGCAAAGGGAACACGGCTGTTAAACGAGGAATCGCAGCTAATTTTTGTACAGATGTCAACATTCTTCCCCAGCGCAGAATTTTTTTGCTTGGATGTTAACAGAAACATGCATTCCTGAAATGCAAACTATTAGCGATAAATTTTAATTAGGAAGCGTTCTGTGAAAATGTGGAGTTTTGCCACTGCGGCTATTTGTGAATCTGCAGCGTATTTACTTTGGAGTTGTGTTTGTTCAGATTTAATACTTTGTAATGTACTTTCAGAGCAAAGTTAGCGCAGATGCGGATGGAGGAAAATGAAGAACAGTGCTGTCAAACCATCTATTAATGTTGGCATGAAATAAATTGTGCTGCAAACACGCGTTGTGTAGCAACAGGTAAGCTGTTTCCCATGGCTGATGCAGCAGACCTGAGGTGTACAGGAGCAGGGCCTGTGCTCTCTTTATAATGGGAGTGTTTTGCTGATGCAGATGTGGAACCTGATTTTTTCACTGTGTTTCAAATGCACAACTGAATTTCTTCAATCTGGCGTATCGTGGTTAGATGGTAAATTTCCAGCGCCGTGTGAGATGAGAAAACGTAGAAATACAAAACTTCCGAATGTTTAATTGCAATTAGAAGAGAAAGCCAGAGTGAAAAAGCCTACTAAGCAGTTCTGGTAAGCTCAATCTGATAGCAGGAACGGATATCTAAATGTAGCTGATTAATGTAAACCAACTTTTTTTTAACAGCTTTCATCATTATAGTAAATACTTGTCTCAAGTGGTTGAGTTGTAAGAAAAATGCTTTGTATGTCTGTTACCATCTTCCACGGCAAATTCTGAATGGCCTTTGATTACATTAGAAATATCAATGTGTTTACTGTACTGTTGGCAAAGGCCGTGCTAGTCGGTTCCTCTGCTGTCTGCACATGCAAGGTTATTTCGATATGGGTTGTTTCTAGTTCGTCAAGGGCCTCTATAAGATTCTGCCTTGTAACACACCGTACAAAATGCATTAGAAATGAAGTTGTAGGAGTGTTTTGTCAGATCCCTCCTTGGCTGTTTGTTGGGTGCCTGGGCACCCAGGTACATAGTTTTCTGGCAAAACAGATGAGTGTTGCTTATCTCCTAAAATGAGCTCTCTGCTTTCTGCGGGCACTGGGCCGGGGGTTCCCATCGCCTTATCCCCGCATTGGGCCAACCACAGGGTTCTGATGCAGCAGGACCGGGATGGGCGTGCTGGGGGGCACAGCGGCCCTTGTAACCATCCTGTTCGCATGGACAGAACCCTAAAGAGAGTTTAAATTAAGTGAGGGCTCAGAGGAGTTTTGAAATAGCCCACGGGATGTTCCAACTCATTCTTCGGTGCTGCTGGTGACTTGCTACCAGAGGCTCTGCAGGTATGGGAAGTGTCGGCCTTTACCCAGGAGTTCTTCCATCGCACAGACTGAGGCTTTCTGTTCTGCTAAACTACCAGCCAGCATCAGAGCTTGTGTATGTTGGACCTTGATAAATGCAGCTTTCTGCTGCTCCTTAGCATGTTAAATATGCAAAATCTTGTTGGTGTCACGTGCTCCCTGCTTTCCTTGCTGCCTTGTGTAACTGTCTGCTCCTGGGATGGAGCTTTCCAAGGGAGAAGAAAGAAATGCTATGTTTTCAAAAATGTTTTCAGTGATCAAATTAATCAGATTTCATTTGCATTATATTACTATAAGTGGTAAGTTTAGAACTGTAATGTACATCCACATGCCCTTGGCTGTCTGGTTCTATTTGTTAGCTCAGAAGAATAGGAGAGTGCTGTTGGGGCTGCTGCTGTTGCGTATCATTAAAGGAACCCTCTGAGGCCCTGCTAATTAACGCGAGTGGTGTAGGGCTGTGCTGCTCTTCTCGTGAACACGCACACCTTCCTGCAGGCTCCTGCCCTCTGCTCTGCCTGGTTTTGCTTCCCCTGTTTGCTGTTACGGGCTTTGCTGTTGCACATGGGGCTCTGTCTCGGGCACTGCACTTTGCATCATTTCATTGTAATCCCTTCTAAGTCTTTATTTGTTTTTCTAATCTCCCCTTTTTTGATTTCCTTCCTTTCTTTTTCTGCTCCTGTGATTTTTGGACTATTCTTTCACCTTCTCCCCATCTGTTCTTCAGTCAGTGCTTTGCTCCAGACTCGTGCGTTTCCCTCGTGACCTTTTTGTTTTCCCCCTTTTCTCTTTCTGCCCCTTTCTCCCACCTTCAGCGCATACAGAGGAGCTGCCCCTCCTGTGCAGCCCATGGTGCGGTGGCCATGCCACGAGGAGCTCTGACTGCTGCTGGCATGGAGGAGACGGGGCCGACAGGGTTTGGCAGGGCCTTTAATTGATAAAAATAATCCTGGCTTCCCACATAAAGCATCGATCCAAGGCTCGCTCAAGTCAAAGGGAGGCTTTAGAGGAGGTTGGCATGGGTGTTTAGTGAGAGCGCAAGAAGCTGAAGAAGTTTGAATGGGAAGCTCAGTGCGCTGCGAGGTGAGCTTTGTGAAATAAAGGATTTCATGCCATGAATTTTACTGGCATTGACTTGAAATGAACAAAAACAAAGTCGTGATGAAATCAGTCATGGCCTTATCTTATTGTGTTTATTGTGGGTAGTGTTGACAAGTCACATGCCCCATTGTTCGAGGTGAACAAATATAGCTTTGATACTGCAAGCTGATACGTGCGGACAGCCGCCTTTGTCCTGCGCTGCACAGATGAGTTTGCAGAATTGTGACTTCAGAGCTGAATGCTTGTCTTTGGAGAATTCATGTTTCAACTTAATCCTGAAACAGCCTAATGTGCATGATAGTCTGTTGCTTGATATTGAAGTGCCTTTTTTTTTTTTTTTTTTCATTAACTTTTTTGCAGAACATAAAATAAGAGGCTAATGTATCATCAACTTTGTTCCACTTGTTGCCCAGTAAGGCCTGTGGAAGAGGAGCTCGTACTGTCCCTCTGGCGTATATGTGCTTGGGCTGAAAGAATGCAAGGTGTGCTTTTGGGGGTGTCGGTAACAGATTTCTTCCTGAAACTCTTCTGCATCCGTATCCCTTACTCTTGGTCACAGTGAACCTCATTTCTACTGAAGCCAGCGGGTCGTGGATCATCTCTGGATTGCTTTTACTGTTGGTGAATTGCTATAATTAGGATATATGTAGTGTAACTAGAATATATGTAATAGGGACTTGCTGCAGGGGCAAACTTAGCTGTGGATGTAATCATCCAGTGGTATCTGGGGGAGAATCCCATTGAAATTGCCTGGGGATGTTCAGAAAGATTAGTCTGTCTACAACGGTTTCTTTGTTGCTTTTAGCACATCTTAATAATGCCAATGTAGTTGGTTGTACCGTGTTTTTAACTGTTAGACTATATTTGTTTGCTTTTTCTTGTTGTTAGCTTGTGGCCTTGCTTGAGTAGTCTTTTTTCCTCTTCAGAAACTGGTCTTTGCAGTGTAGTTCATGCAAACAACATGCACCAGAATGGTACTTCAGGCAGGTGCTACTGGGACACGTAAACACTTAGCAGCACTGAGGCTGCTGGTGGCTGTGGCTGCTGCCTTTCCTGCTTGTGACAGTGTCAGCTGTGTGTCTGCCTACCCAGCAGTAGAAGGCTCCTCCAGTTGTGGTGGCTTACAGACAGTGTAAAGTACCCCCCTAATTCCGATACAGAATTAATGGCAAGCTTTTGGCATCCTCATGTGGGTGCCATATGATAGTGGAATGTATATTGTGGGTCACTATGTGATGTTTTCAGACCTCTCCTGAGCTCTGCTGCAGTTTGTCCATGCAGTTCCGTGGCAGGGACTGCATGCAGGAGGTACCTCCTGGTTATGTGTGTCACAGGCTTTGGTAGTCCGTGCATGGTGCAGGGCTCTGTTACATCAGGCTGCGCGGTTCATGAAGTTCAGAGTGTTCGTGTGCTTAGTAAGGGGGAGATGGAATGTTGTATGAAGTGCCAAAAGACACCGGTGTGTGCTCCTCACGGCCTTCCTGGACGTAGTGCTCGTGCTCCCACAGTGCCTTGCTGCTTGCATTTGTGCATATGTGGAATGGCCGTAAGTAGTGACGTGCTCTTCGTCACATGGTTGCAGTTCCCCTTGGCCTGCTCTTCCTTAGAGTGGCTTTGCTGAATTTGGGAAATCTCGTCAGTTTGGGAATAGTGCTGAAAGTTGTGTGCAAGTGCTTTTTACTATTGTGAGACATACTTCTGTATTGTGCCGCCTTATTTTCACTGTACTTCACACTGAGAAGTATCTTTTGGTTAATTTAAAAAGAAAATCCTGCTAGCACTCTAATAAATCCCTCAAACATTGCAAGAAAGCATTTATACTCACTGGGTAGTGCGGCTTGAAGTTAAAAGAGTGAATTTACAGTGTGCTCCCATTTTTTGGAATGACTCCAGAATGAAAGTGTCTTATTCCTGTGTAGTGTCATCCTTTTTTACCGCATAGAACTGTTGCCATGGTCCTAATTGATAAAAATAATAATAAAAAAAAAGAAAAAAAAAGAAAAAAAAAAAAAAAAAGAAATAAAATTAAAAAAAAAAAAAGGAAAAAAGAAAAAAAGCTTTTAAGTGTGATCCTTGGATATTTTTGAAAGAGCTGAGTGAACTCCTTTCCTTGCTGAACCATTTTCTGGTGGTTGGAGACAGTCGACGTGTTCTTTGTAAGACATATATTATCACTCTATTTAAGTCGATTCAGGTTCTCTGGAAGTGATCCAAGCTCCAGGAAAGAAAAATATTAGTGTGTGTGGTGAGGGAAAGGGTTTCCCTTTATTTCGGAATTTGCTTGTCATGTTTAGCAAGTAAGCCATTTGCAGATGCATTAAGGCTCTGTGAAGCTCATTTTAAGGGCTGACAGTTTTCCAGTCTCGGCTTGAGTGGAAAGATTTACATTTAATGTTTCAGATTTTTGGTTTTAAATAGCCGGGGATATGTACATTTGTTAAGTTGTAATTTGAGTGCCACACGTGTTTCAGGAGAATAAAAAGCAAACTGTTTAAAATGATGGCAACAGTGGGTAGCATTTTTTTTTTTTAATTTTCTACAACCCGACATTTGTCTCAATGTCTGACGTGCTTTGTTGTGTCCTTAAAATTGTTGAAGTTTAAGTTAAGTAGCTTTTGCTTGGAAGACTTAAGTATTTGCAGTGTGTTATTTGGCTTATGCAGTTTTACACTCTTTAAACACCACTTTGTTTTAGTTCTGAATTCCAGCAATGCGCCATTGTAGCACACGCAGCTGCTCCGAGGGAAGCTGGAGGCACTGCTGCTGTACCTGCAGCTGTACCCAAGTGTGAGGTTAGATGGAGAGGCTGTGTATGTGCATGGCGTGGAGCAGTGCTCTGTGAGGACACCGTGCTCACATTGAAGTTCCTCTGCCTTCCAGAAGGAAGGCAGCAGCCGTTGAAGCCTGTTATGACTTAAGGCTTTATTTGGAGGGTTGGGTTGCAGATTTCTAGGCTTGGCTTATGCCTGAACTCCAGTGCTGTGCACACGCGCTTGGCTCAGTCGGTCAGTTTGGCCTGTTGACCAAAGCAGGTCGAGCTCCTGAGATTTTTACTTAAGGACAGCTGGACTTTCCATTGGGTGCCTTTGTGCCCCTCAGTGCAGGACGATCTGCAGCATCTAGCAGCGGGGCTTTGAAGTCTGCGGCCCAGCTACCGAGGGCTGAGGCAGAGGTGCAGTGAGGAGGAGCCCCAGGCTGGAGCACTGCCTTCTCCACACTGCTGGTAGGGCTGAGGAGCTGAGCGCTGCAGGCTGAGGCCTTCCTTCCCGGCTCCCCTCCTGCCACAGCTGCCAGACAGGATGGTTTTCTCACACTTTTCCAAAGTGCTTCTTGTAGTGTTGGTTGGGAACCAAATGCCATCTCTGCTCCCAGTCACTGTAATCATTGAGCTGTGGTTTAGGAATTATTTTTTTATATCGATGTACATTCTGGATCATTTTCCTACAGTGCTTTATTTAGACTTCTGACATCTTAATGACTGAAAATCTCAGCTGGTTTTGTTTGGAACTCTTTGTTCCTCGTGCAGAAATCAGACCTGAAAATGTATTCCTCTGAAGTTGGTGAGGGAAAAGCTCTCTGGTAGCATTGCTGACTTGTTGAGATCAGCTCTGAATTGCCAGATAGTGTAATTTTCTTCTAAGAAGAGCCTTCCCCCCACCCTCCCCAGCAAGCCCCAAAGTGTTCTTTGTGTGAGTGTGCTGTACGGTCTCTAATTATATGATCACATACCATTCTGCAAATAGTGCAATGCAATAGCATAGAATTAATTCCTGGATCTTGTAGAGGACTATTCAGCAGTCTGCCTTAAGCCCTCGTCTTGCAGGCTGGTTTGTGGAAATCGACTCCTTCTCCTCCCAGAAGCAGTGTTTACTGTAGCTCTTTGTCAGAGCTGGGTTCAGAGCTCGTTACAGAATCTGGGCTTGGGATGTCATTTCTGAAAGTTACCATTTAACTGCTCTTATACAACATATGCATATTAAGTAGGATAGCAGAATAACAGTGAAATTGCTCACCTAGGTCTGCAGATGAATTACCATAATTAACTGCTTCTTCCCATGAATTGCACCTAACGAGGGCTGTGCTGTTGGCTGAAAATAAATTGCATAATGCATTACTGGTGACTAAATTATTCACATACCTTAGAGAGGAGATGGTATAAGAAGTCTGCAAAATAAGTGCTGGACCATTATGAAAATGAAGTGGAGAATAAAAAGAAGAATCAGAGAGAGAACATGGCACAGTGTGCATTCTCCTGGGTCAATGAGGAGTATTGTTTTTGGTTTGCAATATAGTGTGTGATTTCATATTTACGTATTTATCACATGGTCCGTGTAGAGTATACGTGCAGAAGGCAGAGTTGGGTCTGTGCATAAGCACTGGGCCTAGCATGGTTACAGTTTGCATTTATTTAGTTTCTGTTGCTTCACTATGGTTGCAAAATATGCCAAGTCAAAAGCAAAAGTGGGTAAATAAATTTTAAACAAGCCATGCAATTTAGGATATGCTTGCTGTTCTGTGCTTCCGTGTGAAGTATCCTTTATGTTACTGTCTGTGCTGTGAGGCATGCAGGGATTTTTAGTCAGTGTGCATGGCCTGGTTTTTATAACATCATCTTTGGCCAGGAATAACTTGAAAAGCACTCTGTTTGCATGTGTTGATAATGCAGATTCTTTTAAGGACCTGTTTATGGATTTATATTGTAAAAGATGGTTCCTGCAGAAGTGTCCTTGCCTGGATGGACACATTCAGTTCATTTTCTCCAAATGTGTGGAATGTTAATGAGCACTTTGCTGTATAATGCTCTTCACAGTGATACGTGATCCACACTATTGCAAATACGCCATGTGCAGTAAATACTGCAGAAGACAAGATTGAGCTGTTTTTCTCCTTTTTAGTTTACATTTCTGCTTTCCTCCCATCCCAGGGCATATTCTGGAGTGTGCATTCCCTATGCTTCAAACTTCAGTGTGAGTGCTGAGTTCTGTAGGTGAACACGGCGAGGTGGAAGTGCACGGAGGTGCTGGTAGTGCCTTGTGTGGGACATGGAGCGCTCGTTTCAGTGACCTGTAGCTGTGTTCACATCGCTTTGGCTTTTTGGTTGGGTGGAGTTTTCTGTACATCACCAAAGAGAAATGTTTTGAAATAAAGGAAAAAAGTGGGGAAAAAAATTATGAACGCTTACAGAAGACTTGAGGCTGTGAGAGCCTATTAGGAAGCATGAGTAGAAGGGCAAGGCTTTCTGTTTAGCGTATAATTACGGGTATGGAATAACTGTGAAGTTGCAGAAGAGGGAATGTTCAGTTTTGCATCATAGGCTGCTGAGTCCCAGCTGAGCAAGGATGGAATTCATCTTGGCCAGCATCTGCTCCTTTCTTGAATTCATTTAGAGAAAGGCATGAAATCTGTATGTGTTTACCTCACTCTTTTCGTATTTTAAAAAATATATTTTGTTTTCTTAGATTCAAAAATTTAAGGATACCTATGCAAGCTGCTGGCTCTTTATGCAATTAATCATATGATAAATACAGTTAAATTGAAATCACTTCCATAGGAAGCTGGCTGTCTGCCCAGACATCTGACGTCATGTAGGAAGCACACGCTCAGCTTGGACAAATGGTTTTGGCACAGTGCTGGGAAAGTCACCGTGGTTGGGTTCTTCATGTCTGCATGGAAGCAAGCTCCAGAGCTGCTCCTCCCTCGGCATCTCTCTCTCTTCCCTTGGATGCCTTTCTTGGTGTGTCTGGGAAGCCCTGCTACCCATAGGTGCGAGGAGGGTAAGGCCAACCCTCGGTCCTTGAAGTGTGCTTTCATATGTAAAGAGAAGTTTCCATTCAGCCTCCTGGATGTTTGTTTCCTGGTGCGTAAACTGGGACAAGGACTTGGCTATGGCTAAAATAATTCTTGGTAAAATGATACGAGGAATGATGTCTCATTAAAGAGAATGTATTGTGCCAATACAAAAATCATGTTTATTTCCAGTTCTAGAGTTGTATAAATATAGATGCTAGACATATGCTGAGTATTGCTTTAGTAGAAATACTGAAATTGCTTTTACTCAAGTTAATAAATCCCAGAGTTAGAAAGGAAAGTAGTGGAGTGATGGGTAGAAGCAAGACAAATGAAATGAGCAGTAGAAATCAAACGGTGGGAGAGATGTCTGAATATATTTTCACAAGAAGGCAATTGCTTAATATTGCTCAATAAATTAGGCTTTTATCTACTTATGCTTGTTTTAAGGGCATGACAGAATAAACACGACTGCTGAAATCCATGCAGCAGGCAACTAATTATTCTTTTCCTTTTCTTTAAGTGAAAGTAGGAATGGTGAACGTAATATCGGATTGGCAGTAGTGAGAGCTGTGTCTGCAGAATAAATGCTGTCTGGAATGCAGAGCTTGCTGTACCATTGGGCCAGTTGGAGGGGTAGTCCAAATTATAAAAGGCTTTTCTGTCTTCAATTTCTTACACCTCTGCAGAATTTGTTCTTGGAAGACAGTGCTTATGATACAGTGTCTGTTTTTTTTACTGTTATTTTTTTGAAACAGTAAATCCATCTCAGTAAGTTTCTCCAAAGCAAAACAACATCAAATCCATAAAATAATGCTGCACAGTTTTTCCCTTCAAACTCCTCCTCGCTGCTTGAGCATATAATTATCGATTACAACAGCAGTAATGTTTGCTCAACACCTGTAGCTTCTCGCTGGTGTCGACCTTTCTCAATAAAAAAGCATTCTTCATTCGCTGCCAGTAGAGCAGCCAGCTCCTCCAGCACATTCCCAACTGTTTCAGCTTTATCCACATCTAATACCAAAACCAGGTTCTTGTGGCACATCCACCTGTTTCTACATTCTGACCCTACAGTAGATATGATTTATTTTATTATTTTTTTAAAGGGACTATTGATAGAAATGTTATGATAGCATTCTGTGGTGGGTAGCTTAAGCAAGACGAGCACGGAAGAATTTTTGATGAAACTAGCTTAATTCTATGATTTTTTTCTTCTTAAGGCATATTTGCTGTGTATACCGAGGTGGAAAAATTGCAATGTTTTGAATGCTGTCCAGAGCCATCAGATAACTCATTGAGTTTCTGTGGTTGGAATATCTGTTTTGATGCTCTGGGGACACAAATGCTGATTATTATTATTATCTTGTGTATGTGTGAATGAAATAGTTTAGTTCTGTTTAGTTGGAGTTCTGGTATTTGGTGGCCTGGCATAATGACTGGAACGGGACGGCATGGCAAGGCTGATGGACTTCATTATTTATGGGGTAGTTTTTATTTTGTTGTTCATCATGTTGATATAATTAATTCACAGCAAGATTCTTATAAAATTACATTTTTGTGAAATATTTATTTTGTGTTTTATAGAATGTCCCAGCTGTTATGATAGGCATGCAGAATAATTGAGACAAATGATAGGCAAACAATAACTCGAATGCCTTGGCAGTGGGATGTACCGCAGTACGCGCGGCAGGACGCCGCCAGCCTGCTAGGGTGAGTTCCCAGCCCGTGGCTGTGACTCTGTGGCCAGGGCTCTGCCTCCTCAAGTGTTTGTAGGCCCAGTTTCCTCGTGTTGCTGAGTCTGCTGAGGCTCGGACTGATGTCTTGTCCCCAGCTGATCTTAATCACCCTACACGTATTGCAGTGTAGATCTGTCTGTAGCTCAGAATAATTTATCTTTTGAAATCAGACTTCACTTAGGAAAATATGTGGCTTGCAGAGAAGAGACTTCTATTTTCATTTATCACTTGTGGTGATGAGATGTACTTCATAGCTTGAGAGGTCTCATCTTGAATTGACTTCCTTTTGAGTCTAAGCTCATTCTGGCAGCATGGCTGGCTTTGATCCCAGCTTTTACTGGGAGAAAGTCTTGTAATGGTATGGGTGGCCTGTGGACAGATCTGATAAGAGGCAGTTTCTTATGTTTTGTGAACAGGTCAGGCTGGAACTGACAAATACAAGTTGACATAGTCTCTCCCTGCTTAAAGCCTAAGTGTCACTGAAGGTAAAAATTGGGTTGGTGTTGGGAATGGCTGTGGTGTGAGAAGTTGCTGAAGAAAGACTGTGAAGGTGGATCTTAAGGAGTTACTACTGGAAGACGTGTGAAGTGCTTTACTGTCATACCAAGCTGTGTCTGAGTGTTTTCTGTGTCTTATCAGTACACCACGATTGAAGGAACTTACATTGTCTGTTTTTGGACTGCAGTGGGGATGGATGTTTAATAACCAGTTTCAGGATTTTTAGTTGAGGATGGTCAAGGCCTTGGACGGTCCAAGGGTGAAGTCACATACAGTGCATGTGGTTTTGGAGTAGGAAGGAATGGGGTCACTTGAGAAGAACACTTGCTGATTTGATGGAAGGTTATGAAGAGCTAGGCAAGTGCTTGTTTAAGTTGGTTCACCGAATTAATTTCTGGGCTGCCTGATGGATCGGAAGCATTAAGCCTTGTTTGTATGGAGGGCACTGAACTGGTTTTACTTGCTCATAACTTCTGGTTCTGGTCTGTCCTGTGCAGCATTGCATAGCTGGATGTTAGGCAGGACCTGTTCTTCATCAGTGATGACTTCCTGCAGCATTTTTTGGAGCCGTTTGTTCCTGGAAATGATAAGCTTTGAGTGCAATAGGATATTTTGCTATTTTGGTAGTTACTCTGCGTAACAAGTGTAAGCAGCTGTGCAGTTTCAGAGAGCAGATACTGAAGAACCCAAAATCTGCATGCTGCTGTTGAAGCTTTCTGCTGTAATTGCCCACGATACATGGCCAGATGGAAAATCACAGAAAGATTGGAAGGATCCTCTGGGTCTACGTGGCTCAAGCAGACACCCAGAGAGGGTTGGCCAGGACCACACCCCAGTGGTCGTGGACCGCTGTGATCTGCATTCATATTCATCTTTCTGGTTTTACTGTGATGTAAAGACTGCATACATTGTCTAAACTACCTAAAAATGCAGGCAGAGCTAGGCGCATGTATGGGCTCCTCATTTGTGCTGTCTGCCTGTTGCATTTCCAGGGAATGGGCAAGAATGTGACAGGACCAATTTGCAGCCTTTGGGAGGAGAGGCAGTGTGTGATGAAACACGAGGTGTGCTGCATCACAGCCACATCTCTTCCACTGTTTTATACTAATTTAATTCAGCTACTTAATTTCTTCCCAGCTCTTTGCTTTGTCTTATATGGCAGCCTTGTGGGGTTCTACCTTCAGCTGAAGGAGCCCTCGGCTTGGTTCAGCTGGGATCTTCTGAGTGAGTGCAGCAACAAGCGAACTTCCAAATGTTTTCTGGAAGTGGACTTCTGACAGCAACACTCAGTTCAGGTGACTGAAGAAATGGAAATTGCTTTGTGCCAATGGTGGACTTTTACACCTCTGTGTGATATGCTCTTTGCGTTCCCTGATGACAGTTCTCAGTCTGTCCTTCAGGCTTGCACTTACTGGATACGTGTTCACTGAATATTCTCCTTCATAACAACCAAAATGCTTGTTTGCTCGTGCGTGGCTCATGGCAATTTTAGGTATGCCTCTGCAGTGAGGAAATATGTAGTCATTAAACTAGAGGGAACTTGAACACAGCTCGCTCCAGGCAGCTTATTGCAAGGTTGTTTAATTATTATTATTTTTTTTTTCCTTAGCAGAAGAAAGCTAGAGCAGTACAAACTTTTAAGTTCTTTTTCTTGCTGCTATTTCTTGTCTCCTCTTCCTTGTTCCGTTTGCAGTATTACACAATTTTAGGGCTATTAGCTTACCAGACATTCTGCTTTAGCAGAGATGAAAATAGTAACCTGAGTAATGCCATACGCCAAGGATGGCACAGACACCAGCTTCTCTGGGTCAGAGTTTGAAGCTTTGAGCCTGCAGTTTAGCAGAGGCTGGGTGATGTGCCTGTCCCTGCTGCTCTGGTTCTGGGAGGTGGTAAGAAATAAAGGGCTGGAGGTGGAAGCCAGAGATGCAGGGGTGGCTGCGGCCCTGAAAGAGAGCAGGAAGGCATCGGGTGGGATTTGAGGCCTGGAGAAAAGATGGGTGGAAGGTGTCAAGGCAGTAGACGGAGGTGGTAGAGGACGAGTAGCCGACAGGGTAAAAGCTCCTTTCAAAATGACTGGGATCATTTGGTTTACGTTAACACGTTTTACTTCACAGCTGGAGAGGAGTGCAAATAAACTAGGTCACTTCATGCAAGCTTGTTAAGAGAAACAGGAAAAAATGGCTAAGCGTCGTAGGAGAAGCTATGGGAGGCATCAAGGATAAAATTGTATGATCGGGTTTGCGATTTCTGAGGTGATTATTTTTATTATGGTGGGTATGCGGTGTTGACTTAGCGAGACACCATGGATTTTATTTTCCCTGATGCTGTAGTTAATGGTTATCTTGTTTCTTCCAGAGAGTGAGAAATAACACTGGTTGACTGTGGCTGCTAGCTTGGAAATGTCAGTGGCTCGGTGAGAAGCAGTGAGACATCTCTGCAGAGAACAGAAAAATCTCTAGAGCAGGAGAAGTGAAGCCTTCCAGTGCATTTACTGAAGTTCTTGTGGGTTCACACCTAAGAGAAAGCAAAAGCAATATTAGAGAGCCTCCTTTGCTTGTGCCTTCAAATCTGTACCAAAAATGAATTTCCTGACTTAAAATTAAACATAGGCATTTATTAGGACAGTGCTGCTTTGCTGTGGGTATCATGGGGAAATTGCTCACTTAGTGTAGTAATGGCAGCATGCATGTTGAACTTCATTTCTTCCATTCCTTTTTGCTTCTTAGAGCAGGAATAGGAATTGGATTACTTTTTTTTTTCTTTCCCTATTGTTGCAGGATGAGGAGTGGGATGAAGAGGCAGGTCGGGCTCTGGGAACCCTTGTATGAGGGCTGCTACTGGGGTGTACAGGAACCAGGGCTGTGACTTCGCTGCAGGTTTCTGGTTCTTCACAGCTATCTCTTAATCCTCTGTGAAGCTCAGCCCTAATTTTTTTCTCATGGCAGGAAGACAAGGTGTGGAGATGAAATAACCATAGTAGCCAAAGGAAGATTTGGCACATTTCAGCTTATGTACTGTACTTTCCCTTCTGTTGGCATGGGTGATCCTTGCAGCAGAAGTTTATAGTGTTGGCACGTTTCCTTGTATACTTGATGCTGGTCTCAGCATTTCATGTCCTTGAGGCAGAATAGTTCCAGAAGCTCATCCTGCTGAAGGGAAAACAAGCTCATCTCTTGTGTGTCTTCAGTAAGACCTTAGTGAAGCAGCCCGCCGAGAGGAAAGCAGCATCATCCCTACAGTCAGAATCAATAGCAGAAGTTTGTTGAGAAGACTCATGGTCTTCAGTTTGTGGGTGGGAGAAACCAAGCAGACCTGAGTGAGGTCATAGGAGAGGTTTGTAGGATGGGGGGTGTTACAGTGAGGGTCGTCAGGAGGTGTTTGTTGTTTCTGCAGTGCTAAAGCTAAAGGCATCAACCAAAACTAGAAGGCTATATCCCCCAAAAAAGGAAAATTTGGTGTATTTTTAGAGTATTCCTGCAGAGATCTTGGTCAGAACATGGTAATGCTAAAAAGTTTGTGAATTCAAAAAGCTGTTCTGTATATACATTAATGGAAGAGAAATTCACCTGGAGCTACTGAGCACGCAGTTTTCATAGTTGACATGGAAAAGGAGATTTTTGAAAAGGGATTTAAAGGAGACTTGTGAATTTGGGAGCCCCTCTCCTAATGAGCACTGTGTGAGAAATTGTGCTGATGCTCATTTGAGTCAAGTATGTTGTTAGCCACTTGGCAGAGCTGGAGTCAGCTCTTTGGTACCAAGTCAGCGATAAGCACAGTGCAAAGGCCCTTTTCCTTATTAAAAGGGAACCTGGTGTGTTATGCTTGAGGGAATGGGAAGTGAAAATGACAGAGGAATACAAAGAGGTGAGGCAAGATAAAAGATAATGAACTTTTCAGAAGGGTCCTAAGCAGATTTGAGTGGGACAAGCTTGATTTTTGTTTTTAAGGACCAGCGTAAGCTGAGGCAGAAGGTGATAGAAGTCTGGGCAAGGATGTCTCTCACATGGGTGGCTGTTCTATAGAAGCACTATGCAGAGATCTGCAAAGTGTGGATGTAATCGGGCTCACCTGAAGTCCATGTAAATATGGAGGGGTGTAGACCAGTAGAAGCGTGTTTTTCTTTTTAATGAATGGCACAAATGTTTTGCGTCTTGTATGTATGTACTTGAGCTTGCTGAAGATGTGTGGTCGTTGTTTAAGCGTATGGAAACCATTTCAAATAAGGATGGCATTGTTGTTTTGTTTTTATTTCTCTTTGCTTAATGTTTAAGGAGCTTTCAGATATTGTCTCGGACTTCCAAGATTGTCTGGGCTCACTGCTTTTGGTTATTTAAGGGTTGGACATTCAGAGTGCATGGCCTTAGCTAACAAGATTTTTATTGGAGAGCAACAGAAACTGAGTGATGGTATATGTCAGATATGAAAGGAACTGCCTATAAGCCTGTATTCTAAGTATGTGCTTTAATTAATTTAATGATCACTTTAGGTGATTGTTATATAAATAGAGTATGCTGTGATCTGCCAAGTATTGCTCTGGTGCATGTCATAGGTTCATAATTTGGGTTTTTTTTTGTGGTTATTAATTGTTGTGCTGTGGGAAGAAATTTTGCACTAGGCTGCTGTTTAGCTAAAGAGAAGAGAGAGGAATTTTGCAGGTATTTCAAAAATCTGGAAGCACTGTAAATACCATTCTGCCAAATTAACCCTGCATTAACCTCAGGTGAAGGTGGTTTAAAACATAACATTTTCAAGAGAATTCTGTTTAGCAATGTGAAACTTAATTTGTGTCTATGGAAACGTTAGAAGCCTTGTTAAAAAACCAGAATTTTGCTATGTGTTTATATTATGAATGCTCCAACCAATCTTGGTGCATTTGCAGGGTGAGATATGTTGAAGGCAGGATGCTGCTGAAGCTTGAGCAGAGACTCCTGTCAGTTCCTTCCTGCTTTGCTCTCACCTGGTGCTCGTGGCTTAACCTCTGTCTTTTTGCAGCTGTTCTGTTTCCCACCAGCAGACATGGTGTGTGTCGTGTTGGTGACTGTGTGGTCACACGTGCTTTAGCTTTCCTTGCACGAGGGGAAGTGACAACTCATGCTCTCCTCATGCTCCTCAACATGCTCTCCTTCATGCTTTCAAAGTGTGCTCCTATATAAAATATTTGAAAATGTGTGCACATGCATACGTGGATACAATGATGTGTTTGTGAACGTGTTTTTTGTCTAGATTTGCTTTGGTTTGGATTAGAAATAGTGTTTCTCTATGCAGAAGCTGCCTATTGCAGATAGCCAGTATATGACTTTTTTTTTTCCTAGCAATTTGTAGCAGTACCAAGTGTGTGTGAGCACGTGCTCTCTCTCCAAAACATGCCAATTGTTACACACTGAAATAAACAAATTTGGCTTTTTTTCTGTGTGTGTGGGACGTACTGAATTGATAAGGAATCCAAGATAAATAGAAGTTCAAGGATTCACTCAGCTTCTGGTGAATGAGTGTTAAGTGCTTGCTGCAGCCACCTTTAGCCTTGCTCAGCTTGGGCTGAAGCCCACAGCTGTTCCCTTTCTCCACAAATCCATTCCTTTGTGTCAGAAGGCCGTTGGGCTGCTCAGGGATATCTGCCCCTTGTCCATCAGTGCTGCGTGTTTGAATCACGTTTGTCCTGACCTATGTCCCAGTATGTATTAGGCCATCCATGAAGCATGGAGGTGTCCTAGATTGCTCCCAAGGTCTAGTAGTTGCTTCTGAAAGTTTAGTGCTTCTTGTCATCAGTCTGGGGTGGTTTTTAAGAAGTTTTCTGACAGATACGAGAGTAACTCTCATTTGATTTTTCCATCTTTTATGATAGTTTAATTTGTTCACACACATACTAGTATTAGAAGTAACACCAGGAGAGATAAATATTATTATTTTAATTTTTAAATTTTAAAGCAAGTATATGATCATCTTAGAGTATGAATGTGTGTGCTTGGGCAATGCCCAGGAAAACACCCAGCATCTGTATGTGCCTCGTTCGTGGCAGGAGAACCTCATGCCTGCTCAGAGCTGAACTGTGCCATAAGCTCAGCACGGAGTGTTCATTTGTATGGGCTGCTGCAGTTGGAATTTCTCTAACGTCATGTGGTGGCCATGATAATGTGTTTACAGAGTGTAAAATTTCAGCTTGAATTATGATTGCTAAAATAATTGATCATCAGCATTTGTGCTTTGCGTAAGAAGAAGAGTTGAAGAAAGCTGAATATTAAATAAACCACGCGTTGGATGAGCGGCGTTTCTCTTTCCTCACCACTCATCAATGAAACAAAAACTAAGAGCAGCGCGTGTATCTTACTGCCAATTACTGTCCAAGGAGGATAATGATGCAATCTTAATAACCTGCTAGAACTGTATGGTTAAAACAAATTTCCCATTACATTCCTCTCAGTGTTCAAGCTCTGTCTTTGTACCCACGGAGATGCTGTGCTAAAAATAAAGCTGGAAAGGTCTCTCATACATAGTTTCTGGTTATTAAATAATGTGCTCGTTCTCCATCTGTACCCAGTGGGCTCTTCTGCTTTTTTCTAAAGGCTTTGGGAATTGCTTTATGAAGCCAAGGAGTCAGTAGATGCGGGGGATGAATGAACAAAATTCAAGTCCCCTTCTTAGAACCTCTTACTGGTTTTGATCATCTTACTAACAGGTAGAAATCTATGGGATTTTTATTTAGTCTTAAAATATTGCTTGTTCTGTATCTCAGATACCCACAGTGTAGGAGTTTGGCATAAAGCAGGATCCTCCTCCTATGGTGATTTTAAGTTCTGCAAATGAATTACTATGCAAGCTTTTAGATATGAAGGTCAGAGGAGGCTTTTTAGAAGTTGGTAGTGCACCACTGGGTACATTTAACCAGCCCACAAGTGTGAGCGTGTTGGAAGGTGACCAAAGTGCTCTGTAGCATGTACGGGTCTGGGGAATAAGTTGTTTTCTTAGCTTTCTCAAGTGGTGTCCCAGCCATAGAAACAGCTCGGTGAGCGTACTTGTGGTGTGGATGCACATCAGGGATTGGCAGATTCATACTGCCTTGTTTGGAAATTTCTCAGGCGCTGAACTGAAGAAAAGTGAATCTGACAGCAAGTTGATGGAGCCAGAGTGGCAATTAGATGCCAATCCCATCTTGCTGGATCCTTTTATGCACTTTGTGCTTAGGGACTCCAGCATCTGAGTTTGATTACTTCCCAGAAGGAATGACTTGGCAGAATGCTAATCCCTAATATCTCCAGACCAGGAGTAATCTGAAATGAGACTTTGGTGCAACGATCCAAAGGTTTTAAAGTTACTGTGTATAAAACCCTTCCAAAACTAGCAGAGGCCTTGTATCTGCTGATCAGAGAGTGCTGCTGGGTTGCTTTGGCTTTTCCAACAGGATGCTTAATGAACAGTGACTTTTCACATAGTTCTTTGAAAATAGGGAAACAAAGTAGATAAATCCTTAGAGATTGCATTCAGTTAATGAACGTTTTTGCTTGAACTGAGAAAAGCTTGAATGCCTTCTAGAAAGCCATTTCTCAGGTGTGTGTTCTTTCTATGACATGCACTGTTTGGAGGTGCAGGCAGGAGGTGTACAGATGCTGATAGACAATGTTTTGCTTCTTATGTGAAGGTCTGTTTGGTTTTCTTAGCTTTTACTACCATACAGTATACTGCTTAAAAAAAGTGTATATATAAAATTTCTACATGTTAGTATCTTACGGGATGTATGGATACTTCTACATGTCAGTGTCTTATGGCATATATGGATATTTCAGGGTTTGGCGTGTTTTTGTAGTCTCTAAGGTGGAATTCAAAAGGGGATTCCAAGATTTCCTGTCCTGTATCTTCTGTTGCTGTTAGCTTCTTATTTGCTACCGTACAAATGGGAACAAGTGTATTATTCTTCTGCTGTTGTTTGCACTTAATTCAGTACTGCTGGTCTTGTAGTTGGTGTATCTGTTGGTGTTGCAGGTGGGATATGGAGAAAGATGAGATACAGTTTGAGATTTTATGGTATCCAGAGTGACCTACTGGGGAAAACTGGCTTGTAGAAGCAATGGTGGTTGGGCAGTGCTGCGTTATAGAATTATGGAAGTGGTGTAGAAGAGGTGAGTTCTGAACACATACAGCAAAGAAAAAGTTCTGCAGGTTCTGCTGAGATGGGCGGCCTTATGTGTGACCGTCCTTTAATTCTCTCCTTCCTTCCCAGCATGTTTATTGAGGTTTTCCCGAGGTCTGGATGCAATTTTTTTCTATTTCAGTGTTGAATGTTTGCTGGATTGGAATTGATAAAGCTGAACTCAAACTAACAGAATGAAGAAAAATCCCCAAAGAAGATGAGACTTGTTCTTTTGTTGGTAAGGCCAAAGTATTGGCCTCCGTTTCTAACTTCTGGATCAGTGATGTGTTGAAACAAATTGCCAGGAACGAGGCTGCAAATTTGGGTGTTGCATAATAGATTGAGCCTGTAAATTGTAGAAGCATGACAAACTGATATATATATATTAAATTTGTTCAGAAAGCTCTATTTTGTCAGGGCAGAAAGCAGTGCCATCACCTGAAAATTTCCGGATGCGATTTGTAGGTTCTGAAGTTGTTCAGTAAATCATACTTTTGTTCAGCAGGGCAGAATTTACAGCGTTGTCAGAATAGCACCATCTGAGAGCTCCCATTCTGTTGTTAGTGCTGGAGCTGCCTTAATCACCTGTGTGCCACGTGTGCAGCCTTACCTGAGAAGGGTCGAACCTCGGGATGTGGATGTGTCCTTTTGAATCGGTGCCCACTGCCTTGCATCCAGAAATAGAGATGTACCTGTGTGTGGGCTGCTGCCTGCCTTTCCTTCCTACTTCAGATCTTGTCCTTTTGAAAGCACTGGGTTGCTCTCTGAATACTGAGGTTGATCACTGCTGTTTCTCTGAGTATGTCTTTCAAGCCTTCATTTACACCTTTGAGTGCTTAATAGCAGGAGGAATTTCTGCAAGGCCCAGGGTGGATCAAAATGAAAATGATTCACATCAACATGCCCTTGTTTCAGAGAATTGATTGTGATTTTCTTTTGGATTTAGAAAAGCCTTTTTTTCAAGGGGATAACTGCTGGAATCTGTTAGAACATTTACCTGCTGTTGGTATTGAGTTTTTTTTTTTTTTTTGTAGTACAACTGGTGATTTTTTCCTTCCTGGGCAGATCTATTGCTGTGCTGTACTTTGTTAAAGCAGATAAATACGTAACTTAGCCTTTGCTTAGGCCTATTCTGTCAGTTTTTGTCACTTCTTAGAAACTTGCAAACTGATGAAGAGCACGTTTCTTATTTGCCATGTCAAGCTGTAATCAAATAAATGAGGTTATTTGGTGCATCACACCTTTTGGTTTAGTTGTTGCAGTGTGCTGGATACATTCATGAAGACTTCAGTATTAAAAGCTAGGAAGAAGTGCTGTATCCTTAGTAGTGGAATGAATTGATGCTGTTCTTTGGGATTTCAGAATTTGAGAGGTTAGGTTTTCAGAAGCGGCAGATTGAAGGCTGAACAGAGCTGTGGGTGGAATGCCCGCTGGATGGGGTAGGAGGAGAGCTTGCTCCCTGCTGACACCTCTAACGAATGCGCCTGCAAATGCTGCGTCACTGACTTCCATCTGAATGCGTATCTCAATATTGTATTTGTTTGAAATTATCAGAGTGGCTTCAATCGGATTTTGGGATAAATTGGCAAAACTTCAATTGAATTGAATTGGAAATTAAACTGGGAGCCTTGGCCTTATGTGCATGGCTCTGGGCTGTGTGAAGTACCCCTCTGAACTTTTGTAGCTGTGAGTAAATTGGGAGTGCCTTGTGTTTCTGCCACTGCTGTTCTTTACCAAAGAAACAAGTGGGGGTCTTCAGTTACTATGGAAGGAGGAGATGGCAGTGAGTGCTTCCTGTAGATCAGCGCTGGGCTCCCATGTTGGGACGTGCTCCCAGCCAGGCTGAGGGAGGATCTCCAGTGTGCTCAGCAGGCTGTGCCCAGGGGAACTCGGAGAAGGCTCAGCTTCTGTCCCCAAGCTCAGCTGCTGCTATTGGGCTCTGGAGTGATTTCAGTCTTCTTGATCTGGTTGGCATCAGCCAGCGTCTTTGGTTGTGAGCTTAGAACACTTTAAACTATGGCAAACTGTGTCATTGGGAAAACGTTACATCCTTAAAGGACTGGGAATGGGCATGCATACTGAGGCTGCTGTAAGGATGAAAAAGTGTCCTTCTAAAAGAGCAAACCGAAATACTTCTGATCAGAAGTACTGTGCACCAAGCCCCACGTGCACGGTTTGAGGCTGTCAAGTGGGGCTTCTCAGAGAAGGTGCAGAACCAGACTGATGGCAGCACTGCTGTGAGGATATGGCAAATGGCTTTATTTCTGGATAAAGCCAGTGTACAAATAATTGCAATGTGTTAAATGGGATAGAAGTGCTAGTGTTTGAGATGGCTTTGTAGAGCAAGGGTTTCTTGTTCCTTAGGCAGTGAAAAGCGTAAGACACAAAAACAACTCCAAACCTCTTATAAATGATTGCAGCTGTACAGTTTCATGCAATTAAATGTATAGATGTTGGACTGTTTGGTAAATAGTCTCTTCTGTAGTGCAACAGTATGTAAACCTGGATTGTTACTACTCCTGAGCCAGTGGCAGATGCGTCATTATTATGCCATCAAGTTTCGTCCATTTATTACATAACAGCTTAAGTTCTGTGTGTCTATTAGTGCTAAATACCTCATACTATTCTATTACCAAAAAAAAAAAAGGAAAAAAAGAAACAGCCTTGACTAGGTGTGACTACAATAATATCTGCAGTGTGCTCTGCTTGGAGATGAACCAGAGCCTGGGATTTGACGTGTCTGACACGAGTGGAAATAGTTGTGCAAGGTGGAGTATTTTGACAAGCGTGTTGATTTAATATTCCTGGCTCAAGAATTTGTCAGTTGTTTTCTTGGTTAATGAACCTGTTTTAGCATGATCACAAAAGAAAGTAGGAAAATGCACAGCCCTCCGTTATGGTCTATCAGTAACAAAAGAACTAAAAATCTGCGTATCAAAACTGAAAGGTATTGACTGTATTTTGGAATTTTATGTATGTATTTAAACTTGTAGACACTTCCTGCATTTTTATTTTAAAACGGAGTGTTTGAAAGCTGACCCTTGTGGGCAAGTCTGTGGATGCCTTTGGAAATCATTGTCAGCAGCCAAAAGCACACAGGGAGCAAGTAATTTCAGTGATAGTAGCCATCCAGTGTCCTAAAAATAAACTTTGGATAAGCTTTCTGTCTTTCACATGTTGGAAGATTAAGTAGATAAGTTTGTTTTAATTGAGAGTAAAGGGTTGACGTTGTTCTTTTTTTCCCAAGACCAGTGCTGGAGGACTTCCAGTCTTCGTGCTTGCTTTGATCAGTGCAGCAGATCCTGTTGATAATTGTGAGTTGACTTGGAGGAGTAAGCCAAGAAAGCAGGACCTTTTTCGTGAAGACCAGACAGCAGTTGGAGAGAAATTCTGCAGGCAGTCTCAGAGGCAAAATTCTGTAAATGAAGTTCCTAAATGGTAAAATCCTATCTTCAGCCTAATCTAGTCTGAACGGCAGGATTTGCCGGATGTGCAGCTCAGCCAGTTTCAAATTCCTGGTGTGAAACAATTGAGATAAGAATCAAAAAGTAAAGAAAGGGAAAAGACTGAGATCAAACACTGCGCTAGATGTGTCCTGAGGCAGAATTACTCCTTTCCCAGTCTTTCCAAGTCTTTCTTAAAATAACAGAAGTCCCATAGCATAGGTTATTTCCTATAGCAATTTTCCAGTTGCACATTTTTATTTTGGGGAAGCTTTTCCTGGTTATTTAACATGTGTTTCCAGTTACAGCATCTTCAGTAGATCTATCTAAAGCCTGGATCTCTTCTTTCCCTTGACTTCTGCGCCTCTGAAATTGCCACGTCTGTTCTGTCTGTTCTCCTGGTCAGGGAAGCTGGGTTGCTTCCCTGAGCTCACATCCATTAATGGTTTCTTGAGTGATCAGCTAGGCTTTCATAGAGCTGAAAAACCTGCTCAGTGTACAGAGTAGGAAACAGTTCCATTTTTGTACTGATTTTGAAATTGACATACATACTTGAAATTGAAATAACATACTTGACAAAACTTTTTTTTTATTTTTTTTTTTTCCCCACAGTGCTTTTGAAAACAGTGTCAATTCTTGAGAAAAGCTTAAAGCTTAAATTTAAGTAATTCCTGATGGCATTGATACATCCTTTACCGTTGTCTGTTAGGACAGATGTTACAGGGAAAACAAATGCTATTAACCCTGTGTACAGGAAGCTCTACCGAAGAGGAGAAGAGAAAATAAGAGTGGAAAGGTGAGACACTGAGAAGAGTATTAGCCAGATTACGGTGGAGATAAGATTTAGAAGTTGATAGCTTCCTGAATAAAAAGTGGCACACAAGAAACAGAGTTCTTCGAGGTGTGAGCTCACAGTAGGTGCATGTTGGCTGATACTCTTTCAAGGATAGTCTTGAAATGTTACAGTGTTCTTTTAAATAACATGCTAGGTTGTAGTCTCCATTCCCCATTCACTTTTCTAGGTGAACACTTCCAGTGTGCCGAGGGCTGTTTTTTGGTGATGTATAAGTGGTGTTTTTCCTCCTTGCTGCCCTGTCAAATGGTAACACTGGAAGGATGGGAAGTGAAGGAGAGTTGGAAATGCATTGGGAGGCTTCAATTAACGCCACGCCAAGTATGCAGTTGGATGAAAATGTACCATGGAGACAAGGTGTCCCGTTCATGCAGCTTCTGGATGTGGAAAAGTTGTGGCATGGGACTGCAGCTGTCCTCTGCAAAGCCTTGAAAACCATGGAGAGGATGAATAGGATCCGAGGTTCCTGTTCTCTTGCAGTGATGGCAGGTTACTCTGGGAAGAGGCAGATGTGTGAATGAGCAAAGGAACAGCCTGCGTCTTTCATTGCACAGCAGGGAGCAGATTTGTAAAACTGCTTATGAGGAAAGGTATGTGCTCAGTGTTTGTGGGAATGAACAAGTTAATGGAAGGTAATTCTGTTGACATTACTAAATACTGAATTACTAAAGCTAAGCAAATTGTGCTCAGAGAATTCATCTGAGTTGAAAATAGCTGGAGGCTAGGAGATAATTTAGGGGACTAGATTCTGTGCTCGTGCTGTTTTGACTCTTCCTTTAGGCATCTGCCTTTACATCCCTTCTGAAGGGAGGTGAGGGCTGGGGATCCCCAGGGTGGCAGTCCTGAAGTTCTCATTTGGGCCCTTGGAATTTCTGCTGGATGGAATCTTTTGACTCGTACAAAGGAAGGTACAAGGTGCTGGGCAGCTCACTTTGGCAATCTCCTCTTTTTTCTTCTGTGCAGAGCAGCGCAGTAGGTTTCTGACTGTGCTTCTGTCTGCTTGCAGGAGGAACGACTGCTGTGTGTGGCTCTGCACAGGCAGTACATAGTTTAGAAGGGCTGTACGCTGAGGCATATGTCTACTTATGGAAGGACATTCAACAGGTTTTTCAGTGAAACAAAAATACTGACTTCAGTCATTTTGACAGTGAATGAACTTGGCTTTTTTTGTTGGTGATGGTTTTGTTTTATGTTTCTTTGCACTCATTTGCAGTAAGAAAAGCTATTTGCCTGCAGTAGGAAAACCCAACACAGTTGAAAATTTAATTGCTGTAATTAATCGCATTTTTAGGGAGAGCTTTTTTTAGAACTGGACCACGTAGGGTGGGAGGTGCACAGTATCACTGTAACAGCTAACTGAATGTGTAGGTAACCCTGTTATATCGCTCCTTTCGGCATACTGGGTTTTGTTGTTGTTTTGTTGTTCCCAATTAATCATGGCCTCAATCCTGGGACCTCTGTGCTGCAGCTCTGTGTCCCCATGCTCGTCAGATCCTTCCAGTGTCGCTGATGATTCAGATACACTTGTTTTCCCTGGTCGTGCTTAGATCCTGCTGTTCAAAAAGCTAGGTGAAGCAGTGGCATGATTAGATTAGTTTAATGCTGGTGTTGATTAATGGCTTCAGTTGTTTTATTTAATAGGCACTATTCTCTTTGACCACACTGCTAATGTAAATATTTGCTGGGTTTTTCTGTAGGCTGCTTATTCTGTGGAACAAGTTTCAGTGTCTTTTACCACATACATAAAAGTGTGATAGTAATGCAAATATTTCCCATGTTCCATCAGTATGGCAGGCACACATCGGGGTCTAAAGCAGACAGTCTGTTTTAATACTGGTTTTGTCTCTGCTGTGATCTTTGTTGCCTAATGCATCATTCTCTTCTGTTGTGAGCTGTTGTGCTGGGATTCCCAGGCCTGAGTAAGGCAGCAAGCAGCCCCTGGTAACAGAGGTGTGTTTTGATGCTGTAGCTGCAGCTCTGCTCATGAGCTTCTCCCTTCCAGGGCTGCATCCCCAGTGACCCCACAGCGTGGTGGCTTAGGAAGCCAGGAGGAGAATGCAGAACGTAGGGCGTTGTACACAAAATAGACCTCAGCAGTAAGGAGCGTGCTGTGGGCTCAATATCAGCAAGACATGGAGCTCTTGGCTGGCGTGTGAGGCGAGTGGCTGCGGTGGGACTTCTAGTTCCCGTTGGCATCAAACTGTCTGCAAATGCTTGTCCTGCAGCAGAACCCATGTTGTGCTGCACTGCTTGAACATTCTCTGTAGGTCTTTAACTTGGCTGAACACACAGATTGAGCATTTGCTTGGAATGATACTGTGTTGGACTTTAAGTTGACCGAAAGGTAAGGGGAGTAGCGGTGCTGATGCTGAGAGAAGCACAGCCCCAGCCCCAGTGGTGGTTACCATCTGTAGGATTGGAAATACCACGATGTTATGTCCTCTTGTTACTTTCAGGGAATTCCTTATTCAGACATTTCAGCAGCACTTCCAAATGTGATATCTACCTGTGACGTGCATCCCACCTCCCAAAGCATGGCACACTTGACACAGAGTTCTGATGAATTCAATAAATGAGATTATTTAAGAAGAAATGAGTCGAAGAAGCATGTAGGGTGGTACCCTTGCCCTACTCTAGCAATTTCTGGTGCTTTCTGCAGTGGACTGTTTCTTCTGCAGCACCATGGTGAGTCCCAAAGCAGAGGAACATCTTGTCTGCCCTGCCTGTTTTCAGATATGGAGGACACCGGGAGCAGAAATCTCAGTGAGAAAGGTCTTTTATCCAAAGCTGCCATTTGAGCTTTGTTCCGTACCAAGATTACAGACCTGTTTAGAAGCCCTGGTAACCTTGTTATCAGTTCATAGGAACAGATTCCCGTGCTGGCAAAGGAAGGGATCTCTGCCATCCAGCTGTGATGCTGTGCTGGAAGTCACTGGTGGTTGTTGCTGCTGAGGCTGTTTGGGAAGTGCTGTCACAGGGAACAGACTCTTCCTACCTCCAGGAGAGTGAATTAAACACAATTTGGAACTTTTTTTTTTTTCTTCATTTTTTTTCCCCCTGTGGTGAATTTAAATTTTGTTTGTATTTTTATTCTAGAACTGAGATACATTTGTCAGTGAATCAACATCCACTATTTTCAGAAGAGAACAAACAAGCAGCACAAATTAAATGTACCTGGGGTTTATATGGATGCATGGTGGTCATGTACATGGCAGTGTAGAGGTGGGATTTATAGCACATCGTGCTCAGCACTTGGAGCAAGAGCTGTTGGAGCAACAACCATTCATGCTCTTCCTGCCCTCGGCTGGGTTATACTTTGTTCTCTAGGATTTTTAACTTCCAGTTTGTGAATTGGGTTACTTACTAATGAATTTCATTTAAATGACTTGCAAGTGAAATTGTGCTGCAGCGGGGCTCTTCCTCCGCCTTCCCTGATGGTACAAACTAATTGGTATTGACAAGATTACTCTGGTGCTTTATGTGTTTTTAATGGGGCTGGCCAGTACGGTTTCCTTTCCAGCAATTGAGCTTCCTTTCCTTTCAGTATGTTATAAGCAATCTTCTATGATTCCCTCAGTTTTGGGCTTTTAAAGAAATTTTTGTTAAACGTGGAGGCAACTGCTGCCGTGCTGCAATATTGTCTTGCTTTAGTCTTGCTTTTGTGTGCTTATCATAGCACAGTGAGTGCTGCATTGTGCACTTTGAAGGGTGCTTGTATATCTGGATTCTGTTTTCTCCAGAGCAGTTGTGCAACTTTTGTGTGTGTGTTTGTGTATGTATATACATATTCATCTAAAAGTCCAGAAAGTTGGCTTGCATCTGTGTTTTCCAGATTTCTTACATAATAAAGACCTAAAACCAGAACCAAGGTTAGGAAATGGAGATTTCTCAGTTAATTGGCAGAGGAAAGCTGCTTCAGATGGAGCTCAGGATCAGACAGACACCTCACTGGGGATCTCTGAGTACCGAGTGTGATCCCACGTGGCCTCGCATGCAGTGCTGTGATGAGCCCCTGAGTGGTCTGGTTGTGATGCTGGGCCTTCCCTCTGGCTTGGCCCTTAAGCAGCCCCGGGCTGGCTCATGCTTGGCAGCACCAGCCCAGCTGCAATTAGCCACGTGATGACCATTTTTAATGCTGCCTTGTGTGCGGTCCTCATTTATTCTTTACCATTTTCCCTCACTTGTCCATATTTGTTTCTCTTCTTGACTTGGTCTTCTTGACTCCAGTTGGTTGACCTTCATGACTTGTGATAAATCTGAATTCAGTTTCTCTCTTAGATCCAAAAGCAGATGTTATTGCAGAAGTACTGGGCTGGTTTCTTTAAAAATCCCATAGATTGCAGTGAAAGTGTGATTACAGGAAGTAACTTTTGATTTTCTCTGTTTACGTTCCAAGCGTGGCAATGGCAGAATCACCACTGGTTTTGTATATGCCTATTAACCAAATGAAAGGAAGGATTCAATGCAGTGATTAGTTTTCAATTTAGGCTTTTAAAGCTATTGTCTGATGCTTTTTGCAGCCTAGTTACTGAGGGGAACATCCAGGATTTAGTTATTTTTAATTCTGTTTTGATTGGGACACTCTGCAGATACTGAAGCCAGATGAAGGTGGGTCACTCGAGGAGAATTGAGGAGGAAAGAGCTGTCCTTGGAAGGCCTTTGTAATTCACAGAGCACAGCATTTAATGAGCAAATTTGTTATTAAAGCTCAAATAGCACAAAAGTCTCAGAAAGCAGTATAAACATTGCTGTCCTAAGAGGATTAGAAGAAAAATCCAAGCATGCAAGTGGAAATGGGGAGTGGCAGCAGCTCTGCTCGCGCAGAAGATGATGAGCATTTCCAGCCCCAGTGCTGGTTTGTCTTGGTAGCACACCATTATGACTTGGTGATGATGACAGGCCGAGATGCTGATAGCATGAGCTGCCATTTTGGTTTTGCTTTTAGCTAGCAGGTGTGGGGAGAGCCTTGCTGGTGGGGTGGTCTGTGCGGTGCGGGCAGAGCTGGCCAGAGTGTGCTGCCAACCCCGGGATCTGGCAGGATGCACTTCTTCCTCAAGCTGTATTTCTTCTTAGGTTGAGAGGAGTAGTCCAGTCAAACTGAAGGTGTTCAAAAGAAAACACCAACAAAAACTAAAACCACAAAATCCTGCTTTCTCGGAGAGGAGGGATCTAAAGGCAGCAGCTGATACTCTCTGCACAGGTGTGTCTTATCAGCTTCAAGGGCATTTAGTGGGTTATTTTTAAATGTTGGGTAGTGTGGCTGTTACTACACCTGGTCACCTGGTCAAATCAGTGTAGCAGGTCGTCTATAAAGAGAGCGAGTCTAAAATCAATACATTACAGCTGTCACCTGCTTTATTTCAAGGTATGTGCCAAATAATAAATTCCAATAGGATAAATTGGGAAGGAAAAATCCACTGACAAGGCAGAGTCGGTGCTCAGCACTGGGCTCTGAAGAAGGACGTCCCAGTGTTTTCCAAAAGTCTGTGTCATTTCAAGTGCTCCTCTTTAAAATCAGAGCCACAGCAGACAAGGAGGAGCGTAGCAGAGTCAGGGAGCTCTTGGTGTACTTGCTTCTCTTCTTCCAGGTTTTCCCATGTCCCTGTTCAGTTCAGATGTAAGGCACAGGTGAGGAGGCTGGGCATCCAGCCTGGCCGTGAGGTGTGCGGGCAGTTGGGGCAGTGGGCACTGAAGAAGGCCTTTCTTCATTGGAAGGGTTTGTGCAGTTGCTATTTGATTTATGTTTGACATGTTCCTTTGCAAGTGAAACAACCTGAAGGACATGTTGCGTGGAGCTCTCCTCCATCGTGTGCGAGACACAGACCTGACACTGATCTATCCTGCTTTCAGATGAGGAGGGCAGATATTGGTTGTTTCTTTTTGTTTTTGAGGAAAACTCCAGTTGTTGGTAAATAACGTTTGTTTATGGGATTTGCTGAGCGAGCCCACAAAGCCTTTTCTTCCGTGGTGCCCTGCAGCCCTTGCGGCAGGGAAGAACACTGTGACCAGCCCCACGTGGGCCAATGTGCCCCTTGGCAAGGGCAGCTCACCTCTCCTCATGTACATACCTACTGCCCTGCCAGCACAGCCAAGGAAAGGAAAATGAGCATGTGTGCAAATTCTTTCAATTCCCCACATACTCGCATTCTTCAGCATCCTCTGCAGCAGCTGCTTGTGCTGTTAGGTTCTGCCTGCTCTGACGGTGGGTTCAGACATGGGTTTGTAATCAGCCGTTTCCTACCGATTGACTTTGGGAATGGCACTTGAGAACAGTGTTAGTCACGAGCCCTGAAGGTTCTTTACTTGCTGTAAAGGTTTTTGAATAGCTTGGAGATGTTTTGTTTAATCTAAAACCAGACGGATAATGCTTTACTGGTCACCCATATCCTTCTGTCCCTCTTTCTGCTCTTTGAGTGGGTGATGAAATTATTTCCTAACAAGAAAGGTAGTGTGCAAGTACTTGCATGGTGAGCAGCCATGCATAAATGTTGGTATGAGTAAAAATAATTCACTGGTGCTACATGGAAATGGTTACAGCCCTGCATGGAGTCCACACACACACACACACACACACACACACACACACACACACACACACACACACTTGGATGTGGAAAAGTGTTTGCCTGTACTTACCTATTTTATTGTAGGATGCATGAAACAATTACCAGGGGAATTTAAAGAAAACAATGGCGGTCTTATGTTAGCATGGGAGGTTTTGGACTACATTCTTCTGCTTTGGAAGATGGGAAAGATTTCTTGCAAGATTTCTGTTGTGTGCATATTGCCAGCTTCGGGCAAGCAGTGCGAGCTGCTGGCTCAGGCGCTGAGCTCACTGCAGAGCTCTGGGCTGTCTGGTGCCTGGGCACACCTGTGGCTGTAAACCTGGTTGTCCAGCACAGAATGTGGTAGGAAAACAGCTTGGATTTATTTATTTATTTGAATTGCTGCTTCTCAGTGGATGTAACCATTTTGTAAAAGAGTTTCTCTGTCAAAGCACTGCAGTGTTAATTTTTATGTGGGGCTTTCAGGGTGTTTAATGTCCATTGCTGAAGTTTGTTTCTGGAATGGATTTGGCATGGGCAGAAGGTCTTGGGAGCTGCCTGCTGTGCCTGGTTAGCATCCCACAGTCTTTTCTGGAAAGTTAAGGCAAATCCAGACATGAGGGCTTTGATACAGGTAGTGGTTTGTGCTCCTGATTGGGTGCAGTACTGTTGAGGTCAGGCAGTGGTGGTGCTCATCGACCAGGCAGTGCTCAGAGGTGGGTGCTGCAGGCTCCCCACTGGGTGCTATATGATGGGGCTCTGCAGGTGCAGGCAGAACACGAGTTTGGTGCCAGGAGCAGTGGGGTGGGCTGTGCTGTGTTAATGCTGCTGTTCTCAGAATAATAAATACTAATTTTTCCTATTTGTCTCCTTGTTTCTTTCAGCATCACCCCTCTGTGGCAAGAGACACCTGAAAGGAAAACTTCTGCATATCAATGCACTGCCAATGGTAAGTACCTTTTTAACTGAGTTAGCGGTGTGGTTTCTTCTTGCAAATACACCGTAGGTCCTCTTCTGCTGCAGACAGTACTTTCAGAGTGACTGTGGTGGTGGTGTTTTTTTCCAGTACACAAATTGATTTATTTTTTTTTTTTCCTAAGAAACATCTAGAGCTTTATTCTGTTTGACAGAATATTGAAGTTGTTTCTCCTTTACCTTGTGAAAAGTGGGGCAGCATGTTAATCTTGAAGCAAGGAGAGTGACTTGAGAATGACATAGCTCATCCTGCTCGTGGCTGGTTTTGCTTCCTCTTTTGGCCAAAAGCCTGTTCTGGGCAAGTTGTAGGTGAGATGAGTGCTCTCTTGACCCCCTTGGGGGAGGCTCTCTGCTTCTTATTTCAATGCTAACAGCATCTCCTATTACAAATGTACACAGTGTCAGGTGTATTTTGCTTCAGTGCATTTGACAGAGGAAGACCAGTGAAGTTAAAGTTCTCTCTAGAAATAGTCTTGGTTGGTGTGATCTTCTTACTCCCATCTCTGGAATATTACTGAATGTTTTGGATGGCTGGAAGGTGATATTTGCAAATTGTCATTATGGTGTATTTCTGTATTCTAACAGTTGTGTAGGTGGAAGGCAAAGGTGAGTTCTGAAGACTGAGTTCCAATTCTGAGACTGGAACTTAATCTGTGACTTTGATTAGATTCAAAGTCTCCTTTCAGCAGTTCTGAGTCTTAGGTTATCACAGTGAGCTGCGTTATGGGAGTGTCAAATGCAGCACTGGACTTAAGAACTACATACAGGAAGTGTCAGCCTGCATTTCAGGCATGTCTAGATCATTATGCTCAGTGCTAAAAGGATGGTGTTTCTAGTCACAAGGTGTGAAACTCAGTTTGGGATCTGAGAGCTGAGTTGATTTGTGTGGGCGCGTGGGTCTAAAGAGTACGTTGTAGTTGTAGTTTCACCAACAGCTTAACAACTCTGCTTTGTCCCATGAAAAAAGTTTGAGAGAGTTTGGGTGTAACTGATTGCTGGGAAATGCAGTCAGTGAGCCTGTTGACTGTGGGACATCACGGGGTGAAGAGTAATGCAGCACGTGTTTGGCACCACGCAAAGACAACTCGGAGATCGGATGATCTACACAAGAGTTTGTGCCCTTTAATACCCTGATGTTTAAGCTCAAACTTTGCAGGTATAAACTGCACTTTATTTTTGCTTGGGATGAATTTCAGCTGTAAGGAACAGAGCTGTGGAGTAAGAAGGTGCCAGTTGTACCTGGTCACATAGCCTGGCATTTTAATTGCCTGAATGTGAAACCAGCAGTGCCCTCGGACTCTTCTGTTGCTGCTGAGTTTTCACTGTGCTGTTGACCTTTTCCCTACAGGAGGCTTCTCTGATTTCTTTTTTATTTTGTATTAGTTGTGCGTGGTTTTAGTTATGACTTGAAATTCAGGTCTGTGTTACTGCTTCTCTTAAAAACGTGACTCATTCTGTATTAACCTAGTCCTTATACTTCATAAAATTTTAAAGTACTCAGAGACTCTGTTTGAAATGTTGCTGCGTTTTGCCCTAATTTTCCCTCTACAAATTATGTTAGAAATTCAGAATTGTACTCTCTCAAGGGCATGCTCGTTGTTACAGGGATCGTAAAACATGCTCAGCTGTAACGTGTAGCAAAGTGAAATAGTTTCTACTTCTGCTTTTTTTTTTTTTTTTTCTGTTTTAAAGGCTGCTTTTACTATAAGTTGGCATATTTCATTATTCCAGAGATTTCTAAACAATTACTCATCTCTTGATTAACTTTGAAACAGTTTGAATGTGGATTTAAGTGCCAAACTAGGCACCTTCATCACCATCCCAAAGTAATGACAGCATACTCCAGATCGTAGTAAAATACAACTGTCGTGGGTTTTTATTATGTTATTATTCTCTTTGATGTGTAGACAGAGTGGGACAGGGGCTGACCTGCAGAAAGCAGTTTGTGCTCTTCTCACAGCGTTGGTTTCATTTGACTACCCGTGTTCAATAGTGTTTTTCAATCAGAAATACGTTTTTGATTCCCATGAGAAATGATATGAGCATTTTGATCAGTCTGCTAATCATGACTGTTAGTTCCATTTCTTGCAAGTCAAAAAAAAACCAACCACACCAGAACGAAAATGCAAAAGTTGTACATCCTCTTTTGTTTTTGCTTTGTTTCATTTTAAAGGTGAATGAAAGATGATGTTAATTTTTTTGTATGTGTTTCAGATATGTTGTGTTAACACATAGGGTACAGTATTAGTTCATTCTTAAAAACATACTGGAATTGTTGGCAGTTTTTGTAAAATCATGTATTTATATTGTGTTGAAGCCTTTTAAAATGGAGTATGGCTGTGGTTAGTCGGTGTGGATTGGCCTCTTAAGGGAAAGTTGAGAAGTTAACAAAAAAAGGCTTTGTGAGGAAGGCAGATAGATGCATAATGCAACGTTTTCTGGGATTTCAGAGGTTAATTTGGAGGCTGCTAACGGGGTGCCTCAGGTCACAAGTGTGAACAAGTGTCACAAGAATGTGTTGGAAATAAAAATGAAAGTCTTGGTCCTTTGGCCTAGAGGCAAGATGGCATCAGATTTTCCATAAAAGCTTTAGCAAACTATTATTATTTTTGCAGTGTGATGGAAAAGCTAGCTTACCCAAGAGGTATTTTCTGTCCTACTGTGCAGTGAGTTTTGGAGGCAGGGCAGTTTGCCTTGCTTTCTTTTTCTTCCTTTCTTTGCCTATGTGTGGGTATGTGTACGTATAAATACATGGAGCTATATATGAGTATTTTTGTTTATATTCATGTGTATGTATTTATATATATGACTAATTTGAATAGAATGGAAGGGGGTTGTCAAAGCTTGTCTAGTCCAGCAGCCTGAAGGAGTGCACAGAAACTAGAAAGCTACTGAAAACTGGCAAGCATTGGGTTTTAGCATTGTATGGCAGCTTGCTGTGATGGGTTTAATTCCGTAGGAATGGTAGAGCAGCTGTTCTTATGTGCAAGAGACTTGTTCAGGAGAAGAGCTTTGCAGGCACCAAGACTCTCACGGCGGGAAGTTCCATGAGTGCAACACTTCAGCATAATTAACCTGACAGGTTTTGCCCAGAAACAGCAAGAGTGGTTGGAGGATGGGCAGGAGAAGCACTCCTCTGAAGAAAATGCATCCACTGACAGGATTAGAAGATATCTGCAAAAACCTCCCTGAGATCGTGAGGGATCTTGCTCTTGCAACTCTTCTGTGGTGCTGTCTGTAGAGTCTTCCTGTGATCTTTCTGCTCCTTCTAAGGCAGCAGAAGGAGTGAGTGAATGTAATTTTCTGGCAGTCCATTTGCTTAAGATGCCCAAGGGCAACAGGAGGTTGTGCCAATAGCCTCAGAGGCCCACAGGGAAGTGTGATGCAAAGGGAAGTGAAGGATTACTGGTAGTTGCCCTGGGTCGGTATGGCAGGTTTGGCTCAAGTCAGGGGAGTGGTAATAGGTGTGAGTGTGCGAGTGCTGTTCTTGCAGGAGCTGCATGTTGTGTCAGAATCACAAACAAATGGTACAGCTGAAGTTTGGTTTTTCTTATGTTAAAAACAGGGGCCCTTGCTTTGAAGAGGATTTGAAACTTGGAAGTCCTTAAGATACTGCTAACATGATGTGAATAGTTGCTTTAAAGTAAATAGCTCTACAAGACTAAGTAGACTTAGTAGTAAGACTACTTCAAATGCATGTGTGTATGCATGCATATAACTTCAGGTGTAGGAATGGTTCTTTTCAGATGTAAGTGAGAAATACTTATGTGCGTAAAGCTAACCAAGCTTGAAAGTGTTTTCAGTGGTAGAGCCTACAAACGCTCATGAAATTTACTGCTGAAGGTTTTGGCTGTACAGCTGATGGAGTACACCTTTAAAAGGAAGTTATCTATGTGTGTATTTGTAGCAGTTTTTGAACTAGTCTAAACTGAGTGATGACATGAAATTTTGGGCTGTTCTGCTCCTTCTAAAATCAATGGATGCTATTATCAACAAAGAAAGGTGGAGTGCAGTGGTTTTCTTGTCTGATAATTGGTTACAGCTGAAAAAATATATTTCAGAGTGTTCATCCATAAATTCTCTTTATTGGATCAGCATGAATAAGCTGACATAGTGGTATATGTGTTGAAGAGGAAGTGCTGGTAATATGATATAGAGGAAGTATTGACTGTATTGTGAGAGGGTGCATACTGTGATAAGAATTAAAAGTTTATTTACTGCTGCATTCTGAGACATCTGTGGAGGGGTTCTTAATTATATATGTGTATATATGTATTTACAAAGAACAAATAAAAGCCACTAGCAGTCTCTGTTTCAAAAGGAAAGCACCGCTTGCCTATATTTTGCTGCCAGTTGAAGTTTACTTACTGAATGATTCAGCTGAAGAGGAAACCACCGTCCTTAACAATTACAAGAAGTGGTGGCTCTCTTGTGAAGTCTCATTTGTTGGAGAACTTTCTCTGCTGATCCTGTAGGCATTTTACAGTTCAGAAATAAGCTTTGACTAAGAATTCTCGGCAGAATCATAAATATGTAATTATGTAAGCAGGCAGGATATGTAGCCCCTGGCAGGTGCCCAGTGCAGTGAATCACAAGAGCAGAGGGAACCGGGCCAGCATCAGGCCAGGGGAACGTCCTCTGTAATCGGATGAGGGCCACTGCAGCTCCTTTCCTATTGCCATTCCTGGTTGTTAAATCGTAAATGTACCCAAAAGCAGTCTGCCTTTGCTGCTGTAGGTTGTCTCCTGTTACTGTTCTTCACTATTCTTCCTTGTTGTCCTCTGCCTCCCGTGCATTGGGGTTTTTCTTTGTACTACTTTCCACTGCTTTTGGTTCCTGATTTAATAGCAGTAGTAGTGCAGCTAGCATCAGATTATATCCGACTTGATCGGCGTGCCATCTGTTTTAGAGGGGAGGAAGATCTTGTGCTTCTGGTGTGGGTTTGCTGCCATATGCCAGCGGTGAAGTTGTGCAGCCTGAAGTGACCCTTTTTCTACTCAGTGAATGATTGTAGGGAAGAATTGGAAATGTAGTGTTAAACATTCCTGTCAGTGACTGCATTTGTTGTAGGACTAGAGGGAATGGCTTCGAGCTGAGCCAGGGGAGATTTAGGCTGGATGTTAGGAAATTCTAGTTTTCTGAAAGAGTGGTCATGCACTGGAATGGGCTGCCCAGGGAGGTGGAGTCACTGACCCTGGAGGTGTTCAAGGAACGTTTGGATTTTGTGTTGAGGGACTTGGTTAGTGAGAACTATTAGTGAAATGGGTGGATGGTTGGACTGGATGATCTTGTAGGTGTTTTCCAGCCTTGGTGATTCTAAGATTCTGCACATCTGAAAAGCACGCTGGCTATGAGGCGCATGTGGAGCGGGATGTGCAGAGAAAACCCAAGGATGGTCCCTGCTGTCTGAGCATTGAGTGTTGTCTTCTGGAGAGGAGAAGCACTTGTGGCACGAGTGTTGTAGGGTGTCACATGTGCCGTCAGGCTGCGATCCCAGTTTCGTTGTTGTCATCAGAAGGCTGACACTGGTTCGACTCAACAAAAGTAAAAGCTCCCGTTAGTTTCAGTGGTGTAGATGCTGGGAGATAATGCGTGCTGCTGCAGAACAGCAGGAAGTCTGTAGGTTGGGGGGAATGGCATTGAACGTACACGTGCTTCTGTTAGCTCAGGACGATACCTGCAGTCTGCCTAAGACCAGGTGCCCTCCAACTGCATGGCCATCAAAGTGGATGCCTGAACAAGAAGCATGCACTTATAAATGAAGACTCTGTAGTACTCCATAAAAACAGAAAGAAAGATCAAAGTAAATGGAGGCTCCTTGTGTTCTTCTACCATGATTGTAATGAACGTATTCGGGATGAATCCTACCATCCCCACCCCCCGGTTGGTATTGATGTAGGATCCACATCCATAAATTGTTTGCATAAATGGAGGGCATGGATGTCAGATGTGAGCCATTATTTGGATTACTTGTCCTCATTAAAGATGTCCATGGCATTTTCCCCTTTCATTTCATTTTTTCTGGCTATACAAGGACAGTATTTTATTGTGTCCTACCTGTGTGTTAAAATGTTCTGTCATACGCACGGGTATTTTGACATCTGTTTCAAAAAGAAAAAGTTAAAATCAGTAACATAAATGAATTTCAAGTCCCTTGTGAATATGAGGGGACTTCAATAATAAACTGACAAATGGAATTTCATTACAATCAGAATAGCCATTGCACTGCTTCCTTTGAGGTGGTTTTCCTGCGTGAGAGTAGATGGTGTTTCTTGTGAAGGCATCTGTGCTGGTGAAGAGAAATCCAGGAAGGCATGGGAATGTAAGATGGGCTGTGAAGAACCAATTTTAAGTGCTTGCTTATTAATGAATATCTGGAAAAAAAGTCAGCAGTGGCTAAAATGAATAGAGGGCAGCGGATTCTTTCTTCATGAATAAAAGAAACAAGTTTAAAACTATCAGGTACATAGCACACAAATTAAGGGGAAAAAATAGATGGTCAAAGGTTAAAGAGGGAATGAAAACACAAGTTTTATGGTCACAAGATCAAATGAGGCATTAGTTAATTTTCCTTTTTTGGTGCAGTTCATCGAGAGTTCAAGTAATTCAGCAGAGTGATTGAACTGGAACAGAAAAGAGTGCCAGAAAACTGATTGATAATAACATAAACAGAAAAATAATCAAATGAACTTAAGACTTGATGTCAGCATTTCACATTAAAATAGTTACAAAAAGGCTGGAATTCCATTCTTGTTGCACAAAATCTGATTTGCATAGAAAACAAATGTCTAACAGCAACAGTTGATGAATGATTCTACTAATGAGCCGTCAGCTTGGATTTAAGCTAGAAGGGGCTGAGGCACAGATGATGCTTTCTGGAGATAGACCATCTGGGATGTGGGAAGTAACCTGAGGAGTCGGTAAGGGTATGAGAACCCAAGGAAATGCTGTGAGGAGATCAATGTGAATTATACATTGCAAATGGAAACAGTGCTAGAGATACTTGCTGTAGACAGAAAATGGCAATAAGTTGCTGTTTGCTACCATCAGTACCCTGAGGCCATCGGCTGCTCTGTAGGTGAGATCACTGCTGCCTTTGCTCCTGTAGGTTTGGTGCTTTTTACAGTAAGCAAATAACAGGTTTGCTTATGATTTTACAAGTGTGAATACAGCTTAGAATGGATTGCTGGCATACCTTTCTGCTTGCTTCATTTCCCAGTTTCTATTATAATTAACTTCTTTAAAAAAAAAAAAAAAAAAAAGCAAAAAAATAAGTAGGAAATTGTTTTGTGCTCAATCATTCAGCCTCAGTCATTGCCAAGATATTGTCTGTGCTGTTGCAGCTTACCAGGGGTAGCTGGTTGAAGACCCCAGGCAGGCTCTGGGGGCTCACGCCTCCTGCTTCTTAGCTCAGCCTGAACGGGCTGCTGAGAAGTGAAGTTGCCTTCACTGACCCATCCAGTTTTGCTCCACTGCCCTGTTTACCTGGGCTGCCTGCCCTTTCTCCCTGTACCAACCTCCCCTTAGCTGAAAGGAGCAGGCGCGCTTTTTTTTTTTTTTTTTTTTTTTTTTTTTTTTTTTTTTAATTCATTCTTGCTCCCCAGTCTTCTCTGTGGTGACCCAGGGTATTTCAGTTGAATTTCCTTCTTCTCCTAGCCTGACTTAACCAAGCTGCTGACTCTGTCTTGCATTAGTTGGACTTTATCCGTAATTGCAGTATGCTGTAGCTATCTGGAAGAAGAATGAATATTTTATCACAGAATCATAGGATCGTCGAGGATTTGGGGTAATGCAACTGCAGCCTCCTGGGATGCCTTCGTGTGTCCTGACATCCTGGCCTCTGGAGCCACTGGCTTTGCTTCAAGAGGGATCTGAGCAAGGGTTGCTGCCTCTGTGTGGGCATGTGTATGGATGTGTGTCTGTATAGGTATGGATTCATATAAGTAGGGCTGTGCACATAAATATAATATATGCATATAATCACAGTAGACACAACGTAAGCACATTAGTTCCATGGATGCCTATAGTGGGATCCATGTTGTCTTTCCTTTCTGAAGTTGCTGTACTTGGGTTTTAGAGAAAAAATTTGAGCTAATCTGCCTGTACTGTTACAACACTTGCTCCAGCAGTACATAGGGCATCATTAGTAAGAGACTGATGAGATGTAGAAGAGTTGTTAGGGGAAGGAGGTCGCCTGCAAAAGAGGAGGTCACATTATTATGTGATCAGAGGAGGGCTGTTGAGCCTAGAGGAAGTTAGTTGTGTTAAGAACTGGGCTGACTTTAATGCGTTTGCTAATTAACTTGACTTCAAAAGTAGGATGTGCAATAAAATTTGCTGATGACGTTAGATTCGGATGTGCTGTCAAAGCTGATGAGGAACAGAGTACTGAGCAGGAGGAGCCAGATGGCCTTTAGGACTTGAGTGAAAAAAGTGGGCTGAAATTTCATAGCACAAAATGGCATGATTGTGCACTTCTGGATAGATGTGAATAGTGCCGTGACCTGGCTGCTGGTCTCTTGAAAATGACAGAGGAACAGAAAGTCTATCAATCAGTTGAGTAATTAGCCTGTTAAATCAGGGGTAACTTTTCACTAGTACCCTGCTGTCTGTAAAACATAGACCTAAGGTCTATAAGGTGTGGGCTGACTCACAGTAGAAATCAGAAAGCGTTACTGCTGCTTGTGTGATAGGTGACACTGCAGTGTGTGACACTGAGTGGATGAGGCAGGCCACATTCAGGAAGGACAGATGTAATGTGGAGCAGATGCAGAAGGAGATGCCTGAAGTGGGAGGGATGAGCAGAGGCTGCTTTGCAGTAGGACACCGAGAGCCTGGTTGGTTTATCTAAATAAAGAGGAGTCTGAGAGGGCATACAGTTGTTTTCTCTAAATATATCAGGGCTTGCCAAAGACTTGAATGGGTACAAGTATTTTTTGTTACACTGAAGGCAGCACCAGGAAAAAATGCATATGTCTTGGCAAGGAGCGTATTAGGTTGGAAATTGAAAAACAGATCTCGTCCATCATGGGAGTAAGATTTTGGGATAATCCACCAGTAATGAAGTGGGAGGCAAAGAGGCCTCCCTCGTGTTGAGGTGGGCGCTTGTTATTGCAGGCTGGGCTCCAGGGGCGACCCAGCGGTGTTCCCAGCAAGCACCATTCGTTTCAGGAGCAGCAGGATTTCTGAAAGAGTAGGGAGCCTCATTTCTGTATTGTGCATCGGCTGTCTGTCAGCTATGTTCTCCTTCGGCAGATGAGGAAATCTAACACATACAGAAGTAAATGATGTCCTCCTGTTAGGCCAAACCTGCTGTTGGAAAAAGACTTTAGTGAATGCCAATGCCATAGGTCAGCAAATTCAGAAATGTGTAACAGGTCTTGGACTCTTCTTTTTTTTTTTTTTTAATGTGGAAATCAATCAGCTATGCAAATATCTTTAAATTTACGCATTGAAAAGAAGTGTTCCCCTCCTTAAACGTCTGAAGCTTTACACAACAAACCCATAGAAAAAATACTTGTTTGGGGTTCTTCAGCTTCCGTCATTATCCCAAGATTAATCTGGGACTTTTTGCATAATGCATGAGAGGAGAAATGTCAGTGAAGGCAAAGCTTGATGAGAGTGTTTCTGGAAGTGCCAAGTTACAGCTGTGGGTGACATCTACTTAAAAAGATCTCAAGTATGCAGGAGTCACGAGTTAGGAACCCCAGTGCTTGCTTTTGAAGAAAAATGCACTGCAGCTTAAGCCAAATGAATTGTTCCACATATTTTTGTGACTTGTAACTCATCTGGTGGAAAGGCCGCTGTGGTTTGTAGGCAGCATTCTGCTCTGTTATTTTCTTGCCCTGGCAGCACGTTCGTTTGCAGTTTGAACAGTGCTGCCTCCCTGGGAATCTTCCATTGGAAAATGGATGCCTGTCGGAGCATATCTACCCCTGCACGTGCATCCTTGCTGGCTCCTGCCCTGTGAGCTGCCTGGAGGTCAGCTAAAAGGACCTGTTGGGAACAAAGATGGGAGAGACGTGACTGCCTGCTGCTCACAGCCTGCTCTGCTCAGCATATGTGAGCCTGGTGTGCTCAGTGAGCTGCAGGGTACCTGTGGAGGTGGGAGGTGATGCAGCACAGACACCACACGTGCTTTGGTGTGTGTGTGAAGAGAGATTTTGTGGCTCGCTCTGCTTCAAATTCACAGTGTACTGACACAGTGCCTCAGCTGTCGTACACTGAAAGCCTTTTTCCTTTATTAATATACAATGAAAGAACTGTACATTCCTATGACTGTAGGATCTAAAGCGCAAACTTCAGTGCAGGAAAAGCATCTACATGTCAACTGCAACCAACTCTGGGCAAGCTGTGTGGGTTTTTAATCACATCTTGGAATTGTCTGTTTTGGGAACCTAAACCTGCTGGATATTTGCTGAATGGAGAAAGAATTCTAGTAGGCAGGTGCACACATAACGTTTTGCTTTGCATAAGGATAATGGCTGTACATCTCTGGAGATATGGCTGTAAAGGAATTCCCTCACCTCAGACCCAGCCAGGACCTGAAGCAGTGTTTGTTCTCGTGATGCTGTTCCATCCTTCAGGCACGGTGCTGCTCTGTGCCCACGTTCCTGCCCATGAGAGGAAGGGAGTCTGTAGGAGGCTGCGCAAAAAAAGCAGAAAACACGTGCTGCCACTACTAGTTGTATACAGGTTGTTTTTTCTAAGCACGGAGCAGTATTCTTATGCAGCTGCTTATCTAGTTTTGCTGCACATGAGCCAAGGACTCACGTTTAACTCTGTTTTGGTACTGAAAATATTTAGTTTCACTGACCAGGGAAGAAATGACTGAACTTAGAGAAAGATGTCAGTGTTCAGCAGTGTATTTATCCTAATGCACAAACATCAAGCACTTCAGGAATAGCTGTACTTTCACAGCCTGAAAACTGCTTGATTTTTTTTTTTTTTTTTTTTTTTTTTTTTTTTTTTTTTTTTTAACTTTCACAGGGAAGGATTTGAAAATAATAGTAATAATAAAACATTTTTGAGTGAGATTTGTCATGTGGACCCAACCTGCAGCAGTGGCATGCAGGCTGTTTGCAGGACCTTGGACTTTGATCAGTAAGAAAGATTGTAACAGATTGTAACAGTAAAATATATTAAAATAACAACAGTTGCACATAGGAGATTTTTTGTTGTTGTGGCTCCCTTACTTTTTTTTATCAACCTTATCTAGTTAGATTACAACCTGTTCAGCACAGCAGCCAAGCCTTACATGTTTCCGCAGTGTTAGTGCAGCGTGGCCCCAATACTGGAAAAGGATCTTCTGCATGCTGCTGCTGCTGTTCAAATAAAGAGTGGTGACAATAATGTTCATACTTTCTGGTTTTAATTGCTGTGAAGGTTCCTTGACCAAAAGAGAGCTCCCTGAAATAGAACAGCAGGCTGTCAGTGAAATGAGTGAAATCCCTGCGGTGTGTTGCGTGTGTTGCTTTTTAATTGCACGTGGTTCTTGGTACACCTTTGATGTAATTATCCACATATAACCACCTCACAGGTCTTGTAGGGATTTGTATCAATGCATGTTGCATTCTGGTAGCAAAGATGACCACCCGAGGGGTTGGGGCTGAGGAAGCTGCCTGCCTTGTAGCCCTGTAGCAGATGGGCAGGATGGGGCAGAGCTCATAGTGCTGGAGTGGGAATGCAGCTCTGTGCTGGGAGAAGTGCTGCTGTGTGTACGCTGCTCATTTGGGTCTGGAAATTGGGTCAGTTTTTAATTGTGTTGCCGGGGGTAGCTCAGGCTTAATGGTTTGCTTCTGTAAATAAGCAGGAACAAAAGTGGGTCTGCTATTACCTTCTTCTCACGCTTAAAAATATGATATATACCTGTAACTATAATGTGCAACGGGTCAGGAAAGCCCAGTGAACTCCTTCCTGCTTGCAAGGGCTGTTTCCTTCTTGGCAAAGCAGGAGTTTCTCAGTAAGTAGTGCTGTGGCCGTGTGTGGTCTGGTCTGCCTCCTGCTCACCTGCTGCTGCTGTTCTGTACAGACAGGCGAGGTTGCTTCACCTGAGGCAGAAAATAACATTTTTGATCTATTCTTGAAGAACATTTTAAAAAGCTCTACAGATTTAGGAACTTGGGTCAAGTTCCAAACTGATTTGGACAAGAAGCAGCTAAACTGAAACAAACTGGGCCTTGATTTGGTGCCATAGTGTTTTCCATGGGGCCTCGCAAGGTTGGTTGAGGCACTGCAGCGGGCGGCTGAGCTGGCTGATGGAGCCTGGGCCCTGCAGTTCCTTGCTGGCTATGGGATGCATTGATCCCCATGGCGGTGGCTTCAATGTAATTCACTGATAATGGAAAATTTCACTTAGCTGGTGGAGCCCATCCTAATCCTGAAATGTTTAGAATGATCTATTTAGGGTTTAAAGATTTTTCAGCATATGAAAGGAAAAGCCCAGCAAAGTATGTGGATGGGACCGCATTCGTCTTTTCTTACTAATCTCCTTTAGAAGTACCCTGCAACTTTCCTGCTTACATGTGTGACGGTTATTAGAAAAAATAAATGAGCCAGTGTACAATGGATATAAAAATATCCCATGTGATGAAAGTGGCTCTGGATCCCGGCTGGTTTTTGTGCTGTTTCTTCTTGCTGCACTTGTTTCCTTCCCTCTTTTCTGTCTCTAGGTTTTAATGGCTGTAGCCTTAAAGTGAATTTTTGAGATAAAAAGGAAATTTAGGAAAAGAAAGAATGCAGGCTGTCCTACCCAGTAGAGAGTGGTGATCTTAGTAATCCAGGATTTGCATCATTCCCAGTTGCTTCAAGGTGAACCAGCAACATGCAAAGCTGCTTGCTGCTATAGCTCATTTCTTTGCATCGATGGTTTGGAATAGATAAATGCATGAGAAATTAAATGGTTGGCAAGGGGCCCTGTTTTGGGGTTCATGTTAAGGCTGAGAGGAGGATCATCTTTTTCTATCGTAAAAGAGGGAGCTGGAGAAGGAAGTTATTCAGATGTGGAAGATGTTAAAAGAAGACTGCTTCTGTGAGCTGATGGAAAGCGATACGATTTTACACTGAGAGATGAGCAGCAGTGATGGCTCTTTCACTTCCAGTCTGTCTTTCAGTGACTTCTCACTTCCAAATTTAATCTGCTGAAAAACTGTACCATATACCATTATCTGCCAAAATGGCAGCACAGGGCATCTCTTGTCACGGAGATGGTGTCAGGGTTATTTAGGGAGCTGTTCCTGTGTAATTCTTTCTCCATTTCTGTTTTCTGTTTCCTCTGTGCCCAGGCACATCCAACACAACAAGTCCCCTTCTCTGACAGGGCAGCAGAAGACTGAGAACATGTTGTCAGGACTTGCCTTGCCAGCTCTCCTGCTCTGTGCACCTTTGCTGAATACTCTTTTCCCTCTTCTTCCTCTGGGGATGGTGTCTAGTATCTGGAGAGAGAAGGGGAAGAGGGCTGTTTTCAAGGCAAATCACAAACTGAAGAAAATGGAGTGGAACAGGCCATCTTCTTCAACACCTATCTCACCACATGCACCTGTGGAATCCAGGTTTGCTAGCGAGATCCTTAACTGCATCGTTTTCCAAAAGCTGCAGAGGAGTTCCCTGCTGTGGGGCTTTCTTCTTTCGTTGCTAGTAGAGGAGCTGGAGAGGTCGGAGACATCAGGACATGGCCCTGTGTGATATGCCCAGCATCCTAGGGTCTGAGCAGAGCAGCTGTGGGTCTGTGCAGGGTGTCAGTGGGTGCCTGCGCCTTTCCCCACTGACTGACAAGAAGTATCACTGGAGATGTCATTTTTCTTCTGCAGGTAACTTTGTGACATAAATACAGTCTGAAGATCTAGCAGTACCTTGCAGTTTTACGTCCATAACACGCTGCTTGCAGTAGTCAAAGCTTATCACCAAATGGAAAATAATAAAATCAGATTCAAGGCTTTCTTATTAGCATCTCCTGGACAGCCACTCCTCCCTCCTCATTGCTACACAGGAACTTGAAGATACAGCCACATCCATGTCCTATGCAGCTTCATACAGATGAATTAGTTCACACTACTTTTTTTTCTTTTTTGACCCCTCTCTGAATAGACTTCTGTATGGAAGAATGTCTGTACCAGCTCATGTGATGTAATAAAGACTATAAAAATACAATATGACTTTTGTACGTATGGTTGCCTATAATGAGAGTTAGGTGTAAGGGTTTAATTCAGGAGGCACACAATAGGAGCATTGTAGTTAGCAGCGGCTGACACGTCTCTCAGAGCTCCAAGTAGGTTGTACTATAAATACAGCCTCTTGTTTTACAATTGACATTTTGCTAGTGGGTGGCTAATTGCTAATTTGAAGGGAAATAGACCAGAGATCTAATATTAATAACTAATTAATAGTTATGTGGATATTTTAAGTATTTTTTCTGCTTATTTTAGGCATGTTTTATTCATGTGCTGTGCGAATCCTTCTTTGCATATACATGTCTAACTGTGAAAATTATTTCTTCAGTAACATTCAGGCCTGTGTGCAAACCGAGGCTGGAACACCAAGGCAGGTTGGCTGTCTTTCTCAAACCCACTGCTGCTGAGTGATGATTTGAAAGAAGGCAAATGGCATTTGAGGAAGCTATTTCAAGAAAGATGCCTTCCTCTTGAACCAAGCCCTGAGAGGAAAGCCAGCATTGTGCTGCCTGCCCCGTATCATCTTAGTTTGTAATTACTGAATCAGCGTCAGCACTGGGTGTTCCTCTGAGTGAAATACAAGGTGAAATACAGGGGCATGTTTAGGCTCGTTTGCTCTGGGAAGTGAGCGTGGCCCCGTTGCTCGGTGGCTCTCATACTGCTGCTCTCACTGCCCATGTCACTGCTCTGGAAATCAGTGTGCGGTGCTTTGCCCTTGGAATGAAATCCCAGTTTGTGGTAAGAGGGGAAGGTTGTGAGAGGTGCGTCACCATTGCACGTGCCTGATATTTTCACATCTGTTGTATCACAGTATTAAATGTGTTCCTGTGAGCTTGGTGGGCAGTTGCTGGGCTGTGCCTGTGCTGTGTCTGTTCTGTGGTTCAGGTAACTGCTGTGAGCACTCACGTGAATAACTCACGAGGAGCAAAAGCTTCTTACCTGCTATCTGTGGAGTGCCTACTATTCATTTTGCTGGCTGTCCTGAGGGATTTAAGCTGTGTCCTAGAAAGTGTTTGCTCTTGTTAGATTAAAACCTCACTGGCTGCTGTCTGTGAGGCTCACGTGTCAGAGAAGCAGTGGAGGGGCTGTGGGCAGCATACTGCACCTCTGCACTGAGGTGTTCCCAGCACTTACAGTAGCTGTGAGCACAAACCATCAGTGCCAGCCTGGTGGGCAATTCTCTGCAGTCCTGCCTGCTTTGGATCCCGACTGCTGGGCCAAGTGCTGAAGGCTCAGTTGTCCTCCACTTGTTCAATGCAGCTGGTGGTCTTTTACCTATTCTGCAGGTTTTGACCCTGTGTGTTTTTCCAGCTCCTGCATCACAGTACTTTCCATCCTCAGTTCCACGTGATTCAAGACATACCATGTTTGTGTACCTGCTTCCTGCGCGCACTCCTGTAGGAAGGGCAGTCTTTACATGTAAAACATCTTCACGTGCCCTGTGAAGGGCTGCAGGCAGAGGCAGCTTTTGGAAGTGGGTTCAGTTTGGTGGTATGTGCTGTGTTGGTGACTGGGTTTCTGCTTGCATGTATGTATTGTTATCTGCCATCTGAATGAATATTTTACCTCTTTCCTTCGTTATTTTTTTCTAATGTTTCTTAAATAATTCATACGTGCTCCTTCAGCTTCTCCTGGTTTCTGTGTGGTGGTTTCTTATAAACACGGAGCTTACTGAGTAGCACCAGAAGTCAGCGTCTGCTGTGACACGTTCTCGTCGCACATTAAGAAAGGCCCAGTGTGTCTGGAGAAGTCACGTGGCTTTCCACAAGCATCACGATTGCTCAGTGTATTTGGAAGATGTTTAGAAGAACTGTCTTCAGACCTTTACAGCCAAGAAACCAACCAAAAACCCATCAGTGCACATTGAGATGTGTGCGCTGCCTCCATGTGTGCCCTCAGCAGCTGCTCAGATATAGAATGTTTTGAGCACCATCACTGGGCTTTGAAAATGTCATCTACTCTGGTAATATATGACTTCTTAAAGTGCAGAACTGATGGATTACAGAACTGACAGTGATTAAAGAGGAGAAGAGTGATGCGTTCACTTGGGATGTTGCCGTGGGGTGGTCAGAGCATGGCATTAATATTCTACAGATAAAGATCTTAAACTTTATCATTTCGTTGTCAGAACCTGGAGTAACTGTTTTGCTAACAAATAGCATTCTGTAGTACTGTTACACTTAAGGATGTAAAACTGTGAAGCTTTACTTGTCATTGTCAGTTCAGTCCATCTCTGATCATCCCCATCCTGGGGAGCGTTATGGAAAATGTAAGCTTCTAGCCCCAAAAGCCAACAAGATAATATTTTCCTGCCTGTTACTTCAGTATCGTTACTGACCCAAAGACTTGAAATTTACCATGGTGAAACTTCAGCCCTGGCTGCTCTTCAGCCTCTGCTGCAGTGTGAATGGAGGGGATCAATAAGAGCAGGCAGCAACCCGGCCTGCCTTCAGGCATTGCTGATTTGTGCTCTTTGGAAGCTGTGGATTAGGAGCGAGCACAGTCGTACTTAAGGAGACTTGCTTATGTTTTGTGGAGCAGTTCTAGGAGACTGATGGGAGTTTTTCAACCCAGGAATTTGATTTTCTTAAACCACCTCTCCTGTTATGTTTTTGTTTTTATTTTTCTTTTCTTTTTTTTAAATCTCCTTTGTCGCCACGGGGACTTTACAATGCTGCTTGTAGGGCAAAATGGAACAGTCTCATTGTTGCGGATGAACCACCCCTTATTTTGTTAATGCATTACTTGAATTTCAGTTTTTCTGCTGGTGACATTTGTTGGTTGGATGGTCTCTGAAACAGAGGGATTAGAAGAAATAAGTGGCAGCGTGCAGATCAGATCTCACCATGATAACATTTGTTTTTATGCAAACAGAGGGAAATCAGCCCCGGAGTTACGCTGCTCTCATAGGATGGAGCGAAAATAAGGGCTCATTTGTGCACTGGGCATTCTGAATATCCAAAATACATCCATTGCTCTAAGTTCAAGATAGAGTTTTTTATGTAATGTCAGCTTATACTGTTTTCCTTTTCTGTACACACGCATTTCATCGCCTTGGCAGCATTCTTGGTTATAGCCATACTCATCACACAGTAAGAAAACAACAGCAAATACTATTAGCAGGCGCTCCAGTGGGGAAGAAAGCAGTAAACAATACTTCTTTAAAGTGGATAATTTCCCTCTCCCTCATGGGCCACGTTCAATTTACACATCAGTGCTTTTTATGAGCACATGATTTACTTCTTTTTTTTCTTTCCAAGTGTACATGGTTTAATATCAAAACAAGCAAAACCCCAGGCAATTTTTTTCAGAAATGTTATTTGTTTGTTAAAAATCCATTTTGTTTTTGATTATTAAAAACAAAATTGCATCGACTAAAGAAAACCCAAATCCAAATGTTAGTAAGGATTTTGGATATAATTCATGGACAAGGGGAATCCGTAATGGAAATGGCTGCCCAGAAGCTTGGGAGGGTTGCACACAAAAGTATGATTATAAGGGATACTCAGTGGGCAGCTGTGTTCCTTTAATTTAGAGAAATGCAAGACACGCTTTTTTCCCTGTATTTCTTTTGGTTAGCAAAACTAAAATGTGGTGGGGAAAAAAAACCCCAAACAGTGATGTGAGTGAATAGGTGCCAGTGCCACAGAGCAGCGATGTGCTCCTGGAGCATGGCTGAGCTGGGAGCAGCCTTAGCAGTGGGGTGACCCAGATGGCAGCCCTTGGGGCACCTCCTGCTGCTTCCATGTACTGCACTGTCAGCGTTGGTTTATCATTTGTCACATCTGTAGCTGTCCTTTGCCAAAGCGGGGCATTGTGTATTTACACGGGGCATCATTGGAGGTGTCAGTAGTTTGATAAAATACACCCTCTGTAATTAATTGTGAAATGTGGAAACTATATATATAAGAAGTACTTAAAAATACACAGGTGTTTTAAAGTGCAGAGGGAAAGATCTTTAGCTCACAAGGCACAAATTCTTGCACGGTGAGCGTTTCTGTAACAGGTCCCATCATTAAGGTTGGCAGTTAGAGTCACGTGAAGTGCTGGGTTTTCAGAGCATCCACGATTTTGCATTATTTTCTGTCCTTGTCCTTTCCCAGAGCCTGATTATTTTTTCCTTGCCACTTTATTAGCTGTTCCCTTCCTCCCAAGCGTTTTTGTTGTTGTTGTTTTAAACAAGATTGTAGATTTGTGGTTTAGTTTATTTATGATGTGTTTCCTCCAGCTTCCCTGAGATATTTCAAGCTAGGCATCTCCTAGGAGAGAGAAATAAAAGACAACACGTGCAACTACAAACCAGCCCCAGCACTACTGCAGAATGAAGCTCTGAAGGTTAAACCTAGTAGGGGAAGTTCCACCCTGTGATGTGCTCCACTTCAGCACATCACTTGGAAGAAACGCAATTAAAAGTGAAGTCACAGAAGCATTAAGGTTGGGAAAGACCTCAGGGATCAGGCAGTCTGACCGTCCAGCTACTGCCCACATCCCTCAGTGCCACATCTCTGCCGTTGCTGAACGCCTCCAGGTTCGGTGACCACCACTCCTTGGGCAGCCTGTGCCAGTGCCCTGCATCTGCTCTGTGTCATATGCAAGGCTTTGCAGGACACGCCATAAATTTTACTGTAGTCGTTAATTTGAAACCTGCTACAGCTGCTTCCAGGGCGTCTGTGGCTTGGGGGTTCCCATATGATGCAGATGAAGGCAGCAGCGAGATGCTCGGTCTCTCTGAAGGCAGCGCTGGTGCTTCGTCACCCAAAGGGCCGCGTGGGCTGGGCCCTGAGCTTCATTCTCACCGCGTGCCCTCTCAACCCTGTCCATCCCATGGCAAATTAGTTAACTGTAAACAGATTTCCTGTTGTTGTTGTAGGGGAGGCTAATAGAGCAGCGAGCTTCTGGTGTTCGGTTTGTGTTGTGCTTTTATGTGCGCTCTGTGGGGAATTGAAGAGAGGAAAGGAATTCCTCTTGAACTGGCTTCTGTTCAGGATGTGGTGGTGCACTGCTTTCCTTCAGGGCCTCCTTGTTCTTTCTCCTGTTTGGCATCATTTTGGGGGTAATATCAATTAGTTTCTTCAAACAGCGAGTGCTCTGAATGAATGATAAACGCTTAATGCAGAACGCAAGAAGTTCAAAGCATGTAAATATTGAAACGTACCATTCCCTTCTGCCAGCTCAGGCAGAATGGCAGCAGCCCTATGTGCTGATCATTTCAATTGGAAGGGACCCTTAAAGGTCACCTAGTCCAAATCCCCTGCATTGAGCGGGGAAACTATCTTTTGCACCATCACTCATCTTGCAGTTAAAATGCTCTAAGTGTTTCAAACTTTGCTTTTGTTGTTGTTATTTTTTTAAAATTTTTTAAGTTCAGTGTTATCAGTGCACTTGGTACATACATACACTTACATACACTTAAGTTTGCAGGAAGTGATCAGAGTAGCACGTAATATCTGAGCAGGGAATTGTAACTGCAGTAATACAGGTCAGGACTTCCCGTTCGGCTTCAGCTGTGTCTGTGCGTGTTGCTACAGAGAGGGAGTGGGACACTTGTCCAATCCAGGCTGGTGGATGGGAGAGGTTTTCCAAGGTTTGGCAGGGGCAAATGCAGTAATGGGCAGTAATGAATGAACTGATGTGCTTTATTAGGAAGCTGCTGATCTCTGCCACCATTGACTTCTCACCCATCTGGGTAACTTGGTAATAGAGTACTGGAGGGGTTCACAGAGTCTGAAGGTGATGTGAATTTGTAGTGCTGCCTGCTGTTGAAGGCACGAGTTGCCTTTTTTGGGTTTGGCCCTGGTTTTAAGGAGGTATTTGGAAAGTTTGAATGTTGGCTGTAATGCATTTGTCAGCCTTTATGGCAGGAGCTTAGTATTTAGAAAAAAAAATTGCTGTTTTCCTCATCTTCGTCCATCTGGGAGATTTTTTTTGTTCCATGAACTGTATTTCGCTTCAGACAGCTTTTTTTTTTTTTTTTTTTTTTTTGATAGGTAATTCTTCTGTTGTTGTGCCCAGGCAGTGTTCCTGTTCTTTTACCCCCAAGCCTTTCTCCTTAATCCCTTAGTTTATGTTAGATTTCTCTCTAGTGATTTCATCGGTAATGAATATCCGTGGTAGGAACCTCAGTGTTACATAAAGGTGTGATCAGTAATTGTTCTGATCACAGGTGTATAATGTGCTTAAGTCCTAGGGAGCGGTTCAGCTTTGAAGTCACTTGTGGAAATTAACTCTGTGAGGGTATCCTAAGGATTCTTCCACAGAACTGCTCTTCTTAATTGGCTGATGTTATATTTTGTTCTGCAGTAGTCAGTTATGGGAAGCATAACTGGATGGGTCGGTAGAAGCCTTGTGTTTCCTATTTGTCGTCTTACTGCTGAAATGTTTTAGTTGTATTCTTGAATAAGACTGAATAAAGCTGCCACATCAGTCTGTGCTATTTGTAAGCTGGATCCCCTCAAAGTTCCCATTTGTCTGTATGAGCAGACAGAAAGAAGAGAAATTCCATTGAAGTGAATGCTCTGTTCTGTGCTGGGGGTTTGTCATCAAATAAGGGTGAGAAGAGAGTAAAATTTGAATTTTTTAAAGCATGTTCCATGTAAGTAACCAAAAAGGTGGTCTTTAATTTTTGTTTATTTGTTTTTGTTGCATAAAAATATATTATGATCCGCAGGAAACTAAATGTTATTTTAATGCTTTCTCTAAAAAGACTGGTGGAAAAATAGCTTTTATCCTTTTATCATCTGTTAAAATAAATATTGATAGAAACTATCACAATATGGTTTGTGTTACAGGTGGTGTAATACCAGGGGCTGTACTGCTGCCACATCACAATTTTGTGGGGTTTCAGAGAGTAGTTCTGGTAAGGACACTCAATGATTTATCTATTTTACTTCTCATAATAGTGGACGAAAATTTGGTACGGTTTAGAATTAGTAATTACAGTTACATGCATTTACAGTATTTGTTAGGTATCCATTTTTGCAGTCCATTGAATGTCTACATTAAGTGTTCTTTTATTCAGTGGTATTTTAACAGCTCCTTTTGGAGCTGTTATTGTCTAATGTGTAAATCCATATTCACTTTATTGAGAGCTGTGATGATATAACACATCAGTTCACAGCGTGGATGCATTAATAACTGGACCTTTTGACAAAGCATCTTGTATGATCTACATGGTGCATGGATCCTTAGCATGCGTCAGCTTCGGAAAGGGATGGGGGAGGCAAAAAAAAAAAGTTTCTGTGTTTTTGTTGCAGTGTGGGTTTTTTTTTAATTTGTTTTCAAGTACCAAAGTCTTTGCTTCCTAAAGGAAAATATGAGTACGTCATTCAGAGGGCGAACACCCAGACTGTGTGCTGTTATCACTCTTCTTAGGCTTAATATACAGTCATGATTTTGCAGTTGTTTGCATTAAGTGTACGTAAGTGCAATCCCTCTATCATTTCCCTTGACTTGGCACACTTCTCTTAAACACACTTTTTTATCTTTAGTCTCCTCTCTTCTGCGAGGCTGGAGTTTCAAAGGAGAGCAGATTACCTTACTTTTCCTAATAAAGGGAAAATTCATTCTGAACCGGTCTAGCAACAGCACTGCTTACGTATTGTGCAGGAGCACAATTGAATGTTTGTTCTTGCAGCAGTGGATAACTGATACCGCATTGGTATCTGTAGAATTGTTCATATATGCTGTAATTTAACAAATGTCTTGTGGGTGGAGCAGATGTCTGTTTTTTTTCTTTTCTTTAATCACAGTCTCTTAAAATTTTTTTCATGAGCCTTCCTTGAGTGCTGTCCTGAAGCCATAGAGGGCACTCAAAGACAGAAGGAGGTTGTTTTTAAAAACTTAGCCTGCAAACAGACCCCCACAGCCCACAGAAGGAAACTGCTGACTGTTCTTAATGGCCTTGTTCTTGCAAGGCACTGTTGTACTGGCTGTGCTCCAACAAATCACTTAAGCAATTGAAGTCAATGGGACTATAATATGCTTACATATTCTTCTGGATTGATCCCTAGCTTTCTATACTTTCACAAGCTGTTTTCCATCTTCTAAAAGCAAGGTGGGGTGCACATGAGTTCCTTAATTGGGGTTCTCAAGTCAGCCCAAGAAAGTAGGAGGAAGCCTGTTTGTGTTGGAGATTTATTGTTTGTTGGGTTTTGCTGTTTGTTTGTTTTTCTGTTTTCCCCTCACCCCTTTTTTTTGTCTTTCAAAGTTCTACCAGGTGGTAAATTAGGGAAGTCAAAGGATGCCATTTGAAGATGCAAGTGAAGGGTGTAAAGATTGAAACAGTTTTCACTGTTGTCATTGAATTAGATTGGCACATCTGAGATATTTGTGTGTGGTAGCATTCATGCTGTATATTTTCCAGCCCTGTAAACAGGTAATACTTTGAACATGCATAATTAACACATGTACGCTCACGTTAGTTTTTCTAAATCTTGAAGTAGAAGAATAAAAGCTCTCGGTTTTATATGAGAGGAATGGCGTCACGAAGTTTTGAGTAGCATTATTCAAGACTATTAAAAAGTGATTCTGCAAAGTAAAGCCTTCACAGCTTTATAAATATTGTAAGAAATGAAAGATGCTGGGAGCTCCTTGGAGACTGAAAAATACTGAGGATTTTTCAAAACGTTGCGGGCGATTTGTGCAGTCGTTACTGAAGTGTGATGTGATCTAGCAAAGGCCTGCCCTTCTTCCCCTCCATCATCTCTATTTTCAAATAACACTGCCATTACTGGAAATGGGTAAGCAGAATTTATTCACGCGTGGGAACTTGGGACTCCTGTGTTGGAGATGAGGTAAAGATAACCCAGCGCTTGTGTTCTCAAAAGCTGTCATGTCTAATTTCTTTAAATCTGAACTAGCAGTAGTTAATGTGGTAGCTTAACTGCACAAAAGACAGCACAGAGGTCATGTGTGGGACAATTTAAAGATGATTTCTCCGCAGCTGTGTATGTAACAGTAGCCTGCGGTTGCTAGCTGTGGTGTATTTCCATCTCTGCTGATGTTTAACTTTTCTGCATGGAAGTGTTTTCTGTACATGAAACACAAAACCACGATTATGTTTCTAGCAGCACCAGCAGAGGAGACTATTTGCCATTTAGCTGAGGGGAATCCATGTTGGACACATGATGCATCTTCAAATGGTGAATCGGTTGCTTCGGAGGGGATTAACTCAAAAATTTATGAGACTGGATGTCTGATGTTGGCCTAAGCAGCCAGAAGTGTCCTGATTTTGAACTTCTTGTCTGAATTGGATCCTTTGTGACTTCAATCAATTTTACAATAGTTTCTTCAGTAGACTCCTGCCTCTGCTGAACAAAACCATTGGTTTTAAATTTTAACGTTTTTTGTGTGTAGGCACTCATTGTGAGCGCTTTTTCCCTCCAAACAGAAACCTTCTCCACAACAGGCTGCTCTGCAACAGCTTTTTATATACGACGTGCAAAAATAAAGTTCCTTAAAAACATCTTTTAATATTTTGTAGAAACTCCTTTTGCATGCGTCTGCCATTGTGATCAGATTCTTCGAATCAAAGACCCTCTGTACAGTGCCAAATGAGCAAGAACATTTGGTACATGCCTTTAATCTTCAGAGAACACCAGTGTGATTGCTTCTAGAGATACAGGTGACTTGTAAAGTTTAAAGCCTTTAAAGGCTGAGTGAACTGGGTCTGTTCAGCCTTGGGAATAGAAGACTGAGAGGGGACCTGATCCAGGTCTATAAATATCTAAGGTGTGGGGGGCAGAATGGCGAGGCCAGACTGTTTTCAGTGGTGAGTGGAGACAGGACAAGGGGAAACGGCTGGAAACTGCAGCATAGGAAGTTCCGCACAAACATGCGCAAGAACTTCTTTACAGTGAGGTGACGGAGCACTGGAACAGGCTGCCCAGGGAGGTGGTGGAGTCTCCTTCTCTGGAGATGTTCAAGACCTGCCTGGATGCCGACCTGTGCTACCTGGTGTAGGGAACCTGCTTTGGCAGGGGGGTTGGACTCGATGATCTCTGGAGGTCCCTTCCAACCCCTACAATTCTGTGATTCTGTGACTTCGCAACGTGTAGGAGCCATCTGGGGCTGTGTCACGGCAGGCATGTTCGTAGCATCTCTGGGAAGGGTTGCTTTACATAAACATGCCTCAGGACATCACAAAAAACAACAACAAAACCAGGAAGTATTGGCACTTGGCACTCATTCAGTGCTGCCAGTAGTTTTAGGCTAATTTGTTAGGTAAAAGATTCCATTTTCAGAGGACAAGGAAAGAGGCTTGTTTTTATTTTTCAGGGTGTTCAGTGAAAGAAAAGACTGTTCTTGATGATTCAGATTTTGGAACGGCTCCCAGTAAAGAAAGGATGCATTGCAGGGTATGGAAAATCTTATCAAGGACGATGACTGTGGTGTATGTCTTTTCTGTGTTACAGACACGGCAGCTCACGGTACCTGCTTTTCTTAGCGTTTTGCTAAAAGACCTTTGATACACCTTCATTTAGAGGGGGGGAGAAAGAGAAGCAAGTGCTGGAGGTAGGGAGGGGGGTTGGATTAATGGCTACGTAAGTTTTGGAGGTGTAAGGTTTTCATTACATGGAAATACAGGTAGAGCTAATACAGATTAAGATATTCCATGCCAGAATACATGGCAGTAAGGCAGTAATGTTTTTTTCGCTCATGACAAATTACACAGAGATAGGATGTGGTGCAGAATAGGTTGTGGAGATGCGGGGACTGAAGGTGTGCATTGTTGAGTGCACAGAGCCTGGAAATGGTGTAAATTGAGTAGGAGCACAGTTTGGCTTAGAGAACAGTCAGTGCACGGCTCCCATGGCCGAGGTGCTTCTGTTGGACGTGTGTCCCGGTGAGGGTCTGGTGTGTGCAGCTCTGACTGTGGTGTCGGCCTGCCGTCCCGCAGCGGAGCGGGGCCATCTGCTCCGCCAGTCAGTTCCCTGCCTCCCCTTCTACAGCGTGTGGTAGCGATGCTGACAGCCACGAGAGAGAGATGATGGGAGAACGGTGGCCCGGCAGTGCCCGAGCTTTCATGTCAGTCTCTTACCATATGGTGCTTGTGCTGTCACAAGGCTTTTAGCTGCGCTGTGCTCTGTCTGAGCAGTGGTTACGGAGCTGCTGAGCAATCCCCAGCTCCGACGCTGCTGTTGCTGCTTTCGATTCTAAGAAGCCATTGCGTCCAAAAGTGGTTCTGTGCCCTCGTGCCTACATGTGCATGACCTACAGCAGCAGCCCTTTGTCTGCCTCTGTGTCCAGATGCATCTTGCATGTGCAGCCGATTACACCGCTATTGCAGGCTGGTGCACGGCGCAGTAGAAGAAAAAATGAGAATGCTACTTCTTTGTATTTACAACCTGAAAAACAAAAAAGGATGATTTCATTGATGGCAGTAAGGCACCGCACAGACAAGTCGCCACATGTTTCGTTCTGCCTGTGGCTGCAGTTGGTCCCATTCGTGTATCGCCGTGCCCATTCTCATCAGGAGCTCTGAGACCTGAGGGTATTCAACTTTTATTGTTGTGTTTGATTTAAACTTAACAGATGACAGGAGCTTTGAATGACAAAGAATAATGTTTTCAGACTGTTTATTTCTTAATTTACTTCGTAGTTCTTGAGAGATGTGACCTGCATCTTACAAAATACACCAAGAAGGCAAGCACTTTGTAGCCTGTTCTTCATTAGGAGTCAATTCCAATAGGGCTCGTTAGAGTTTAGGTGTTTCTGGAAAATTTGGCTATCTAACTTCAGAGTTCAATGCTTTATGATCCTTTTTAACACTCATTTTTCTGAAGTAAATTTTAAAACGATCAATTAATTTTAATTCATTCAGCTGCCTCTTCTATGGAATGTCCTGATAGTTATGTCTTGTTGGTTATTAATCTTTAATTAAAAACAACACAGCTGGAAATGCTTTCACACTGCCCTATTGTACGTGGTCTTGTGTGCGTTGGTATCCCGTCTGTTACTGCAGCTCAGATAGTGCAGTCCAGCTGATGGTGAAAGAAACGTGCTGTGAGACTGCTTTAAAGACTCAGCAGCAGTTTGCACCTTACTTAATACTGTCATGGCATTTGGTTTCATTAGACACGGGGAATGAAAATGAAGTGGTGTAGGTGGTATTGGTGGAGTGGATGTGAGGAAAGTACGTCTTGCTTTGTGAATTAGTGATCTAATAAGGCTGGGATAATTGGGGATGTGCGGGAATGAATGTATCTAACGTAGATTCACAAGTTGTTTTTATAGATACGTCATCTTCACAGTCAGTTGCAGAAACGTATTATTTCTGCTTTGGAAAAAGGGTTTTTCCATTTCTTTTCCTTAATTTCTGAGCTCATGATGGTAATTTATCTTTGCATCTCCACTGGCTCATTCAAGGCTGCTTCAGTGACTGGCGTGGATGTATAAATGTTTGAGTTAAGGAAGTAGAGTTGAGTTTTTAATCTGAGGGTAAACTTTCTTAAGCCTTCCTTCAAACTCTTCATTCAGGCATAATGCTACAGTCACTTACGGGTTATATGTCTTTAAGTCTTGTAAGTGAACATCTTGGGGCTAGAAAAAACTTGTCAACGTGCATTTAATTTATTCCAGGCTTTAGGATATGTTTTGTGGCTGCTGAAAACTTTGAATGCTAAATATGATCAGTGTTGGCACGTATTTTCAATACCAAATCCCACTGTTTGACTGCAGTTACGTTCACAGCACACTTAATATTTGGATTAGTATAGAAAAGCGTGTCTCAAGCACATTGTATTTCTACTATTGACGTTCATAAGTACCAATCTACCTGTTTGCCATCAGTCTGTGACTCATGAGTAGCAATGGCCTTGTCCCAAGCAGTCAGAAGGTGTTATAAAAACATACTGCCATCCTTGTATCATTGATGCGTTGGCTTTCTTCTATGAAAGGCACTTTTTGCTTTTTTTCTTCATCTCAAACAGAAAAAAAAAACTAAAAAGGAATCTCGCTTTCCTGCTTCCCCTCCAGAAAGTAGCAGCAGCTCTTTATCACTGGAACTGAGGTGATGCTTTCCCTTGTTTCCTTGTTAGATTTGAAATTGCAGTAAAATGTAATTGAAGGATTAATTGAAGGATCTTTGAGTTCGGTGAGTTTGCTAATTTTTTTTCCCCACCCTATTATTATAGTTTCTCATAAGGGTTTTCCATTTCATCAGAAACAGTGGACTCAGAGCTGCTGGTGCTCAACAGGACATCCACCTCAGGAAAACATTGGCAGCTTTCAGGCACTTACTGGTTGTTAGCCACAAGCTCTGCTGCCAGAGTACGTAATTCTGAAACTTCTTTTCTCATGGGAAAGGCATGTAAGACTTAGTCTTAATAACCAGGGAAGCAAGTCAGCTTTATTTGCATTTGGAATAGGTCAGCCCCTTTTCGCTGCCTTTATGAACAAAACACCTTAATTTTTTTCTCCCCTTAATCAAATCGCATGTTTGTGTATCCCTACTGCAGTACTCATGTGCCATGCCTGATAAAATCAGAGCTTTTCTGAGGTTGCATAGTGGGGGGAAGGCACTCATCCAGCACTGCGAATCCTTTACTCCAGACAGATTCACAGGACTGCCCTTCTCTGCCCTGTGCTACATGTGTTGCTTTTGCACCAGGATATGGCTGAGGATGCAAGGCTGAATGGCCAAGGGCAAGTAAAATGAACAGAGTTTAGGTGGAATGAGTATCACTGGGGTTAAGGATGAATTGAATTTTATTCAACTACCAGATTGCATTGTGAGAAGTGTTGGCAACTCATCTGTTGTAACAGAAAAGCAGTAAAAGAACGTGAAGTAAGAGATTTCAGAAGGAAGTGCTGATAAAGTCAGTGCTCTTGAAAGTGGTTGGGGAGATGAGTGCAGGAGAGCAGAGTCAGTGTAGGCTGTGCATGGTGAGGAGGTGAAAGCCAGGGCAAATGCATCACCACAGGCTCAAGATTGTGTGTCAGATGAGGAGATGAAAGCCAGAAGATGGATCACCAGCTTGAAAAAGATGGCAAATGCAATGGATAGAAGCTGTAAAAGGGTGATGATATTGGGAAATGGAGTCCATACAACTCTGTGAAAAAATCTCTAGTCAACACAGGGATGCTCTTGCAGGTGTGCAGAGATCCTTTCTGCGGATGCTGTTGAGTTGCCATCAGGTAGCAATGTAAATGTGTTACACATAACAGGTGGAATCGCTGGCAGGCTGCACGGCCCCAGTAAGTTTTCCAGAGCAACAGTGAGTTGAAAATCAACAAATTACAGGAGTGTGCTAAAAAGCCTGTAGTAGTTGGCACTGTGGAGCATGGAGCTTTAGCTCGCACTCAGGGTGAACCTCTGTAACCCATCGGTATGCAGGTCAGCTTCAGCAGCGTGGTGAAAAACTGCGTGGCTGTTAGCACACCAATATCCATCAGCTCAAGCAATTGATGTAGATGTAATCACTGTCTCTAATAGAAATGAAGTCGGGGTAATGGAACATTGTCACAGGATCAATGTCTCCTGTTTTGAAAATAAACCCCCTCAGCTTTGCCTTTGCATTTATGTACCAGCAGGCGACCATATCATTCAATTCAATTGACACAGTCTCTAAGAGCTCTGAATGATCTATTGTGGGAACATCAGGAACAACACATTGGAAAAAATGGAATGTTCTTGATCAGACTTGCAGGCCATGGGATTCATTGGGTTTTCCAGCAGTGAAAATGAGAATAAATCAGCTGAGAGCACAAACTTAGCACAGTACGGAGGTCGTTAACTCCATTTTTAGCTCCAATTGTTCAGTTTTTCCATATTCCTGATCAAAAATGTTGGACTGTAGCACTTGTACTTATTTTCAATGATGAGTAGTCACAAATAGAAGACGTTTTTGGCTGTTGCCCCTCCCTTCCCTTAGTCTCAGCAGAAGCCAGAGGCTCTTGATAGAGCTTATTTTGACTGATTCAAGAGCTCTTCTCATTCAATTATTTTCTCTGAAATTTTTACACAGCTTGATCCAAGTGAGGATTAATGGGTGTGTTCTCATATTCATCCATAATTAATTTTTTGCTAGGGCTTTAATGCAGAGCAGGACATAAGCAGTCGTGTATTTGCACTCTCAGAACTGGGTGCATGGTTAAGAGGTACATTGCATTGGGTTTTAAACAACGTAGCAGGTAATGCTTATTGCAGTTTTCGTTTTTCTTGCCCTTGATTCCAGAAATCTGATGTTAGATCCAGAGAATGGCAGCAGGCTGTTAGTTCCGTGGGCTCATTAAAGCCATTTAATAATTGACAAAGCCTCCTCAGGAGTGGGTCTGTGCAGTTGATTGCAGGAATCTATTTCAATCAGATATTCCTGAAGAATTGTAACTTCTTCTAAAGGGACGTGGCCTGAGAGGAGTTGAACCTCAACAGCGTTTATTCAATATCGAGTATAAGTAGCAGAACCATCCTAAGTCAGTATAGGGAATTACAAAATATAGCTGCCACGAAGCACTGTAAGATGCTGTACAGCTGTGTGGGAAGCTGGGTGTGACTCCAGAGAGGAATGGAAGCTTTGGAGCCCAAGCACGGGAAGAGTGGCACTGACTGCATCGTCACTGGTCTCTGCTTTCACAGCCAGGATCCCGGCCTCCTGGGTCACGTAGCATATGACTTTGGGGAGGAGATTCATAGTTCAGTAATTAAATACTACTTTGCTCTAGGCAAAACCAGCAAATAGGTTTCATCTGCAGCTTATTTTGTAATAGTGCTCAGGACTGTGCCTGGTGTTCCTGGGGACTGAGTGCTCAGATAAGTAGACAGTAACTGTTATTTTTAGCTGAGTTTTTGGGTGGTTTTTATTGGCTTTTTTTCTTTTCCTTTCAGGGTTGCAGTTCTTTTTCTTCCGAAAATTGCAGACTGGCTTTGTCATCTTGTATGCTTCATACTCTCAAATTGGCACAGAAAGACAGAGACTGCTGCCATAAATTAGGTCACTAAAGCTGAAGTACAGAATACAAATATTTATTGCCTGAGCTAAGGAAAACAATTCAGATGAGGAAAGGAAAATGTATTTATTTATTTTAGTATTTGGCAATGAAGCTGTATTCCTGAGATAATAAGTAAAACAAAGCAGTGGAGTTGTAAGATAAGCCTGAGAAGCACCTCTTAAATTGCTGCAAGGAAAACTAGCAGGGCTTGACCTTATGGTAAATCACTACAAAGGTTCATGAGGTAGAATTACAGTTAATTTTTCATGCAGGTTCACATTTGGCATAGATTTAGCCTTAACAGCAAAAAAACCCAAAGGAGATAGGGTGCTTAAAGATAGCAGTGTAAAAATACAGGTAAAAATGCAGAAAACAAGATACCATTCATTTTAGAGTATATTTAAAAAGAGAAAAGTGAGTATGTGTAATTTTAAAAATATTTATGTTTAAATTAAAAGTTAGTGAGAATTCCTAATTGCAGATTTCTCAGATAGTCGGAGGATCTCCTCAAGGAGCGATCTGTGCTGTGCCCTTTTCTCGGAGGAAGGTTTGAAGGAATGACTGGGATTCCTCAAAGCAGTTGAGTTAAAACAGTGAAAAAGACGGGTTTTTTCCCTTCTTTTGAAGTATTCATTTTGATTGAAATTAAATTGATTTGATCAGTTGATACACAGAAGGGCATACAACATTGGCTGCGTACTGTAGATTTGAAATAGAGGATTCACCGGTTTGTTCATACAAGCTGTCCATTGCAATCAGTTTTTAAACAGTTCTACCTATAAAACTCCTTGGAAGACTTCTTGCTGAGTTTGGAAACATTGTGGAGCAGCCACATCCTGGGGAAGAGCCCTGGAAAACACTGGGAATAAAACAGCAGCCACCAGGAGAGGAGTTCCATGAGGCAACAGACCAAAACTTGGGTTCTGCGGGCTGCTCACAGCATGAGCTGTGTGTGCTGTGTGTGCTGACCAAAGAGTCGTCAGGTTTTCATGGAAGAGGACGGAATGACGAGGACTTGTAGCAGTGTTGTTGGTGTAGGAGATGCTACTGTTTTTGTAGCCAGGCTTCTGTTTTCTGTGCAAAAACAGAGTGGGTTGTTCGCATCTGAACATTGAACACTTCTTAGAGCTGCCCAGAGCATTAGCTGTTCCCTTTAACGTATCGCATTGGTATCAAACTGACAATTGTTATGTTTGGGGAATTGCTGTTTGCAGCAGCTTGCCAGGCGGTTCTGTTATCGTACCTAATGAGGATGTGCTGAGCCCACCTCACACTGCTGGATTCTTTCTTAAGCTGTTGGTGGATGTAAGGAGTAAGTCTGAACTGTAGTAAATCCACTATATATTATAAAACAGTAATGAAGAGGCACAGAATGCTAATCTCATGTATAAACTTTCTTTGCCAGTACACCGTCTTTTTGTTGTTTTTTTTTTAAAGCACAGAAAAGCTATTAGGCAAGGAGCCATATCAAGCAGCATCTGTTCTCCAGCATTTGGCATGAACCTGGAATAAGAGTACAAAGCTAGCATAAGCATGTATGGTAGAATAATAATTTGTCAGAAATGCAATCAGATTGGTGCTGCTGGGTACCCACCAGTCTGTAGATCCAGTTTTCATGATAGTGGAGCTTGACCTCTCTAGAATGAATTCTACTTGCAAGTGCCACACAAAGTATGAAAGAACATGGATGGTACTTGAGGGCAGGAGATGCCACACTAACTGCAGCACACTGGTGCTTTGGAGTCACAGTTGTGTTGCAAAATACAGGCACGTTTTCACTGAGCGGAAGCTGAGATGGAGTTGGTGTGCGGGCTCTGAGATGAGAAACCTAATTTCCTTTGAAAGAATAGTTTCTGAATGACTTTGACTCCAGCCATCGATTCGCTGCTTGGTTGAGTCAGGGGAATTTGTCAAAAGCACAGGAGTGCATCTTTTGAGTTTCTTACTGACGTGTGACACACTGAGCTTTTGCCTATATCTTGAGGCCACCGTAAGTATAGGCAGTTGGCTTTTATTTTGTGGCTGGTATGTTATATGCCTGCTAAATTAATAATGCCCTGAGATACTTTGGTACTGTATTGATTGGAATTTCACTAGTGCTGTGCATCCTGCCAGTGCCTGTGGCCCAGTGGTTTGGGGTGCTATGGGGGAAGAGCACAGTTGTCTGCCACTGGCACACTGGCATTGCTGAGCGTGACTGGGACGCGTGCGGGTTAAAACAGAGCCTGAGCAGCGTGCTGAGGTGGATTTAGGGCCACCAGGAGCTGCCCCAGGGCTGGAGGGCATTGTGTCTGTGGCTGAGACCCCTCTGCAGGGGCTGTGGGTGAGGCCTTGGGCCTTGTTGCTGCTGTGCTTTCCCCAAAGCTGCTGTGGGAAGGCTCAGTCCTTGGGCCTTGGGGTGGAGGTCAGGCTGGCTCCCGCAGGTGCCCTGGTTGGTGCTGACTGGAAGCGTGCTGGGGGGAAAGAATGATGGAATCCCTTCGTTCTGTATTGCTGCAGCATTTTCCCTTTGGGGGTGGCAGGGAGAGTCGTTTGGTTCTGTGTTCCTTAGTCAGCTCCTCGCTTCCCTGGGGTGTGCAGTGGGTGAGCCGCAGCCTGCTAGGGAGGGAGCACCACAAAAGCCTCTCAGATTGAGACAAGCACTGAAAAAACGGGTAAAGCAATATCTTGACTTTTTTTTTTTTTTTTTTTTAAAGGAAACTTTAGCAGCCTTTTCGGTTTCATGCCCTCACCAGGAAAGCTGTGTATTTATTTAACACATTTCTGCATTTTTGGAGTTGTTACCGTTGCAAAGGCAGTGCTGCACTGCCACCTGTTGGCAGCCGGGCAGGAACGTGCATTTCCAGCAGTGGCAGCGCCTGTCCTTGCCTTGCCACAGCTTGCTTAGAAACACTTTGAGCCAGCCTTGAAAAATTACACTCATTTGACTGGGGCAGGGTGAGTAGCACTTCTGACAGCCAAGCAAAACGTTAGCTTTTTTCTTTGGTTATCCAGCTGCGTAACGTGTGGCAGGTAAATGTGTGACATTTCAGCGGTTCTGCTTTCAGTGGGGAGTCTGTTCGTATTAATAATACAGATCTTCTCTATGTAGCAAATAGTGCTCATATCCGATCCTTGCGTTTTGATCCATCTTTCTGGATGATGCAGTGAGATGTTGAAAGTCAGTAGCAGACTCATGAAACAAACACTGCCATTTGTGTGTCTAATGTGAAAAGGCATCTTTACAAGACTTTTAAAATGGAGTTACTGCTTCTTTCTGAAGGATATTGTACCTCTTCTGTAGAACTTTCCTGCGATGAGCAGACTTTGAAGATGATTTGCTCCAGGTTTGACCACAAATACAGCTGATTAAATCAGTGTTTGGTGCTGCGTGTGCTGTAACCGGTTGTCAGTGCATGAAATGCCTGGAAATGGTATTCATTTCACACACTTAATGAACAATCCCTCAAAGTACATTGTAATTTGTTAGGTGTACGGCGTGCATCCAGCGGCCGTGGATGGGCAGTGCAAGGATAGTGTTGATGTATCTTTGGAAGCTGAGCTGCATTAGCAAGAGGCTATACTGGAATCATTATTTTTTCCTTAAATAGAGATGAGAAGGTTTTATGTAGCTCTGCATTTTTATTTATCTTCTTAAGAAACCAAAGGCAGTTTCTTGCATTCCCCACTGTGACCCATTTAAGTGCAGGAATGCCCAAATCCTGCATTTCTGTGCCCATGGTTAGCATCATTCACAGCTCCCAGCTCCCTGCTCCCATGCACAACAGTCCAAACTCTCCCTCCTGGGTCCCACCAACCCCTATGCTGTCTGGATTCATCATGTAGCCCCCTGTTTCTGGCGAGTTCAGTTGAGTCTCTTCACTCTGTTCAGCTGCTAACACAATGGGGCTTGCTGAAAAGTCACATTTGTGAAAGCTTTTCACACTGCCGTATTTGTTTATATTTGACTGATGAATTTCAAAAGTTAGATGGGCAGAGAGACACTGTGGTTATTTTGTCCTGTCTTTTTAGGAAATCTTGCTAGGAAAACGAAGTGCTACAAAGAATATGTGAATTTTACTACCTGGCAGTCTTGTAATGCAAATCATAATCTTTTACTTGCTGCTTACTGCTGCGTTCATAGCTTTCCCACCTGGAGAGCAGTGATGAATCACCTGCCCATGCAGCCACGTAGCTGGAAGTAGCTAACTTCTTGTTCCGAAGCACACAAGAAAACCTGCACTCTAGTCCTTTCTAGTCCTTCTTTGTACTGTTTTTTTTTTTTAATGCCAGATCCAGGTCAGACCTCATCCAATATCTATAGGATACCTTCTCTGATGAGTTCCATGTAAATCATGGTGGCATCCAGGCAAAGCACTACTAAGGTCTACTCCTATTAGGCGCTGGAGGTGGGCATCATTTCATGTTCTGGAAGCTCATGTTCCTACTTGTTTGTGTGATGTTATGGAAAACGTCAGGACTTTCATTTTTGAACATTCAGAAGTCATGGAAATATTCTTAAAAGTGAGGCTTTAGGAAGAAGAAATACTGTAGGCTGTCTTGACTTTGTCTTAAATCCTGTTCTTGCTTTATATTCAAAATCTCTAATCCAAAGTACGTATATTTTGATGCATTATTTGCCTTGCTAAATATTTACTTTTAATAAAATCCTGTGGAAAAAATGTTGCATATATACATATGTATGTATTCATATCCGTAAATATTTTTAATCACTGATGAAAGGCACACAGAACTGTTATTGACATGCTCTGTTTAAAGTTCACCTCTAATTTTAAGGATTACTTTCATAGAGCATAAGTACGGGGCTGAGATGTTTTCTGATTTTTGGTGGAAATAGTTGGGTTTGGGTTGAACATACACAGTGCTGTAGTCCATAATATGCCTTTAACTAGAGCAGAGATACTGAACATTGAAGTAGATCAGAAAGTAGAAGTGAGTTATAGTCTAGATGCCAAAGTCATCGTTATCCAGATGTTGAGAAAATGTATTTCGTAGCAGTGATGTTGATTAGGTGAAACTCTTGATTTTTGAATGCCTCCCCAGTCCATTTCAATTTTACATCATCTGCGAGCGTGGCCCTTCAGTATTTAATTTACTGACCTTAATGTTGCTAAGAGAGAAATGACATTTTAATGACTGTGGTGGACTTACATTATCAAAATCATTGACTGTGCTGCCAGGGAGCTACTTCATTTGTAGATATACAGTATTTGTGAAGAAATATGTTACAGTTCCCAAAAAACATTTAATTAACCTACTTTTCTTATTTTTAGGGTTGTGTCCTTTGTTGTGACCTCATGGTTTAACTGGGAATAAAGATGAGTATAAGCAGTGATGAGGTTAACTTCCTGGTTTATAGATACTTGCAAGAGTCAGGTGAGTTTTTTCAATTATGGTTGTTTTAACAATGTTTAATTTATTTGGTTTTCATCTGCAAATGACTTCAGCAAATGCAAACTCAGTTAATTATTTTGCCAGTAGGCATGTGCTTGTGTTTCATGGTGTTTCTTCCCAACAAGAGGATGAATTCCTGCCAAGTTACCTTCTGTAACTTAATCAGATTTAGTCATTTGGAGATTTCAGATGGCAGTCAACCAAGGACTCACTTGATTACTAGAAATGCATTTTCCTGGAGATCCTTTTCAGCTACAGGATCACAGCAGTACTTTGCACTGTACTCTTTGGGGCTACTTGAATAGGAGAGGAGGGAAAGAAGGATGACATCCACAAACCCAGTTATTTTCTGCTCTGTCTTGAAGTACTCATGCTGGTGCTCCTGTGAGCCGATGTTGCACGACCACATTCCTTGCCTGAATGTGGCTGTGGGAAAGGAAGATGTTGCTGTATTTCAGATGAAAAAATGGCTTCATCCTCCTGTGTACGGCTCAGCTGAAGTCTTCTGCTTCGCAGGAGTAACAGCTAAACACGGGTGAATATTGTCAAACACACCAAGAAACTTTTTTTTTTTGCTCTGCGTATCCAAACTGACTGCATCTGTACAATATGAGAAGGAACTCTATAGCCATCCCTTAGCATACTTTTAAAAACTTCCAAAAGAGCAGGAGTTTGGGTTGCAGGTTGGAGTTTCTAGATGTGACCATGCGGCTGCAGGGCTTTTTGTGGTGGTTGTTGCTCTTGAAACTAGGAGCAGAAACAACATTAGCTTTTACTCACAGCTACGATATTGATTGCTTAAAGCAGTCTGCATTTAGACCGCACAGATTTAGCTGGAAATCAGGGCATGCCCAGTGTGTGAACCAATGATGACTGTCAGCTGGCAGGGTGGTATGTGCACATACAAGAAGTCTGCCCTTAGGCCTTATGGTGACAGTGCAAGGAATCAACATCAGTGTGTATGCTACCTTGCTTTTCCAACATTTACTGGTTATTATTTTTCATTACTGTTTGCTGATGGAAGGGCTTCAGGCTTCTTGAAAACTTGTCTCATGGTTATGCATCATCAAGTCAGATAGGTGATAGTTAAATTCAGTGAAGTAAGACTCCTTTAGCTGAGTTTTTCCTAGGTAACTGTTGAGATTGCTTAGGTTTATGTGAAGAAAAGGATACAAGAACGTTAAGAATAGTAGGAAGAAGTAAAAACTGGCTGGATGGAATTCTTTGGTCCAATTTTACACATCTAGTTTTAATGGGCTTTATTGTCAGCTTCTCAAATTCCTTGTATTTTATCAGATGTTATCTTAGCATGTTACCACTGGCCCAGACCTGGTGATGAGAGAGGCACTTAAAAAACGGTGTAGAGTAGATGATTGGCTTTGGAAAATAATGTCGTAGATAATTCCAAGAGTTGGAGGTACTTCTCTCTTCTTACAGTCCCACCCAGGTGTCAGTAACTAGTTGTGTCCTTCTTGTAGGTGTGTGTATGTAGGGTTTTTTGTTTATTTGTTTGTTTTTTGCTTTAGTTGAGTACTTTACCTGCAGCTGTGGTATTTATTTATTTTCTTTTTACTCAAGAGACTGTGTCTTTAATGTGTACAGCTTTCCTGCAGAGCTGGTGGAGACTGATGCAACATCTGTCCACTGCTTATCAACTTCTCAAACTGAGACAAGGAAGCACCAGAAACAGTGATGGATGGCAAAGCTTTTCAGTCTCTGCTTGTCAGAAAATAGAAGAAACTCTTTGTTTCACCTGAGTTTACAGAAAGCTATTACACATTCTCATTCCAGTTGCAGAGAGCTTTAGTCACAGAAGCCAAATTTTAAAATTGCTTTATCTTCGTTTGAAAGTTTGCAGGCAGCTTGGTTATCTGACAGCAAAAGACAAAAGGAGTAACTTCAGAAAAAGTGTCAGTGATTGCTGAAGCAAATACTTTTCTCTAGGTTCAGTTCACTTTTCAGGGCTAATAAGTAACAAACAGCTACCAGTAGTGCATCACAGTGTGCCTGTCACTTCTCAATCAGTGCCCAAACAGGCACGGTTGTGACAGCATCATACCATGCAGTTAATTCTGTTTTATGTACGGGTTCATTTTATTTTCATGGATAACAAATCAGTGAGAGAAACTAACATAGCAATCTGTTAAAGTACCATTGCCCATTCTGTATTTTATCTTTTTATATATTCTCATGCACAAGTGTTTTGCCAGTGGTAAAATCAATTGCTGTGCTATTTAGAAACTTATTTTTTGTCCTTCTATGCTTTTTAAGTTAGAAACTTGGGAAACAGAAGTGTTGTATTCTTCATATTTTAAAATGTGCTCTAAGTTTCTTTACCTTAGGTTTGTATACGGATCTTGCATACTTTGGCAAATGTCACTATCTGTAAATAAATTTTCATGGTTTTGCCTTCATTTAGGGTTTTCCCATTCAGCATTTACCTTTGGTATAGAGAGCCATATCAGCCAGTCCAATATAAATGGTGCTCTGGTGCCACCAGCTGCTTTGATTTCCATCATTCAGAAAGGTCTGCAGTATGTAGAGGCGGAAGTCAGTATTAATGAGGTAAGCAAGAATTCCCTACGGGAGCATTATGTCCTTGCTTGCAGTAAGTTTGAGTGCTCAGCGCTGTTTCTTAACTTTTTTGTATCCTATTTATTTACTTTTACTTCAGATTCCTCACTGCTGGTGTTCACCACGACTCCAGTGGTGGAACCAGAATGGAGTGACATAACTGGGTAGGGGTTCTGCCCCGTGCAGCCACACAACACCAGGCATGGTGTTCTGGCTCACAGCTTGAAGGTCCGTTGTCTGTAGAGTTTTTACCCTTATATAATGTTGCAGTAAATCCAGAGAAGTGCAGTAAAGTAATTGTAGAGACAAGTAACCTTTTAGTTTTTGTAGACTTGCTCTAGTGAGGTAAGAGAGTGCTCTGCAACTCTCATTTGGGTGACGTGTTGTTGTAATGATGTAATGAAAGCCAAAGGGAGGATTTCCAAATAGAGAAATGGTTTCAGTTTGTGGCAGGAAGGATGGAGGTATGTGTCAGTTTGCTTTTTGCCTCTGCTGACAAATTCCTCCTGAGCAGGATCCACTGAATTTCACGTTCAAATGGTTACTCCAGCAGTATGGAAAGCTGTGCATCTTCCTGCCTGGTACTGCAGATATTCACCCTTGATTTCCATTCTCCCTTATGTCTGAGAGGTTAGCAGCCTTTGTGTGTGTCAGCTGTACTGGATAAGGAACAGTTTTTCACTTATTCTGCTCTCTTTCCAGTCTCTCTTACATCTTCTTTTTATGTATTATTTTCATAGTGCCAGTGAGGCAAATCTCTTCCCTTAAGAAGCCTCAGAAAAATAAACCAAGTGATTGGAATAGAAGGAGACCCTATATTTATCACAAGGAATCCTTTTAGGTCCTAAAAATAGGTCCTTACAAAGCCCTAGCATATGTATAAGTGTATTTTTAACTAGGTTGTGTCCATTTCAGGATAAATTCTTCTTTGTTGTTTGAAAGTATGCCAGCACTGCTTTAAAAAAAAAAAAAAAAAAAAAAAAAAAAGGAAGAAAACTGGTGAACTCTGGATAACGTGTTTATGGAAAGTATTAGTCAAATAAGATAGAATAACTTCACCAGCCAGTGACCTGACTTGCAATGTTTGCAGCTTTTCAAACAAACCATTAGATTTTGTTGCAGCCGCTCATGTTTGAAATGATATTTATAGATAGCTTACAGATATTTTTTGCTTCAGCAGACAACTTAGCAAACTTGGAGCATGTAACTTGTAATTCCAGAACCTCTGCCAGAGAGGCCTGCAGTGGCTTTTTTGCATACTTATGGTGGCCACTTCACTTCAGAGTAAAGTTCCAATTCTAGCCACAAAAATGCTGAGAAATTAGTTCTTGCACCATTTGTAAACTGTTGCCTTTTTATTGTATTAAATTAGAACTTTTACTTGTGTTTTTCTCAGAGCTTTTGCCAATGATGCTAATTCATATTTGGTGGTGTTTTTTTTTTTTTTTTTTTTGCTCTTTCCCTTGTTGTAATTAGGATGGTACCTTGTTTGATGGTAGGCCGATAGAGTCTCTCTCACTGATAGATGCAGTGATGCCTGATGTGGTACAGACAAGACAGCAGGCCTACAGAGATAAACTTGCACAACAGCAGGCAGCAGCTGCTGCAGCTGCAGCTGCAACAAACCAACAGGGATCAGCAAAAAATGGTGAAAATACCGCAAATGGGGAAGAGAATGGAGCACATACTATAGCAAGTAAGTGGAGACAGAAGTGAACTTAACCTGAGTTATGTCATTTCCTTGTCATTTAACGTGTTTGTGGGCCTTAATATTAGCTAGCAGAGAATGAAATAAATGTGTAAAGATGTTAGTAACCCTTCATCTTGAGACAGTACTTATTTTTAGTAGTGCTTCACATTTGACTGTCCATGCTTTGATGTGAGGAGTTGCAGGAGATATGAACTTGGAGTTCATTCAATCCGAACATGCCTTTGACAGGGTTTCACTTCCAGTACTGCTCCTTTCCTATCAGTTGAAAATTTTTCACGAAGCCTTAAGTAAAAAGCAGGCAGTTCTTTAAACATTACACCTCCTCAACCTTGAGCCCTGTACAAGGATCAGGGAAAGGATTCTGCTTGCCCTTAGCTGGTTAAAACAGGGTCCTGCTTGCAATGCTTCAGCAAGTACTGCTTCTGGCAGATGCTGCTAACCCAGGGAGTCAGGATCTGGGGCTCATTCCGTGCTGGACTGATTCCTTGCCATGCTGAGATGGCAGTTGCCAAGACGAATCTCATGTCCTTTGTCTCCTTTATCAGTGTCAGTTTTCACAATTCATTGTGCAGGGTTGATGCAAGTGCTTGCCAGTTTTGTTTGTGCATTGGTTTATTAAACTGTACAGTTTTAGTTGTGTTTGGGGAAACAAGTGAGTTTTATTTATCACCGCTGTTCAGAGGAGCATAGCTTACAGCTGGGCAGTAACACGCAAGTTCAGGTAGGACATTACAGTGAGAGCTCAGAGTCTGCTTTTGCTGTAGCAGCTGCTGAGGAAAAGGCCTTTTTGAGAGTGTGTTTGTATCAGGCCACGTACGAGCTTTGCATTTTACAACTGGATTTTACTGTTTTATTCATTATTACGTATGACAAATAAACTTGGAAATATAATCTTTGACTTAAATAAGCTCTCCACTTTGATACTTTCATTTCCAAATCTCATAAGAGCATTTGCTCATTAACTGTGAACTGGAACGAGTGCACTTATGGATCTCAGCTACTGTAAATGTGGAATACCAGCAACCCCTGCTGGCTGCACACCGAACTGTACTGGCATCGGTTCTCTAATGGAAGTGATTTGTATGGTATGCCAACTGAGAAATATTCATGTCCTAATAGCTTTTTCTGTTTTCTCACACGTGCAAACAGTCACAGAAACCCTTAACGTTAAATTAAGCAATAAATGTAAAATAGTTTGTTTAATCACAGTGAATAAATACAGAGCAGGTGAACTGCTTAGCGTTTCTTGTATTCTGCATTCGTCCTCGATGTGAATTTATTTTAATAATAGAAAATGATTGATGGTAGCTGGCAAGAAAACTGTTTTGTCAGTTGAATTACCCCCAGTGCGATTTGCAGAACAAAATGAGCTCAGCATCACTTCTGCACAAAGAGCTGCCTATTGCCACAATTTCACAGTAATTGCCAATGCAGTTTAAGAAGCTGCGTTATCAGTTTACCTTATCACCAAATGTTATTATATTAATCAAAGCCATTTTGGAAGTGAAGTGTCTGAAGTGTAGATTTAAAACCGGTTTGAGCTTAATTCTGAAAAGATTTTTTGGACACCAACCTGTCATAAACATGTTTTTAAAGCACAAGATAAACTTGTAGCTTATCGTGTCAAGCAAAATACAGTATGAAAAACCCTGTGTACTTTTAAAATCAGTGTTTATTTTTCAGCGTGAAAATTGAAGCTAAAAATTATTTCGTTGAGTTTCAGAATAAAGTCGTCTTGGATCCTGAGATTTGAAAGTGCAATTTCTTCCTTGCTGCTTTTTTTTTTTAAATTTTAAATCCTTATCTTTCATAGTACTTGAAAAGTAAAGAAGCATAACAGCTTTGTCAGATTTTGGTCGGTGTACACTGAGAACTAATTGTGCTCATTCCGGGAGAATCTTAATTACGCAGCAGTTAAAGCATGTAAGTCCAAAATATTGAAGTTTGCCTCTTCTCCACTGTTGTTTCCCATCGTGCAGATAATCACACAGATATGATGGAAGTAGATGGTGATGTCGAAATCCCTCCCAACAAAGCAGTGGTGCTGCGTGGCCATGAATCTGAGGTATTCATCTGTGCCTGGAATCCCGTTAGTGACCTTTTGGCCTCAGGGTACGTGCATTAGCCTCATCTTTACGGAATATTGATGGTCATTGGGGTACTTTTTCTTTGTTTATGGGAGCAAGTAAAATAATACCACTCTCAATGCTCCCTATGTCAAATACCACAATATTCACTGTTTTGAAAGGAAAACGCTTTGAAATGAAATGAACTGAGAGAAGGGGTTGTATCCTCCTAACTGCTTTGCAGATCCGGAGATTCAACAGCACGGATATGGAACCTCAGTGAGAACAGCACAAGCGGCTCTACGCAGCTGGTACTTCGACACTGTATACGAGAAGGAGGGCAGGATGTACCAAGCAACAAAGATGTGACATCCCTAGATTGGAACGTGAGTAGAAATGACTGCGCAAAATACTCTGAGAAAACCAAGCTTGCAGTTTTGCATAGTCAAATTCTAAGTGCCACCAACTGTGCATCCTCTGTTACTGTTCCAGAGGTGCATCTCATTTTGAGTTGCTTTGTAATTTCTTCTGGTATACTTTGGGGATTTCTTATTAATAATTGCAGTCTGTGGAATAAATACCATCAATCTTACGCAGATGTCTTCCACTTGAACTTTGCACTGTGCTCCTTAGCCTTGAATTGTGCAAAATTAAACCAATAACCTTTTTGCTGGCAGAGTGAAGGTACACTTCTAGCAACTGGGTCTTACGATGGCTTTGCGAGGATATGGACTAAAGATGGTAAGTGAAATATTTCATAGTTGTCAGTATATTTCCTGTATTGTGGCTCACAACACAGCTTTTTATTTTTTTAATGTATTCATATCAATATAAATTTTCAGGTAATCTTGCCAGCACCTTAGGGCAACATAAAGGTCCTATATTTGCGTTAAAATGGAACAAGAAAGGAAACTTCATTTTAAGTGCAGGAGTGGACAAGGTGAGATAATCTTTGGTAAAATTAAAATTCTTTACTTCACCGTTGTAATCTAATTGTAAACATAGTAACAAAGCCATAGAAGTAAATAACTAAATTTAAACTTAAGGCATGGGACATAAATATGTACTTACAAAGAACTTGTTGTGCTAGCTGTATTTCATTGTGTTTTATAACAGCCTACTGAAATACTCAAATTCCTTAGGATTTAATGCCCCTGGATCTCTTCCCAATTAGATTAGCATAAGCTGGAAAGTAAGTGCATTGAACACAGTAGCGTTAAACCTTTGTAAAAACAAATAATCTAAAATTTACTGAATGACCTGATGCAAAGCCTCAGAAAAAAACATACTGGGGGAACAGATCAACGCTGATTTGGATATCAGTCAAGCCTGAGAATGATTTAAAAGGTTAAAGCTGGAGCATAAGGAAAGTCAATATATCTGACTGGGGAGGTGCCAGCGTAATGCCACGAAGCCCATTGTTTAACTGTGTTTGATTTCGTGCCTCTGAACAAATGCAAAGGCTCGCAAGGTCTTTAGTTTGAGAATCGTTGTTAGTGTGAGAGTTTTTATGAATGGTAGGAAGGATACAGTAGGGATGAAGAATAGACCTAAAGCGAGTTCAAAGGGTAATAGATGTTGTTTAGTTCTTCCTGTTTCAACCAATTCATATTGCAGAAGTAAAACCACAGTTCTGCAGCACTCAGAACTGGCAGTACCATGCTAGGGTAGTAATATAACCCTCAGAGATTTTCCTCTCTTTATATGGCTTTTCTTTCCTACATTAACTTAACTTGCTTTGCTTTAGTACCGAGCTTTCTGAGTGCTTCTGCTGACACAAAGGTAGGAAGAGAGTAAATATTTCAAAACACGGAAAGGATGGATTTCCTCTTTTGGCAGCTTGGATGGCTTATGCCAGTTTTAACATCTTTGTGGAACTACAGCTTTGATTTGCAGAAAAATATGCTGTAGGAGATAAAGCCTCATTGTTTCAGTCAATAAAACTCATTGACAGAGGAACTGAAATTATGCTTTGAAAAATATTCTGCGTTAGTGGAAAGATTGACTCAGCCCCTTGTTTCATTTTCATAAATAATTTGTGATCAGTTCATACTTCCACCAAATTCAGTCTCAAAGTTTTTATTGATGAAAATTTTCATTGCTAAGGTAGGTCAGGAACATGAGCATGTAATGCAGGGATGGCAAAATACCGATTTTTGTCATGAAGGTTTCTTCCGTGAAAAAGACAGCAGAATACAGAGGACAGCTCAGATCAAAATTACACCCATACTTAAAAATGAAGGAATCTGAAAGATTTGATTTATGAGGCAGCGTTTGTATAAAGATTTCCACAGGGACAGACAAGTATTTGAAATTACAATTTGAATATACGAGTACTTGAAATTAAATTAGGTATGCAGTGTGGATTAGAAGAATATAAATAGAACTGAGGAGATACATTTATTTAATTAAAAAAAAACACCATCAGAACCCCCTTTTTTCCCTTCAGACCTCCAATATGTCACCATGAACACCTTTTTAGTGTTAGAGCATGTCAAGGTTCTCTTCTGTTGTCTGTACTGTACCACTAGTTGCTTTAGAACTAGGTAAAACACTTGAAGTATTGAGCCATTGGTAGACGTGGGCAGTGGGGAGTAGGTTAGGTAGTTCGGTGCGTGTGAATGGCGGTAGTTGTGGGAAGCTAGTAGTTGGTGCAAGTGTTTATTGTTAATTCATCTGTTTAATACAGACCACAATTATTTGGGATGCCCACACTGGTGAAGCCAAGCAGCAGTTTCCGTTTCATTCTGGTGAGTGTTGATTTTGCTCATTCGCAATTGTTGTCTGGAAAAACTCCAAATGTATCATTTATTTGACAAATAACGTACTTGAAGTTTATGGAGTCCATTCACACCTTTTTGAAGTCTTACAGGCAGTCTTCAAATACTGACTCCCATATTTGTAGTCTCATGTAGTTTTAAAACGTTATAACTCACAATTTTATTGCAGTTGCGTGGAAGATCTTAAGAGATGGTCCAAGTATCACCAACTCAGTGCAGTGCAGGGGCAGACATAGCGTGGATGGCCTGCACAAGATTTATGTTTATCAGCTAAGGACTGCGTTTGTCATCGTCCTGCTACAGTAATCCAGTCTCCACATCCCGTTGTTCCTTAATTCCTGCTGTGCTGGCCAGCTGGGATGAGAGAGCCACCTCCTGGGAGGGCAGACAAATGGCTCTGCAGGCTGTGTGCTGGGCAGGCCTGCCAGGATCAGCTGGAAAACAGCAGGGAGAGGATGATGTACAAATCATTGGGCCTTTAAGAAATGTCTCATTTCCACTTTTTATTTTACTTTCCCTATGTTTTTGGTACCATGGCAGCAATCAAAAACATGAGTTCCTTATTTACTCCTAGCAATTTTGTGTGCTCTTGGCCACAAATTACTCATCCTGGCCAAACGAAATACGTAGACCATGATTAAGCCTCAAGTTACCACACCCTGAAATGCTGAAATTAAAATAAATAAATAGATTAAATCATATTCCCTTTCACTGGCTGACATCGGTGAGCACAAACATGCACTGTAAGCTGAGAGAATGTCTTGGGTGGGCTCTCGAGATTTACTTTGAGGTGACTTAATGGTAGCTTGCTTTCTTGTTGCTCGCTGTTCTGTATAACTGTTGCATTTCAGATATATCCTATGTTTTAGTGACTGTTGTTTTATGCCATATTTTTTTATAAGACTTTTTGGCTGCGTTTCTCCTTGTTTTAATTGCTTGATAGTCTTTAAAACTGCTGTAAAATTAATAGTTGCTTCCTGTTGGCATTTGTTTGAAGGTAGTGAATGATATATTTGTAAATCAAATTCCTGCAGAATACACATCACAGTTTTAAATGTTCTGTTCTTTTAGCACCAGCATTAGATGTTGATTGGCAGAGCAACAACACATTTGCCTCTTGCAGCACAGACATGTGCATTCATGTCTGTAAACTAGGACAAGATAGGCCCATCAAAACCTTCCAGGGGCACACAGTAAGTACTGGAAAATGACAAATTTTATGGTGTCTTTATTAATGAGAGGCTGATGGGGTGGGCAGAGATTGTCACTAATCTTGCCAGTATACAGTGCTTGCGTAAGAGTTGGTCATGGCAAAAGGCAATAGATAGGTACCCAGGTAGATGTAGTTAAGATCCTGTGATAAGCTCTGTCCTTCTGATGAAAATATTTGCTCCTGTCTGCAGCTTCTTTTACCAGGATGGCTTTAGAAGAAGAAACAGATGAACTTTAGATTTTCCTATGTATTATGTTGTGTTAAGGCCATGTATGGAATGAAAATTAGATGTTAAAATAGTGCTAATTATGCAAATACTTGCAACTGCAACTTCATCTTTTGTATGCTGTCATTTGTAATGGAAGTGAAAATTCTAATCGGCTCTCACTGCTCAATTTTAGAATGAAGTAAACGCAATCAAATGGGATCCAACTGGTAATCTTCTGGCATCCTGTTCAGATGATATGACTCTAAAGGTAATGGGAGTGATGGCTGCTGTCTTCATAGGACCACAGAAAACACACCATTAGTTTGAGCAATGGAGCCATGTCACTGCACACTCTGTACTGTCCTAACGTTTGTTCTCTTTTGATGTAACAAGATTAGGCAATCCCAGCAATCCCTTTGCTAATCAGAGCCAAGCTTTGGTCCAGAGAGCTTGTTACAGGCTGCCACCTTGAGACTCGGAGTGTGATGTATTAGGTGCTTTTAGCTGTTTACAAAATTAAGTCATTAATCATTAAGCTGTCACACTTGTTGGTTGCTTTTGGTTAAAAGCAGTAGTTGGAATGCATGTAATGTTCTAACACGTACAAGAATCGGTGACTAGATCCTTTCATAGTTTTTTCTGTTCTCCCCTTCTTCTGAAGTTAAAACCCTAAGCACGTTATTTCTTGTAAGATGGTGTGCATCCTTGGTTTTCCACTTCAGCCAGAGTCATTCTACTGTTTTAATTGTACCAGCGTGTTTCCTCCAAATAATTATTGCATTACTATTATAACTCTTAATAGAATAACTAAATTGTTTTTGTTGTAGGATATCATGGATGAGTTGGAGTCCTAAGGGCCTCCTTCTCTGTGCAAAATATTGCACAAACACCTGGCAATGCCAGTCATAATAAGCCAAGAAAATGTCATAATGGCTTTTGCACTATGCATCTATTACTTTGCATGAAAACAGCACATTTTCCTACTCTGTTTCACTCAATCTGTATAGCAAGAAGGAAGTTCATTTAAAAATAGGACTGTGATATTTTGTCAACTCAGACATGAACATACACATATTGCTCTTCTCATTTTAGCATCTGTTATCTTCCATACACTTTTCAAGTGACTTGTGGTTAGCACATTTAGATTGGTTTTTGTAGACAATATCTTTATTACTTATTATGCCATCAGATACTTAGTGCCCTCTGTTTATTGAGTTCTGAAATAATGTGTACTGTAATTACTGTAGAAACAGCAGTCACAGAAAATGCTTTTAGTAGCTTAAAAGGTAGCAGTCAGGCTGCAGAAAATAAAGAAAGGTATAAAAAATATCTTAATACAATATTGTGCTGAATGTCTTTGTGTTGTCTTCCATTTTATCATAGATCTGGAGTATGAAGCAAGACAGTTGTGTCCATGACTTACAAGCACACAACAAAGAAATTTATACTATCAAATGGAGTCCTACGGGACCAGGAACAAATAATCCAAATGCCAATCTTATGTTAGCAAGGTATTCTTAATCCTGTTCTTAGAAGTTGGGTTTTTTTTATTTAAAGAAATTGTGCACTATGTTTACTTTGCTCTTTACTTATATGTATGTGCAAAATGTTTCTAACTATTTAGCATGCTTTGTCCTATGACAGTTGTATTAAAAACAAAATTGTGCAAAACTGAGAAGTAATTAATCCGTGTTTTTCTCCCTTGACAGTGCATCCTTTGATTCTACTGTTCGGTTATGGGATGTAGACAGAGGAATCTGTATTCATACTCTGACAAAACATCAAGAACCTGTGTACAGTGTAGCTTTCAGTCCTGACGGCAGGTACCTGGCCAGCGGCTCCTTTGATAAATGTGTACACATCTGGAACACACAGGTACAGCTCTTCTGTCTGTTTAGAAAGTTTTCTCAGTCTTTTCCATCAGTACTTTTCCAACCTTAGTTACGTCGTCTTTTTTTGGATGTGGAGAACTTTGCCCTTGCCAACGTGCTGATTTACCTTCTCCTTGTCCTAAGGTTTCTTCTGTTAATGGATGTATGTGAAATTTTGCTCTCTGTGTGAAGTGTACCCGCCTGTGGTGCAGGCACCCCAAAAGACCCCCAAAACCACACCCCAAGACACATTCAGCAATCTCTGCAGTAGCATGTTGCATCCAAAAATTGTTACCTCTGACATTTAAACTCCTGATAAATTAGCTTTGCTCTGAAAAAATGTTAAGTGAACGTAGGTGTACAGGTCTGACACTTGAGAGCTATTTCATTGAACGTCGCTGAAAAGCAAAAGAATGTAAAGTGAGAGAAGATGGTGACAGATCTTGCAAAACTTCCTGAGGAAGAAGGCTATTACTTTGCTTTTCTGTCAGAGAAGAACTGAAGGAAGATGAAAATGTAAAACCAGCATTGTTAGGCAAGGTGTGATCTCTGGTTACCACGGATTAGATGTTTTATAATTTGATGAAGGCCAACTATGGTTTCACCTTGAAAACACAGGAAGGAGATTGAGATGCAGTAATCGTCAAGTCCTTTCACACAGCTCTTAGATAGTCCTTGAATCTCAACTGTTTCCCCTGAGAATTTCAGCTGTTGAAAATGACAGGAGTTTTACGTGTAGTAGAAATGTACTTGATTGCATGTATTTTGTTATATTAATTATGTGTTTTGTCCCTTTTTAGACAGGTGCCCTAGTTCACAGTTATAGGGGAACAGGAGGGATTTTTGAGGTTTGCTGGAATGCAGCAGGAGACAAAGTTGGAGCAAGTGCTTCAGATGGTTCAGTAAGTGTGGCTTGACTTGTTTAACAGTCTAATGACATATTTTGGCTAACAGTGGAGATGATATTTCCTTACGTACCTGATGTTTAAGTACATGCAGCTTTCATGTAGATGTTCTTCATGTGAAGTTTCTAAAATTTGAAAGTAGAATGTCTTTATTCCAGCTTGATCTATTACTGTTCTAAACCGCCCAAAGTCAGAAGATGCATTTAATTTAAATTCCTTGTCCCTTCTGGTGCTTAATGTGGAAATCTGTTCAGAGTGGCTGGTTGTTTTTCATTTTGTCATATGATTGCAGAAAATATCCTGAAAGGAACAAAAATCTCGAGGCGTATCCTGAGTGGAAGTTAATTGCCATTCCACTCATGGTTACTCTTACATACATGCAACGTAACCTTTCCAGTCTTCAGTTAATTTGACCCAAGAGGCTAATTGTACTTGCAACAGATTTATTTATGATTTTCCTTTAATTTTGACTCTTCTAAAATGTATCCTTGCTATGATTTGTTACTAAAAGTCCACCTCATCCCCTCTGTTTTAAATACATTTTTAGCTGGCAGTAGCAAAGCGAATAGGAGCACATTGGAACCACTTGATGACTAAAAGCATAGCTTGTCTATGGTTGGTTTTGCTTTGTCTGACAGAACTAGGAGCACTACTTAGTGAAGGCTTTAGAAAATTAAACTTGGTATTTATACAGTGTTAATTTTTAATTTTTTTATTTTTTAGAGTATTCTGATCAGTTCATGCATTTTCTGGAAATGTATTTTTAATTATTTTTAATTAAATTTGACCATATTTTTCAAAATAAGATTCAGGTAAATTGCCGACCTTCTAATACGAAGCAACAGGCAAACAGCTCCCATAAGGTATTTCGAATGATGGCAGTGCAGTCGGCAGCAGTACTGCAAGCAGGCCTGGCTGCGTGCTGATAACCCAGGAACTCTCCTGATGTGCTGATTTTTCCCCCCAGGTCACTTACAGATTTAAGGTTCCACCATCTGTTCCGTAGGTTTCGCTCAGGTGTTTCACACACCGCTGTGTAAACGTGCGATGTCGTACAACGTGCATTTCCTCTATGTGTATTTCTTTTCTTACAGGTTTGTGTATTAGACCTACGGAAATAGCGCTACTAGTTGGAAGCCATGGACCGACTATGAATGTGTACATAGCCAAAATGACTGTCCCTGACCCATGTACTGCTATAGTCCCAATTGAACCATGGCCAGTCCACTACAGCCAAACGTAAAAGAAATATATACATATACTGTATATAAAAATAAAAGAAAAAGTTACACCCTGAAGAGGATGACAGAGTTTTGTCACAGCTTGTGAATCCCATTCACCAAGTGCTGGAATCTGCTGTGCCCCAAAATAACATTTTAATGTTTTGGATATGAAAAACAGAAGAGAGAGCGAGAGAGAGAGAAATATACCGTATACAAGAGCAGACCCATATACATACCAAATTCAGAAGATGTAATGGCAGCCTTCATTGCCCCTTTTCCCCTCTTAATCCACTACGACAATGGATTGTGGGGTATCTTTTTTTTTTTTTATTTTCCTTTTCAGTAGTTGAACAGTTTGTGTGTACAGAGAAAACGGACTTACAGAAATCTGCAGCAGTAGTTTTTTCTTTGCTTTTAACCATTGGGTTTTCTGTTTTGTTTTGGTTAAGTTTACGGATGCATGAAGTAAGGGAGTGAATTAGTTTCTTGTTTGTTTGTTTTTTTATCACCTTGGAAAAAAAAAAAAAAGTGTTTCTTTGAAACATATTTGAATGCATTCTTTGAGGAGGTAGATTGAACCTGACGATGTTTGGTGCATTTTGTGACTCCCAGAGCACAATTTTGTGAACAGAAGGAGGGTGGAAAAGGGATTATGGAGAGAGAAGAAAAAATCCTTCTTTGAGGCGTGATATTTCACGTCCTGCTCATCTACCAAGTGTGACAGTAATGGGTAAGATGCTGTGTTTTATTTTCTGGTGACATGGCTGGAATGCAGTAGTGTCTTATTTCGGACGTAATTCTGCCAAACTAAAGAATAGAAAGGCACAAAAATACAGAAAAGAAAAATACAGGGATGCAAAAAAAAAAAAGAAAAAAAAAGAAAAAAAAAAAAAAAAAAAAGAAAAGAAAAGAAAAAAAAAAGACAAAAAAGAGGAAAATGAAATGCATCTTCTGTTGCTTTAAGACCATAGCTAAAATATGGTTAAATGCAGATAAATTGTGCACTATTATGAAGAGGAGCAAAATATAGCTGGGGGATTTGTTAAGATCTTTCTGGACAAGGGTTCATGCCACAGCTTCTCTGGGAGTTGCCCATCGTTATTTGTAGGAGCTTAGATGTATAATTGTAACCAAACTCCAGTATTAAAAGTGTCTCATGTAATTTTTCTTTATTAAAATAAAATCTTTGGCATATATTTGATAACACTGCCATTAAGAGGCAAAATGTTTACTACCTTAGATTTAAAAAAATATCTTAAACAGAGGACTTGCTTCAAGTTTATTTTAATAGCAGTGATTCAGCTTATTTAAAAGATGAATACTTGCACTAATTCCCCTGCTGCTCCAGTCCTGCAGTTTGTTGTATCACGTGACTACATTTTTTTCCAAATATAGGGTAGATGTAAGCTGCTATTTTTTTAATAATCACTACTATATAGTGTCTTTTACTCTGTTTACAATATCGAGTATTTTTCTTACAATGACAGATGTATATGGCAAACCTTTTTCTGCTCATGTGATTAAAAATATACTGATAGTGGTTTTATTTGTAAATGATAGCATGAGTTTGTGTTTACGCGTACGTGTAGTTGAGAAGGTTGCATCATGTCTTGCATACGATTCCAAGAGTGTAAATTTATACAAAGGAGAGGTCAAATTTATGTCCCAGGCGTTTTACTTATGGAATGGTTTATATTACAGAGAGAGCTTTGTGAAGTTATCAGTTTTATAACACTATTTTCAATCACAAATAATTTTGTGACTTACGATTGCTGGTTTTTTTTTCTTTTATTTTTCCCCTCCGAGTTGTGTGTAAATTGATTTAATCAAGATAGTGCAGCTTTAACATTTTAACAGTTGTCCTTTAGGCATTGAGTTCTGCTATTTCCATGGAATAAACATGACTTGAAGCAAGTCTGAGTTTGACTAAGGTAGGGGAGCAATTTGCCAGTGGTAAAGAGAAGTCAACAATGCTTTATATATACCCCAGGAATATACTACTATCATAGACAGCATTTAAAAACAAGAAAAAAATCATATCCATAAAGGCAGTCATCCGTGATGGTTCAGTGCCAGCTGTTGTTAGGGTTTGGGAACATATTACAAATGTTTAGAGCAATTACGCCATGAGTTACAGTACGTAGGAAGCCTAATATATTGAGTGTCTGGCACTTGAAAATATTGCTTTTATTGCTGGAGGTCCATGACTGTGGCTGACCTCTGTCATTAATGAAAAAAAAAATAAAAATTCTGTGCAATAATTTTAAACTGTGCTCCCAGGAATAGACACAAATGTTTTGAGTATGTTTAAGCTGCATTTTTCGTTTAGCAATGCATTTGTCAATTGCACTGAATTTAAATCTGAAAGTCAGAAGTGATTCTTGATAGTACTTTTGTATTTTAATATGGACAGTTTATTCATTCTCATAAAAGTTATTGGGTGATTCTTTCAGCCAATCCAAACAGTCATGGTGGAGTTCTGTGACATAGCTGCAAAATCACACAGCCATGTTTTAGGGTATTGCCATTTTCCTCTTTCTCGATCATCAGCTGTTTCGGTTGTAATTCTAGTTGCTTAAGCATAGTATCACGTATTCATGAATAGATACAACAGAGCTTCAGTCTCAGAGGTCCAGGGTTTTCAGGTGCTCGAAGCATAGTCCAGCAGTGCCAGTTGTGTTGACTTGAGTGCTCTGGACACACAGGCTAACGGCCCAGCCCCGTGTTAACGCGCCGTGCCCACCGCAGTGCAGTTGTGCCAGGTCCCGCAGCAGCAGGCCTGGCTGTAGGTGTTTTATTGTTGTCCTTTACTAGCATGCCACAGTGCTGCTCCTGCTCACACCTCTTTTTGCCTCTTGTTTTATACACTGTTAAATGCATGCATGCCGGGTGTGCTAGGTTCTGTGATTCTGTGAAGTAAAAAGAAAAAAAAACAAATCACACACAACAAAAGAAGGAAATGATACGTTTATTACATTTTATAGCACAAAGACCTCGTATTCAATAGTGAGGTAGACTGTCCAAACTTTTCCTTTCAATTGAGTATGCCAAATGTCAGTAAGAGCCTAATTTCGTATTGGTGTATGCACATGCTCAGTCTTACGTGGAGATTAATTCTGTTGCGCCTGTTCTCATTGTGAAGGCAGATGTGTGCGCAGGCCTTTGCCTGCATGGAAGTTACAGTCTTTTCCATTCAGTGTCAGTGGGCAGGCATCCAAGTAGAGGATAAAAGGAAGGGGAAAAACTGGGCACAGAATGAATGCTGGAGTAAAAAAGGAACTGCTCTTCAGTTTGCTGTTTTTCTATGCATCGACGTCAGAATCCCGTTGCTCATTTCTGCATAGTTAGGTCCAGGTTTCCGTAGAGTTCCTCTTTTTCTATTTTGCTTTCTCTTTTCCTGCGTTTTTAAATCGATGTAAAGATTCCCAACCAGTGGACTTTTTAGTGTAGTTAAGAGAATATCTAGGTCCTCGTAAAAGCTTTTTTAGACTCTTTATAATGTTGATAAACTCAGTTTATTCTGGGACTACAATTGTGCAGGGTTATTTAGCGTGTCTACTAGATGATTGGAAATCTTATATGAAACACTAAAAGTGCCTCTTTTTCTGGGTTGGGTGGAGGGAGGTAATAGTTACCAGAGTCAGAATGACATGGCATTTTGAAGCATGTTTCTTCATTTCATGACACTTTAATGCATCTTGAGAGAAAGGCCAAAGATTTCTACCAATTTTAATTAATTTTCCTTTCAAAAGCACTCCTTTTTCCTTACACTGCTTACCTCATGCTAGGGCGTGTTTGACGGGACGCTGTACCTTTGAGATGTTCTTTGTGTTCAGGAAGAAGGGCCGGTGGAACCGGGCGCTGCTGCCCACAGAGCAATCTGGCAGCTGACGTTCGGTTCTGCGGAGTGAAGGAATCTCCTTAAGGCTACAAACTGGGTTTTTCAGCTTGTAAATAAAAGGTTGTATGTTTTTGTCCGTTCAGCAAAGAGGAGCCTTGGGACCCAGTTTTCCAATCTTGACTCGATCAGAAATCCCATTGTCTTTCACTTCATGAGGAAACTTTGTCAGAACGGGCGTTGGAAGATGTGGGTCTGTGTCGCACCGCGCCGTGTGCCGCGAGGGCCGGGCAGCGCCTCGCTGGAGCCAGGGCTGCTGCTGGTGCAAGCAGCTGGGCTGCGCCCCAAGCAGGGCTGCCGCGCTTAGCGCTTAGCCCGTGTTCCTTTGCGCTGAGGAGCCTTGTTTCTTCTGACTTCACAAAGCCCTGTAGAGCTGTTTCCTGGGGGGATCGTTTCACACTCTCCAGAAGTCTGAAGAAAGCAGAAGCAACATTGTGGCATGTTAGAAGCGAATAGGCTTCCGGAGACAGCAGTAAATCTCCATCCGAGATCCCTGACATTTTCCTTAGGGAGAGAGCCAAGGAGCAGTCTTCACATCTCCCTCTAGAGAAAGCTCTGAAATCCCACGTTCTGTGAAAGCGTGGCTGTCTTCGCTGTCGGTCTGAAGGCAGACAGGGCAGGAAGATCTGCCATGTCTTACAGATGGCGGAGTTAGTGTTAATAGTGCTTCAGATCAGTAGTTTTGAGTACATACTCTCTTTCTCTGCCTTTAAGTTTGCAGCTTGACAATAACTTAAGGCACGTTTTGTTTTGTTTTCTTTTTTAAATAATCATTCATTTTTACTTCATGATGTTTTTGTCATTTGTGGGTAAATACAAGAAAACAGTCTGCATGTTGTTGCTAGTCCAGTGTACTTTGCAATCTTGTCCTCAACAGACTGCAGTGTGCAGAACAGTAATTCTAGAATACAGAAGTAATTTTCTCTCTCTCCTGACATTGACATTGTAGTTGTAATGGTTTCATTTGGAGTTACAAATCCTTTGGGTCTAATTCTGTGAGCCTACCTATAGCACTGGATTAAAATGTCTGCATCATTTCTTCAGTTATCCAGTTAAACTACAGCTGTTGTAAAAGTGTAAACCAGCCCATGACAGTTTTTTGTACTTGTTTAAAGGACTTTTATTGTTCAGTTTTCATGATTATTGTCTAAAGAAGACTGATATAGATGTTCTATACTGTCCTGGACCATGTTAATTACACTTTATGATGTATTTTGGTTCTACATCACAATGATTTGTCCCCAAGGCCCTTATATCCCTTCTAGGCACATTTTCTGTTGCAGTTTCCCTTTGCATTGTATTGCTTTGACAACTGTAATTTGAATCAGATCTGAAAGAGGTCCAGAATAAAATATATTTTGATATTACCTTGGCTGAATATTATATCACGGTAATTTTTAATGCTTGGTACAGAAGATTTGCAGATGATTGAGTTGGAAAAGCGATAGATGTGAACAATATTTGTTTTGGCATGCTTTCATTTAAGACAATATGCAAGAAGCAATGGAAAGCAATACGTTGTGCTGTTACATACTCGTTGTGAACAAACAGCAGACCGTCTAAAAAGCGAGGTTGTTCTCGGCACCAGTTCAGCACTGTGCATGTGGTGTAACAGAGCTGCTTTTTCACATGTGTGTTTCAAGGCCTTTGTCCTTTTTCTTGCCCGTACGCTTGTGGAAGAGAGACTGAGTCTGGTGATGCTCCCAGCTACGTGCAGCTGCTTCAAGGACTTGGGTGAGGTGTGGGCAGGTTGCTGTCCAGTAATGCAGTCTCACTTCATCTGTTCTTACACAGTAATTTAATTGGATTTTGCAAAGGATTGTTGTTACCTTATTTCACGTATTTGAAACTGCTTATGGTCAGGCATGAAAAAGCATCCATCCAGCTATACATTAAGAGGCTTGAACTCCTCCACAATTGTGAGTCTTGTCATAATGCAGCAGGGAACCCAAACAGTTGGTTTTCAGTGTCGCTGGAAATGTATGGTAGAATTAGTGCTTTGTCATATAGTGTACTTATTCACTACGATATGGTCAAAAGTAATAGCTTTCAATCTTGTTTAACTAACTGTTAATGCAAGTACATTATCAAAATCAATTTATTTTAGCAATTGAAACTTGCTGAAAAGCATCCCTAATGGATTAAAAACAGAGGAGGAACTGTTTTTTTTTGAAGTGTGAATACAGTCTGGGATTTCATTCACCTGGAGTTCAGGTGTGCTTGGGGATTTCTCTGTCACTGCTTGAATGTTGAGAGAGCAAAGCTGAATCAATTTCATGTTTTTCAGACAGACTTTGTGTCACAATACAGAAAGTTTGTGTGTCTTCATACTGTGTTAGTGCAGATGGCCCACGCATCAGTGCAGCCACCCTGCGCTACCACGGAGAGATTCAGGGCTCCAGAGCGTGGTAGCAGTGCTGCTTGCCTCCTGTAAGGAGGGGATGGTGTTCCAGGTAGGTCGGTTGTGCCAGTCCTGCATGAATTTTTCTTTTGAAGTGTCCTCCCTTTATAATAATCTGCTGTTTGTTTTTCCTTAGGTACTCATGATATTAAGTATTCCTAAAATCCATAGAGAAATGATTTAATGGAAGTTTAAGCAACGCTTTTGTTTCTCTGACGGCAGAGCAGCTGTAACAGAACTTAGGAGGAATTTGGTGATGACTGTGGAGAACGATGATGCCCGGGATAGTACAGTTGTCCTTAAGGAAGCCTGTCCAGGAGGTCCGCAGTGCAGATCTTACTAGTATCAGTAAGTGAAAATGATACCACAAAGGACAGTTTGAAGGATTTAAAAAAAAAAAAAAAAAGCCAGAAAGGTTTTCTTAAGAGAAGTAATGTGAAAAAGCTCAGCTTCTAGATCTATTCCTTGGATACCAAGTCAAGATTGTTGTCTCAAGAAGACGTCGGGAGATCTCAACAGCGGTCAGATACTTTCAGAAGACTGTTCTTGTTTCCACAGGGGTGTTTTTTTGTTTGTTCTGATGCTGAGAATGTTAATTGTTAATGCTAAATTGTTCCCTTAGGAGAATTGCATTTTGAGCTTTCTGAATTTCTGAACTTTGCAAGACTTCTTTACAGCTAAAATTGGGAGCTGCAGTTACCTGGTGTCCCTAAGTTCTTGTAATAACTGAATCACTTTATAAGGCGGGAAATTCCTGCTTCAGGAGAACAGTGAGGAATTGAAATTGCTGATGCTTCGTTTACTTCTTAAATTGTTATTTGAAAGTTCTGTGGTTCTTTCACTTCCTCTTGGCACATCTCATCTATCTTTAGTTCGGCTGAATACTGCAGCTAAGTGGGATGCTGATTAAGTGCAGAGCCAATTCCCAAAGCAAGGAAGCAGAAGCGTGTGCGGCTTGTTGCAGTTGTGTTGTTTACAAATTCGTGCTCAGGTCTGTAAATTTTGCACTGTGTGCTGAATTAAATATTCTATTATTTTATTCCTTAAATATTCTATTTCACAAGAAAAGGTTCCATTTCTGCAACAGACTTTACAGGAAATCGTTCAAGATAGTTTCTATGGAAAACAAAATAATAACAGCAGTGTGTGCTTGTAGAGCCAGGAAGTTTTATGTTTGGAGCCCATGGGGAATATCAGTTAAACAGAGGGGCTTCTTGTTTCCAGGACAGCAGGTCTGCCTTTGGCTTTGAGTTTCAGGAGTAGGGTTGCTGATCTGAGTGCTGAGCTGTGAAATGTTTGTTGACCCATTCATTTGCCTCTGTCCTGGCTTATTGGTGTTGACTTAGCAGGTGGATGGATCCACTCAGTATTTTCATCAAATGCTTTCCCCTTTGCAGGTAAGTAGTGCCTCTGAACTGAAGAAAGAAATCTGTGCTGGTAGTTTGAACGTCAGCCCATTGCATGGCTGTGTTGTTCGTAATTTGGTCACATTTTACATGCATGTGTGGGTGCAGGAATTGGGAGAGCTCTTCCCAGTTTTTCAGCCATTTTATTCCACTCGGTTTAGGAGGGGTTTTAATGCGGCTTTAGGGGGTTCTGTTTGAAAATAATGGGAAGGCAGTGGGACATGACTGCAATCACAAGCCTGGAAGAGTGCTCAACAGTCAGGCAGGGCTGCTCGTGCCCATGACTGACAGCTGCTAATTTGGTCTCTAAGACCTTCCTGAACAAGATCCCAATATTGTGATAGCATTCATGATAAAGTACATTTGTCTCATCTGTATCTTCCTTGTAGCAATTAAAAACTTAGTGTTTTGTCCATCCTGAATGGGGACTGGGAGGGGAAGCTGTTGCTTTATTATGTGTTGCAGCCTTTTACGTATTTGAAATCTGTTATTGTGTCTTTTCTTCTTTAGGCTGAGCCGTCCCCAGTGCATCTTAATCAGTTCATCAACAACAGCTGCTCTTCTTGACAAACAATCTAATGAATACTGAAATAAGAATCTTATTTGTAAGAAATACCTTCTGTGTCACTACTGAGGAGGCGAGGGGGGGCTGTGTAAATGAAATAAGACTCTCAGTTTTGAAATTCTGCTGTAATAAATATGAACAATGGCTCAGTAATTTATGGGTTTGTATTACTGATGTTCCAGCAGAGATGGGCCCCATTGTCCTATGGAAGGTTTATGCATACACCTTTCTGCTCTTCTATAAAGGTTAGTGCCGTTGCCCCTCCTGGTTTTCAGGTCCTGCAGGCCCATGGTGAGCCAGCAGTAACACTCAAAATTCTCCTTCCTAAAATAAGGCAGGATGGAGGACCTGGCTGAGGGTTGTGGCTACCTGCAGCTTCCACATGGGGCCACACACCCTAGCCAGGCTGCCAGGGGTGCCCAGAAACAGTGGGAATGGGGCAGGATCCCTGGGAACTGGAGATGTGTGTGATGCTGCATTTAGACAGAATGGAGAACTGAATTCATAAAATGTTCCAGTCAGGTGCTAATATAATGGATGAGAGGACTAAGAAAGAGAATTTTGCATTTCATTAGAAATGCTTTCAGGCAGTATACATTTTCAAATGTGATAAAAATTTATTTCATTCCAAGCTGCTTCTATCTCATGGTGCAATAGAAGGGAGACCTGCCTATTCCTGACTTGTGCCCACGCAGCTGTCTTGTCTCTCAGAGTGTTTTGAAGTACGCCAATGTCACAAGGATTCAAAAATAACCAAATCTATTGTAAATGCAGAGCTTTAAAAGTGTAACGCTTCTTAAACTGGAGAACCTCAGCCACCTTCTGACAAAATGTCATTTCTCAACTGAGATCACATACAACTAATCTCAATTTGAATGGGGATTTTGGGGGAAAAGCAGTGAACTGTAGAAACTAGATCTCTGAAGCTTCTGCCAAGCATTCCGTGTTGTGGTTGCATCCAGCTGAAGCCCAGGCCACTGCAAAACAACCCCTGAAAGGCCCCAGAGCAGCCAGTTCAGACGTGCTACTTGCGTGGCACTCACGAGTCCTAGCGAAGACAGCATCTAGCACTGCGTGTCTTTGGTAGAGAAACAGCTCCCAAAAGGAGATGCATGATTGTCCTCCACGGGCTCGCTGATCCTGACTGGTTTTATTTTACTTTTTTTCTTCCCAGCATGGAGCAGCAGAGGTGGCAGGATGCCCAGCAGCAGGCAGGCTGTTGAACCAATGCAGCAGCCACACCTGGCTGCACCCATAAGCAAAAGCCAGAGCCAGTCCCTGCCCCGAGGCAAGCAGGACAGCCCACGGAGTCCTTACCTGATATGTATGCACCAGGACCGGAGCAATGTGAGTGTCCCCTCCCTTCTAGAGCTGCTCTGCAGCGTGCACAGAGGTGCTCAAGCATATATGCCCTTGTACACACACAGAGAAAAAGATGCTATTTCTAAGCTAAAGCACAGTGAGATTTCTGGAGGTATTCTCCAACAAATGGGCACCTGAGGGTGCTCTTGTGTCTTTCAGCATGAGGAATGACTGAAAAAGCAAGAAGATGCATGTGCTGTCCTTCCTGTATGCAGATCGCTTCCAGCTCTGGGTTGCCACCTGCTCTTCCCTTGCCTGCACTGGGTGAGCGACCTGAGGCATCTGCTGCTGCCGCAGGGGACAGATCAGAAGAAAGGAAAATCTCCTCTATCAGCCCTAATTGAGAGAGATGTTAAGGATTCAGAATTCTCGGTGGAGGCAGAGGGGTAGGTGTGTGCTGTGTTCTTTGCTGCTTCCATATCCCCAAGGAGAACTTGAAAGCGGCAGAGATTTTATTAATACTATCTTATCACTGCTGAGCAAGAAGGATTTGTTGATTTCCCATTAGATTTCTACATGGCCACCTTTTTCCTAAACTTATTACTCCAGCTGGGATTGGTGCAGCAATGCTGTATGTTACAGCAAAGCCCCTGCATTGTTCATGGCAAACTGCTGGGTTTTGTTCTCCTTTCTTTGGATTCCCCCTCATCTTGAAGGCCGATGGCAGAAACTCAGGTAACAACTTGGGCTAGACTAACAGGGCTGGTGGGCGACTCACTGAGGTTTCCTACGACTCCTCCTGAATATAGCACAGCTGTGCAGCATCCAGGGTGTAACTGCAGAGAGGTTAAGATCACAGTGCAGCAATACAATCTGAACAAAACTGGGACTAGGAAACAATCACCTTGGAATCGGAACAATCCTAGTAAGATTCAGAACATAAGTGGCATTATTATTTCCCATTTCTTGTGAGCCAATTTGCTGTACTTCCAGCCGGCCTTCTTTTCTATACAAAACAGCAGCCGGAGGAGTCATTAAACAAAAAGTTTAAATCCTAAGATTGCCTGTAATTCAGATACTTCAGTGATATAAAACTGTATAGTTTCAGGATAAAGCATGTGCAAGTACCAAATCTCACCAAATTGCAGAGATGTTAGTTTGTTCAAACCAGCCCCTCTGTGCTTGTAGACGAAACAATTTACTCCTTTGGTAAATAAACACAGCTGTTAAGAAGTTAAGATCAGCCTGTCAGCCCAGTTGTCTGCTGAGTAAATGATGCACTGGTCTCCGCTAGCTGCTGAGGTGGAGATGCTGAAATATGCTGCAGATACAGAAAAATTGAGACGGGAAGGTGAATGTGACAGAGTGTGAACTGGGACCACAAGTCCTCCAGCTGCAGGGCGGGCAAAGGTGGTGCAAAAGGGGAAAACAGCATAAACAGGTGGGCCAGAAATGGGAAAGAAATTTACAGGGACTGTATTGCAGCAGGAGGCTGTCATCTGCGAACACTGAAATAAGATGCTGATGTCTTCCAGGAAAGGTTTATTGTCAAGTCTCCCAGTATCAGCAGCCACACACTAACTAATGCAAGCAGCCAATTTGGTATCATCTATTTTTCATCAGCTCAGGGGACTCTGCAGGTGCCAGGAGCCACCCACGAGCCCTGCTCCTTCCCAACTAAAGCTCCATTGGTTGTTCTGTTTTTGTCTGTCCCCGTGCCCTTCAGCAGTAATTAAAATAATAAAATGTTCCCTGGTCCATCTCTCTGGCAGGCCCACGTACATTCCTGCATCTCTGCCATCCCTAGACAGCTGCTGAGTCTCCATTTCTCCTTTCCAGCTGCCGTAGGAGGTGACATTTCTGTATAGTGGCCTGTCTCTACAGCCGTCCAAATTCTTAATCTTATTAACTGAAATATTGATGCACTGTCACCACGGAGGAGGTTGAAATCTGAAAGCAGATGTCATGGCAGCTTCCTCCAACTTAAAAATGCTCTAGTGAGCTGCACAGAGCCCTGTGCTTACAGCAAGCTGTCTGTGTGGGTACAGCTCCCAGGTAAGAGGGAGCAGCACACCTGATAGTGAGCTGCTGCTGGGGCTGTGGCCGTGCTCCGGGAGGTGCTGCAAACCCCAGGCTTGGCATGGTTAGGAGGAAGGAAGCAGGTGTTGGGAGATGTTCAGACATTCACCGAGCTGGATGAGCACTGGGTAGCCCACCCACTGACGTGCCTCTGTGTGTTGCTGTGCAGTAGTGCTGCTGTCAGGCTTTTGCATCCATTGGAGGTGTGATTTTTCTCTGAGATATGCAGCTCAGCATCTCTAGTTCACTGTAAATTATGAATGGAATCAAGCCCTATCTTTTTTGATCCCTTCCCTGTTGATAGAGGAGAACCTCTGTCTGAAATAGCATTTATTTAGGAACTCAGCTACTTCAGTGAATGTCAAAGAACCGACCAATGTTTTGCATCAAAACAAGCAGTAGGAAGTTAAGGGAGATACATTTTGCCTCGTAATCATTTTTCACTTGACTGAAGACTCCAGAATTTTGAGTTTTTGGGAGGTTATGAAGGGCTCTGTACTTAATCATGCCTCGCTGCTCATTCCGAAATCATAAATAGCAGTATAAAAGCACACAGGAAAGACATCCGTGATTAATAGCGAGTTAAAAGCCAGATGCATCAGATGATGTATCTACGCCATGCATCTTGAGGTTTTTTTCTGAGATAAGAGTAGACGATTTGAGCAAATGAAGTTCTATTCCGCTAGCAAATGTAACGGTTACTTATTGGGCTTGATTATTCCATATGTTAATACGTCGCTGCTCCTGCAGCTGTTGGCAGCGAAGGGCTCCATTCAGGCCGTTGCATGCATGCTAATGAAGCCCTGGGCCTGTTGCAGAGCTGCTGCTCTGGCTGTTTGTGGCCCTGGCTAACAACAGCAGAGGATCCCTTATTTAGCACAAACAAAACCTGCAGATGACAAATGTGTTTCCTGGTGGAAGTTGTAAGGATTGATGCAAATTCAGCGCGAAGACAACCGTGGAGACTTGTTAGAGAAAGAAGACATGCTTTTAAAAAAGATGGGAGAAATGATTCAGGCAGTGATTTCAGCTGTTGTTCAGAATGACTCAGGTAAAACTGTGCTCCCTTTCCACCCGAGAGCCTCGCAGCTCCAGGAAACTCAGACACCAGTTGTGCCCACGACATTTTTTGTGATTCCGCACTGATGCTTGTGAAGTGCTTGCATTTCATAACCCATGTCTTTCACTTGGGGGCACAAGCTTCGACTACAAAGTTTTGCTTGGTCCTCAGCTTCTGTCACATTTATGGGCCCCAGTGCTGTGCCTAATATCTGCTTAAGAGACTTTCTGCTTTATTTCCATGCCTCTGTGTTATTTCAAGTAGAGCTTGCCCACACATTCATTGCCCTGGTTGTACATATATTTCTCAGGTGCCAAATGCTGAGCCTCTGTGCTTCTGCACAGCCTCTGGGAGCCCAGGTTTGTGCCGTGTGCTTGTCCACCTCAGCTCACCTCTTCTGGGTGGGATGTTTGTGCCTCATTGCCTCACTTCATTGCTGCTTGCCCTTAAAAGCAAACAGTGGAAGAAAAAAAGAGAAAAAAACAAGGCAGGCTCTGCTGCTGCTGCTTTCTGAGCGTTACTCAGACCTTACACATCTCACACAACTCTTCAGAGGTAAGTAATTATCTGGCAGAGCCACGTACTTCGCTATCCACTCTCTGTGCTGAGACAAAGCTGCTGAGCCTGTGTTCTTCTGGAAAATAAAAGTAATTAAAAAAAAAGTCTTTGAAGGAAAAGCTGCTGTTCCCATGCAGAGTGTGCTTGTTTGGGCAGTTTGATGTCCTATTTTTGTTATAAATATAATTGAATTTCCAATAGTTACATGCAAACAACTGTTGTCTGGGAAAGAAAAGAAGTAGACGTATGCTAATTGAAAGCTCTGATAATTACACAATCTTCAAATTAATTAACGAGCCAAAGGCAGCCAAACATTAGCATTTAGAAAGTGCTTTGCTGCATTAACCACTAATGAGTTCATTTAAATCTATCATGCAACGCATTTTGGAAAGCCTGAGCCATATTTAATCATATTCAATCAGATTTAATAATGAAATCCTTAACACTGAGCATTGTTGGTTGTGAAATTACCGAAGAATTTTAGTTATTAAGCACGGGGGATTGGATATTAATATTTATTGTTAGTTGAAATGTCTATTGAGGGAGTTATAGAAATAAAAGATGCACACGTGCAGGAAAATATATTCTTAAAATAAGTGAGAAGTGCCAAAGGATTTGGTACATTCATTTGTTTATATTTTCAGTAAATGACAGTCAAGAGTACAGGTTACTTTGGAGGAATGAACAAGTAATTTCTAAAGTATACTTGGGAATTCCGTGATCAAATGAAAATAGTTTTAACTATTTCCTATTTTCAGCCCAAGTTATTATGGCACTGCTGTTTGTTGGCACTGTTCTTTTTCATTCCTTTAAAGCTGAAATAACACAGAAGTCATCACAGGAGCTTCTCTTTCTCTGCATTTTAAACAGAGTAACTGAGGTGCAATCTCCATCTTTCCATTGCTTTCCACAGAAAGCCTAATTTCTGGTCCCATTGAAAGCACAGCCTACTTCATTGTGGGACTTAATAGAGCAGATAAATCACCATCAGCTCAAAAAGTAGACTTCTTCCACCCAAATCAGTGAAGTTAGAAAACTCGCGAGGTTCCCTTGGATAAAACATCTTTCTCTTCAAAATGTTTTGCTGAATATTTCAGTCACGTAGAGCTGTTTGGATGAAAATTTAATGCCAGCAGTTTCTTGCATTCAGTACTGCACACAGCAGCCGTCAGCTACAGTGCCCACCTGGGATGCAGCAGGCTGCAGAGAGGATACCAGCAGCAAGCTCTCCTGGTGTCAGAGTTACCATGGCAGGGGATTCTTTCCGTTTCTCATGAAACAGTTCATACAATATTCTGGTAGCTCCTGTTCTTGTTCCCATATCTTGAATTTTCATAGTGTGAACATTTGGTGCCCAGGGCAAGCCAGGACAGTGGAGATCAGCATTGAACCACCATGGTATAGCGCAGTCCTGTTGCGGTAGCCAGGCAATCAAGTTAGGATAAAAGTAACAAACAGGGACTGTCATCCTAAAATGGTGCAACCCTGAGGGGTTTATTCACATCCTTTTCCTTGAGAAGTTCATTAAGAAACAGAAGAAAAAGAGACAGGGAGTAGAACGAAATCAGTGTTGTCTGACCAGTTCTCTGCAGGGCTGCAAGAGGAAGCTTGATACTCCCTATTGCTCCATTGTGCCAGAGGGGCTGAGTGCTGTCCCGAGATCCCTCCTGACTTTTGTGTAATGCTTGTTCAAATGATCTCCAGTTCTCATCTGCCATGAGTCTTCATCAAGTGCAGGGAGTGAAAGATCTACTTTATAGAAGGACAGATTTTTTTTTTTAATTGAAGGAAACAAATCTGGAATACCATTAGAAATTGAGAGGTTTGGGAGTGGAGGTGGAGGTTTCATTTTCTTTCTAAGAAGTTGGTTGGTTCTAGAAAAATGGAATCTTTTCCCCAAATTAAAAGGGTTTATTTAAAAACGCCTTTATTATCAACTCAATTTGTCTTTAATTTCCACATAAATGCGTTACAGCCCTTGCCCAGTGTTGTTAGCTCAAATTCAGCATCTCGCTCTTGTGAGTCAGGTCAGTGCGAGAGCGATGAATTCACAAGGCTCCTATGAACACTCAAAAAACCTCACTCTTAACAGAGCATTTCAACCGTGAACCTCAAAGAACCTTAGCAGCAGCAAAATGCCATGGAGAAAACGGGCAGGTGGGGGGGTAGAATGCCAAGAAGTCTTACTGAACACTTGTTGATGCACTTTGCAACGCTTTCTTACCAACAGCATCAGGTGTTCAGTGGTTGAGGGGGTTGGTGCATCACTTCGGGCATAGCACGTCGTGTCTGACCTGCTGCTGAAGAGAAACCAAGGAATCCTCATTCCCAATCTCTTGGTGTGATTACAAAACCTTCCTTAGTAAAGCAGTAGTAGTAGGAGTTGCTGCTTTGCATCCTGATGCATAAATATCCACCAGTTACAGCAGCATAATAGAATGAATTTGCCAGGTCTCATGAAAATACGCCCACTAAAACACTTGATTAGGGCTAGTTTAAGACATAAGAGGGTATTTTTAGCTGCCTGTAGAGATTAAAGTAATCATAAAAATGAAATGATTCTCAGTTTGAAGCTATATTCTTAAGCTTTTAAATGATTTAAAATTGGATTTCTGTATTCACACCAGCACATTCCCTGTCGTCAGTAGTAGTTCTTGTTACAGCACACTTCACAAGCAGTAGAGCACAGTTTCAGGGTGGTGTTTCTACAAGTTGAAAGCCATCAACATTTTAGAACTTCTTAACAATAGGAAAATTGCACTGGTGTAAGGAGTGATTTTCTGTGAGTATAGTTAAACCTGCGCCAGGCAATCTGCTGGTGTTCATTTTTCATCTAAGAACTGTTTACTTTCCCTTAATTTAAATCAATTGAGAATCCATTCAGCTTGAACCAAATGCAGTCCTTGGAACCTGAAGCACATACGTCCCTATAGCTGTTTGTTCTGCCCAAGCTTGGTTGTTTCTGAGGCTGAAAGAAACTAAACTGACTCAGGACGCCACGTTCTCCCCTGACTACCCAAACATAAGTGATCTAAAAATGTGTTGCCCAGAAGAGGCTGTGAGCATGGGCCATCCCTGAAGCAGAGGTTCTGCTCCATGAGCTGCTCCAGGCTCTTCCTTGCCCTAGAAATTTTGCTGCATTTCTGCAGCTCCCCTGAGAGCTGTGCAGTGTACGCAAAGGGAAGACGCCACAAGCTTAATTATATGGCACTCTGTGGAATGCTCACGTATTTTCAGGGAGGTTTATTTTAAGTGATGTGTGAGACAACATCACGAGGTGCTCGTGTAGCTGGCAGTGTGTATCCAAGCGTGCTCTGGAAATATCCTTCTTACTGGAAATTGTATTTAAGAAGATGATTATGAAATTAGACAGGCCCATTAAACGTTTGGTCCTTTCGTGATGTTTCTCTCTCACTTTTTGTTCTGAAGGGATAATGGGAAATTCATAGGCCTGCTAAGCTGAAATGGATGAGCCAACCGTCCTTTCTTTCTAAAACCAAAGCAGTTTTCCCTCTGGTGAAATAAACCACCGAACAAGGGGATGTGACTTGCTGAACTCAGATGCATCTTGCGATATCAGGCCCTGCTGCCTGAGTCCACGTAGAAAAAGTAGTACTGCAGTATCTTGCAATACGTGAGTGCTGACTCCTGTGCCCCAATATATGACCACATATGAAAAAGCAGAGTTAAAACACCTCTGAAATAAAGAACCTGTGTGTTTCCCAATGGCAGAACTTCAGAGGTGCCTGAAATCCAAATCAGAGTTTAGTAGCTTAAGCCTCATCCCTAATTGAAATAAGTGAGAGTGCCTATACTCTTTACCACTGTTGGTGTCATAAATATCTCCATTAAGTAGCAATTAAGCTGCTGGGATTTGGGCTGTATGCCATTATAAGAGGTAATTATAAAAGAATTGGATTAATTAGTTTCTGAATTATTTATGCAGACATAAATATTGCACATAAGATCAGTGTTAAACAGGATGCTGGCACAGAAGGAGGAACGATACTTTGATTTATGCTATTTCTTCAGTTCTTCCTCAGCAAAATTCGCTAAAAGTTGAAGTTGGCTAAAAGTGAGCTATTCCTTTCTTAATGTGCACGCCTTATCAGCCCTTACAGAAGTACACTCCCCTGATAAAGCCGCTCTGTGTGCTTTTTGTAATCTCTCCAAGTCACTACAAATAATAAGCATTGAGAGTTCTCTCCTGTCAATACAGTGAAGTCAATCTTCTGTCTGTCGCAGTATAATTTAGACCTAGGGGAAATGACTGATTTCACAGATATTAACTTTATCGAATATACAAACAACAGATGTATTATAGGGGAAAGAAATTCCGTGTGAGCAGCACAAAGAACTCCAGCAATCAGCAAATTCAATCTGCTTTTGACACTACTGTGTTCCCAGAGTATAAAAGCAGTTGTCAGCTGTAAAAGTAAAATAATACAAAGACGGGCAAAGTGAAAACAGCGCAGGCTATTTAGTATGCAAGCATCCTAGAGCCTTAAACAGGAGGCGTTTATGAAAACAAAAAATGTGGTTTGAAATAAAATGGTCTCCTCTAAATTTATCTATTCTCGTCTATCAGGGCACAACTTGATCGAGTCAGGAAGAAATCTTCTGAAATATGAAAGCTGAAGTGGGAAAAGGCCGTGCTGTTCCTCACAGGATGGGCTGATCAATGGGAAAATGTGCCTAGGCTTTTGTGGGTTATCTGTGAACCCTGAAGGGAGACCAGTGGCCAGTGGGAGTGCTTGGTATAAATACATTTAAAACATTTAATAGAGCTCTTTTGCTGCCTTTCTGAAAGACAGATGGGAGAATCTCGCAGTACCACAGGGAACGGGTTCAGCCAGTGGAGGTGGTGCATGCAATGGCTGGCATGCTAGGAAACACTCAGGCAGGGGAGATGGAAAGCAGAGTGTCAGAGTGGATCTTCCCCTTGTCAAAACAGAGCACAACAACAAGGAGGGAACTCGTATGATATGTACAGGAAACCCAGCTGCCCCTGGCTGACTGGCAGGTGGTTTTGTGGAACTTAATTCTTTTCTCTCATTTTTCTGTCTGCATGGCAACGTAGGTGGTTGCCCTCCCTGCTTTTGTGAGCCCTAACCAGCATGACAATAAGTGTATTTGAAGTATGGCTTATTTCTTAAATGTGGCATATGAACAGGAGATAAGTGGTTTCTTGTTTTCTCTGGAGGAAATGATTTGTGGACGACCTGCAGCATCAAAAAACCTCAGATATTCAGCCCTTTTAGAAAAGCTGGAGTACCTGAAAATGACAGGTAAAAGGAGGTTGGGGCCTGGAATAACACAGTCTGAAGTTTCTTTGGTAGTAGTGAGCACAGGAAGGGAAATGTTAGCAGACAGCTTCTGATGGATCCGGTTTTCCTCCTTGATTTAAAAGGCTCTCGGTGTGCAGTAAATCATCTGCCTGTAATTACCTGTAATTAAGTGGTTTGGTACAGCTCTAATGGTTTAGATTGAAGTGACCGGTCTCAGTCATATGTGCTGGTTCTACGGAGATGACAATGATCATTAGATGGGCTTTAATTTCTTTTGAGCTGTACCTGTATGAAAGTTTCTTTAATTTTAGCTGCTTAGTAGGACTGGCACTATACGATGCCCAGCAAGCCATGGGTACTAATGGGGCTGAAGTCAGTCTGCTGGTATATGAAGAGCTGGTCTAAGACACAGGCTGAAAGAAGTACCTGAAGGGAATGCAGTTTTGTTAGTGCTGAAATCTCAGGTTTCTGCTGATTTGACAATTTAGAAAGGAAAAAGTCAAAACAAATCATTCTGATTTCCTTCTGTAGATTAATTGCATTTTGGTTTTAAAATGGGCATTGTTTACTTTCTTGCATATGAATGTTTTAGGATGTTTTGACATGATAAAATGAAGTGGTTCAACATTATGGAAACAACAGCTACACATTTCTGTCTCATGGAAGAGTTTGCTTTTCTCTTAACAGTAAGAAAAATACAATTGGAGTATTTTCCCTGAGGTTTTGAAGTTCATCTTCCTGAAAAGCTTTAATTTTACATTTTAGATGGAGACTCTCCTGTACGGTGAGAACCCCTGTCATTCATCTTGGGGGAGATTTCAACATAGAAGTCACCTTACTTTGCAGAAAGCAGATAGAATAAAAGTAATAGAGCTCAGGAGTTGCTGGGTGCCACTGCAGGTGCTGAGTTTGCTGATGGGATACGTGCAGTGACATTTGGGCAAGTGAGCCCATTTGTCTGCATCTCATACACCTGATAAATGGGAAAAACACTCATCGTTTAGCACGTTTCAAGGAGGCACAGATTGTGCTAACACTGCCCAAAAAGCACTTCTGATGTAAGATGCTGTTCAAGTGTAGTACAGCATGGATCACAGCATAGTGCAAAGCCCTGTTACCTGTTATTTAGACCCTAACCATGCTGAGTACCCCAGCCATGCACCAGCTGTGATCTTTTTAGGGCTGTGAGCTTGGAGAATTAGTGGTATCATTACTGTGTGTGGTCTGGGATCTCCTTAGCTCTCATCTGGCTACAGTGAAAAGGCTTAAATACACAGACAAATATGAATGAGGTCTGCAGAGAAATGTAAATGTTTGTACAATGCATTTGTGAAACCCAGTTGATAGCTTCCCAGCTGCCAACCAGCTCATGCTTCTGGGCAAATTCAGCACCTTATCTCTTCTCCTCTGGCTGGCAGTGAAGTGCTGTGGTTACTGATTTTCCCCTCCATTTTTAGCCACCTTAGGGAATGCACTTTGCACCTGTTTTCAATTAGTTTATCAGAGAGCTCCACACAATCACCTGTGGCAATTGTATGTATTCCCATGGCATGGTTTGGAAACTGAACACATCCAAAATCACAGATGCCTCCCTTGTGGACCAGTTGGTCTGATTGTTTGGGTTGCATTACCAGGAGGGCCTCTGGGGTCAGATGATGGGAGCTTTGGGGAATGGTGGAGAATTAAATCCAAATTTTTACATTCCTGCTCAACTACCAACAGTTCTGTGTAGTCACAAGACTCCGGGAACATCTGTTTAGGACCTTACATACGTCCTTAGCCTGCGGAATTGAATGGTATGCGAATGGTTTAAGCAGTATATTTCACACTATCTTTACTGTTATGATTTAAACACTGATACAGTGCAATGTGTCTCAGATGGTGAGTTGTGATTGCTCAAGCCATGCATAATTTTTTTTTAACGGATAAGTGGGGAGGTATCAGATGGCAGCAGTCATTCAGCAGCTTAGATGGCAAAGCAGTATCAGTAATTATTGGCTGCAAACGTTGATGCTCTCAGGATACTACCAACTGCTGTGAATTGCTAGTTGCTTCAGAGTAGGAACTGAACATAGATGCCTGCAGCAGTTTTTCTGCCAGCTCTTACTCCAGAGCTTTCTGGAGGTCCATTGGGAAGAAGGAATGGGTATCGCCCAGCTCTCCTCCATCTGTTGGCTAGGCTTGCAGACAGCGTTAATGCCTCAACGTCCGAAACCACCCCTATGCCTGAGCCGACCAGCCTGCAGCCGATGGGGCTCAAGGAGCCGGTCCCAGCCCGCTGCCTTGGATGTTATCAGGGAAAGCGCTTCAGCCAGCAGATGAAGTTCCTTCCAAACACAACCCAAGGAGCCTCGACTGCCCCAGATGCTAAATTCTAGCAGCGAAATCCTGCTTGCCAAAGCCAGTGATGGGCTTTCTGCTTGCAATCATCAAGCGCCTCGCGCAGCACCAGCCCGTGCTGTTGCCGCCTGGCACAGGTGCGGGGTGAGGGGCCGTCAGCGCCCGCAGCTGGGGGAGATTTCTCATCAGAACATTCGGGCTCTGGCAGTTGAGGAGCTCTTCAGAGCGAGAGCGCTGCTGGGGAGGCAGAAGCTCGGTGAGAGGAGTTGGTAATTCGTTATTTGTTTGTTCCTCTCGCCCGGCGATGCGGTCTGCGGGCGCGGTGAGAGGGCTGCAGGCTGTGTGGCGGATGCCGAGGCTGTAAAAGCGGTTTTATGGGGCTTTTTTTCTGGCCGCTTATCCCCAGGTGGAGCCTGTAGCGGAGGAGGGTTCGAGCAGGATGCAGGGGGCTGCAGACTAAAGGAGGCTTTCCCTTCTCCCGTCCACCGTTCTATGGCAAAGGTGAGGAGATGGATTTGGAGGTGCTGAGAGGGTAGCGGTGCTTTTGAGTGCTTCGAGGCTCAAGGGTACAAGAGCTGGAGATCTGTCGGCCAGGCAGCGTGCGGCCCTGTAGGACGGTGATGGCGGCCAGGAGCGGGCTGAGCACAGGGGAGAAAAAGGGCGCGAAATAAACCATACCGGCAGGCGGGCCTCGTGCTGCGGCTGCCGCCAGGTGGCGCCCGGCCCCCGCCTGCTGCTGCTGCTCCGCGCGGCGCTCCGGAGGAGCGAGCTGCAGGATTGGGGTCGCGCCCCTTCCTCTCTCGGTAGCGCGTTCCTGTTTCTGTGAGCAGAGCAGAGGATTCTTCTCTGTGTCTTAGGTTTGGTCCTGGCTCTCTGTGGGAAAATCCTGGGGAAGAGAGGAAGAATTGCAACGCTTTTAGGTGAAACTCCGGTCTTTTGGTGCCTTTGGTGCAAAGGGACGAAGGGAGCCGTGGCGCCGTGCGTCAGCTCAGCTGTGAACGTTCTGGAGAGGGGAAAAGTTTCCCTTGGGATCTGCTGAGGGCGTGGGATGTGCCCAACTTGATTGCCCTCTTCCAGGTCCCTTACCCTGGGCTGTTCGTCCCTGTGCACTGGGGTACGCAGAGCCTGGCCGTGTGGCACAGGGCAAGAGCAGTTGTAGCTCTCATGAGCTCCACCGCGGTCCTACCCTTTGACCTTTAGGTACCTGGCAGCCTGCTGTGAGATTTGCAAGCCCGTGTCCAGCGCTCTGCAGGAGGTGGGGTTAAACAGGTGGGGTGGGATGCTGTGCATTAACACTGCAGCTGAAGCCTTCGATCACTTGTTACAGCTGTGTTATTCTGCGCTGCTCCTGAAAAGAGAGCTAAGGAAGAAGCACACAGAAAATTCTAGAATGGCCAGCTAAACATATAGCAGGGCAGCTGTGACAAAAACAAATTCTTTCCAGTCCTTCTTTCCAGAGGCAGAATGGCTCTCATAAGCTGAGAGCACCCCAGCACCAAACTCAGTGTCCCACAGAACCTGCCTCTCCTACTGGTGCATGGAGCCGTGTGGCTGGCTGTTAGCTCTCTGTAATGTACAGGAATTTGTCTCTGCTCTCTCCCCTATGGAGCAAAGGTGTTTAGCTCTTCAGAAAATAAAATAAGATTGCTGGGTCATGTAAAACGGAGAACCCAGCTCTGTATTCCGAAAGCCTCGGAGAAAAGACATGCCTCGCTGCTTCTAAATTAGATCACAAATTTTCTGGCTGATGGCAGCATCTCAGGGTTCACCCTGAAGGCAAAGATCTGAACAAATTACATTTTACTGTCACAGGTTCATGTATCCCTGCTGCGTTCCCGCAGAAGGCAGAGGAAGGTACTTGTATGAAATGTGGTGGCTTTGGGGAATCCAGGGGAGCTGCTGTTCTCAGGAAGGCACAGCGATGAGCAGCAGGGGAACCGTTGTGCTGTGTGTGGTCAGCAGTCTGCAGCACTTAATGTGTGTCACCGATTTGGTGAAATATGATGCTCTGGGGGAGAAACACCGCGTGGTGGATGTGTGTGCTGTGATCTGCTATTGCTCACGTAGTTTATTGCCAGCCCCTTTATTCAATCAAATTCTTCATGAACATGGGAAGTGCTGATGTTGAGATGTGTTATCTCCTGCATCAGTAGGTGTGCTTCTGCATCTCTTCTCTTGTTAGAAGTGTTGTCACCAGGCTGAGAAGTGCCCAGCAATAGAGAGTGATTATGCTTTGGGGTCTCGCTTTCTCCTTTGTATTGCGTCGATAATGGGATCAGACCATCGGGATGCACAAGGTGATGTGACAAAAGAGGAACAGATGCAGCTGCTTTTTCTGGTCTTGGCTCTGAATTCTTCTTTTGTTCATCTCATTGATTGTTTTTTCCTGATACCGGTGTTTTCTGTAGTTAGGATGTTTCCTGAGCAGGATATGCAGTGATGCTTGTGCCTTTGTCTGTTCTCAACTCAATAAACTGCACACTCTGGAGAGAGAATCAGACTGGGATTGCAAATCCAGACTTCAGGGCAAGTTTTCTTGAGCTCCACATGCTCTAGATCTCTGCACAATTCAGGTGGATTTGATTGAAAAGACGTTTAATATTCTTGATGAGAGAATGTGAAAAGTTAAGGAGGTGGATGCACATTTCTATTAGAAGTTCATTAGTGCAAGCATGTTCTTGAGATGATGAAAGAGGGGGACCTTAATGAGAGCAGCTGTGCTTTGAGAAATGCTAAGTTGCCCAGGCTGGTAGGGAGGTGCACGTTTTCTTTGAAATAGGGAGTGTCTGCAGTAACTTTGTCCCTCTATCCTGCCCCTGTAGATGTGTGTATAGGGAATGAATGTCTTGGTTGTTTTTTTTAGTAGATACAAACTTTTTGAGAGGAACACACACAACCTTGTTGAGCCTCCTGAGTAATCCAAGGTGGTGCTGCTGAGTTTTTGTTCAATGTGGGAGGGAGGGGGATTTTTGCAACTGAACTTGAAAAGTAGTGAAGTCAGCAGGAAAGCATGTGAATTTAACCTTTGGCTGTATAAACAAATTAATTTCATGAAGTTTGCACTGGAATGACAGAAGGTTTGTATTTTCCCCTTGTTAGAAGGGCGTAAACTTGGAGTGTGGGGAGGAAGAGCAAAACTGCTCAGTAAAGGGTTCTTTGAAGGTCGCTTGTGAGTGTGCTTGCTGTGAGTTCATTTCATGGCGATGCATGTGCAGGTCTGCAGCCTTCTGCAGGACTCCCTATCCTAGGGAGGGTTCTGCTCCCATCTCCTTGTGCACAAGGAGCTGCTGGCAGGGTTGCATAAGAAGTGGGAAAGTCCTTGGCTCTGTGCAAGCACTAAACCATTGGCACGTTGTCACTGCTGTTTTATAAGAAATCCAAAATGTGGCATTGTACAATGAAACAGTACAGAGAAAAATAACTGCCCATGCCAAAACCCCAACAATCAGCCGTGGGACACTGGTTGCTTTAGCACACACAGGCTATAACACAGTTGTTGATTGTATTGCAAAACAGCAGCGAATTAAACAGGTGCCAGTGAAGTAGTTGGGTTGCTCTGCTGCAGCCCCGCCATCTAGCAACTAAGAAAAACCCTGCCAGCAGAACAGCTCTGGTTGCTGTAACCTCATTACTTCAGGCAAATCTCAGCTTTCATTAAAAAAAAATATATATATGAAAGAAAAGGTTAAGACTATCACTTTCTTGATCCAGAGAAAAGTTGAAAATGTTAACCAAATATGACCCTGCATTGCAAAGATCAGAACTCAGTTCCTCCCCAGAAAGGCGAACACCATCCTCAAGTGATTAATGTAGTTATTATTTATGGGATTTTTATTAACTTTGTGATTTTTGAGGCAGTGCTGTGATGCTGGGAAAAACACAGTCAAGATTTTGATCACTGAAGCTTGGCAGTTTGTAAACTGTTGTGCAGTCGATGAAGATGCTTCACAGTGGCTGAGAATATCGTGAGATCTTGAATTAACCTGGCTTAATTAGTACTAAATAAAAAAGCATATGCACAGAACGCTTTGCTAAATTTTCATGTCTAGATCAGGGGGAAGTGTGCAGATATTCCTGTTTCTTTCTGTTCTGCTTGCTGCCTGTGCTACCAAAGATAATCAAAGGTATCTGTGTTTGTGCTGATTATACAGTTTCTTGTGGTGTACACTTTTAATGCAAATGATTATTCTGTGCTTGCTGCCTGAGTCTGTGCTCATAGGGATGGGAGGTCCTCCACCAAGTTTAAGTTCCTAGAAAGGCTCTTCGGGTGATGCAGGTGAGAACAAGACTGTGTAGGTGTGTCTGGGACTACCTTTCATTGTTAGAATTTATACATTCAGTGCCTTATCTGGAGATGAATTAGCTATGTGAGTGTAATCACTGCATTTGTTGAATAACAAATGGATGCTGCTGTGTGTCTGCCCTGTGCAGGAGCCTGCAGCAGGTGGCTGCAGCCGGAGCAGCCCTGGCTCCGGGCAGTGCTGGCACAGCCGCCTGGCTGAGCTCTTGTCGGTAGGAAGCAGCAACTCTGGGGAAGCTGGGGATGAAATTCTGCCATCAAACCACTGACACGTAGCTGAGGTGAATGTTGTCTGGAGTGCTGTAGTCATTGGAGGGTGATGGATATCTTTAGAGGAGATTTGTTTTGCCAAATAGGTACTATTTAAGAGTTGCAATCAAGTGCCTGAGATCGGATAGGATGGGTTCAAGCTGAAGTGCCAAAGATACCCTTAAAAACAGGCGCTTTCTTTGTCTACGCTGTTGTTTCTCTGTGTAATGAAAGCAATGCAGATGAACCTGCCTGGCTGTAGAGTGGAGAAGTTAAATCCTTTTATATTTAAGACTCTCATTCTCACCGTGCGCTTGGACACCTGATGTCTTTCAGCGTCTGTGCACCTGCATTGCCTCACTCATCATTCAGAGGTGTTTTGAGGTTCAAGTGTTCCGCTGTCCTGTACAACTTGTATGTCCTGCCATTGTGAAGAGGCTGTGAGCAAGTGTTGTTTGTTCCACGGTGCTCAGAAAAATGAGCCTGCACCCTGACCACGAGACAAATTGGTTGTAACAATAATTCCCCCAATGGAACGACAGGCTCAGCTTCTGCTGGCATCTGCCCTAGCGTAACTAATAGTAGAACCTGCTCCTCGCTCTTCTCTTGGCTGTAACCGTTCAGCTATATTGCTGTAGGGAAGGGAAGCAATTCAGGATGGCTGGCTCGTACAAGGACAATAATGATAGCTGTAATATTTTATGTGTCTTCTGTTAACAGTGCTTGTTGGCAGGAGGGGAGAAGGAGGTTGATTTCTTTAAGTGATACCTTTTTAAGTGGAGAAGTATAAGTAAAGAGTGAGAGAGGCTTACCAAGAGCAAGTTTGAGTTGATTATTAGTGTTTATTAGTTTTGTTCTTTCAGGTTTTAGAGTGTGTGGCTGAGTGATAAGGGATGTGCATGAGCATATATTTGATTAGAGCCAGCAACTAAGTCCAGAGGGTGGTTGCTTTTGCTCAGTGTTTTTAATAACCAAATAATTTCTTTGGTATGGTTTCACAGGCCGCCAATATGAGTCACGTCATTTAAGGCTATCATCCACCTCCTGGGGTCATGTCCAACGATGTGATGATTTTTTCCTGGCTTAATTGCTCATTTTTCTTCATGATGAGAAGTGGACTGTTGCCCTCTGACTGGAAAGCATCTCTGAAATATCTGGCTCCATCTTCTCCAGGAGATATGTAGTAATTAAAAGCTGGCCAACCCAGTTAGGCAACAGTATGGACGTGTTTTGCTCTGCTTTCTACATGAAATATAGTAGACTGCTTTGTGGCTGAATTGAATGTGAGATGCTGAAAATCATGTTGCTTCTGAGGTACCTGGTAGATCCCTGTCTGCAGATGCTTAGTGTCTCTCTATGCAAAGAGGATCTGCCCCCCCAAAAAGAGGCTTTGAAGCAAAAGCTTAAGACCTGACTCACCACAGCTGCATTCAGTGAACCATGCTCCTGGAGGGAAGGTACTGTGTCCATGGACTTCAACATGTACTCTCATTCAAAAGAATTTGTCATGTGCTTATTTCACTCCCCTCCTTTCCAAAATATATATATATATATACTGGCCTTTTTAAGATATATTGTAAGTCTGCTGCTGTATGCGTGTCACACAGTAATCATGTTTTCTTCAGCAGAACTCATGAAATTACTACTGTATGTATGCGGAGGATTTGGACCAGAATGTTGGTAGGAGCTATATTCTCAAAATGGTTCTACAAGAAAGTCTGTTTTCCATTCTAGGAATGGAGCTGATTGTATCCAGGTCTGGGCTGTGTCTCTGCACTCAGATGTGGTCTTTGCACCTTCAGAGGTGCATTTTTGTGCATTTCAGTTTCTTAGGATGCTTGCACGGGTTGCCTTGTCAGCTAGAGGCAGAAAGGCACGCTGCAATTGCGGAGAAAGGCAGAAGGATCCAGTTAAATTAGAAGGAGAATGAATGTAGCTGGCCCTTGAAGATGGCTGCCATTTGTTGGGTTGTGCTCTGTTGTGAGTCTCTGTTCATTTTGCCCCAGGTCCCTGATTGTTCTCACTACATTTTCATTTAAAATAACCCAGGATACAAAAACTGTGATAACCTAAATAGGGTTTCCCCAGTATCCACGGTTAACTCTCATCGTAGATATCCCTCTATACAGATGTTTCTGAGGTATAAAAAAAATCATTCTCATGTGATTTTGAGTAAAAACAAGTTGTGTTTCAGTGTCTGTTGGGGTTTTCTCTTGGGGCATAAGCCACTGCTTCTTATTTGCTCTTGAGTAAGAAGCACCAGATCCTTCTGCTTCTTTAAGGTGAACACTTCTGCATTTCCCTTTTCTTTCCATCTTTTAGGGGAAAAACAACAGCAACCACCAACCTCTCAGTTCAGTGTCTTCCCATGGTCACCTTTAGCCATGGGATTACTGTGTGTTGTTCTGTAAGCATGGAGTGCCCATTGCCATGATTTTCTTTTCTGGGAGCAGCAGGCACTGCAGAGATGTCTCTGATCTCAAGCTGACCTCTGGTGTAGCTCTGACACTTCCATCATTTGATGGGCAAATCTGCAGACTGTCGTCATTATGTTCGCTCATATAAAGTGCTTTATACTTTAGGAACAATTTGGCTGAGGGAGCATGGATACTTATGTGTAAATATGTCAGGATTTCAAGCCTTTTAATGTTCATAGAAGACAGGGTGTCAATTTCGAGTCTCATCTGCCCCACATATCTTAGATGTGCTGATTTATGAAGTACTGTAAATCGTAATCGTAGAAGTCTGTAGCACTCTGGCAGCTATTGAAATAGCAGAACTTTCTTCCAAAAACATGATATATGGAAGACATAAAAGTTTTAAAAAAGGAGTCTGGCTTAATAGGAAAAGCACATTAGCATTCATTTACTGACAGGAAAGCTGATTATCTTTACAAGGAACTCTCATTCCTTAACCGCCTCATAGCTTTTCTACTGTTGATACCCTGGGTAAAATTCTGCTTCCGAGAGAGCTGGAGAAGGTTAATATTCTCTGAATGCCTCTGTGATGGAGCAACCAGCACGAGCTGTGAACTTCTCATCCCTGGCAAAACTAAAGGGCAAATGCTCGTTTTACTGGTGAAACCAAACAGGTGCTCACAACAAGGAGCGAAGCAGAATGGCAAAATTAATCGAGCTGGAAACTTCAAGGGCCAAAAGTCAAGCTGAGCACACTGCCCTTTGTAAGGGTGTTCTGCTGAACCCCGTCTGCCTCTGGCTGTTGTTCCAGGCGCTTCCCAAGGGAGCAGGATGCCAGCAGGCAGCAGTGCAGGAGCCTGCCAGGTCTAGGTGCATTAGATTGGCACTTCTGAGATGATAAAAGACACACGAGTCTCATGAGATGGGAATTGGGGATTCGAGCAGTCTGGCTAACTTGCTCAAGTTGGCACAGAACCCTTTGTTTGTGAGTAAGCTGAAGTCTTCAGCATTTAAAATAGCTCTTATCTTGAAGGCCACAATGACAAGGAAATGACTGTTTATGGGCAGCCGTGCGCCAGGAGGCAATGAGCAGTAGCAGAGCGCAGGGCCAGAGTGTGCACTGATGTGATCTTAACATCAGAGGATAATTGCAGCTCAGAATAAGAAAGGGAGCATAATGATTTTCTATATAACAAATTTCATAGGTAGTAAAGATATTTATGGAGAGAAAAGCATAACTAAAAGGTAATTCTTGCTTCTTAATGCTTCACTATAATTGGTCCCCAATCAATGTTGAAAATGAAATTATTCTACTTGACTGGATCTTGCTTGGTTCACTACGTCAGCTCGTAATTCTGAATACCTTAAGATGGAAAGGGTATAATTCTTGTTATTTTATAGATGAGCTATGTGTGCTCGTCATCCTAAATGAGTGGCCCTGAACTGCACAAGACATTGTGACAGAGAGAGAAGAGAAAACACACCTTTCAATATAGAGGGCAATGTACTGTGGTTGTGGGATCATTCTGGTCTAAATGAGACAATTTGTTAATGAGGGTAGCTCCATCTTGTTGTGGTACTGTGAGGGCAGTGCTGGGATTTTAGATTTACTTGTGAATGTCCTGGTGGGGAGGAGCACGTCGTGGTATCTCTTCTCCTAGGGGAGTTCAGGAGGCTTCTTGCTTTCAATACCACCAAAAGCTTGGAAGGAAGAAATAAAAATTTTGCTATTAAGTTTAAGCCCAGTAGTAAACACCAGACTGAGCTGTGTCATAAAAGGGTAAATTGGGCTGCTGGAACATCTGAAACAATTATTCACTAACAATGCTAAGAGCAGTGTGCATCTTATCAAACAAAAAGCCTGTCCCTTTTATACAAGACTTGCATTCAATTTTCTTTAAGCCAAAGTCGCTATTACAGCACTGTCTTTTGGTATAACGAGATGACATGCTGATTTTAAGGCTTGGAACATTTACTGAGAGGCCTCTTGAAATCATGCTTTGGAGGAGAAAGAAATGTCTAGCCCAGGGAGGGTCCACACTTACTATCTCAGCATTTTGTATAGGGAGGTATCATCAAATTCATTAAGCCTTTCGCACTTGCTCTGCTTTCTTGTGCTGGAGGAGGAACAAGCTGTCATAGATGCAAGTGTGCTTTATTTCACACTGGCTTAGGCTGTTTGTAAGAAACCCAGCTGCAGGGAAGACACACCTGCCCGATGTGTTCCTGGGGCCTACAGCAGTGCTTGTGTGAACTGCAGGCTGGCTGCTGGGCTACAGGCAAGTACTGTTCGTGTGCACACTGCTCCTTATTTAATTCTCATTTCAAAGTTAGGTCAGAGATTCATGAAAAGAAGCATTAGATTGAACATATGATGCTCTCTGCAGCGTCTGATTATCTCTACATCTCATGGCCAGATTTTCAGTGAGTGTTAATTTCTATACACCATCTTAACTTATGGATGTAGGAATTTGATCCATAAATTTTAAGTTCTGTTCCAATACGTGAATTCTGTGTCAGTGCAAACCTTCAGTGTTACCAGATTACAAAAGTTGAAGTCTGAATTTTAAATGGATTTTTACTCAGGCAGTATGCTGCAGAGTTCAGTAAGCATTACTGTGGGATGTGCAACAGATCTTTATCGCAGTCACGTCAATACAGGCTCCTGTGCCTTAGACAGGGTCTGGAGAAGAGCCCATCTCTTTGTGGGCACTGCACTCGGGGCCCGATCTCACGAGCAGCTTGGATACATGTGATGCCCTGGTACAGAAAGCAGCTGTGAAGTTTGGCCCTAGGAGGTCATTGGTGGGCTTGTTGTACTTCCAAAGCTGGTTTTACCAACTGAGATTACTGAAATTTTTGTACTTTAAAAGATGAAAACTTACCAAAGCCTGTTTGGTTGCTTAATGTTTTGGTTTTTTTCCTAATTTCTCTGAAGCATGTTTTCAATTTTTTTATAATGTCCTTCCAAATCCATTAGACTACTAAAGAAATCTTTTCAGAGGCTATTTTAAGTTAGCATTATGACTAGATACCATCAGCATAAATCCTGATCCCTGCCACAGATCCAGTCCTGAAGGAGCAGATGGACCACTTTAATAAAATGATGGTGTTTCCCACAGATTTGTTGGAAACAGGAATGCTGTTTTGGTGAAATGACTTTCGTATAAATCTGTAGGACAACTTGTAGTGTTTCTTTTCTCTCAGAGGATTTATGTCTTGGGCTCTTTCAAATTTGTATGAAGGTCTTCCCATCGAAGTGAATGGGCTGAATATGGAATAGCGTCTGAGGCACCATCTTCTAAAGCTTTGTGTTTTCTGCCTTTTGAGCAGGTCTTCCAGTTGGCGACAGAAGGCAGCACAGTAGTGTTTTAACTTCATTGTCGTGAGCAATAGAATCTCTTAAAAGCCTATTCTAACAGCTAAATTCCTAAGTTGGAGATTTGGATAAAATAATTGATTTCTCCATTTGAAGCCAAGTACAGTGTCACTGTTTGCAAACACATTTTAGTTACTAATGTATTGTTTGTGCATGAGATGTATATATTAGACCATAAAGGCAACTCAGAGTGCTTATGCATGGGTAGAATTATAGCTTTGCACAGCAAATCATAAATATCACATAATTCTACTGCCATTGGTCATACTGTTGGCTCCCTGACATTCTGAGTTTTGCTGTGGCAGCAAGTGAAGTTTTGCACTCTGGATCCTCAAGCCTCTAACACTAAATCAAGGAGCACCTCTGGTAGTTGAGATAGCAAAGGTTTGTGATGCACAGCTGTGCCTTGTGGCTTGATTTTGCGAGGAGAGTGTCTGTGAAAAACAAATCCCTCAATGCTGGGCAGCATCAGGCTCTGTTACACGCAGCTGTTAGGTTCTGGGAGTTGGACTCAATGATCCTTATGGGTCACTTCCAACTTGGGGTGTTCTGTGATTCAGCTCTGTTTAGGTGTAGTGTTGGTTTCAGTTGGTATACACAGTTGAATTTATAAGTTTTCTATGACTGTGAGCAATAGGTGGGAATGCCAATGTGGGGAGAACTCTCAGCTGGTGCAGCAAAATTCATGTGTGTGCAAGACACTTGCTTAGGTACTAGACAGTATGTGCTATATTGACTTTAGATGTGGTAGTACTGCTGCAGTTTAAAACGTGTCTAGATATTTTTCATTCCTAGGTAGAGCCAAAAAAAAGCTTAATTTGAGACTTGGATACAGCAAGGTTGTACTCGAGATGCTCAAATCTCTTAGTAACCATAGAGATATCTCAACTTGGAAAGGATTCACTGGTTCAGCTTAATCATTCTTATGCAAAATTTGGATCCACAGAGAAGCTGCTGTGCTTCTCTCTACCTCAAAGCCTATGTTGCTTTGGATGCATTCTAAAAATGTTGTCCCCTTGGCACAAACCACAGCAAGGACGGTACTGCTGTGTTACTTCTTGCAGTCAGCAAAGCTTAAATTCTTAGAGGAAAAAAGAAAAATTTCCACAGAGAAGAAAAGTGATATCACCACTTGCTTCATGTGAGAAAGCCTGTTCATTTGGAAGGGAGCCTGATGAATCCAGCAAGGACAGGTCTGTTTGTGATGCTTGACCCCTTAGCTTATGATTACACTGCAGGATAGCATGTATTCCTGTGATAAATCTATGCCATTGACTTTGCTTTCAGGTTGTTCTGCGTTCATCCAAAAGGGAGGATTAGTATGCTGCTGTACTGCTCTAGTGATTTACACTGGGCTTGGGATAATGGGACTCAGAGTGAGGTGTTAGGCAGTTCTTAGTTGCTTTCAAACCTGACAGAACTGAGTAATTTGTTTGCCCCATGGGTGCTTTACACATCAGTAGCTCAGGTCACATGCTGGGTTTGTGCTTCTTCTAAATGTGAGAGTTGGTTTGTATCTGGACTCCTGGCATTATCAAATTCTCTGAAAGACAATTCTTGATAATCTTTTGCTGTTTTCCAATAATGCTTTCTGTGCATTCATTTTCAGTCAGCTCATTCATTTTCTGTCAATTTGGAGTAAACAACAAACACATCTTCCAGAGGACAAGTTGTCCTTGGGTTGTAGCAACCTCCTGATGGGTAGCTGAGGATTGCTGCAAATGAGTGGCCTGGGGACCATAGCACCAATATATGTGGAGCAGCTATTGGTACTGGTGCAGAGTGAGACAGAGCAATGATGTGCTCTCAGGTCAGTGCTGCTTTATGCTTTGCCTGTGCTAAAAACAAATCTTGAAGATTTGCTATGTTTGTTTTGTTTTGTTTTTTTCTGTAGGATTTTTACAGCCTTTCAGATAGTATTAGCTCAGAGGAGGGGGAAGTGATATGTTCTCTCCTCAGTGTGATGAGGGACTGTTATCTGCAGTCTGCATGGGACGTCAAATGAACATGGTGTTCTCAGCATTCGGGGTATTGCTTCTTGGTTAATAGGCCTGATACTGAGACTTCCTTAACTACTGTACGTGGTCTATCTAGATAAGACCAGATCAGTCAGAGGATGGAAGCGTTGGCTCTGCTTTCCTCTTCTCGTTGTGCTCATGTTTTAACAGGAAATCTGCTGGATGAAGAGTTTGTGACAAGTGTATCTGCCAAATGGCTCAGAAGGTTAGTTAGACCTGTGTACTAAGGCTGATGATTTCCATTGGTGCTACTTAGAGTTTGTCTAACAGCCTTATCCAGTGAAAATATTACAGTTCTCCTAGCAGTCTATTTCAGTGTTTTCTTTTTCCCATCAGAGAGCTGCTTAACATTCAACATGAATCTGCTTTGCTGTGGTTTAAATCTATTACCTCCAGATCTATCCAATGCAACAGAGACTCTTCTTCAATGGAAAAACTCACATAACTCATTCTTTATGAAGTATTTTTCTTAGATCCTTGGTTGTTCTGGCCTTCTTCTGACCTTTTATCCGTTGTTATCCATGTTTTGAAATTCTGGACACAGTGCTCTAGCTGAGACCTTATTAATGCTGAGCAAAGTATTGAGAGGAAAGATTACATGGAACACAGTTTTTACTAAAATCTCCTGTTAAACCTTTCCAGTAAGGTTACTGCCTTTTCCAAGGCCATCTTCAGCTGATAGTCTGCAGCTCTCGGCTGCACTTTATTTCCTTAAATAATTTAAAAAATGAATTCAGCAACTGATTATTCCCACCTAAGCTTAGGAACAGTGTACTTCTCTTGGCTGAATGCAGAATGTCCAGGCTGTTTTTTCCATTTCTTAAAATTGTTTTGAATTCTGCACGTGTCATTTGGTATCACTGCAGTCCTTCCGAGCTTCATCTCCTTTGAAGCTTTAATAGCATAGTCCCCATTCCATCACCTTGATAATTAATGGAAATACTGAACAACAAGACATGCAGCAGACCCAGCAGAATCCATCAGTATGTCCTTACGTATTGAGATCATACCATACATGAACACTGTTTGGATACAGCCCCTCCATAACCGTCTGCTTCCCTATCCCATGGAAAGAAGTTTGAACGTGTTTTTTTTTCCTCCTTACCTTGTTTCTGAGACTGGTGAGTAAAGCAGTGGTGAAAGCCTTACTTTGTCTGAGATCAATGGTGTGCTGTTTCTCACCTCCAGAAAGTTTGTTACATGTGGTAGAAGTAAAATATCTTTCTTTGGCCTGCTGTCCTCCTAACAAACGTACCCCCAGCTGCTTCTCACCTCCTGGTTATCTTCTTGATTCTGACAAATGGTTTGATATGTTTCTGCAGGATCTGGAGTTAATCTGATTGATTTATAAATCTCCCAGCTACTCTCTATTTAAAGAGCTGCACTACAGTGATATTTTCAGTTTTCCCAAAACGGACTCCTCTGTAGAATCACAAAGATGAATGCTAATAGTTCTTCAGCTGATTGAGGCAGCTTTTTCAGCACCCTCACCTCATGTTCACCAGCTTCTATCTGTCTGAAAGTTTGCTCCTTTCTCGAGAGCACTGATCACGCTGACCATTTACTCACAAGATGACATGTTAAGTTTCATTCAGAAAAGCCTCCAAAATGGTGGGGTTCTCCTCTTCACATAGCTTTCTGCTGTTCATTGCTAACAAATTCTTTCTCATTGGTCTCTTTTCCTTTTTTCCCAGCCTTTCTTAAGCTGTCCCAGTTTGTCCTCTTCCCACACTTCCCTGTGTGAAGCTACTAGCTTTCAGCCACATCTTCTTGATGTTTTTCCCTCCATAATCCTTCTCCACTCTCTCCTTCCCCTCCACCAGGACTCAAGAGGTTCAAGTCATGGGCAGCTGCCAAACTGGGTGACGTTTGACTGGACCTGTCAAATTCTATATGTTAGTGCTTGGGTTTTTCTGGAAGTGTCTCTCTGCTTTTAATTTGGCGGGATCAATTCCCTGAGCTGGAAGTGAATTTATGAGTAGTTCTGTGCCCCTAAAGCCGTGCTCTCTGATGGCTATCCTGCTTTCTGAAAAATTTCACTCAGATCTAACTGCATTATTGGAAATGGTTGGAGCACTGTAATATGTGGGGGAGAGTTTTTGTGGTCCTTGAGAAATGCTTTATTCATAAAGAGCTAAAATGTCCACTTAATGCTTTCAGGAAAGAAACTTCAAAGAGATTTTTCTGCTTCAGAAGAGTGGGAGTCATGAATACTTAACTATAGGTGCATTCAAGAGAGAGATGTGGGATTTGGAGGTGGGAACTGTGCTTGTTGTGAGGCAAAAAATAATGAAAGGTCAGGAAATGATTTGTAGTTCAACAGGAAAATCTCTAGAATAGTCTTCATTCCTAGTGGTGTTACCCTCTGTGAAGCAGGCGTTAACACTCCATGTTGCCCTAATTAGTTTCCTAGGCCATGTATTCCAGGTAAGCTCACCTTGCAGTTGGCCTGGTGTGATCAATGTGGCATTTAGATGAACAACTGAACATCATGGGAACACTGCCGCAGGTCAGTGAAGGTCAGGAAGCAAAGACAGGTTGGGAGCAACAGCCAAAAATAAGGATTAAAAGTATGAGCTGCGTGTGAGAAAAGCTTTGTAGAATTTCTGGCCCAAATGAAATGGGTATGGAAGCAGAGAGTCTAGTCAGGAAGTGTAACTTAAAATATTAATACTGACAAAGAACAGGAGAACAACTCCACTTACTTTATCTCAAGCCATTAGCTTTGATTTAGTGCAGCCATGGAAGCCTTTCGGTACTTCCCTTAGTATCTTCACATTCTGCTTTAATAGCATTTGTTTAAATGAGGACTGGACCCTCAAGCAGTATTTCTTTTTAACAGGCAAGTTCCAGCACAGGGTAATAAGTAAACTGGGAACAATATATTTTAGAAGAAGAAATAGATTCTGCCAGCTCAATTTAAGGAAATATTTATTACACATAATTTCTCAACTGTTTTCTGAGTAGGCAATAGAAAATGATCCTTATGAACTGCAAAATGGAAGGAAGGAAAGAATCTGCATCATTATGGGGACTTTAATCTTCTGTGTGATTGCTTGTCATTGAAAGTGATGTCTTTACTTACCTGGACTGAGGGCATCAGAAATCTTAGTCCCCAGAAGACCTCTTTTAACACTGGCATGCACCCACATCCTCCCTTTTATGTGTTAATCATGGACCACAGGCAGATGTGAGGAAAGGAAAACATTGCTGCTGTGAGGACACTTCAACAAATGTTTGAACAACTGAGTAAGGAAAAAAAAAAAAAAAGGAAAAAACTGTGTAAAACACTCAGGAAAAATGTAGCTTCATAATGTAAACATAAGATGAAAGGACTGGTCCAGAAACTAATCAATGAAGGAAAAAGATACAGGTGTATATTTGAAGCTGACATTGCTTTTCACGACCTCACAGATTCTTTCTTGCAGTGCTTTTCTTGTTTTTCTTTCCTCTTTTCCTATTTTTTCTCCTCCTTTTTACTTTTCCTACAGATCTCCTGTTTGTTTATATAAAAATGCTGCTTCTAAGTGTTGAAGCCCTCTTAGTATTTTAATAATGCTTGTTTTAGGGAAAATAAAAAGGAGCTGCTGGCAGAAGTGGTGCCCCATTAGCAAAGGTAACTTGCTCACCTAGAGATCTGCTCTTTCTCCCCCTCCGTCTCTGACAGGCTTGTTTTGGCAATCCAAGCACCACCCAAATGTTTTCTTTCCCTCCGAGCTGTGAGTGATGACACTTGGCAGAGTGAAAATAGACTTGCTCCATTTTGTGCTTGCATTACTACTTTGTTCCCACATGTCTTGTTTGGTGTAACTTACTGAAACCCACAGGCACCAGTCCCTTGGAGGTCATGGTTCCTTGCAGCTGAGCGTGTTGCTGGTGATCTCTGGGAAGCAAAAGGCTGTGTGCAAGAAACAGAGGCTTAAAACACGTCCATCACATAGAAGTAATGTAGTTCAACAACTCAAAATAACTGCTTTTTTTTCTTATCACATATCACACTGAGACTGAGTTTCAAGGTTATCGTTTTATCCATAGCTAAAAATACAAATCTGTGTGCCATGTTTGGGAAGGCTTATCTCCACAGAATTGTTTATATGAGAAATGTTTCCCATTGTGCATCACAGTGATTTTTGTTTGGCCTGTGGCACCCCAAAATGCACTGCTGTGGAAGGGCAGTGTCTCTCCCTCTTCTCTTTCCTGTCACGATGAGCCTAGTAATCTCTTTGCAGACCCAGATCCAGATATTTTGCAGCTGCATTATTAAATTGTCATAGTCCTTCCTTTCACTTCCCTCTATAGAATTGTGAGAGAGTTTTCTATGTCTTGTTCTGTTTTGTATTGCTTTTATTAGTCACAAGAACTTAAATGAATTGATGGTCACAATTTCTAAGAAATCAATACAGTATTTTTTTTATTTTTTAATCCAGTTACCTGTGGCTTTAAGCTTCATTCTTTTTGTTAATCTGATCAAGCATCCTGTTTGCTTTATTTTGCTTATTGGAAGAGTGGTTGCTAACCCCAGAGTTGATGGCTTTAGTGTTATTGCACTTGTCTGTTTTATTTCCTTGCATTGCTCACACTTTTTTTCCCATCTATTTCTTTTATGGGGAGTCTTTCCAATGAGCATATCTTTCTTAGCTTAGTTCTTTGCCAAAGAACTTGAACAAGTTCTGCGAGTGTGGACAAAGTCTGGCCCATGGCCTGAAGATGGACTTCACTCACCTTTCTTTTACAGAAAATGCTTTTGCAATAGAAAACAGCACTGAGTCATTTAAGTAAGGAAAGAGAGAATAATGCATAGAAGGAAGTGTTCTTCTGGGGAGTATTTGAAGCATTTTGTACAATCTATTAAGCAACCAGCTGAAGATGAAAAGCAAAAGAAAATAAGAATGTTCACATAGATTACCCTGGGTGTTGCAAAGAAGCTGTAGTCATTACACTGGATGTGCTGTAAGTACACAACAGAAAACATCCCCTGTGCCTAAAGCACCTGTGGTGGAAGGCAAATGAGGGAAGGGGGGAAAGAGGGATATTTTAAGATGGGAATTTCAGGGAGGAGATTGATGGCACTGTTTTTCAAATATATACAAGGAGATGCAGCACAGAAGGAGTCATGGGTCTCTCTCTGAATGAAATTTAATAGGAGAGACTTTGAGTGTTATTTCCACAAATGCTAGATTCTCAGGGAAATATAAGAGCACAGTGCTTGAGCTATGATGGCATGGGTGAGAGAGGTGGGAACACAAGGCTAAAATAAGGATTAAAGTGTCCTTGTATTGCCAGAACTACAAGAGCAAAACAGAAACTGAGAATGAAAAACTGGGGACTGGGTAGTACAGTTTCCAACTGAAGGTCCTGGGCCTGGATCAGAGAAGGTCTGCTTGCTGGAGCTTGTCTGGTGCCTCAGGATTACAGTGCTTAGAATTCAAGAGAAATGAGTCACTTCAGTGAAAAATAACAAACTGATAGAACTAATAGTTCAGGAGTAGCAAAAAGTTCTCATTCAGAACTACTCAGTGAGGGGGGCAAAATGTGGTTTGGAAGTGAGACATCTTAGATTGCTGAAAGAATGGTCCTGAACTTGTGCAGTCAGTTGCATGGGAGATGTCTGCATCTGTTTCCCTTCTGCAATAACACTAACAAATGGATTTTTGGACCCCGGGGTAGGGACACAAATTGACTGGGAGAAAGGACAGCATACCCAAACTTAAGTGTCTTGTTTTTTCCAAGGAGTTTTGTTTGTTAGAGTGATAGGTTGGAAGCCACAACTTTCTGCTGTTTGTGGTGAGGCAGCTCAAGCTCTCAGCACAGAGTAGTTGGGAAAAGGCAGCAGGCAGTGCTGTGCTGGAACAAGTCAATGCAGATCCAGTGTACAAACCCAGGCACCTTTTTATGTGGAGATGTTCATGTGTTTGTGATTTAATGGAAGAGAAAATATAATCTGAAACCACAAAAATACATAGCTCTGGATAGTTTGGATTTGTCTGGGCACTGAAAAACAAAAACAAAATCAAATGAGAGCTTTGGCAGGAAGAGCTTTGTACAGGTACAGCTTCCAAGAAGGAGCTTTGAGGGGGCTGACCTGCACAGCCCTGACATAACTGTCCTGCTCACACTTCTTCCACTGGGTTCAGTAAAATGGACAGTGGAAGGGAAAAGCTGGTTTTAAACTTCATCTACTAAGTGCCTACTTAAATTTATGTTTTTCCCCTATGTTATTCTGTGCTGGTCTGGCATGTAATGACAGATCATATAATTGCAAATTGGAAGAGACCTTAAAGATTATTTAGTCCCAACTCCTTTGCTACAGATGGGGCTGCCGTCCGCTCGATCAGGTCAGGGCCCTTATAACCTGGCCTTGGAGGCCTTTAAGGGATCAGGCACCCCCAGCTTCTCTGGGTGGTTTGTTCTCAGGCTTCACTAGGCTGAAAAATTTCCTCCTGAAACAATGTTTTGGCCTGGGATCAAACTATGTATCTTTCATGTGTGAAGTGATAGTGAGAACTGCTGCTCTCCAGAAACCTTTCTCCTATCCGCTTTGGACTCCACTGGCTTCTGAGTAGCAAAGGTACGAAGCGGAGATGTAACTGAGCAGAGCCTTGGTGGTAGGGGGACAAAGCAGTATCACCGTGCAGAAACGCAGTGTTTTTCCTGGCATCTCTTACATCTGACTGAATGTCAGATGCGATGGTACTTGCCATTCCCTTCTGAATGATCCTATGAAAAGAAAAGGCTGCATCCAATGCGTAGTGTGCTAGGTGGGAGATCAGGAGAGGGCTGATCAATTGTTTTATAAACAGTGTAGGGCTATTAGCAAGTTGGAGACCTCTTCGGTAAACTTTTGCGGAGAAAAGTGTTAAGAGCATGTAAGAAGCAAGGGCATCTAGTACTGTTATGTGACTACTTTAAGGTATGCAATCGCTGTAAGGCTTGATGAAAGTCCCTGCTCCAATTGGTATTCAGCACAGAAGTTGGAAAAGTACTTGGAGTGCAAGCAGTCTGACCTGTGGAGGAAACCATGTGTCATGACTTGCTAAAGGTTCCCTTGAGAGAAATGCAGGAAGAAGCAGGGTGCATCCAGTATGTCACTGTCACATCACCTTCCTGCCCTGCTAATGTAACCAAAAATCAGCTGCAGAATTTCCTTTATGCACAGTTGAAGAGTTGTTGACTATAGCCTAAGCATTTTTTTCTGAAGATGTTGGCATTGAAGGTTTAAATTCCTGTGCAGAGTAGGAAGTTCTTCCAAATGGCCCTTGATGAATTCAGCCCTCTGTTGTTGTCGTTAATAAAATCAATATTTTTCCTGACAGAGAGACCTCCATTTGAGACAAATCATCTGCATAGTAGTTGATGATACCCCAGCAGCAGGATTTCCCTGACATGCAAAATGCAGTATGTGTACTCTCAAGTTGTTTTGGTTCAGTCAGCTTGATTGAAATAACTTTAATTTTAAAGTAAAGAGCGTTTTTAAATTTGAAAGGTTAAACATTCAGATAAGAAATCTCAGAATTGAGGATGAACGTCAAGCTTCAACTTGCTTGCACTGTCTCTGGTCTTCAGTTGAATTATTACTTACTGCCCTTTCCACTTACTTACCTGTCATGGCATTCTCTGGGGACTTGCACAGTGTTTCTTGTTGCTCCCCACATTCGGTGTGTGTCCATGAAAACTGACTCTTTGCTAGTTATCCAAATGCTGCACTGAATGAAACTTGGCTTACCTGTGGCATTTCTCAAGTGCTTTCAATATTTTTTTCTAAATCTTTTATGGATATAAATGAGCTGATCTTCATATAACATTGTTCAGAGTACTGGGTGACATTGCTACCTTATGTCAGTGGAACTGAAGCCCAGAAAGGTAAAGTCTAAATTTGTAGAAAATGTCATCTAGTCTGGGCTGACATGGAGATTTTATTTTAAAGACATCTTAGCATTTAAAATGCAGCTCTAATTGATCTCAGCTGCAGCTGATGGCACTCAGCAAGTCCTGCCAATCTGCCTGGAAGTGCCCAAATGTAGGCAGCTGGGAAGTAGAAGTGATCCCTCTTGAGATGATTGCTTGCAAAGAAGTCCTGGGCCAAAGATGAGGAGAATTTCATTCCTACGGGTGGCACTTAGTATTTGAGAATTGTGAGATAACTAGCCATGTTTCCTCTGTCATCCTCCTCCTCATTCAGTATGTCCTACAGTTAGTCATAGTGCAGATTTTCTATGTGGGCAGAAGATTTTTTCCAAATTTATTTGTATTTAGCAGCTATTAATTATAGGAGGTTGTTCTTAAAGATGGTTTTTCTTTATTGATCTCCAAATACTCTATTTTCTGAGTTCAAAACGTAAATGTAGGGGCAAAGCATTTCCCATTTTCTCTCTTTGCACCAGACAAATGAGATGACGTTGGATTACTGCATTATGTACTGGAGCAAAAGCATCTTTGGGAGTAGCAGTCTATTCATTTTCTTCATTCAATTAATCAACAGAAGTTGTTCCAGATACACTTATTTCTTTCAGTTTCCCAGGAGCTTTCTTGTTCTTTCCTCCATGCTATCTGACACCGATCACACGAAAAATCAAAAACAAACCACAAAGCAATAGCAGAGCTGTAATCACAGAGGTAGAACAACAATTAATATCAGGCTCATTGCAAATGACGAAGGAGACAAACACAGCCATGAAGAAAAGCAACACTTCATGCACACCTGAAATATCACCAGAGGCAAATCTTTAAATTACATTTCTAGGAGGTAACTTTAAAAGGCTGTGTTTCAAGTCTTTCTGAATGCAATCATCCAAACCTACTTCATGGTTTAATTGAAGGTCCTCCATAAAACCTTTCCTGTTGATAGGTGAAGGTACAGGGAACAGGGCCAGCAGCATCTCTGGGCAGTGGTCTTCATTGCTTACTAAGTCTCCCGACTTATGTGGTAACCAGAAGCTCTGGAAAAATCTTGTCAAAAGTGCTTGCACTGGTACGATTGCACACAGGTGTGCCTGTGTGAGTATGCAATCTATTTGCTATTATTGATTTTATTTTTTTCCTGATGATGTAGCAGCATCTACGTGTGGGAAAGAAATAGATGAAAACTGCTATTTACAAGAGTTAAATTTTACTGAAAATTGTAAATCTTCATTAGCAGACAAAATTCTGGAACGTGGTTATCCCCAGTGGCAGTGGTGATGAACAGAGGTAATTAATCGAGGGACAAAATGGCACCAAGTGCTTGCTTGTGCTTGGCCTTGGTCCAGCGATTCTCTGAGGAAAGAATGGTCTCAGTATGTGGTGTTACAATGCACAGGATTTTTTTGGAATTGAGGAACTCAAGCTTTTTGGTGTTTGTTTTTTTTTTTTTTTTTTTTTTTTTTTTTTTTTTTTTTTTTTTTAAGATGCTGAAGCTCTCCAGATTTTTTTTTCCTAATTGGCAGTAAAGCAATAAGGCACTTAAAATGCAAACTATTACCATAAACAGAGCTTTGTTTTATATTTATGGCTTGTGAATAAAGATTGCACAAAGTGGTAACTTTTAATTTTGCATTTACCCAGCCTCGTTCTGCACTAAGCGAGGCTCTGAGGTTGTGTGATGGCTCAGCAGGGCTCACGTGCAGGGAGAAATGAATCCATTACTGCCTGTGCCTTGCAGTGGGTTGTCCCCAGTGAAATAACCCAGGCCTGTCAGACAGCGACAGCTTCCTCTACCTGCATAAATAACACTGCTTTAAGAAATCAGTGACTACTGATGGTGCTGTAATAGATCTTAAAGTTCATACTGATGTGATCTCCCATTTCCTGCAAGATGGTATTTCAAGCTGGCAGTTTGCTGAATATTTCTGCTGCATCAGCTGTCATCTAAGAAACGTGGATCTGATTTTATTTTTTTGAAAGAGCTCAGCATAGAACAAATCTCTCTCTTGTCTGGCTCTAATACTTCAGCTCCTACTACAAGAAAACCTGTAAAAAAACCTTCCCTACTTTCAGGGCCTCAGCAGACTTAAACAACTGCCTGGAGAACATCCTGGCATATCCCAATCCTATGTTGTACTGAAATGTTGTGTCCTCATACTGTTACAGCATGTATGAGTCTGTTGGAGCGCTTTGCAGCTTTCAGTCCTCAGAGGTTCCCAGAACACTCAGCTGTATCCTTCGTGTTTGAATAGAGTTTTGTCTTTTTTTAATGGGGGGAGGACCAAAGGAAAACTGAAGGGGGAAAAAAAAACACCTCACTTTGAACCAAAGCAAGGTGGCTGTTGTTGGTATTTTCTTAGTTTTGCAATGGATGGAGAAGCGGTATTTGGAAAAGAATTGTTTTGATTAACTTGAAGCAGTTTGTTCGGTGCAAGTTAAGTACTTGAATTTGGTTGTTTGGTTTAGTTCTGTCTAACCATTGAAAGAGCTGTTTTAAATTGGAAAATGCCACATAAAAATAAAAAGCTGATAAATCTTTTTTCTACTTTTTTAAAAGTAGAAAAACTTTTTTTTTAAATCTACTTTTGAAGTATTTTGAAAACAAATCAATTTTTCTGACTGACACTGTTTTCCATTGCGACCAGATGTGGCAGGTAGATTTAGGTAGCTAAGCAGATTTGGGTAGAATTGCCATTTTGGGATGACTTTGGTTTTCTCAAGGTGTTTTCTGTTCAACAGAGCTGATGAGAGATGGACAAACGTTGTTCTTATTGTCCTAATAAGAAAAGGGTCATAGAGCCTTTAACACCTTCTGTCTTTTTAATGTTGTCCAACAGATGAATGGATGAGTTGCATTTTTGGCCAAAACAAAATATACATTCATCAGCTTTAAGAGGATGTTGGCAACAAATTGAGACTTAAAGATCTGTGAAATATCTTTTCAAAATTGTCCTTTCCCATTACTTCTTTTTATGCTTTGAGTGCAACTGTAAATCCAAGTGAACGTGTCTGGTTTTGTCTTGCTCTAAAAAAAGTGCACTGAAAAGTGAAGTTTAAGTTCTCCTTAAGATCTTTTGAGACCTAAGGTAATATTTTTGGAACTTCACACCTTGCCCTGACTCCATGACAGTGGCCAGTGTTTTTTTTTTTGTTTTTTTTGTTTTTTTTTTTTTTAGGGGATCATTTTCTTTCATAGAAGTGCAGTTGACCTTAATACTGGTCTTGGTAGAACAGTTTGGTTGTGCTTTATGATCTTGGTGGTCTTTTCCAACCACAGTGGCAGAGGGTAAAATGGTGGCTGACACAGGATGTGAAGTCTGAAAAGCTAAAATTTCATTGTATTTAGCATTCGGATGAATATGGAGGAACAATGCGAAAGTGAATGATCTGCAAAATTGAGGTAAACAGTGAGCGTAAGCAAGTTGCGAGAAAATGCATGTTGGGTCATTGCAGCCTGCCTCATGAAATGCCCAGCAAGGCTGTGTTTCTACCACACTCTGCGTTGCACATGATATGGGATGAAAGGGTCTTGAAGAATTTACTGTCTCAGGTGACAGCAGGCGGAGCTAATGTGGGATTTGTCCTCCCATTTGACGTGGAGCTTTATCACAAAGGACAGACCAACGTGCCCAGAGCACGAATGAGGCAGAGATGGAAAATGACCAGATTTGTTGAGATTCAGTTCATTGCTTTTTATGCCATGAGGTAATCTGTCTTCCTGTTTGACTTATGCTCTGCTTTTAATCAGGTGCTGAGTGGATATCTTACTTTGAAAATCTAAACTAATAATGGACATAAAAATCCTGGTAAATAGAAGATGCAATAAGACAGTCATATCTTCCCTAATGACAGCATAATGAACTGAATTTAAAGTGAAATCCTATCACGAGCAGTCATGGCCCATTAGACAACGAAATTTCGTGTTAAACTGACTTTTTAAAGGCACTTTGCAAAAACTGAAAATGAAACAAAATTACTCGATATTGTTGGAAGCTGATTGCAGCCAGATCCCAGGGATCTTTCAAGGTAAAAAACCAAAGAGTTTCAGTGTTTTGCTTAAGTGAAGATACAGCTTCCGAAAGTGTCAGCTGTGAATTACGTGTCATCCAAACATTTCTACAAGATTTAACAGCTAATATTATCATTTATTATTTATAATAGTATACCCAGCAAGAAAAGGCAGAGAAGGAAATGAAGAGGGAGGCAGAGATTCTTTGCCCATGTTGATTGCTGTTCTCCATGGAACAGGGAGAAATGTGAGGTTTTGGGATTATTACAGATTTTGAAGAAAGCATTTCAAAAACTGCAAGTGGGATGATTTCCCAAAGACAACCAAAGGGAGGTGCAGGGAATGGAAATGAATGGGGGGGCTTGTTTTACTTGGTAAGTGTTCCAAAACAACCCGGTCATAGATCCCTGTGCTGTTGTATTTATCTTCTTCAAAGCAAATTCAACACAGCTTTCTAATCAGCAATGATTATTGCAAACTAGACTTGGCATTAAAATTTAAAATGTAGGAAAATAATAACTGTAAAGGTCCAAATTTTATGGAAGACCAGAATGTAGGTTCCTATGTGGGTTCCTATCATGACTCACTTTGGAATCATTTTTATGAAGGTGATTTGAAAATGGAATCATGAACTCATAAGTCCCCCAAGCACTTGAAAAACTCTGTTATACTTTGTATTTCCTTTATTTCAAGTTTGGATGTTCCGTGTTGACTTCTATAGTTGGTATTACTGATATTTTAGCTATGAGAAAAGTATGTTTCAATACCTTTTAAAAAGAGTTCTGTTGCTTTCATTGAAGAAAAAGAGGCCTTTCTAATGAAAGATTGCTATCTTAGCAGTTTTTACAAAGATAAGGCATACAAGGAAAGCATATTATATTATGGTGCAATGTGTTTTGTTGTTTCCCTCCTTCCTCACTCCCTTTTCTCTTTAAGAAGCATCTGTTCTGTGTTATTTCAGTTATTTCAGCTCTTGGGTAATTCATCTAATGATTACATAGATGTTGGCTGGAAGGCAAGACAGTACATTGTAGAGGAAGCTGTAGAGAGGCTAGTAAACACAGGCTTAGGTAGTTTTAAGGGAGGCAAAAACAAAAAAAATACCCTGTTCTGAATGATGCACAATGTTGGATATCATCAGTCTGCATTTTCAGAAGAGCTGCACATTTAGTTGCTGTTGTTGTTCCCAGCAGGGGCTCTCACTTTGAGTTCTTTTGAAATCTGACCATTGGAGATTATTTTGATCCATCCTTGAGTGAGAACACAAAAGCTGAAGTAAATTGTTTCATCAATACAAGTTTATGATTTTAGTTTAAGGATGCCTAGGGCACTGGAATACAGATAAGAGTTCTGGGTGAAAGATAATTGTACATCTTGTTTGTGTATCTATCTGGCATATGCTGTTTAGAATTGATTGGTTTGGGGAAGTCAGATTGAGATGGAGAGGATGTTGTCTGGAAGATGTTTGTGGTTATAAAAATTGGTTAAATTTTAACTATTATTATTTGGACTGACATAGGATGGGACAGATGGGTTTTTTCTCATTTAACTGTGGTGAAAATAGACCTTGATTCAGGTGTTTCTTTTCATGCTCATCTGCTTACTTTACTGTTGTCCTTGGTTTGCAGCAAAGGAATGAGAATTGTTGCAACACCACTTGTGTCAGCTGGTAATGTGGGCTCGTAGGCAGAAAACATTTTTCTGGTCAGCCACAGCATTTACCAGTAAATTATCAAATGCTTAGTTCTTTGGACCTTGAAAGTAGTAATTCAATTTCTGTGGTGAAAGCTGTGGAGCAATGAAAGAGCAAATTGTCCCTTCGTTTTGCTATCCGTTACTGTTTAAAAAAAAAACACAAAACAAACACACAAGAAAACAGAAAACCCAGGAACTGCTTTTCCTATCAGCAGATCATAGGAAATAATGAGCTGGTGCTGAAATAAAGCTCCCCAGCAGGGCTAAGGACACAATATCAAGGTGGTAATAAAAACACGTAAGCATGTTAAACAAAAGCAAGCTCTGCTTTGGCAGGAGTCCTAGAGGTAGTGAACTGCTCTAGATCAGCCTTGGCTAAAAGACCACATGGAATCAGCAGTATTCCCTGTAAATAATAATCCCTACTGTAGTTCCTGTTGCAGCCTTGGGGCTTTTAAAACCCTGCTTGTCCTGTAAGCATCTTCCTGCTCACAAGACAAATTTCCCTGAGAAAGACCAAGCTTTTAAAACAAAGAACAAAAAGGCAAATAATAAACAGTCCATAAATGCCTGTTTATTCAGTGAGTTTTTGGTTGCATATGACAGGTTAAGTGGAGGGAAATGAAAGAAGGATCACATGAGCATTTGCAAATGACAAGGTTGTACATGGAAGGAAAATAATTCACAATTAGGAGACAATCTTCTTTGCATTTCGACAAGTACTCCCTCGAATAATGATGTGGGTAAGGGGTTGAAGCTCAGGCTGGCATCTTTGGAGCAAGCTATTTGGACTGGTAAAATCCCAGTGCTACTTCAGTGTGCTTCATTCATTAAAGCATAAAAAAATGATAAAGGTAAAGCTCTATGTGGCAGTGCGTATGCTGTGGGTATGAGCCTTAATGACTGCAGAGCAGTATTGAAGGAAGCAGGTGATACACGATTTTGCAGTAGCATATTAGCTGACATAACAGGTAACGTGGCAGAATCATTTTGAAGCAGATGCTGAGAAGTTTCCATCACTTATCTGCGGCCACTGATGATGTGTAAGGAAACCCCAGATCACCAGCATGTTGTGATTTTCTTCTCTAGCAATTGTGCCTATGACAGAGGTGAAGAGGCAATGATTGTTAGTGGGAAGAGATGACTTTTTCTGAGGGATGTGTGAATGCGTTGTCAAGATTGGCAGGCTACGAAGGGAAGCACCCTGAATGTCTGATCGTGCTTGGCAGGATGGGAGTGGGGAAGTAGAGTTCATGAAAGAGAAATAGCAAAATTTCTTTTGATAGACTGAATTGAGTAGAGACTTGATTGAAGAGGAGTAACAGATTTCCGAGAATGATTTGGAAGTAATGGGGTTTGTGTGTAGAGCTAAATAACTGGTAATATGTATCTGAAATCATGCACAGTCAGCTTTCAGAAATGGAGAAAAAATGTCAATGAAGTCAAAGCTACTGCACAGACTGCAATAGCTGCAGGGTGATATGGGGCCCAATAAGGGGGATAAGTGAAGAAGGAATTAGCAGGCCAGCCGGAAATCATTTAGGCAGCTGCTTCATCCCTTCACCTGCAGCAATTCGTGCAGGGAGTACTGCTGCCCTTATTTCCCACTGCAGAAATCTCAGGAGGCAGCAAAATTTCAATGAGGAAGTGATGACAGCTCTGGGAATGGAGTTCATAATGGAAGCAACAAAGCAACCTCATCTTCAGCATGTATTTGTGCTCCCGTTATATAGATCTCCTATTTCATTTTATCTACATGACTAAAAAATAGTGTCTAATATTTATTTCTGAACTAGTTCCTGAAAGAAACAATACATGTGTGATTGCTGAGTCTTTTTCCTCTCCAGTTAGCAGCTGGCAACTTTTGAAATAAAGATAGAAAGATAATTATGCTCTCCCACAAGCTAATTGTAGAAATTGGCATCAGATGGGGAAGGAGAGACCCAGATTAGTCCTGGAGGAAAAGGCTCAGCTCTGGTACTGTATGCTTTAGCTTAGCATGGCTGCAGGGAAGTCATTTGCTGGGGAGCATGTTTCTGCAGGCTGCTTGCAGCAGAGATTGGTCCTTACCTGCAGAGTTAATTCTTGGGGCAGGAGGAATGGGGGAGAAAAATGGTGCTGTTGCTAACAGGGAGCGTCATAGGAGAAGATACACTAATCTGTAGGGAACCAGGATTATGGGTTCTGCTGCTTGAGGAACGTATTATTTACCTGTGGGATAACACCTCAGAGTAAATATTTATTTTCTCTATGGAGCAGGTGAAAATAGAATTGACTCCTTTGAATTTCTCCAGAGCCTAGCATAATGTTACTGAACCAACTCTTTATGCTCACCAAAGGGGTTTTTTCAGGTTAATATTCTATGGCCAAAATGCTAAGGGCCTTGAGTTAGCCTCAATTTGAGCCTTACCTTCTAGTTTGGCACATAATGAACTGACTCTTTTGAGTCTCTGAACATTCAAATTCCATCTGAGTCAGTGGAAATGATTGGCACATTTGAAATTTGTGTCACATTTATATCAAAACACAGCTTTGATAGTCTAGCTCGATGGCAACACAATTTAAAGATATGCGCTGTGTGACTTCCCTTTGGGCCTCTGGCTGGTATTTCTCATTTCCCACAGCTGTGCCCTGCAGCGCTACTCAAAAGTACATGGGTTCCTATTTCATCTTTTATGATGCAACTGAACTAGGGCTGATCCTGCAGAGGTGTGGAGTGGCAAAGATGGAGCTCTTCATGGCTTTCACACTGTAGCCTTTGCTGGTCCTGCCTTTGTGTTTCTAGCAGGTCACAGGAAGCATGGCATTCTGTTTCATCAGAACACAGCGTCCAGTTTGCCCCCATCTCCCTAGATGAGCACTTGCTGCTTTCATTACTGTTTGATGTGGATCCTGCTAGAGTAGCAGCCCTGCAAAGCATCTGCTGTGTGCTTGGTTCTCTGCTAGCAAGGAGGGGGGGGACTGAAAGGAGGTAAAGAGAGAGAAGTTGGAGGCAAGCACAGGGAAACAGAAAAATAGTGCACGGGAAGAGTGATTGCAGTAAGTTACCTATTCATACTGCTCTCTGACTTTCGTGTTTGTCCTAAAGGTTTTAGAAAACATCAAACTGTTTGAAACATGATTGGTAACATTTTAATTAAATTCCTGCTAACCATCCTTTTTATCTAGTCAAACGTTTTTATGGTACTTCTCTTCTGGCACATCACTCCATCTAGTTTGAACTGCTGTAAGTTGAGGTTTACAAGGCACTTTCACAAGGCTGCTGCATATTCCAATGTCTGAGACAGAAACTGTGCTTTTTGATGCCTCTCTGCTGAAGTTTGACCAAAATGTTTTTCTGTACGTCTGATTAATTCTCAGTGCTGAAAAATTTCTCTTGCCATTACTTTCTCCTAATCGTTCCTTGTACATACACTTTCTTGGAAATGAAGTCTATGTAAGTTTTGCTGAAACAGGTCTGTTGCTATTATTTTCCTGGGACTTCTGAAGAAAGGGAGGTATCTCACATAAACACTTTTCTACTAACTGTAGAGTGAATTTTTAACATCAGGTTGGTAATAATAGATTCCTGCTAAGAAAACATCCCTCCATCCTCAGCCCCCAAATGGCTAGTAACTAAAATGTTTACATGCCTGTTATTGCCATCGCTTATACAATCTAATTCTTCAGTGCTGGTCCCATCACTCTGTAAATTTCAATTATGTTATTAGCAATAGCTCTTCAGTGCAGTAATTGGTACACTCACTTTATCTAATGGGGTATTTTTCATCTAATTGACTTCAAATTTATCATATAAATGTCAAAGCCAAATTTTCCTATAATAACCTATTATCTCTGCTGTTCTAGCTCACTGCACCCACAAGAAACAGAGCAATAATAATCTTTTGGAATAATGAAGGACAGCAGTTTAATTCACAGGGTGCTGAGCGTAATGACAGCTACTTCTTACCTGTCAAAACCAGAAACTTTTAATATATTCATTTAATTAGACTGCAGGTCCTATTCAGGTGGTACTTTTCATCTTACTATGGATGAATCTGGCTTCTGCTAGAAAATGAGAATGTCTATTGTTTAGATGATGGACTTGCTGTGAACATGTTTTTAGACGTGTATTCCCATTATCAGAAGCTTTCAACTTTCTCTCTTTCTATAGTGCAATCAATTTTAGCACAAGAAATAGGCTGTTATACCATGACACAGAAGTGGTAAAGATACAAAGAAAGAGGCTTTTTAATGTGTAAATGACTTTTTGAGAACAAATACGTGGAGGAGAAATGGTGCAAGTATAACCATCAATCCCATAGATTTTACATAGGTTCAGCTAAAACTGAATTACCATATCAAGTTCCAGAATTGAGATTTATCGTTAAATAATTCTGGAAGTCAAGGCAGGTGAATGGAAAGCTCTAATGGTGAACTTGAGTTACAAAATGGTAAACCTGGACTTAGAATTCTGTCTCTTTTTAAATTTCATATATATATTTTTAAGACTTTTAAGGACATTTTCTCTAAGATATGTGGCTTTGATACTTCTCATTCTAGCATACGGCAGAAGGGACGCAGTCGCAGGGGCTGGATCGCAATCTTGTGAGGACAAACTGCTGCCATAGCAGCTATTTATGGGAGTACTGTGCCTTTGTTTACCAGTATTGTTTTGCATCATTGGAAAGCAGATTTTGGTGACAAGTTTCCTTCACTATCTTCCTCAAAAGGAGAAGCCTGCAGAGGGGGTTCTCTCTATTCCTTTCCTTTATTACCTTCTTGTGCATATGGACAATATGTGGATCTTGGTGGATTCATTTTTGGGTATGAATTGATAAGATGCAAACTCCTCTTCCTAGGAAATACAGTTATTCTGCCATTATAAACTTTTTAGTTTTGCATGCATCAAGCAATGCCTTAAGTTCAGGGAAGAGGCAAAGTTTTAATGCTGAGAATTGATGGGACAACTTCCCAGCTTGCCCCTTTAAGATGTAATTAAAATTACCATATTTGTCATTGTGATTTTTTTTGGGCAGAAGTATCACACATGAACGGAGTAGCGGGTTTCAGCACACTTGCAGAACTGAGCTACACATGTAAAATAGTCTCAATGTTATGAAGAGGCTCCAGCAAGAAAAGAAAGAATGATCATGAAACTGGAAGCCATGATACCCTTCAGTATATGCCATATGGCAAACATTTATATGGCCTTACTTGAGAGGTAGGAGTTTAACCTGCATAAATTGAACTTGTTGGCTGAAAATATTCCTTCTTTATAGAAATCTACTAGCTGTAAGCAGTGGGGAGATTCTTACATGGAATAGGAGAAGGAGGGATAGTTTCCTGGAGTGGGTTGGAAGCATTCATCCTATGGGTGTGATCTTCAACGTTTAAATGAGATACCAAAGAAATTAAGTAAGAAGTCAAAATGTTCTACAGAAGTTTGCCCCCAGCAGGTTATACCTTCACAGTGTGAGGGAAAGTTTTTGGTACTCAAAAGAAATTCCTAAATGAGTGCCCCAAATATTTTAGGTAATTACGCACAAAAATAGAGGCAAGTTGAGCCCCAGGAGCTCCCCACTGAGTCTGTTTCAAATATTTTCAGGAGCTGCATTTTCCTTTATCCCCATTCCTTTACTGCATAGTGCACATCTGTCACTCAATGGTAGGTATTATAAAATATTGGCAGAATATTGGCTGAAGAAACACATTAAAAATTTCAAGGGAAATGTTCATCAACACAATTCCTTTGTATTATAAAAGAAAGAAACTAAAGTGCATGTTGATTTTTTTTTTTTCTTTTTAATGGTAAATGTTGAGAATATTTTTCCAAGTGCTTGAAAATATAGAAAGAACACTTTCTGTGTATTCAATGCATGAATGTCTAAAAGTTCAAAGGTTTTGTTTAATGTGACATGTCCAGATATATTAGGTTGTGGAAGGAAGGTTTACATGATCTTTTGAGCTCTCCTCATTCATTTGCCCTTTCAGTCTTGGCTCTCTTGGGATTTCATTGTTTCATATTCTTTATAAAACCAAGAATGGGGCAAGGGATGCTCCTAGCAACCTTCTCTAGAAATATAAATGAGTGGTGGAATTATTGAGGAGCTGGTGTGTGGTGTTCAAAGGAAGAATTTTTGACGTGAAAAATGGGAGTAAAAAAAAAAAATAGTAGGTGTAGGAGATGAAAAACTTTAGAGAAAATATTATAGGAAAAAAAGACAAGGAATGAGGCATCCCTATGGAAATGGTTTCTAGCTTCTCCAATAAATCTCTGTGGTGGTTTAAAAGCCACTACAGAAGACAGTTTGACAAGTAGAGAAAAATGTTATTTGTTAAGAATTTAACAGAAGAAACTGTGCAAAGCCTTGAAAAAATGCCTAGCGTGACTGTACAGAATGAACACGTAACTGCTTTCTGAGTTGTGACCTGTATACCCAGGCTGGAAGCTGTTTCTCTTTGAGGAAGGTATCCTGTTCCCAAATGCCCTTCCTGTTACCAGTGAGTTGACAGAAACTTGTCGCAAGTTCTCATAGACATTACTGAGGACTAGTACCAGAAGAATCATTTGGCCTTTTGGATGTGTTGATTCATGGAGTTTCCTTTTGGATTCTGACCAAAATATGATAATAGCTTAACTGTATATATAAAAAGAAAAAAAGAAAAAAAACAAAAAACAAACAAACAAACAAAAAAAAACCAACACCACCACAACAAAACCTGTATAGAAAGCATCCATCAATTTTCCTTTCAAGGAATAGTAATAAAGTTATCTAAGAGTTACCTCGTGTTTCTCAAAATGTAAATATATGACACAACATCAAAATAATTTAAACGTCTGCCCAGAGCAATTATTTACAGCAGGGCTCGACTGATCATTATTACAGATAGCTATGTTTTAGTACAGGGTCTGCTCACAGCTTAAGGATATGCTGTTGGTTTGGTGTAGGTTTTTACTTATTCACCTGTCTGTAGCTTCAGATAAATTAAAATGGAAATTGTGTACCTAGATGCTTCACGCAGCTTTAGAAATATCAGGTTTTTTATTCTTCCTTTGCCGGAGGGCCAAATGTCTTCCATCAGTAGAAAGATGACAGTTTCTGAGTGTGGGTTGGAAAGACAATTTGAATTGACATCTACTTTCTTTAAAGTTTCAGCTCCTTAAAATAACTGTCCTTTCACAGAAAGAGTCCTGTCTCAAGTCAGAAATGAGAATTCACACACACACACACACACACACACACACACACACACACACACACACACACACAAAAAAAAAACCACACACAAAATAAACCACAAAATCAAACCAAAACAAATAGCCCTATAGAAAATGAATCAGAATTGCTGCAGCTGAGCCATTATGATTTTAGATTACCTAATTGTGGTGCAGTAAAAGGTATTGCTGCTCCAAAGTGATATAACATAATCTGCCTTTTCAGACTGGTTCAAATAACTTTGGTCTGCTGTGTCTGCCTGTGCAAGAACTGCAGCGAGTATACGATGTAAGGCAACCAAATTTAATATGTCTATCCTTTCATGTCAGTGAGTTTTCCAGATTAAAGAGACCTTATAGTTGAATGAGCTGCATAGACACGTGAGAGAAATAAAAAAAAAAATCCATTTCTGTGCACTGAGGAGGCTGAATTAAGTTTATGTGATTAAATAAAGGAATCCATTAACACATTTCCTTCTATTCCTGTTCCATATGCATTATTAAATGCAAAAGAAATGGTTTACAGATATCTTCTTATCGAAGATCTTCATAAAGAGTGAAATAGGGAAATGTTTTTCTGAAAAGATGTGCCAGATAGGTGTTTTTTATAGTGCTGAAATGAAGAAGAGATTACAATTTACACAGAAGAATGGGAAATATACCAGGTTAGATATCCAAACAGTGCACATGTACACACACAAGATCTTACCTAATCTGTGAAAAATGTACATGAGCACAGCTTTTTCAAGTGTCAGGTAGTTCAGATTATTTGGAAGATTTTACCAACTTTTGGGGGAGAGAGGAAGCCAAAAGGGGTGTGTGAATCCTGATAGGCCCTCAGACTGTATGGCAAATTGGGCTTTAGCTGCTGCTGCTTGTCCTCTTTGTTCATGCGCAGGTGTTCCTGCAGCCTGGTTAGGAGTTGGACATGGTGATCCTCGTGGGTCTCTTTCATCTCAGGGTATTCTATGATTCTATGGCCAACAGAAGTGCTTGATCAGATTCATTGGAAAGTAGCAGTGTTGGGTTGGTGTTGCTGTTCCTGATTCAGGATATTCCTGAGTAGTTTTGGTTCCAGCTGTAGCAGTGCTGATCACCTCAGGATTTCTCTGTTTTGGTGAGGTTCCATCCCCTCTGGGGCCCAAATTCTCCAATCTTGTGCCGATGAGTATGTTTACATAAGTATTTTTCTTTGGCTGCGTGAAGAAAATATACTCTTGTGTAAGTATTTGCCAGACTGAGCCTTAAATCTGCAGTGTAGTATTTCCCTGTGCTGTCAAATATTCATCATGCTTTACTCTAGAGATGGCTGTATTTCAGTGAAGAGCTGAGCTGGTAGATCAAGACTTTGAGTCTTGCCAGAATTTCACTCTGAGTAGTTCTGCTGAACAAAACCGGCCTGCAACAAGCCCAAGTAAGCTTGCTCATCTGGGTAACAACTGATGGATCAATTCCTATTTCTACAAATGTTCAACGGAGGATATGTTAGATTTTAAAGAGATATTTTATAATGAACTCACCGAGTACCTAAAAATAATGGTAAGCATTTCTTCCTAGATGAATGATACAGCAGTATCTGAAATGGTTGGATTTTCACAGTGTGTGTGGATGTAATGGTGCGCTGGACCTATCTGGTTCCTCAGTCAGCTGCTATCAGAGCCAGGGTGCAAGATAGACCTTTGTTCTTATTCTCTACTTGAAATCCTTTGATGCTTTTTCTCAATGTAAGTAAATGCCTAATAGCTTACGTTGGTTCTCATCTTCCTAATCAAAATACTTTGAGGAGAGAGCTCTTGAATTCTAGGAATCAATGGAAAACACACACTGACATTCTCAGTATTGAATCAGGTCCCAAATGGTTGTATTGGTGATACCATGCGTAGGAAAATGGAACTGTACTGTGCTGAGTTGTTAACTGCCCACAGTAATACAAATACTCGTTATTTTTCTCTTCCATTGATTCTCTGAGTTGCTTATGGGCAATTCCAGTTAATGATAAGCAGGTTTCAGGTATGTATTTGAGATCTGCATGTTTCCAAGTATTTATTTAAAGTTTTATACTGATTGCATAGAACTCTAGAGCAGAGTCTCCAGATGTTGAATATGCTGCACAAAGCAATGAAGTACTCGTGTATATTAGCGTCATTGTCAATTGTTATGAGCACAAACAAATTCAGCCTTTCATTGCCCATTGTGCTCGAGTACTTTGACTTAATGAACCCCATCCTAAAGAGAACTCTATTAGCGCTTGCAGATGTCGCTATAAATGTAGGGGTGAAGAAAAGCTTTAGGATGTGAAATAATCAGGCTGTATACTGCCAGTCTCTTGCTGTTAGTGGAGTATTTGAAATTCTCAAATTGGTTTCTTCTGAATGAATACTGAATTTTAAACTCCTGCTTGCAATTCTTTGTCACTTAGTTAATAAGACATGCTTGAGGGTGACTAAATTCCATCTCCAAGAAACTTACCTTTTTTAGAGATTCTAATCTACATCACGTAATTAGAGTATCACAAGGACTCTGAAAGGGTGATAAGCCTCTTAGAATGCTTGATCGATAACATTGCGTCCTAACAGTTGTGGAGAAAGGACTGCCCTTTGTTAGCCCAGGTGTTTTATGGACAGTTGCCTCTTTTTAGGATCTGTGCTAGGCGCTATTTTTTTTTTTCTCTTTGGATACGAAAATCTGTTGTAAATTTTCATTGACCTCATAACTGTCTATCTGTTCCACTGAATGGGCTGAATTAATGAAACTCCAATGCTCAAGGTCGAAATGCTGTAAATAGTAATTCAGTGCCCTGCAGAGTCCCCAATGATGTCTGTGTGCAATAAGGCGCAAGGAAGCTCAAATGATGACATTTTGCCCAAACAATCTGCTCAATTCTATTGCTGTATCAGGGTCTTTTGATGTCTCTGCAATGTCATCTAAAGTTTCCTGCACTGTTTGAGAGAGACTTCTGTGCACTTCAATTATAGCTTTTATTCAGCAATACCATTTAATTCCTGACACTTACTTCAGTTTGACAGTCTCTGATTTAGCTGTTATCTATTTTTCTGCAATGTCAGGAGTGGCATGATAAAGTGGGCACTTTGACTATAAACAGGATCTGGACAGTTCAATAAAAGTTCCTTGCATGTTTAATTCCTCGCTGTCATGGCATCAGCAAAAAGCATATAAGAAGATTTAAAGTGATCTTAGTTCACTTCCTTTAGCTCACCTAAACACAGTCCATTAATGGATTTGTGCTCTATGCATAAACGCATATTAATTGCAATGCATGCTATTTTTGTGTGGCAAGACAAATTAGGATTCAATTGAAAATTTCAGCCATACTTTTGCATTATAAGGAAATCTGCACTATACGGAGGGCCCAGGTGATCTCTGCATGTAACAGAAATTATAACTAAAATGTTCAAAACCAAGTCAGTTTGCTGAGGTTGTCACATTAGCAGTTGTTTCATGTGTGTGACAAGGATGCAAAATGAACTCGTTCTCTATATAGAAAGTTTAAATCTATGGCCTACGAGTAGAGAACTCGGTGAGTCTAAAATTCACATCTCCATTCATACAATTTAAACTTTTCAACATTGTAAGTGAAAAAGAAAAATCACTATGCCACACAATTACACGTGGATGAATGTTTATTTAAGTAGATGTATACAGCACGTGCAAAAATAAGTCCTCTAAACTTCTGTTTGTGAGCTGTAGCTGTAAGGCTTTCTTGAAGATGTAGCCTGTGCCATTACTGCTGTGGTTTTTGTTTTGAACTTTATTTGGCTCTTTTTTTTTTTTTTTTTTTATTAAGTCTCAACAACAACTGGCAGTAACTTCTACATCTTTTCTTCTGTGTTTTTGCTATAGCCTTAATTGGAGCTGAATTAGTGTTTGTTAACGTTTTCTGTTTTTAATAGTGAGAAATGCTGGGATCAGTTTAAAAAAAAAATTAAAAAAATTACAGCCTCTTAAATAACATGGACACAATGATAACTCCAGACTTAAGTAGCCTGTTTGCAATAGCTATGTAATGAAAGGTTGCAACTGCCCAGAAACAGGTTAAATAGCAGAGGTATTATTTTCATTTCCTTGTGGAAACCAGACCGTGTCCTATGCTTTCCTTATTACCTAGCCTGTATGGAATTAATTTTGAAGAAAGAATATTTAGAAATTATGGGAATACTGGTAGTAGCAGGTTTTGGTAAGTGATAAGCCTGTGAATAGTCTTGGAATGCTGCTGGACTTTGAAACCAAAGAGATGAGCACCTACATACTGTCATCTCTCTGCTGGTTGCAAGCCTGTTTCTCTGATTTCATGGGACATATGCTGCCACTGAGGAGAAATGTCCAAGGTACAGAAATAAACACCTTCTGCATCCTATTCTCACTTAGTTTCTCCTTCACTAACAATAGATTTCAAGCTGCTAACTGACTCTAACTGCTGTCCCAGCAGGGGTTAATTATAAAACAATTGCAATGGATGCACTGTTTGATCTGTTGTGCATATAATTTTCATTATTTTATGTCCTTGTTAGTGTTTGAATACATGAGTCTGGTAAAAGTGAACGAAAGCAATAGTACTTGAAATAAATTTTTTATTCTCTTTTTGCTCAGCCAGCTCTTCATTTAAGGCAACAGTTACCAGTTGATAACGAGTACATTTGAAAAGTCAGTTTGAAGAACTTTTCTCACAGTTTGGCCTTTTCTTGTTGCCTTCCATTTTAGCTGACTGCAATCCACGTTGCAAATGAGCTGGTTGGGGGTGGAGGAGGGGCAAGGCAATAAAAAAAAAAAAAGCTAAGTTTATGCTGGGAAGAGAAAAGGCTATTGCAATTTTAGTGAAAAAGTAGAGCTTAAGAAATGAATAGGTAAGTCTTGAGACGCTGTCCTCTAGGCATACTGGAGCTCAATAGCCAGCATGTGTCAAGGTAATAAATGCATTAGAGAAATATTCTTAATGGGAAAGAGTAAATCACCTCCAGATTCAGCAGAGCTTACTCAGGAAAGAACAACTATTTGAGATTAACTTCTTCCAACTTGAAAAACAAAAAACAGCCAACAAAAAAAACCACCAAAAAATCGTGATGGGCCCTATTCTTATCACTCTTTAGAGTGGTTTATGTCCATGGTCTATGAAGGAAGTTGCTTCTGATTTCCACCAGAGAGTTAAGATGATAGACTCACAGCCTCTGAGCACAGCAGCAGTGGTGACATGCAGAAGGCTCCGTAGGATCACAGCTCAGATCCTCCGTGCTTTCCTCCGCTCTTGGTACACGGTTGGATCACAGAACTGCAGTAAACTATGCTAGAACACACTTCTCTGTTGTAATTCTCTCATTACTGAGTTGTAGGCTGGTTGCAAAGGAGCGGAAATACCTATTAGAGTACTTAGACCATCATTCCAGCTTTACTTGGACAGATAAATTTCTCCTTCATGTCTCCCTTCAGACTTTCTGTCTGTCTTTGATATTGAACTGCCTAGTAAGAACCTCAGTGCCTGCAGGGCCGTGTATCCTGGGACTCAGTGTGGTTCAGGATCCAGCTTCAGTGGTGGCAACAAAAGCAATTACTTGAAGAAAGTATATGAACTTCGCCGCTTTGTGCAGTCCACTCTCCTTGTACATCCCCAGCATCCACAGTCATGAATGTTGATACTCTTTTTAGTGTCTGGCTTTGGACTTATTGCCCTTGAGCTTGCCTAATCCATTTTTTTAAAAAGTACTAGCTTGTAACCGAGTACCTCTTTGGTCTACGTATTTTGTAGACAAAAGACATGGCTTCAGTACTCGTCATTCTGGTGTTGCAGAGTTTGGTGAACAACAGTTCTGTATTCAGTTATGCCCCTCTCCAGGGCAGTCTGAAATACGTTTTATTTTTTTTAATTGATGTTACAGGCAGTGGTATCAGTGCTTGTTAGATGACAGATTTTAAATTTTCAGCAGCTCTTACTTTAATTCAGTAATTGGAAACAGGAGTCTAGCAGAACAGTCCACTGGGCATCAGGATGGAAAGCTTAACATTGATGTTGCAAGGGGACTTGTTAGAGAAAAGTTACTGGAAGAGCTCCTTAACAGCCGTGCCCAGCTAGCATTCAATGTGAACAGGGAAAACTGGCAACTTAGCAGTTTGTGAAAGACATTATCAGGTAATTTTGTGAAAAAGGCTGAATTGATGTCTGATTAAACTGTGGAAAATATGTGTCTTCATTCATACCTCTTCCTCTGCTCTTCTGGTCTGTCCTGGCAAGCTGCATTTCTCTTTGCGGAATCCCCTTCCCGTCCATACTTGGTCTGTGTGCCTATTGCCAACCATGGACCTAGTTTCTCTGCAGCAGTGCTAAGGAGAGTAGGAAAGAAAATAATGAAAGAAATAGCTTGGTAGCAGTGAGAAAGAAGATAGTCAGAAAGTAAGACGACATCATTTTTTAAAAATCCTTCAAGTTGAAGGCAATTCTACAGTATTCAGAAAGGTGAGGAAGCAGTTAAAATCAAGTGTTATTTAAGTATGAATAAGGTTGCATGATTTCTTAAAGTTTGTTACAAAGAAGTTTTCCATCTGCAGCTCACAAACCACCTGTGAAATGTAGGAGGTTTCAGCTGAGTTACAGCCAGCAGCTCTTGTATGCCAAATATGATGTACAATACTCCCACTCCTAAAATTGTCTCAAACTCAGTGTCAAAAAATTCATGGAAGATAGAAAAGCTATGAAGACTCCATGCCTGCATTTATGCAGTGACAGAATGTTGTCTAAATGGGAGCAAGCTTCCTTCCAAACCACAGTGCAGGCAGCATGGAAAAGGGTCATCTCATAGAGACCCAAAGGGATGCGGCAGGGGTTAACACCCTGGGATAGCAATTGGGATGTGAGGAGAGTTAAAGAATGAACAGAGATAACGAACAAGTGGAAGTAGGAATTAATCTTTCTTGATAATAGTGCGTGAGTTAAGGTTGAAACTCCTAAGGAGAAGAAATGAGGAGCAGGAAAATGCAGTAGAGAGGGGCACAGACATCAAGGTGAGGCACAGAAGGCAGCTCAAGAGAACTGAGTTCATTGCTTCTTTTGTCTGCAAGTATCTGTGAAAACTGAAAGCAAATATTTCTCATGCAGTTTTAACAATGGCTCCCAGAGAAGACAGCAGGCTGCCACTGTTGTAACTCCATTGCCTTCTCTGTGGGAAGGCTCTGCATGGTGGCATGGGGCAGCGGTCCATAGGTAAGCCTCTGCTGGCTGTTGCTTCATAGTCTAATTTCAATTTGCTTTAAAAAATAATCCCAGAAAACAGTATCAGAAGGCAATCACTGAACTATTAGAAATGTTAGACAGTCTCAAATTCATGTCCATCTTCATATAAATATTTTGGTACAATTAAGAAAGTGATTATGCTTTCATCATTTTGTGCATTTTGCTGACTAACATTCTATAAGACTCACAGTCGACGGGATATCTTTCCCAAGGCCTCAAACTCAATTTCTACTGAAATGCAGCAGAAAATGCTCATTACACCTCTCTGTCATCTAGCCCCAGTGAAAGTGCTGGCTCCTTATATATGGATGCAGTTAGATGAAGAGAGTACATCCTGGAATTCATACAACTATATCTGCAGTTGGAAATGCTTTTCCAATAACATTTTACAACTAGAGGTAGAGAAGGTGTTGCATTTATGTCTTACGCTCACGTCACATGCTTGCTCTAACAAATGCAGAGGATCTTCCTTGTGCTGTCAGCTCCTAGTTGGGTGCATTTAATAAGATGAGTTGCTCTTGATCTCCCCACAACCTGCTTACTGCAGCATATGCAAAACATTAGGTGGAGAAATGCACAGAGTAGCTGAAACTCCTAAGCCTTTTGCAATGGGTACCTGCCTCTTGGGTGGCTTTTTTTGTTTGTTTTTCTCTGACAGTCTTTTGCTATGGCCATATTTACTGTGAACTAATGAAGGAGGTATTTGTGGCTGGGGAAGAGATGTCACGACAGCACAGTCACAGGAGTCTGCCTGGGTGACAGCTCCATCTATTTGCTTCTCTGAGAGTGTCACATGAGCTCTAATGAGGGAAAATGCCCATCAAACTCCGCAGCTTCAATTGGACTTGGGGACGAAAATGAACGTAGGTTCACAGCAGAAAAATATCAAGGTTGTTCAGTCATTCTACGAACTTTTTTTTTTTTTTTTTACTAACTGTATTAAGGCTCTTTTTTTTTTTTTTTTTTTTTTTTTTTTTTTCCTCTTTGATGGAATCTTCTTATTTGGTGCATTTCACAGCATAACGCTCCACAAGGCCCAGAAGGGAAAAAAAATCTCTGTGATAAAATTTTAAAGTGGAATGTTTTCAGAAGCCGGGGGAGTAATGCATGGAGGGAAGTGATGCGAAATTTCTTTTGACAAAAAGATGACAAGAGACGCGACTGAAGAGATTTATGCGTACTTTGGGAGGAAAAACCTAACCTGATACATCTGATAGCTGACTTGGGATGAGTCATTCACTCTTTATTTGCAATGAAAAACCGCTTTAATGATTTTAACATTTACCCATTAAATTTTTTTTCCTTGATCTATAATTCAAAATGCTATACCAACTCCTTGAAGGTTAGGACACACATTTATTGTAATGTGGAAGTGGATCACCAGGTTGTTCCATCACTGTGCTAATCTCAGCACTGGGTGGAAGGTTTTAGTTGGGACCTTCTGTGAAAAGAAGCTCCTGCCAATGCAGTTCTGGTGGAAGATATTTAAAATAATGATTTCTGGTGCTGAGTCACAGTGTTGTCATAGCGCTATTAATAATAAACTGGGAGAGCATTTGTCTTGCCATATGGGATGGAGTCTAAATAGTCCAACGTCTGCCTCTGGAATTGGATGGCATTATATAACGTTATGGCATGAAGCACATACATTGCCACTTCCTTCTGCCCTGCCTAAATGCATAAGACAGAGTTTAACTATTGAAGAAATGGAGTGTTGTTAGAGAAAGCTGTCTTGACTTCACTTGAAGGCTGTGGCAATTCCTTCTCTGCCTCAGTCACTGGTAAGGAAATCTGGTTAAATTGTGTTAAATTCAGTGTACATGCTCATATTCAGAAATAAAATGTCTTTAATTTGATTTTAACTTAGATTGCTTTGGAAGTCGGGTAAAGAAATTGAATCAAGGCTTTTTTAATTCTGAATACAAATATCTGAATAACGGCTTAATGCAATTTAACTAAACCATTCAGATTAACCCTTTTTCTCCCATGCTGAAAAACACAGGGCATGCTGTGTAGACTGTGTGGCATTTTAACAAGATGGTAATTTGGAATTTGGCAGCAGTTTGGGATTAACATTGACTGCCGTGTACATGATTTTAGACATCTTTTCCAATGTTGATGATTCTATGATGTTGTGATTCTATGATACACACAGAAGCACATTTACCTGCACGCTGATATGTAAGGAACGCTCAGGGTTTAGCACTGGCTAAATTGAAATGCAGTCAGCTGTGGTGCACTGAGCACTGTAGGGATAACAGGCAGCTCTTTGACCTTAGACAGTCTCTCTAACCTCCTGTCAGGCCAGAGAAGAGCATAGTTATCCTCCCAGGATGGGCAGCATGTGGTAGTATGTCCTATTTTTCAGTGAGACTCACCAGCTGTGCCAGCACTGAGCAAATTGCTGCACGACCAGTTCTTGACAACTTGCATCACACAGCTGTTTGGGTTTAAATTAGGATTTAGTCCTCTTGTGAAGCTCAAGGGTACTTAAGTGTGGTCAGCTGGGTTCTCTTTCCAGCCAAATGTCTCAGCAGTACATCTTTTTGAGTTTACTGTCACCAGCAATGTTTTGTATATGAGAAAGCAGAATTTCTGTGTTGTCTTAGGCCATTGGATTTTGTCATCCTCACCTGTCAGCAGGTAAAATTACCTTGCTTCTCATCTCCTCACACATCTCTGTCCTTGTCACCTTCATTGTGTCACCTTTCATGGGAGGAAGTCTTGGACTTCTCCTTTGTCTGCTGAACTTTCTCAGATTGCCCTTCTCAGTAACGTGTCAGCGCCAAATATATTTCATAGCCTTCCTGTCCCAAGTCATTTAAATGCTATCCCAAAAATGATATTGCATGAGGAGTAGGAAAGGCAACTCTTGAAAAATATTCTCAGCACCTTAACTAATGGGGAAAATACAAAGCAACGCAGCAACTAAAGCAATTATTTAATATAGAAAAGCAATGGAGTAGAGTTGCTTTCTTACTGCTATCTCAATCAAATACAATTGTTAAACAGCCATTCCAGCAAATTAAAAAAAATAACACAGTGTATTCTTGTGCCAAGATAAGATGAGAGAGAGAGATTTTAAGCTGAGGAATTCGGTCTTGTAGCTTAAACCATAACATTCTCCTTTTTTGGAGATGTTGTTGATGTCTGTCCTTAGTTGAGGGCTAGAGCATCACCACTGTTGCCAGACATGAATAAATCTAGCTTCCATGTCTGCCTGAAAACTGTATTGGGAAAAACCATTAAAATAAGGAAAACTGAATTAGGATTTTATGATTCTGAGAAAGCTGCAAACCAGAGATAACAAATTAACATTTTTTTATGAACAGCCAGAGCACGCGTCTCAGGACAAGCTTCTACATTTGCTTCATGGAAATGTGTACTAAAACGTGTGGAAGGGAAATGGAAAAATATCTCAATTTCTAATCATGCTACTGTCTCATTAAGGACAGACAACATCCGGATTCTAATTCAGAAACTATTATTTTTCTTTTACAGAAGTAAGAACCTGAGGCTGCCTGAATGAAGTTTTCCTTATAAGAATACTCCAGTGCTAACGATGACAACAGTGAAGGAACCAGCAGTTCATTACTGGAGGATGCTGCTGGGGGAACATTGACATAAGGGCAGGTAATTAGTGCTTCTGTTTCTACTAAAATTAGGAGGGGGGGGGAAGAGGAATTTAGTCACTAGAGCAAGGGGATTTTTAAATTGCAAAGAAATTTTATTTACTGTGTAAATCCAGCTGAACTAAGTAAGCTAATCAATATGATGGGCAAATTCTATTAACAGTATAAAAATGCCAACTGAATAATTAAATTGTAGTATGGAAGAGTAAATACTTTGAAGAAAAGGACAAAACTGACAGAGCCTGAGTAGGTCCATGGAGTTAGTTGTCTTCAAATGTTTTCTGCCTCTCTAAAATAATCAGACATAACACTGTGTATTGGCTCTAGCTGTATAGAACCTTTACTATTGCCCAAATGAGACAAGGCATACGTGTTAGAAATGGGAAGAGAGAAAATTAATCTGCTTGAATGCCAAAAAGAATTTGAGTCAGCAGAAGTTGGAAGAAAATTTCAGGTCATATTTGCAAATCCTTGATGAATAGTTCTGAAATGGACCTCAGTGGAATCAGGTTTTGGTTTTGATGTAGCAACATTGGAACCCAGTAAGTTAGAACAATGATGAATTTGGTACGGACTCCTCAATGAAGATATGTGGAATTAGACAAATGGTAAGGTTTGGGTGAAAGGGCTTGTTGTTTTTTTTGTTTGTTTGTTTGTTTGTTTTTAATTTGGCAAATTCCAAACAATTTTTTTAGTAACAGAATGACTGGTCAGGGATGGGCTGTTGGTTTTTTTTTATGTAGTGCCTAGAATAATGATCTTGATTGGAACCTTTCACAGCTTCAAATAAATTGAACTATTTTTCTTGCTTATACCTGTGTGGGGATTTGGGAGTTAGGACTGGTTTTGGCAGTGGCCTGCATGCTGGGCAGTGGAGGAATGAATAAATGAGAGTTAATGTGGTTGGTGAAGCATGGTGATTTCTCTTACAACATTACCAGTTGCAGAAAAAAATCTATTTAGTTTAATCTGCTTTCTTTTTTTTTTTTTTTATTCTTCACATTGCAATCAAATAAACTGAGGAGTTCAGTTTTGTGTCAATAGGAAAATTAATTAGCGTAAATTGTAAACCCACTCTCTTTCTGAGAGTGTTAGGTTTTCTTGTTATTCCCTTTTAAATGGAATCCTAGAGGAGAAAAAATCCTAAAGGAGAAAAAGTCAGGCATAAATATTGCATTATACTTAACTGATTTATATTTATGAAGCTAATTCCACTTCTTAATGCAATCCAAACAGGAAAAATGCTTCTCTGGTAAGGCTGTTATAAAAGTTGGATCAAGTATGCCAGTGCAATCAAAATGTTCTGGGGCTTCTGACCTGATCGTCTCATTTTTTACGTGGCCTCTTCCCATTCTCTCACGTTATTTTTCTCAGTTTAGCAAAGTACTCCAGTGAATTTCTTCTTGTCTCAGAAAATCACTGTGCAAAATACATATCAGGGGTGACAACTGCATCTGACCTTCATGTAAATTATATAAAAGAGCTGGTCAACTTGGAGCTGTAGCATATTTGAAATTTAGCCCTTGACATTGTCACTCTGTTGAGATGAGGATGCCTGGAAACTGAGGGGCTTTTCACAGGATGACATAAATGGCACTCTTCATATTCACTTCAAAATTGAGTAATGTCATAGATCAGGTGTATTTCCTGATGTAATGTGAAAGTGCATCAAGTTACAACAGGGATTAATGAGGGACTCTAGGAGTTCAGTTTTCCATGGTCTCTTCTATTATGAAAGGAACTAATTGTTTGCTGTCAGAGACGAAATTATGAAAATCTTTGATATATTTGCAGCATATATTTGCAGCAGTTGTTGAATATGAGTTAGCTATAACCATGCGTTTGAAACTCATTATCACAAGGGAGGTGGGAGCTGGATTGTTAAACTTAGAGGAAAGACAGGAAAGTGTAAATATGAAATAATTTCTAATTGTTTGCAACTTGCTGAAGAGCAAGGGAATAAAGATGGGGTCTTTATTATATACACCTGGCAGAGCAGCCTGTGCTGGTGGGCATTTGCTCTGTGTGATGGGTTCAGACCATAGCTCAGGTACCAAGACAAGGCACTTATGCTGTTGGTTCCACAAATGTATTTAATGCTGTGTTGTGAAGTAGGTGAATTGGACTGAGAACTCTGACAACGTTCCTTAACAGGACCTGAGGAGGGCTGAATGTTGCTCCCCTTGTCTGCCACATAGACCCAATGGCTCTTTTTTGTCTCTGGAATTGCACTTCCTACATGTAAAGCTGTGAAGCTACCTATCTAGAAGGCTGCTGAGGGATGGAGCATTTGCTGGGAGCTGTCACTGATTAGTCAGAGAACAGTATAGATAGTTGCTCAGTGTATCTCTGTCATAGAAAAACTGTCTACCCAAAATGAAGAAGTACGTTCTTTCAGACTGCAGTACATGGGGTCTTGCTGAAGCCTGTTCCTACCATTTGTAGTCAAAAGTTTGCCCTCTCTCCTCACTGACCCATGCTGCTGGCTGGGTCTTTTGTAACAGGGCAACTGCTTATTCATTCATGATTAGGCAGAACCAGGTGGAGCTGTGAATATCCAAACTCAGCCCATATGAGAATGAATTTTCATTATTTGTATCAAACTGTAATGTCTCAGCATGGCTGTAAATCTGAAGTCTTAACCATTGTAGTGTAAAGCCTTGTGTGCCTTGTTACAACAGCATTCCTGGAGGTCTGTCTGGATGAACTTTTATTCCAAAGAGAGCTGTTTACACGTGGTCATGTTGTTAGAGAAGGCAGAGAATAAAGGAAAGTCGAGCACAGACGTGCCTCATCTTAAAGCTGCTAAAGATGTCAGAAGGCAGACAGGGACCATCTGTTACAGAGCAGGTTCTGTTCCCCACAGGCACTGAGAGAAAGGTTTCCTTTGGCTCACTGCTTTTAGGCTCCCTGGGGCTTGTGGTTAGGACTGCCCTTTTGCTCTTCATCTGAGGGTGTCTTTGAATGCAAGAAGAACAATCATGTTTTAAGTATATGTTTTTCTCTTTCTAATTAGCCACTCTCTCTTTTAAAAGTGCAGGTAGATACTACTTCTTTTTCCTGGACCCTTTTATTTTCAGTCCCTTCTTTTATTTGACAGTTCTGTATGGCTAACACAATACCTCATGTTAGATAATTTATTTTCTCTTCAGCATGGAAAGCCATTTGCTTTAACTATTGAACAACATTTTCATTCCATTTAATGAAAACCAATCCATCTCTAGGATTAACAGTGTGAAAACTGACTAAACTTCTGCAAGGTTTTCCTAAAAGACCTACCCCCTAAGCTCCAGTATAAGTTCAAATTTTATGTAAAATATAAATTGTAAAATACAATGTATTTTACAATTGCAATGCAGTGTTATTCATTGTTTGTTCAAGAACAAGCCTTAATTACTGTAATTTAACATATTCCAGCCTTCCTGCCCAAGCCTGTATTAAATCATGGCAATCAGCCTCAATAGAACAATATAATGGAATAGGTACCATTAGTGAGGAACTTAGTATATCCATCAGAAGATACTAGAGACATTGCTGGTGAAGTCAGATTCTGGTGATAGGCAAGCAGCTTTGCTTGCTGAGCAGGTAGAACTGTTGATGGGTTCTTAGTGCTTAGGAGCCTGCCCTTTGGGAAGGCTGCATCAGATAAATCCAGAACACCAAACCAACAAGGAGACTGGGGCCTTCTTGCCTGAGCTGTTGGTAGCTGCTAGGGAGCAGTGGCCACGTGGCACAGAGGGCAGGCTGGCAGCAGAAGCTGTGAACACAAGGTTTGGCCTTCGTTTCTCAGGACATCTACTGAGTTACTGCTGGATGTGCCCTCCCTCATGGTCTGTGTCTCTACAAAACATGCAGTAGATGCATGCTCCTGCCAAACCCCTCTAATGCTGCTTCCAGCTGCTCTCCCTCGTCTCTTTTTCCAGTCTAATGTTAACAGCCCCATCCTAGCTAATAAATTATTTTTTTATTATTTTGGAAAGAGCCTCACCTTGACAAGGTGAAGAATTCTGCCCCTACTGAATCCACTGAGGCTAGTGGATTCACTTCCTTGCTAGCAGCTTCCTTCTTTTTGTGTCAGTCGTAACAAAAAAATAACATGGACAAAGCCGCTGTGGTGACAAATCTCATCGCTGTTGCAGCTCCCAGTACTCCACACTGCAGAGGGATATTCTACAACCTGTCCGTCAATTCTTGGTCATAGCAGAGAGGATTTTTTACTGCCTTGCTCTCTGGAGCCTATAGTGTTTTTCCAGCTGCTTGCAACAGAAGAGTGAGCTGGGGCAAACTAAGTGGCAGGATAATGTATGAATTTGTGCCCTCAACATCTTCAGCATTGTTACAGATGCTGTCTGTTCACAGCTGAGCTCCTGACATCAAGTATCAACTGCCATCAGCTCAATCTGGAGTCTCTTTACAATCTTGATATCTTAATGCTGACAGCCCCCTGCTAGCAGCTTTACTGCTATGCCTAAGTATGGGAGACTGCTAGCTTTCAAATTGCAATAAATCAGCTTATTTGCCTCATCTGTTTGTCTCAACTAGATCTGTATAATGCTGTCAGAAGAGAAACCTGAAACTAGAATGTTCCTCTGCACGCAGCAGAATGGCGCCTCCCCCATTCTGCTTCAGAACAGTGGACTAAGAGTGTTGAAATAGAGTTGTGAACACAATTGATTTTCTGGCTTGACCACTGAAGTGAAAAATGGAAATATGTTCAGCTGGGGTCAATGCGATTATTTTTTTATTTATTTTTATTTTAAGCAACTGCCTGTGGCTTCTTTTTCCCCTAGGTATAAATTAAGGAGGCAGAATCCATCTAGTGGTTACCAATGACTAGAGAGCCACTAAAATTCAAGTCTCTAACTTTCCTGCATGCATAGTAAGCTTTCATCTCAAATTTGAGATATCTTGTATGTTTTATTGCTCCTGATTCTTTTCCCTTCTGATTTACTTTTTTATTTGATTCTCAAAAATGAAAATGTCTTGCAGCATACTCTCTTCCATGAATTAAAGTCAATAAACACTTTTACTGACATCAAAGATCACACTTTCAATCAGATTATTCCATTCAAGTTGCCTCTTATGACCTCTCTAGCATTTCCCCAGTTCTTATTGATCACTGCTTAATTCTGTTTCTCTTTCTTGTCACACTAAGAGAGATTTCAGTGAAGCTGCTGTAATTCAGGGCTTTTTGATAACATATCACCTCAATTTGTGGTGTTTCTCGGGGCGCTTTTTCTCCTAACATAGCATTTGAGTGCTGAAAACATTTTCTTTTCATTAACAGAAGGCTAAATTTTGTGAAACCAGCTTCAGAGTTAGCACTAGAAGACCAGCATCTCTAAATAAATTGCTGCCATCTTGAAAAATACTGAGATTTAAAAAAAAGAAAAAGTTAAATAACTGGTATTTTTTAAGCTGCTTCCTGAAATAAAACTCTTGCTATGTGCTTCTTCATCTCTTTGGATGACGTATTTAGTTCCTGCAAAGGGATATCCATAGCGTGTCTTGATGAAGAGCAATCCATTCTGCATAATGAATTTTCAAAGCTGAGAAGACAGATCATAGAATCAGAGTGGCTTAGGTTGGAAGGGATCTTAAAGATAATCTAGTTTGAAGACCCTGCTGCAGGGGGTTCTCAGCATCTTCCTCTGATGTTGAGAATGACTTCTCTGAACCATCTGAACAATATAAATTTATATTTTATTGCATGAAAATGTAACTTATGCCAATTTCTGATGAGTAACTAAATCAGGAGCCCCTTGTATTTAATTGTTTCTTTTTGTCCTAATGAATAATTCATCTAGATTAAAGGAAATTCCATGGCTTTATAACTTGCTAGACAGTAGTAGCTGATTTAATATATTACTTTTGTTGGTGAGCCATACTATTACTGGGTAATTTGTAAAATAGCAGTTTGTCACGCTGATCAAACAAGGCTAATTTTGGACACTTACATTTTCAACTTCAGTGGTTTATAACCCTTGATTGCGAAGTTAGTCTTAAAGCAATGCAGAGCTTCTGTGCTGTGAGTCCTGTAGATGGCAATGTTACACCAGCGTAAAAATGAGTGGAAGCCACACATCAACAGCTTTGCTCTGTTAATCGGTGAAGAAAGGCATTAAAAGCAATTCAAGATACAGCCTCTGATACTGCTGCAGAAGTAAATATCTATAAGCACATAATTAGTAGTAAAATCTACCTCTGATTAGATCACATTGTTTCTTGTTCTTATACAGACCTGGTGACGAATCATGCTTGGGCATCTTATATTTCAGTTACTTGCTTCTTCTCAATGTTTTGTCAAGTCTCATTTGCTTGGTAGACAGTTTCATCGGTTCCTGTGTATGTAGTGATGCTTCTTTGAAGGCATTCTGTGGTTTGGGAAAATATTTAGTGAGCTCACATGTACATTTACACAAAAAAAGAGTGAGTTAGAAATCCAGACCATGCTCAGTGAGTTAAAAATCCAGTCACAGATCCTGCATAGCAAATATTTGAAGCGCCATCCAGGACAGAGTTTACGAGCAATCATTAGGCAGAAATATACGTGAACAAACCATCTGTTCTGCAACTTCAAATAACGAACAAAGTGGCCAAAGAATGCAACACAAAGGAATTTTGTAAACCAATAGCGGCCCTAAATTAATCAAATAAATTATTCACTGTGAAATGCTCATCCAGCTCAACGAGCATAGAACTGAATAAACATTTCTTGAGGCCAGCTCTCAAAAAACTTAATATAAACAGGCCACTGCCGTTCGGTAAGCCTCATCATGTTGCTGCTTTATTTGCCATCATAAGCAATACAGCTGTGGAACAGAGTGTTTTATTTGGAGGCCTGAGTAACAGTCTGCAAATCACATCATTGGATGTGGCTGTTTCATTTACTGGGTGTACGGATGATTGTGCAGAGAAAATTATAAGCATCAATTTTGACTCTGAATTAAAGCTTTTCTCTGACAAGGTAGTCTACAGAATATACGCACTGTGGTGTAACCTGGGCTTCAGCTGGGAGTCCCTTTTGTCTTAAGTGACCTTTTGTAAGTATCCATAGGGTTTTCATTGCAATTTTGTTTGACCTTTTGTTAAAAACCAAGCTCTTCTAGACAACTGATATTTGGCAGAGTGATTACTTAAGAGGGATTCATTGGAAAATATTTTCAAAGGCACCAACAGGAGAAGGCAGCTGGATAGCCCTCCGTAGCACAGAGCTGCACTCTGTTGTAACTCAACACACATGCTGTATATCACTAAGCTTTTCTCTTAACAGATAAAAATAAGTCAGCTTGGTGATCAGGAAAAGAAACCAAGCCACCAGGTAAGGTGGATGGAATAGAGAAAGGCACAGTCGCAGCTGCCCTACTCAGTGTGTCCCAAGGAACTTATCAAGTATACAGGAAAAAGGGATGTGCACCCTGTCTTCCTTCTGGGCTCTGCTTGGTATGCTGTGCTGGAGAAAAGGACCCCTTCTGCAGATTCTTATTTTCAGGGCTGGTTTAGACTTGTGTATCCGATAGACCAAGAACATGGAAAAGAAAGGCAAACCCATTCAGTGGTTTCAGCAGATGAGGCTCAGAAATAGTGAAACAATGGCGGAGTCACTGTCCGTGGAGCTTTTCAAGAAATGTGTAGATGTGGCACTTAGGGACATGGCTGGTGGGCATGGTGGAGATGGGCTGATGGTGGGACTTGATATTACAGCTCTTTTCCAACGTTAACAATTCCATGATTCTATGAAATCTGAAGTAAAACTGGCAGCTTTTTGGAGGCAGCTGGAGAGAGCTTGCATGCGCACAGCATGGAGAGCACAAGAGTACAGGTGAACACCTGGGTGCTGCAGTAACGTGAGAGGGGAATTGTGTGTTTACTTGCATATGGATGAGCAAAGGTTGAGGAGAAAGCTGTGAAATGGCCATCTCTGTGCTAGTGGTACTTTGGAGTCCAATTCTCCTATCACAGTGTCAAGCTTTTACAATTTTATGTCTCCATGGCTTTACTTGAACAGCAATGTAAAAATGATCAGTTCCTTCCTTTTGCTTTTTTTCTGAATGTTTAATTGCAATCATGGAAATGAGAAGTGAGCTATTGTTGGACACGAGAGAACTCTATTGGAATTCTTCTGCTCAGGAACCTTCTAGTTTCCTTCTTGTTTCTGGTTGTATTCCATTGTATCCCAACCTTCCTTGAAGCAACTGGTTAAAAAAAATAAGCTCCCTGCCAAAGTGAATTTTTCTCTAAAGCAATTTCTCTGCTATAATTTGACTGTCTGTCTGCAGGAGCAATGCTCTGCTAAAGGCAGAGTCTACCATGCTGACATGAGAAGATAGAGCACCACAAGAAAGGCAGAGGGTTGTTCTCCAGTCAGGGGATGGTTTAAGATATTTTCTTTCAAGTTCAGTAAACCTGAAGTGGAGAGTAGCTGCATTCTGAAGAAAAAAAATCAGACTTAAAAAAAAAAATTGTATTTACTTTTTGTGTTTTCCATAAAACTTTTCAGTTTCCTATAAGTGTCATAGCAATAGCAAGCCTTTGCATGGGTAGGAAAATATCTGTTTTGCCCTTCGGCATCAGGTGCCTGGCTTAGCTGTAAGCCTTTAACACAGCACAACCATGGTCTCCCAGGGCTCAGTATCATTTTATTGAACACTTTTCATACCATTCTAACACATTAACTTCAGTGATATACAAATATATTATGGGTCTGGTTTTAACATTTGTTTTTTGTGTGCTTATAATATGTTTCAATGCTGATTTAAATATGAGAAGGTCTTTCTATTGTCTTGAGTTGTTTTTAACTCTGGGAAACATTGTGAAACCAGGTAAAGATGAAAAGCCTGTAACTAACAGTCTTTTGAAGGCCTGTCTGCATTTTGAAATGAATTTTCTTATTTTCTTTCTGGAATAATTTGATTAATTTATCTCCTGGAGCAGAGCCACTAGTTCAGGGAACAAGTGATGAATTTAGTCTTCTATTCATGGATGTTCCTTTGAGATGAGATAATGCTTTCAAACAGCTTATCAATTGTTTTTTGAGTTGATTTTTTTCTTTATTTGTTTCACTCTTTTACTAGGAATGGCTTGTTGTGATTATTTGGCAGTCAGTATTTAACATGCAAGTCTTGTGGGCTCATTGTGATAAGTCACACAATGCCCTGACTGTTTCTGTAGTGAATAAACATAACGCAGAGGAGTCTGTAGCTGTCCCCGGGACTATGAAAGTCTCAAGGAGAAACAGGAACTTAGAAAAGAGAAAGGGACATTTAGGAAATGTTAGAACTATTTCCTTGGCTTCACCAGACAAACCTTGCCCAGAGCATAATTCCTTGAAAACTTGCTACTGTGAGGTTTATTAGGAGGATGCGAAGTTCATATATAATACCAAGTTGTCACATTCTACACAGTAATTGCTTTAGGTGTGAGGTACATGATATAATAAGGTATATGAGATAATGAATGTACAGCAGTCGGGTCTTAATCTGGATCACTTAATTTCTGGTGTGATTCTGGCATAGGAGTTGCTGAGCGATGCACCCACACACTGTGCTGAAGCTGTTCCTTAGTGCAGGTCATGCCTGCTGTCTGTGTCCAAGTCTATGTATGTATACCTAAGTTTTCTTGTGACAGTTACTGCTTGCTGTCTGCATCCAGGTGTATATGCAATAATCCATTGTTTATCTTCTTTGCAAATGGATGCAAATCTCAGCCTCTGAAGTGCACACCTGAGGCAAGCAAAATCTAAATCTTTGTCATCTGTGACAAAGATGTGTTTCATTTTCCAATAGGAATGAAACTTCCTGGAAGATTTCGCGTGAAGAAACAAAAATATTTTACAGTGCTTAGAACTGTATGCTTTTACAGTGCCTAAAGATTAATCAGGTGGTACCAAAGCTCCAGTAAAGCATTTCCATGACAAACAGAGATAAGGTCTCAATTGCTGACTGTCCTTAGCAGGTGCCCCATGGAAGAACCACCTCTGTATGGAAAACATATAGTTTTGCAAATTTTGTTTTATTTTTTCTAGTTCAGCTGCAAAGATGTTTAACGTATATTTTTAACACCTTTAGCTACAGTTCTGATCACGTGAAAAACACTAGCCTAATTGCAGTGCCTTTGTTAGAAGTGGGGACACTGTGGTAGAGAAGTGTTACATCTGTAAGTACTGGATTTTTTTTTTCCCATTTAGGAATGTCAAGTGGGTAATATGGAGTAAAGGAATAAGGAGGGTATTTTTGAATTACCTTTTCTTTTCAAACACGTCAGCACCGTACAGGGCAGACTTCTTCTCACTCAGCGGAACAAAAGAAAAAAAATTGCAGTATTTGAAGATGTATTGCCACGCGACACATCAGGTGATGTGTTGGAGGTCTTTTTGGTACTGGAAGAAATGAATGATTGTGATAATTTTATTTCTGTCAAAACCAAAGCCAACCCACAACCCTTAGTAAATACACTGAGTTAAGCAGAGCAAAAATGTGTTTCTTTTAAGCCAGCTCTTTGGGTTTGCAGGTTATGTAGAAGGACAATGGCAAGTGAGATGGTAACAGTGTAAAAGACCCCAGTTTCTTGTATGATGCAATTGGCTCAACACTCATATTGAAACACAGTATGAGACACTCATGTTGAAACGCAACCTGACGTTAAGCACTGGCATTGATTAAAAGAAGCCCTATTTTTCTTAAGTACAGGACATGCTTTCTTGAATAGTACCATAAAAAATCTATTTCACATACTTTTAAATGCTTCTTGTTTGAACTTCTCACTGCTCTGTGGTTTATACAGCAACTTCTTCCCTTTTAAAATGTCTCTAAGGGCTCATTTTTATCCCTCAGAGTAAAAACAAGTAACAGACACCTCCTTCGCTTCCCCTTCCCCACTTCTGACAGTACAGAAATATAAACAGTAGTAGTACTCCTATTTAGAAGGCGCTTCAGAAACAAAACTCTGCCAAAGTTCTTCCTGCTTGCTCTCACAAATTTAGGAAATGAAGTCTGCCCTTTGTAAATTTCAGGTTAGATCTAATCTAGACTTAAGACCCGAGGCCATGGCTATCTCTGTATTACATGCCCATATATATATATGTCTATAAATGTGCATTAGTGGATATATATATTGCTTTATAAATGGCAACATTGTGCAATATCAAGAATAACACCTGAACAGTGCAGGCTCTTCATGCCTCTCAGATGACCCTGGCTTTATTAAAATTTCAGCAGCTGAATTCCTTAATCCACTGTTGAAACTATCTGACTTTTCCAAAGCTTGGCTGCGCATTTCAAAAAGAATATGCTTGATTTCATTTTAGATGCAGGTTTTTGACTTCTCTTCCTAAAAGTGACTAGGGGAGTTTAATTTGAAAGCAGTTACCATCATTTATGCTTCATGTCCTAATAGAAATGTGTATATGTGTTAGATTCCTTTTTGGAAATTATGTTGTCATATAATTTAAGGATAAATTTCATTTTCTTCTGAATGCCAAATTTCTTTTGAACATTTGTCTTCTTGGTCAAATTTACAGTTCTGTACAATTCATTATTTTTACCAATATCTTTTAAAAGTTAGCTTTCTGTTCATATCCACATTTTTGTCAAAAACAAACAAAGAAGGGCACCAGTGTATTTTCCACTTCTCATATATGTATTCAGACATTTGGATATCTCTGAAATAATTTCTGTGGATCTGGACCTTTATATTCTGGACAAAATCAGAGTAATTAACATGCTTTTCTCCCAGTGATTTGGTTGTTGTCAGAGCCTACTCTGTGTGAGGCTGCTGAGGATTCAGGATCGCTTCTCATGTGTTCCATCCTTCATTCAAAAGTTCTGTGAATAATTAATATGTTGTAGACTAGAGGTCAGAAAATGGTTCGCAACACATAATTCATACAGGAGACTTAGAGTTTTGTTTCCTGAATCTCTGCAAAGGTGTAGCCATTTACTCACCTGTTATTCTTTGATTCTCTTGCCTCTTTTTTTGGTGCGTTGTGGATATTCGGGCATAATATGTCTAGAGGGCCTACTAGGCAAATTATGGATGTAATGCTAATACATAACATAGTTTCTTTACTGATTTTTGACACAATGACAGAATCATTGACTGCAATCAAAGCTGATTTTAGTGGTTTACTGAAAGTAGTTTTGATCAGTTACTTGTCATTTGTGACACTTGAATAATATACAGAACATTTTGGCATGCATAATAATAACGGTACAGTGCATTTTGTAATGGCTATTGCTTTACGTATTGTCAACTTTCACTTGCACCTACTCTGTTTTCTTCTTCCTGAAATAAAGTATTTTATTTATTTCCAACACCTGGAGAGCTGTGAGAAGGATATTTGAAAAGCCCATCTGGGCAACTGAGCACTAGAAATATAAATTACAGTGCTGAAAGACCATATGCGTGAAGTAAAACTGGAGGAGCTTTTAGGTATTCAGTCATATGTTTTGTGAAGATATCCTTTTGTCTGCCTTGAAACAATAATGTTGCTAGATTGGTTATAATGGTATGTGGCTGAGAAGGGTGTCTCCTGAAATTTTTCATTCATCTTTTCGCTCAGATGTTTTGTCTGCAGACAGCTTGATCCTGCTGTTAGAAGAGGTAAGGAGTAATTCTTAAATTTTTATCAGTGACTTTGAATATAACGGATGGAAATCTACATATCCCATAAGCAATTAGTTAATGTCTCTTCAGTCTCTTGGTCCTTGTGTTGTAAGACTGGTTCCACACAAAGGTGACAAAGAACAGCTGCTTCCTATAGGTTTTGGTGCCAGCAGTGTATACTTCTGCCTCTCTTCCTTAGTTCCTCACTCCTTTAAGTATTCTTGTTGAACTCATGAAGTTCAACAAGGCCAAGTGCAAAGTCCTGCACCTCAATCAGGGCAATCCCCAACACGGATATAGGTTGGACAGAGAATGGCTGGAGAGCAGCCCTGAGGAGAAGGATTTGGGGGTGCTGATTGATGAATGACTCAACGTGAGCAGATAATCACAGAATCACAGAATCACAGAACTGTAGGGGTTGGAAGGGACCTCCTGAGATCATCGAGTCCAACCCCCCTGCCAAAGCAGGTTCCCTACACCAGGTAGCACAGGTAGGCATCCAGGCAGGTCTTGAACATCTCCAGAGAAGGAGACTCCACCACCTCCCTGGGCAGCCTGTTCCAGTGCTCCGTCACCCTCACTGTAAAGAAGTTCTTGCGCATGTTTGTGCGGAACTTCCTATGCTCCAGTTTCTGGCCATTTCCCCTTGTCCTGTCTCCACTCACCACTGAAAAGAGTCCGGCCTCGCCATTCTGCCCCCCACACCTTAGATATTTATAGACCTGGATCAGGTCCCCTCTCAGTCTCCTTTTCTCAAGGCTGAACAGACCCAGTTCACTCAGCCTTTTCTCATAGGAGAGATGCTCCTGGCCCTTCACCATCTTCGTGCCCTCCGCTGGACTCTTTCCAAGAGATCCTTGTCTTTTTTGTACTGGGGAGCCCAGAACTGGACGCAGTACTCCAGATGAGGTCTTACCAGGGCAGAGTAGAGGGGGAGGATCACCTCCTTTGACCTGCTGAATAATGTATGCTTGCAGCCCAGAAGGCCAACTGTAACCTGGCTTGCATTAAGAGGAGGGTGACCAGCAGGACGAGAGGTGATTTTGCCCCTCTGCTCTGCTCTCATGAAACCCCACCTGGAGTATTGTGTCCAGGTGGACACAAGAAGGACATGGAGCTGTTGGAGCAGATCCAAAGGAGGGCCACAGAGATTATCAGAGGGCTGGAGCAACTTCCCTACAGGGACAGACTATGAGAGAGCTGGGGCTCTTAAGCCTGGGGGAGAGAAGGCTCTGAGGTAGACCTTATAACAGCCTACCAGTACCTGAAAGGGGCCTCCAGGAAAGCTGGAGAGGGATGATTGTAAGAGTGTTAGAGACAGGATGAGGGGAAATGGCTTTAAAGAAGGCTATAGGTTTAGACTAGATATTAGGAGGAAATTCTTCACTATAAGGGTGGTGAGATGCTGGGACAAGTTGTCAAGAAAGGCTGTGGATGCCCCCACCCTGGAGGCATTCGAGGCCAGGCTGGATGGGGCTGTGAGCAACCTGGGCTGGTGGAAGGTGTCCCTGCCTATAGCAGGGGATTGGAAATAGACCATCTTAAAGGTCCCTTCCAAATGCTGCTACTACTACTAGCATCTCTTTTGAGAATTCTGATCTGAATTCCAGTTGTCTAGGTGGCTTTATTCCCCAGTGCAGTTCCATAACCCCATTTTTATCACATTTTGCTTGGATTTTTAATTGTTCCTGAGGGTACTCAGGACTCAAGTCTGGGTAATGCTGGCAAAACCTTCTTAATAAGTGAGGTTTTTACCATCCATTTCCTTCCTGTCTTCCTGTTTTCTAGTTGGCAAACATTCTAAATCCCAAGTGAGTACTGAAGGCAGACAAGATTATGGTGTTTATGTGATTTTTAGAACACAAAATTATCTTATACATTATGTTTTCAGGCTTTCTGCTTTCTTTTTGTGGAAAATACTGCTCTTTAACAAAAGTCTGCAAAGATGTATCGGTCTATGAAATAGAGAGCACTTTAGAATAGTCAAAGCTTCACCAATACTTGAGTTTAAATAGCTACAGGAATAATCATCCATATATACAGCGTAGCACTTAGAAGTATTGTAATCGAGGGAATAAGAAATTCTAGAAGAAAAAAAAAATTACAGTAAGAAAGAAAGGGAAGAAAAAGTTCTTTAAATGCAAAAAAAAAATTCCTATCAAAACCCTGAGATATTCTAAACTTCATGCCCCCAACTTCAGCTAAGTCTTTCTGCTACAGAGAAGAGAGGGTAAATTTTTTTTATCAGGAAAAATACTTCAAATCTCCCACACAAGCTTTTTGATTTTATAATCTGCCTTAGAATATCTTGCTTCCCCCTGTAATTTTTCAGCTGATTAGAAGTGAGCCCATGTGTTCCTACCAGCATACAGGATTTGTCTTAATAAAAATAACAACAGATGCTGCTGGAGTTAAGGAATAACATAGAGATGCAGAATTCTTACTGGGACATTTAATTGCTTGGAGAGTTTGATTTTTTTATATATACACATTTTAAATGCAGTTGCAGCCAAGTCCCAACACCACAAAACTATAGGCTATAAAATCTTGCCTTAACACATTGAGTTTCTTTAGTGTCGTAACATCCCAAACTTTGGTGGTAAAGTGAGAGCTGTCTTCTCAATTCTCTTCCAAAAAATTTTTCAGTGCTCTGTTCATGTCATTGCTCAAACTGATGCTGAATGTGCATCTGCTGCTTTGGGCATGTTTAAATCAGAATAAGCCTACACTACCACTTTCAGAATATTTCAGATACATTGAAGAGGCATTGAGTTCATTATTGCTTCTCATACTTTTCTTCTGTTCCTTCACAGCTGCCTGTTCTTGGTGACTGTGATTTGCTGTTTGCGATTTCTTGGTGAGAGTGGTATAGCTATTCTCTCAGTAGGCAGTACGTAGGCACCCAATCCTTATTCCATACAATGGAAGGATGCATACCTTATCAGAGATTGTGCCTCTTTCAGTTTTCCCAGCTCCTGCATGTTAACAAATTAATATTTTACATTAATTATTACGTTGTTTAAATAACAATTGCTATGAATCAGAGCCAGGCTGGCTTCTTATACTCATCTCCTCTTGGAGGCCCTTTGAACAAGAGCATATGGGCAGATGAAGACTTGAACTGATGATGTTAGGAAATGTGTTCCTGATATATCCTAAACAAGGAATCTTTCATGTATCACTTGGGGCCCTCACTCAGAATGCATGCAGTGTCTCAGGAACACTTTTGAACATTTGAACATTCAAATACTATTTGAACTATCAATGAACTATTTGAACATTCAAATAGGTCATTGTAAAAGAAAGCAGCTGAAGATTCATGAAATATAATGTGTCACTCATGAGAGCCTACTTTAAGACCCTGAACTTATGAAAATATGTAACTTCTGTTAGCTATGGGCCTTCTATTTTTACACAACTAACTGCTTGGTTAGATTTCTAAGAGCTTTAACAGAAAATAAAAGCCTCTTTACTATGTCTATACGTGGTGCCATTATAAAGGTAAGGTTCTGCAGTTTCCTTGCTATGCTGGCTGCATATATCTTCACCCAGCAAATTGGCACAGAATTCTTTACTTTCTTCTGATTGAGTGAGCTCTGCAGTCTCTACATGTATAGGTATTTAAAGACCAGTGGTACGTGAACATTTCATTGCTGAGAGCTTTTAGTGCATAATAACATTGAGTTGGCTTGGACACTCCTAGCCATTGCAGCACTGGTGTTGGTGCAGGGCAGTGATCTAAATATCTGTTCTGCTTTTCAGAAGGATTTTGCAGCCCAGGTGAACTCTCTTTTTCTTGCAGCTATACTGCTCTCAGCTACTTAGCTGCAAGCTAAGCCAGGCTTCAGCTTTTGCAAGCAGCAGTGTAAGCAAGGCTTTCAAAATGATGTTTGTGAATCTGCGGTCATGTAGCTTGACCATCTTTAGGATTAGGAGCACACCAGGCACTTAAATTGACTAAAATCCAAGTATTAAAAAAATAATAATAATTTTTTTTTTGAAAACTTCTTGAAGGTGTTTGGGTAGCTTTTTCACTCCTTTAGTAATACTTATTTTGAAAGGTCTTTTCAGAAGACCATTGAACTAAGATGGCATTTATCATCCCAGCTTTTCTTTGAGTATGTGCCTGTTTGGTTTGTGACTGCAATCTCTTTGAAATCAATACATTGCTCTGCTGCTCTCTGCATAGCCAGTGCAGTGAGTGTGCAGCCACAGAGCAGTGAATGATGTGATTGTTTTGCTGGCGCTTGCCATCAACATAACAACAAGCTGAGCAGAGACAGATACACGTGCAAAGTAGATTCACTAACAAAACACAGACATTTGGAGAAGAGGAAGGAGTGATCAAGAAAAACAAACTCGATTATTTTTGTTGGCCCTGGGTTTATTCTACATAATCAAAATGAAGTTAAATTTCAGGTTGACATTTTCCCCTTAACATCCCTCAAAATGCCCTGTGCATCACTGCTGATGTGAATGGCATTTTGTCCTTTTATTTATTTATTTATTTTTTTAAAGAAAAATATCTATTAATAGATCTCTGTGACGACTGCTTACTGGTTTATGCTTATAGCTTAGCACAAACTGTTCCAGAGGATTTGCAGTAAAAGCTATGAAACTTATATAATTGCAACTTGAAGCAAAGCTTTTCTTCAGGACTTGCTACACTATCTAAATCCAAAAAGAGCAAAAAAATAATGACACAACTCTGAAGTTTTGTTCTGGGGGCTGGATGATCTTTGACCCAACAAGACGCTTGCTTTAGCAAGCAGGACAGCATCAAATCAGAACTCCTTGAGACAGTGCTGTCACTGGTCTATACTGTCATGTTCCTTTGATCTCATTCACCTTTTTTCAGTGAGATGTGATAATTACATTAAAATGATATAAGGGTATATTTTAACTTTTTTTGTGTGTGTAATATGGAGCTATATTTGCATAATATTTCCAATGTAATATCATGGAAAATGACTGCAGTTGGAAATCAGCAAGCATCCAGAGTTATTAACTGTGAGACATCAAGTAAAGTAGAACTCTTTGCTCTTTAGGAGAGCTGCCAGTCCCCCTGAAATTACCATTTTAATTGGATTGATCGTAAACAGTTTGCTCAGGCTGTAATACTAGACTGAGGAGATGCAAGCTATTTAGCCATAGTGTGGGCAAAGGGTTATCTTTCAGCCAGTTCATTATAACTGAAAGGTTACTTGTTTTTCTGACTGGAGCATGATGCATGGAAATACAATGTGAAATCTTAGTGTTAGAAATGATACTTCTATCTAAATATGTAAATTTAGTTGACAGATACACACTTAGCTATTGTTCTTACTATGATTAGCAACTAATTAATATGAAGTTATTATGATTTATTTAGAATTATCAATTCAGAATTTTCTTTTTTTGCAATTGGGGAAAACAAAAATGGAAGTGCTGTGTCTTAAAATAACGAGTATCTTCTGGCCTCAACGTTTCCTGAGCCAGTTCTCTTCTCTCTGAACTGTGCTGTCTTAGAATTGCCAGCAGCCTGAACATTATGTAAGACCTTTTTGTCCTGCCAGCATGCCAGCATTCTCCTTTTGCCGTGCTCTTCGCTGCCTGTGGTCTTCATCAGCTCAAGCACAATGGAGAGCCCAAGCTGTTTCTCTCGGCCTAATTAACCCCAGTCCATTACAGGCATGTTTGGTGTAACACTTGCAACCTTTTTATCTTTTGTTATTTAAATTAGAAACCTGAGTTCAGCCTTTCCTTCCTATCAGCTCTGAGAAGACTGTGGTACTAGTCATTGTAACAACTTGCTTTCACATCTCTTCCCTTTTGTGGCTGACCTAGACTGAGAAAAGTTCTGTGCTTTTTGCCTATCGTTTTAATAATTTCAGTCTAATTTTTAATTTTTTTTAAATTTTTTTAATTTTTTTTTTTACTTGAGTGGGAAGAGTCATAGTTAAAATGCAGAAGTGATTTGGACATCTCTTTCAGAATTGGTGTAAATACAAGACCTAGTAGAACATCAGCAATGGATGGAAGCAAAAAGTAGTATCTCACTCAACAGCTTGTGTATGTTGATTTATCAGGATGTCTGCAAACAGAAGAGGGGACATTTTGACAGCTCTTGATTAATATTCCCTTTGTTCCCATAAATGACTATTCGATATTTTGTGTTTTATTTTTTTAACTTTAAAAAAAATATATCTGTGATGAATGATTTTGAAGATTTCTAGTATTGACAGACATGCTTAACAGAATAAAAGACACAAAAATATTTAGGCTCTTCAAATTTAAGTATTGAACTCTTCTTTAAAATGTGCTTGCTTTCTTCTAAAATACAATGCAAGTCAACAATACATTATTGACGTTGAATCCTAGACTATAGCTTGGACTGTGTGGACATCATAATTGTGATTGATCATCTACTGCAGCAAGCTTTCTTCCTGGACTGGAGTTCAGATGTACAAAGATTAAATACAGTGATTTTTTACTTTATTTACTGGACAAAACATAGTGTGGAATTGAGGGAAAGAACTGAGAATATCAGGCAAATATTTCTGCTCTTATATGCTAGCAAGAGTTCTCAAAACTGTGTGGTAATTCCATGAATGAGCATGAGGGAGATTCTGCTTCTGGGTACAAAGCTGTCATGATGGATTGTCATCATAGCTTCAAGAAGTAATTATATATTATGTCTCAGACGAGCAGACTGTAGTGCAAAGTGTTAATTGTGTCTTCCAAAAAGTTATACAATGTCTGGAAAATTTGTTGGATGAATTCCCTCTGATTGCTAATTGCATACACTATTAAACCATAATTTTCTTAACTTTCTCATTTGCTTTATGCTTGAAGGTAATAGATGGAACATGGGACTGTGACAAATTCTCTTTTGGGATCTATGTAGTGGGGCTTGACTTTGATCTTTCTTTTCTCTTGCCCTTGGAGACCAAGACCATTTTTGCATATGGCAAATGAACAAAATGTTGGTGCTTAGAACTGCTGTGCTGATCAGAGAGAAGTTCTCTGAAAGGTCTTGGTTCTACATTACTGAAATATTAAAAAGTGTAGTGGAGGCTGTTTCAGGCTCGTAGTGGATGTGGCTTCATGTCCTTGCCTGGAGCTGTGAGTCTGACGTGGGATGGAAGTCCAGAAGGACGTGTTCCAGTGTGACCTGTGCAGTGGTGGCCTACCTGCTCGAAGTCTCGGCTGCAAGCCTGCAGGATGCTGTACTGTGGAGCTGTGAATGTACGCAGGGGAGCCTGGCAGGCTGATGTTTAACACTACAAAAATAGGGCAGGTGTGTGGGGCTGCACCAGGATGGACATCTACAATGAGAGTGAAAAATAAAGGCTTTGTTCCACCACAGACTGACCAGAGAATCTAATAATTTTTTAGCTTGAAATGTTTTTATGAAACTGAATGAAAATAGAGGGTATATTTGGGAGAAAAAACAGTGCTTCTACTTCAGATCCAAGCTTCCTCTGTAGGATTGTGCAATCTTCAGCCAATGTTCTTTCACAGCTATTTTTTCCCCCATTTTGTCTAGGGGAGAAGAGAGAAAAGGCGTCTTGAAAATGCTTTTTATTGTACATATTACATCTAGGCAATGAGTTCTTGAATTCATTGAAACCTGTGGGTGTTGTCATTATGGAAATGTATAGTCTCATTTTTAACAGCCAATGCATAGGTTTTTCAGTTTGCTTTTGAAGAAGGCTCAATAATTGCTTATGCTTTGTTGTATATGAGGCAGTTACCAGTATTTCTTTTCATCATATATATTTTTTAAAGTTTCCATCTTTTTCTCTCTCCACAGCTTTCTTATTTTTTTCTTTTCTGTAACTTTCCTTTTGGTTTTTGGACTAGTAATGTGTTTTTCCAAGAAGAATGGCTCTTATAATCATGATTATCACCTCTGATGCACTTCAGAAAGGCTATCAGACTTAAAACCTTTCTCATAAGCAGCAGTGGAAAACACAAATTGTTAAAAATAGATTGTATTTTGTCTTTAAAAGGACATGAATGCATGAGTTATCACACCTCCCCAAAATAAAGCACATTCCTATTAATATACTAAGAAAATTGTTAGGTCCAGCAGGGAGATGCATTTTGCTTTTCAAGGCATATGTCACTCCCTGATTCAATTATTGCTGAAGGCTTCAGAGGCAAAATTAATTAGCAGTCTGCCATAGTTCTCCAGATTCCTGGAGCTCCAATAATGACTTTTCTTTTTGTAGAACCGTCCTTATTACATGCAATAGACAAGTCTGGACATAGCAACTTATTCTGTGAAGCTCCTTAAAACTTATTACTGTTATCAGCAGCCTGTATGCAACTGTAGAGGTGCTAGATGTTGGGGCTGTAAGCACAGAATGTAGAATTTTAAGTTACACCTTGTTTTGAAAAAGGTCTTAATGATTTTCACCCATCTCTAGCAATTATTGTATTACTAAAAAAAAATGAGGTTTTTCTTTTTTTAAAGAAAAATTGGTGATGGGGGTGTCCACTGCAACCATAGGTAGTACTGGAAATTAATTTTCAATTTTGGCTGCTTAACTCTGCAGAGAACTGTTTAATTTTTTCATATGTTAAGGAAGACAACATTAGGAATTTTTATGTTTCGATACACAATAGTTTTTGACATCCTAGGTCAGATCTGCAGATCCCATAGTTCTCAGCACTGTTAAACTTATCCACATTTGCTGAAGTTCTGTTTCTGAAGAAAAACAAGAAAACAAACATAATCAGCATTTTAACTTATCCTAAATTTTCAGAGTCAAAACGTAGCATGTTTTTAAGTGCTTTTGTGAAGTTTTTAAAGCTCTGTGCAATAACCCTGGATTACAATCTGTTATTTTTTCGGTTACTTGGTGAGAAATAGCAATACTCTATAGGAATACGATGAGAACTAAATATTATTGCTTTATTTGTGTTAATTAAGTTAGTCAAGAGCATCTATCAGTGTGTCCACTGCCTAATATGCTCAGCTGCATGAGTTTAGAATAGCAAATAGATCTGAGATGAAAATGTGCGCCTGAGCGGAGGTTTACAAGTTCAGTCAGTATCTGTATATGCTAAGAAAACCCAATCTGTTGTGTTGCATTTCATGCAAACTGCTGTATACTTTGTGTTGGCATAAACTCAGAATGCGCTTATCCGGAATCCAGTAGTATTTCATTTTCATATCACTTCAGAAGTGTATGAGCATGCTTCAGTTAAAGCAGGGCAACATATGGTTGTGTTGTATGGGTGTGGATTAAAATCTTCTGCATGATAATGCTTTTAACTTTTACTCTCTTAGTACCTTTATTGATGCTAAACATAGAGACGCTCGTATGCGATGCAGTTGCTTTAAGGCAGGCATCTAATGACTTTCTTATGTGCTGCACTGTATCCCATCCGAGCTTCTACTAATGGTCCAAAAGGGCAGATGGAATGAAATGCATGAGACTGTTCTCATGACATTTGCTGCCAAATTATAGGACCGTGCTCTGTCCACGTTACTGATGGCTTGGGTCGAAGTATCTGCAAATAGGCTATTTATTCTTAAAGCAGATATTAATCAATATTTTGTAAGCAGCTAGTATTTGTAAGGTATGGGAATGCTAAATCTACAATGGGACTTAGTCTTGTACAATCCCTGTCCTGGAGACAGTGCCTCATATAAACATCAACTTCTGTTGACATGTCCCTGATGATACTAGACTTTATTGTTTGCTTTTTCATATCTCATACTTTTACCTGTCTTTTCTTTTATGCTTGACAGGATTTCACATTAACTACATGTTCTACAGATTCATTCCTCATTTATTCTCGTCTTTCACTGGAAAGTTTGTTCTTTTTTTCCAAGGAGACCTTGACTACTGAACTTTTCAGTTTTGCAATAAAAAATAGATTACTAGGATGATCAGACATATCTAATATAAAACTTTTTTTTAAAGAATCTGGGAAGTTTGACATGACCAAAAAGAAATTATAAACTTTCTTGATGATAATTTGAAACCATTAGGTAGGGGCTACTTAATCCTTTTTTGGAGGCCAAGCAAATTATCATAATTGTGGAAAGCCAATTGTAGAAAAATTTGTTTATATCTTGGAAGCAGACAGACTACATTTGATGTAGCAATGTCAGCACACATCAGAACTAATATCCATCACTCTTCCATAAAAGACCTGGAATGAGTCAATCAACTGAAATTCACTCCTAACTGCTTGCTCCCAGCTGAGGCATGGAGAAACTGTTTGTCACTGCACGGTGACATGGCATGTCTTTGTTAAATAGATACTGAACTTTCCTGTTCACTGTCTCTTTTACATCCTGTCATCTTCTTGCTCCCTCCTGATTCTCAAAACATGAGGTGAGCTCAGACCAGCCGAAGCTGGTAGTTTGGAGCCAGAGAGGGAAGGATGGAAGCTTGCTAGGGAGCTGTAAACTCTGCCTTCAGTGGGTGTGACAGCACTGGAGATATTCAGAAGGAGAGATCAAACAGCAAGCTTTGAGGCCCCTTGCTCCAGAAATACACAAAACACAAGTGCTGATGTGCTACGTGGAGTAAAAGCCAAGTCCACAATAAAGACATAAAGTAATAAGCAGAGAAGTTGGTGGATACAGCAAGAGCTTGTCCTACATTTATATTTAATGCTGGTTGAAAGTGTGCATGGGATCTAATGAATTGCAGGCAAATGTATGTTATGCGCCCAGTAAAACTGAAAGGTTTAAATTATGCAGGACATGTCATCCTGCTGCCAAATATTTAACACCATTCCTGCGGAGGAGAGACAGCTTAGGGATCCTTATTTAAACATTAGTAATCAAATCCTTTTCTTATCATGGGAACCTCTTTTGCATAATTTGTGCCTGCCACATCCAGAACTCGCACAATAACTAATTTGCAAAGAGACAGCCCAGTGTTGGTTGACAAAACTTAGGGCTTCCATAACAATTTGTGCTGTACCATAACTGTGAATAAAAATAGGTCTGTCTGGATCACCATTTGCTGATTATAATTGTTGCCTATGCCTTATATTTTACAGTGAATTATGATTATTTTCTGTCCTGGGATTGAGAATGAACATCTCTGCTACATAAAACTATCCATTTTCATTCAAAAAGAAAAATGTTAGAAATTCAGTTTTTTTCCACGAGATGTACGTCACCCAGTGCTCCCCATAGTCTTCTGAAAGTAATGCTCCTGGCATCAACTGGCTGATCTATCCAATGAGTATAAATTGTTCCTGCCTGAAATGAATTTTATTTCAAATTCAGTACCTTTGAAAATTTATGGAGTAGTCTGTAGGGTTGTTTTTTTTTTCCTGAGTGCACAAAAAGGGCCAATCCAGCACAATGTGCCCTTATAAGAATTATTCATTATTTTAGTCTTATTCCAGCCCCATTTTGATGACCTAAAAAGTGATACACTGTGGCCTCTTCTGTGTTTTGCCCGAGTACATTTGGGTGCTGATGGCTTAATAATCACAGGAAAGTGAAGGATAAAGAGCTGCAGTCAGTAGCTGTGCTGGTAGTAGATGAAGTTTCAATGGGAATTAGAAGTGAGGAGATAAGAGCAGAATTTGTAATACAGATCCACTATGCAGAGCAAGTAACTGAACTCACGCCTACATATTTCAAGCTTGTTTCTACAGTGCGTGGAATTCCATAATGTTAATGTTGACCTTTACTATGGGGAAAACATAAAGGGGAGGAGAATGTGTCTTGCTGTGTTGTGAGGGTGCAGCGTTTTCAAGTGTGATGGGAGGCTTTAGGGTCCAACAGAAAAATACTAATTAGTCTTCTCTGTAAAGTCTATTATGTGTATTGGATTCCAGAATTAATCCATCACAATTTTTTGACACATTATTTTGCTTTTTCGTTTAAATTTAGAATGGAAATAACTGATTATAATAGGAACATGCAGATAAAAACCATTATAGGAGTTTTATGTTTCTTTTAGCTCTGGGATGAGATAAGTAATATATATATATATATATATATATAAAGGATTCAAGCTATGAAAACGTTGGAGGAAAATGTGCATCAATAAAATTTAGATTCATTTCTGCTCCTTTTGTCTGCTAGAAAAACATAAGCTATCAGCATATCTCATGTTGGTTGCTGTATGGGAACTGTAAGATCAGGACCTGAACCAGTGATTGAGCACCTGGTAAAGGGGCACAGCCAGTCCTGTGAGCACAGGTGGAAGCAATTCACTTGTGGGACGGGAAGGGGTGGAACCAGGTTTCATCTCTCCCTAACCTCATTTAGGGGCTGGCAACTGCAAGGGAAGCACCTCAACTTGGAGACTGTTTCTTCTGGAATGTTCAAGAAGCCCTGATCATCAGAATGGGGTGAGTGATTCTTCCTTTATTACCAGATCGTGACTTCTGCCTTTCTTGGGTGACCTGAAACTGGTTTAAAAGTGCTCTACCTGCCATTGTCTCCCCTTACAGTTGCTAATAGAGAGTGTTGTAGAGAATGTTGCGCTGTAGCTTCTATATTCCTGTATATTAGAGGATGTAACATTGAAATAGATGTAGATCAATCATTTCCTGGTACATAGCCTTCTGACTTCTGGTAGTTCTGCTTCAGGCATTACCTGAGCTAATGGCAGCAGCAGCAACTAATGCCCACTGTGTCTGTCCTCCATTTAATTGTGCAAACCTTCTTTTTTCCTAATCTATTTATCATTTTGACCTTCTAATCATTAAATACTTCTAGAAAACTTAAAGTTGAAATATTATTCTCATTTCCTTTTCCATTATTAATTTTAATGTTAGTATTGCATTGTTTTCAATCCCTAGGATTTCTCTGCCTTGTTTGATTCCTTACTTGTTTAGTTTCCTGAAGGGCAAATATATATAAATGCAGTGTTCTCTTTCAGCTTTGAAGAAATTGCCTTTGGGTCAGTGACTAGATCCCCTTTCCTTTCTACCGTCTTGTCCTTTGCATGCTATGCCTGACGTATTTCCTCTTGTCTGCTTACTGTACCTCATTTTTTGCAGTTGTTTTTCAGTGCTGTCTTTGTTTCTCGCTCATTGCTTTGGTCTTTCCATTTTTCTTTTTCATCCTGTTCACTTTGACAACTTTCCTCTTGTCCTGCTGTAATTCCACACTTAGTTAGTTCACTTCATGTTTGATAAAGGGGAATCAAGCCTGCTAAATCTTATTTGCCAATACATTGGCTTTAATTTGCTATGGAAGCAGTGACTGCTGCGGTTTTTCTCAGAACCTTCCTCTTTAATCCACCTCCTTGGCAATACTTTCAGCCCTATGTGTTAAGGCTGGCATGTGCACAAATGCCTCTTGAATGAGGTGGAAGCTTCTCACCCAGGTGATGAAGCCCTGCTTCACCAGTGATGAAGCCCTGGGTAACTAATTTGCTGAATTCTCAGCTGTGTGCAAACCTGAAAAACGGGTTTGCACCCATTGAGAAGCAGCCTTTCCCACCACTAGGCAGTGCAGATTGACTTGAAATTTATTCAAATTCTAGCTCTCAGGTTTTATCTGTGACAAAACTGCACACATGCACACGCTTGCAAAAAAAAAAATTAAAAAAAAAAAACAAAAAACAAATGAGATCTAGCAGAAAGAGACTGGAAAGCTGGAAGTGAGCAGCTTACAAAAGGACTTCTTGTCCTACATTCTCTTGAAAATTCAGTCCTTTTAAGCAGGATCATCCTGGATCTGCAGGCTGCTATGGGAATTCAGTGCTGGTGGCTATCCACCAGAAGCAAAGGCAGAGCTAAAGCTTCTTGATGGTTTGCACATATTTCTTGATGTAACCAAAAGCAAATCCAGTGATGGCTGGAATATTTTATTTTTCTTTCTTAAGAGGTAGAAAGCATTATAAGATGGAGCTCAAGCTCCCACTGTGGAAAAGAACAGCTTTGATTTACTGGTAATGAGAGTATAATGAATGAAGCTCATTCCACCTGATGGGTGTGAAATTCGGTCATTTGATGTGACACTAATGCATTTTCTAGAGAATATAAGAAAAAATCTAGCTGGGAGGGACTATGGTCAATACAAGGTTCTTGGAACAAAGGAACTTGCCTTGTGATTGAAAAGTGCTTCAGCACATGACAGTACTACCTACAGAACATCACAGTTTGATCCTTGGCTTGAAACAAAACCACTGGTTGATTATAATGTGGTGGTGATAGAGAGGTTAGAAGATTGAAGAGGGGGTTGAAGATTTTCATTGGGATCACTGGACATTTTACTGTTGGCTCTTCTTTTTAACGGAGTGGATATTTTTATTTAATAGAGGGAAGATTTTTGGATTCTCGAATCTTTCTTATTTTCTTTTTGAAATAGTCTTGTGATTAGAAGGTTGTTTTAAAATGCTCTTCTCAAAGCAGTGAGTTATTTTCTATAAAGACTTCTCTTCCCCTTATCTTCACCAAGCAATCTTCATCAAGAGTAACCGTGGTACCAAAATACATTACTGATGTAGGGAGAGACTTTTGGGTAGACCTCCTTCTGTTTTTACTAGTGCTCTTGGGTTAGGAAGACACACGCTACAGATCCTCAACTGTGTTTTCAGTGCTGGAGGATGAAGGCCACACATAGGTGCTCACCTGCAGCAGGTGAGCAACAGCTTCCTTCAAATGCGTACCTTCAGGACAAAACAAATCACAGAATAGGAAGGAGTGGGAAAATCCTTGTCTTTTATGAATATTTCTGTGTTTCTCAAGTCTAATATGTTCTGCTCCTACATGCTGTAGTTATTTAAAACAAGACTTAAATGATTCAGTGGTGCAATCATGTATGTGAGTGCAGAAAAATGATCTTTACTCTCAGAGAAGCCATAAGTCATTAGGGTAAATGGGACTGGTCACCACTGGAACCCAACAAATCAGTCTAAGGGGAAAAAAGTGTTCAATTGGATTATATCCGCATTACATTTTTTGTGTGTGTTCTAATATTCAGTCATGACTAAATAATTTCTGAACAGGTATTTCTACCTTTTGGGCAAATTAATATCCATTTGTCAACCTGCCAGACTTAGTTTTGAAATTGCATAGTATTGTTGCTTTGCCTGGGAGTGTGAGCAGCAGAAAATATTACATTCTCTTTAATTATGTGCATACATACATATTGCACATTTCACTCCAAACCCAAGCATGTGTCAGCCATCAGAGAAGGCAGGAATATCGGTTTACCACAGACAGCACTGAGGTAGAAGTGCCTTTTAATTTCAGTGAGTCACTTCCTTTTGACTTTAAAGAGCCTGCTGTGGCCCTGCATTTCTTTGACCTCAGGTATTTTTATTTTCTTTTACTGTGGCTTCATTTCCTCATTACAGATGTGCTCTCAATTAATTTTGCTTTCTGAGCACTGTTTAAGCAGTGAGATTTCTGGGACCGTAACTTCTATGCTGCAATTGCCTGTCACCAGAAAGATAAAGAAACCTGAAAGAGTTGGCCGAGTTTCTTTACATCAAGTACTGCACATTCAGCAAATGAACCAATTATTCTGTGTTTATAAAATAATCCCCCAAATCCCACATATAAAGTATTGCTAAGTAGAAAGGTCCTGGCTATCTGATCGCTCATGTGCTTCCATACTAGCAAGCTAATTTGCCAAGGACAAGTTAACCATCCCTGGATGTTTTCAAGTGAAGGGTAGATTTTGCACTGAGTGACTTGGTTTAGTGGTCATGGTGGAGGTGGGTTGGTTGTTGGGCTAGATGACCTTAGTGGTCTTTTCCAACCTTAATGTTTCTATAATTTTAAGGACATGTGGAGGGAAGGATGTTTTGGTGTGTGGTGCTAAGGCAATTTGTGCTTAAAAGGAAATATGCTGGGAGCAGCTGGATTTGGGCAGTTTGTCTCTTGGCTGCCAGCGGTACCAAAAGGGAGTAGAAGCCCTAAGTAGCTGGTTTAATTTTTTTACAGAACCATATATTGCTTTCTGTAAGCAAAAGGATAAAATTGAAAGTTTCTTTAAGAAGAACTGAAAAGTGAATGAGGGGAAGTATCTCAGTTTTGAGTGGACTGTGTGTGTCAGGGACATCAGGTGCCTGAGGAGAAGACGTGTGTGCTTGCAGGAGGTTTTGCTCTTTTGGTGGCTGGACCTTTAGCTCATAGGCTTGCTTCAGCTGTGAAAAATCTCTTTTGAGTTAACTCGGAATGAGGTGAAATGCTAGTTTTGACATAAAAATGCTTTAGGGATTAAATCTGATCTGCTTTGCTCAAGATTAAATATTTGTCTTAGTCTTAATTTGTTGAGAATATTGCCCTCAGCTGTTTCTTCCCATGCTGAGAGTGCTACTTGCAATGTGTGAATGCGTAAATGGGAAGAACACAAATGAAGCTCAGTGACTTCGAACACGGTTTTTTAGGCAGAGTTAAGTGTAGACTAGGAACATAAAGGATCTTTTGAATATTCTGCGAGGTCTCTGAAGACCACAAGTAGAAGATGTGCAAAACGAATGTCGTAAGGCAAAGTAGCCTCAACCACATTGAGTCTCATAGCTCTTATCACTCATGTTATGGCTCCTGCTTCACAGCTAAAGTCTTGGCCAGCATCATTGGGGTTGAAATTATTGCAATAGAGTTAGGTAAGGTAGAAAATGAATCGTGGCTGAGGTGTGTGCAGCACTTGCATTCTTTCTGTGTTGTAAAAACTATGGTTTTAAAGACAGCATAACCTCAAATCATAGCAAAGACATTTTATTATTGTACATCTGTGAACGGGGTGTTTAATGTTTGACATGTTTATTAAAAAAACCGAACACAGCACATTATCCATCTGCTATGATTACTATGTAGGTAGGCAGTTGGGACTTTGAATATGAAAATCTCTGGGCTTTTGTGCAACCCATTGCTGCAGCCTCCAAAAACTTTCTCAGTAATATATCCGCATGGTGAGGCTTCTACTGTAGTTCAAGGTGTTGGCTCTTCTCTCCTTCCTAATTAAGTGAAACCAATTGACATCTCAGCCTGACCCTGTTTGATAACGTTTCTTGTGTCTGTCAAATTTGCTGTGTGCTTTGGAATATCAATTATCATGAAGAACTGTAGCTGGTGAGCTCATTTATGCAGGAAAACTGGTAGCAGGCTTTCAGGATTAGGAGTAGATTTGGGCTATGACAATCTTGGCTGCTGGTTCAGCCAAGTCTTTTCCTGTTGATGGTCTTTGGGATTTAACTCCTTTAATTTCTGGAAGTATTAAATTTCAAATTAAAAATTAGTTATCTTAGCCTGCTCAGTGTCATTCCCAAAGAATGTGGTAAAGAGCTGAATTCTGTCACTTGCACTAACCTTCTTCCTGCTTTATTCTCCCATGCCTAATGCTTTTTCTTGATTCTCTGTCTTTAGAATCATAGAGCACAGCATACATATGTGTGTATGTGTATGTATGTATATATATATATATATATATATATATATATATATATATACACACATTTCTGAATTGCTTTATTTTTACCCTTTTACTATACCCACTTGTTGAAATACCAGAGCTACCATTGCACAGTGCCTTTGTAATTGTCTTGCTCCCATTGCATCCAACTAGTATTAGGCAATATCAAAGGCTCACGTCAGAACATCCAAAGTTCTCAGGTTTTTGGTAGATAAAACAGAAGAAGTAAAATCTGCAAGAAGATTAATGAGATTACTTATTTAGTAGCCCAGAATGCAAAGACTATTCCTCAGACTATCATCCATCATTTCTATAGCCTCAGGCGATGAGGATGCTTCAAGCTTGCTTCTAATTTTACTGAGTGTACTCAGTTTCCTGTGTAGCTTAAGATCATTACTTGTTTCATTAATTCATTGTGACTGGAAAGTAAAAGTCATAAAAAATTCAAACTCTGTTTTCAGCTGCAGGGCTGCATCTCATGGCGGTTGAGCTGTCACTCAAATAATTTTGCTGGGTTTTTCTAATCTTGTTCATGTGCAACTGTGAAGAAATCTGTATTTTCTCTTAACTTTTTTCTGCAACTTTTCATTATTTTCAAGTGCTGTTACATTTTCTTCTATTTTTCTGATGACTTGTTGACATACATTTTATTACTTCTCTTTCCTGCATTTAAATTCTGTAATAAAGTGTTGAGAGTGAAATTAACTTACAGTATCCTCACGTTCAAGTCCTATAGCAGCCTTACCTTTATATTTCTCTTGGTTACATAATAGTAAATTAGATAGATGTTCTTTGTGGCGAATAGTATTGCAGGAGGGAGTCCCAAGAGTAGTCACCTAGGTGTTAAGAACCAAGTGGAGAATAGCGTGTGGTTCAGACTTAGGTTTTCACTTCAAATTTAAGCTACACCTCTTTATAATCAAACAGTGAAGCACTTAGTTGGTTTTATTACACAAAACGAGTTCTGCATATAGACGTGGTCAGGGCTTAATGACTTTCTCCCTCAGTTGCTACAGTTCTAGGCTTTTATTAAAATACTTCATCAAACTTGTGAGACCTTCCATAAAGCAAAAGCTTAATTGTTTGGAGATCCTCAATGAATTCTTTCTGAAAATGTGGAAGGCTCATGATGCAGCTCCAGGCTGGAGTGGGTGCAAGAAGGGCAACAAGGCTTGCCATCTCCCAAGTGTCTTAAAGTAAGAGTAGAATCTCTTCCTCTCTTTGAGTTACAGAAATGGGCCTATTTATTTTTTTCTGTGCAATTCTAATAGAAATTAGGGCCTGTTTCTGTAAAAGTAGACAAAAATAGGGTTTTCATGAGAATAAGTTAGGTGGTTGTATTAAAGAGGGAATAGCTGGCTTGGAAAATCTTCCTTTCGCTATTCACCCCACTGTTTCAACTGCTGATTCTAACATGGTCGTATATAGTGTATTTCTCTTTGCATAATTTTTAAGAAGTCTATCTAATGCTCTTTATCTTTTAATAATACTAATAATGCAATGATTTCCTAGTGGAGTGAGTATTTTCCTGCAGTTCTGCCTTTCTACTCCTTCATGATAAGGAATGAAACAATTTTAGCTAATGTTATTGGCTCCATTGAGAGGACTTAGACTAAATTTAAAATTTGTATGAAGCTCATATATTTGAAAAGTTGTCTGGAATATTTGTGAAATAGTTTTGTGTCATGTATAAAATGATTTGGTGACATAGGATGCACTAAAACTAGCTAGCTTTTAGAAATACCCACTTCTAATTGGTGTGTTCACAAATAATTTGCATCTCTTGTACTATAAAACCCCTATGCTGTGGTGTATAAATTAGTGTATTAGTTTGTGCATGCTTATTTAGGTATAGGAATATGAAAGGATGTTGCAGTTAGGTTTTTCATTTCACTGCCTGATGGTACAATCTTTGGAGGTGATAAGGCTCAGAGTTTAATTCTGTATTTCAGTAGCTTGCTTTGTTCATTGGATCATATCTCCTTTCAGCCAAGTCTCTAAAACTGATTTCAAGTGAACCACTGTTATTTTATTTTACAAACTAGGAAACTGAGGTGTTCAGAGGGCTGGTGTGAGGTCACAGAGTGGGCGGGTGGCAGGGTTGACACATGCCACTATCTTGGTAGCCATTACTCTCCTCCACCAATTAGATGTACACTCTTGTAACAATTCACCATGCTGATGGAGAAGAAACCATTGCTAATGGAGTAGCATGATATCACCAAAAGTAATGCCTTCACTGAGGGAGGATGCATTCATATCTGAACTAGTGGAGACAGCGCATAGGTGGCTTGCTGTTAATGCTCTTCAGTACAACTTAACTTCTTGAGCAGTGACAAATTTTTCAGTGCTTTAATAGCTCTGTGTAACATAACCATTTTTAGGCACAACCTTTATTTGTCCAGAATTATTTACATTCTCATACATGTATGTGCCTTCGCCCTGTTTCACCTGTCAGATGCACTTTTACTGAAGATGGTGGAATTAATTCCAAACTGGAGTGGTATGAAAGGAGATATAGGACTTCTATCTCCATTTTTCTTAACGTACGGCACATTAATGCCACATCACTACATGAACTGAAACAGTGAAGGAGAGACAATCTGATTGCAGGAAATAAGTAAGTTGTCTTTTATTATTTCACTTCTGTGGCTGATGAATTGTACATTGTACTCTAAGAAAAATAGCGTCTGGAAATCATTCTGCTGAGTATTTTCTTTTATTAGCAAGGCACTGTAAAAGGGCTGAATCTTTACTCCAGATCAGACAGTGTGTTTCTGGCTGGAACACATTAGATAGCAAGGTTCAGATGATGCTGCAATAAGCAAGCTTGCTACCTTGTGCAAGGTAGGCCGAATTCATCAGACTTTTAGTATATTTACTGTATTTTTAGTACTTTACAGTAAGTTACTTCCCCTCAAATGTTCACCCTCTAGTTTGATGAAAGCATGCAGAAATTATGTGAAGGATGCTGGCATATTCTTCTACCAGCAGCAAAAAATATTGTTTTTCACTTATGAGAGTATTACCCTTTTACGACATCTCTTAGAATCCCATTTCCACATTATGTGAATATCAGAGTCTTCATTCCTTTCCTGAATAGCAGTGGTAAGATGCAGTGGAATGGGGAAAGCCACAATCCAATTCTGTGCTATGGCTAAAATAATTGTTAATACTTACTATGGGTTTTGCCAATGTGCTATAAGAAAGAGAAGAAATAACGCATCTGCAAAACAAACAAGATCTCCTTTTAAAATAATGTTTTATACACAGGTTGACGTGCTATCAATCAGAAAAAAACTAGACTTAAAAAAGAATCCATCTTCAGAATTTTGTAGACTGTCTGCAATTTCTAGCAAAAACCATCTCATGTTTTTCAGCCCCTTCCTTATATAGGTGCATATTCTGAGGTTAAAATGTGTGACCAAGGTTATTAAAAGCATACATTCACATTAATGTGAGATTAAAACCTGATGTGACACATTCTTCCCACTGCTCTGGGTATTCCCTTCCTGTTCTGAAGTTCTTTTCAGTATCATCTGTCCTACCTATTATTACTTATACTTCCATCAATTGTTGCAGTAATCAAGGCCTCTCTCACTTAATTTTTGTGGATATAGTTTAAACTAGTTGTCTATAAACATCTCTTGTACGTCTGTTCAGATAAAATCCCCACATAAAAATCCACATAGGGGACACAGTAAAGTTAGTTTCCTATGTTGTATTTACCAGCTATGTGAGAAAGATAAGAAAAACTTTCGAATTTGCTGTGCTGACAGTTGCTTGCAGTGGAGGTCAGAGCCTCCCAGTGATCTGCCAGTCTCCAATAGCTGTTCAAAGTGCTGCAAAGAATGCCAGTTGAGTGTTCATTTAACAGTAAATGCTAGTCTTATTCTTGCTCCGCTGAACTCAGTAAAAAAACACATTCTTTAATGGAATAGGGACAGGCTATGACCTCAATATCCAAATCAAAATTGATCTTTCAGAGATTTTTTTGCAGTCTGTTGCATTAGATCATATCTATATATAACCCTTAATAAATTCAGTGTCCTAGTGTATAATCCAGCTTTGACTGAAGAGCTGAATAAGAACAGTAACTTGGTTTGCTTTAAGGTTCTGGTGGTTTGACATACTTCTCATGTATGTGTGCTTCCACAGCCCATTTCTGTAGTAAGAAAATCCAAGTGTTTGCTCCTTTCATGTATTTGCCCCTCTGGTCTGCATTATTTCATGCAGCAAGGCGTAATGAGACACATCTCAGCTCAGTATAGCGGCATAAAGCAACCACTTCCTGAGGTTCAGGCCAGGAAGTCCTGCGGGTATTTATAGCAGGTGTTAACCCCTATCTACTGGCCTCTTCACCTGAGAGCTGCATGAAATCTGATTTGCTCTCTGGAGCTCTTGATGCATACTGAGGGAGCTGGCTCTCCAGACAAAGGGCTGGGACAAAAGGAGTCATGCTCAGAGTGCAGATCTTCACTGCGGATGTCATTGTCTTGTATTTCCTAACTGCATTCAGATGCGGAAAGGCAGAAAAAGATACCAGATATCTGGGTGAGGACAATGCAACAGATTAGCCATCAGAAGTCTTTCGGGCTGTCTTTAACACCTTTGATGCAGCTTTGGTAGTTTGGCCTTTAAATCTTAACTGTGATGAGATGCTAAGTCTAGATAAGTCCAGGTGATAACTCATAGTTTCAAAGAATCTGCTTTGTCAACACCTGTATTACAGCCCAGTCCAAAATGCAGCGGTGTTTCACTCTATTCTAATGATAAATGCTGACTTTATCCAGATTTATAATTACAAATTATCCTCTAGATTTAACAGAAGAGGGAAAGCTAGAGACCTTTAGTTTAAATTTCAAATGTATATAATGGACTGCCTCTGTTTCTGTGTGATTTGTCTGTGTGCAAATAACTGCATTCAGTGCCTCTTTCATTGCATTTAGTAACTTGTGGCTGATAACCGTTATGTATATTAAATGGCGTTTCTTGCCATCATTACATAAATTGCCTTAACACTTCTTTGTGTTACCACTCCTTTTTGACTGCTTTCTTATTAAGCACTGCTGAGAGCAGTCCCTAAAGGAGCAACTGCTCTATGTGCCTGGCAGTGACTGGACGCCACATTGGCAAACTGACATAATTCTTCTTAAACTGTACCAGCTGAATATCTGTGTTGTCATTTTTAGTGTAGTAAGATCACTTCAGAGCACTATTCTTATATGAATGTGGGCCTTGTGCTGTTAAAGAGGGATTGGAACTGGATAATATTTTTGAGATTCCTTCCAACCGAAGACATTCTATAATTCCATGAAAGAAACTCAAATCACGGTTAAGTTCAGTAATTACCTGTGACAGTTGATTAAATTAGATTATATACATTCAGAAGATTTAAGGCTCATTTCTATTAAAAAAGGAACATTTCTGCAGTGTGGACTTGAATCCTGTGCTGTAAAGTAAAAAGCATTTTGGGATAAGTTTCATGGAAATACAGTCAGTTTTATGCCATGCTGTTCCCTTTGAACTCTCATACATCTCACTGCTCGTATGTTTTGTTCTGTTCTTCTTTATTGACTGGGCTTTTTGGTTGTCCTTAAAATATAAGCCAGAATGCAGATTTCGGTGGGAAAACAAACAAACAAAAAAAAACACAAACAAACAAACAAAAAAAAACACTGAAAAACTGAAAAAAAAGCTTTCTTTAGAAACAAATGCTTTCTCTGTACGAAGAGCTGACATCCTGAAACTCGTTTTCTTTGAAAGGAAATGAGAAGTTTCTACGTGTGAAAAAGACCTTAAGAAACCCATACATGGCAAAGTTGGAACCAAATTTCAATGGCAGTATATTTATTTGAGGCTAACATAGAACCATAAAATGGCTTAGGGTGAAAGGGACCTTAAAGATAATACAGTTCTACCCCCCTTGCTCTGGGCTGATTGCTCCACGCTGGAACAGGCTGCCCGGGGCCCCATTCAACCTAGTTCTGAGCCCCTCCAGGGATGGGGCATCCACAGTTCCTATGGGCAGCCTGTACCAGTGCCTCTCCGCCCTGCCCTCATCTACCTTGATTTAGCATTTTGAAACAATTACTTTTGTGTTGACTGACTTTTTTTTTTAATAAGTTCTGCATTTTGTAGACTTTGTTTTGTGCAGAAGATGTTCGTACAGACGTTTCAAGATGCTTTGCTGGAGACTGAAAATCAACAGGTTGCAACAATAAGTTCCATTTCAATATACGACCAAGTGTCTGAATGTGTATTCTTTTAAGCATAAAAATAGACGTGTGCAGGTAGATACCAGGGTCGAGCATTCCTTTATCTCCCAGCTGAGGAGGACGTACAGTTTTGGATGCTATAGATTATTATAGTAAGTTAATGTCTTGATATATGAATAATTGTTTTGTGAATGGAATTCTCTGATAACTTATTCTCGTGGGAAGGAATAACGAAACCAGACTATCACACTATGATATTTGTGTGTCTGTGGGGGGCTGTTACTTTTTTATTTTTTTATTTTACATCTAGCACAAACACTTTGTGCTTAATTCCAGTGAAAGTTGACAAGAATTACCTTCCACAGCAAAAGTATAGGAGTTCCCATAGATCATCGGTTCAATTTCACAATGTCTAATGACATCCTCATTCTACGCTTCTCTTTTGGTCAATTTAAGCCTTTAAGAATTAAAAGATTTGTAATTAATTTTTTGCAACTGAAGGGAATCCAGGCAACAAGTTCCCATTTACTACTGGATATTATTGTAAGTAGAGAAGTAATAATTTATTTTCAGGATTTCCTGACCTATTTAATCAAGTCCTTACCATTAGGGAGAAGGTCTCATTTTTGAATTGCACATTTCTCTTTATCTCTTATTCTTTAACAGGTGATTAATGTTAAATATATGGCTCATCCCTCCTTAGAAAAGAGCAATATGGATTTTATTCCCAGCATAATTCAATTTCCATCACTATTTTAACTTGAAAAGATTCAGAATTTTTCTTGAGGAACAGAAAGATATGGCTTAAAGGAAAGGAAGTCTTGCTGTTGATGAATGGGGAAATACTATGCATTTCACTTTGATGGCAGAATTAACTGTAGTCTCATAATGAATATGATTCACAATTTAAATTCACGCTTCTATTTATAAGAAATTCCCATAATTGATGTATTACAGCTAGGTGTTTTAAACATTGGGCCCTTTGTGGATGAGTGCTGAAACACTTCAGCTCATATATTTTAAGATGTAAGAGAGAGTTTCAGGAGAAATAGTGTATTAAACTCCACAGTTATTTGTTGTTATAAAGAACTGCTAGCAGTTTAATTTCTTAAGTCTACCACTGAGATCTTAAACTGTAGTAACAGTAGTATATGGGAAGATGCAAATACACAAGCAGGATGTGATAAACAGGCGAGCACAACATGGGCAGGACAGTAGACAGCATTATTTGTGTACTTTGCTGATGGAGCCCTATTGGACACATGTGTCTGTCGTACCAGATTTTAAATGTGGGCAGTGCAGCCTAATAATTGTTTACATCTGTGAGCATTTGAAGATCAGTTCCCTTCTGTAGAGAAGGATGCATGTGCTGTCATCAGAAATGGCAGGTTAGGGGGAGTGATGCTGAAGATTGCCTCTTTATTGTTCTTGTTCCTTAGAAAGTAAATTTTACTGGCAAAGATCATGCTACAATGCTTCTGAAATCTTTTATTATATATAATTTTTTTTTTTTTTTGTAGCACAAAAAAGATTCTTTCTATCCCGGTAGACTTACTCCAGAAAGAATATCCCCTGCTGATCAAATCTCCTTAAATTTAAACTGGCTGGGTTGGAATTTTTTTTCTGCTCTATGAGAGTGCTGCCTAATCTGAAACAGGTAAATTGCAAACAACAGTAAGCAAAACTGGTGTCATGCCGTCACAGTCTGTGACACTGCAAAATTTTGAAACAAATAAAACTGTGGGGAGATCTCAATTTGAAAAGCTGTATAATCTTGGAAGAAAAAAGAAAACCTCTTGTTCTATTAAAAATATATAAATATATCAAAAATCTCTGGTGTTTTGTTCCGGGAAATATAACTCTTTCTGTGGGAATGAGGAAAGGGAACCAATTTTTACTCTTGTACTCCAAAGATTCTGTGCTTGTAGATTAAAATGTGATTCATTTCTTAATATTTCATTTGCCAGAATGTTTGACGGACATGGCCAGATTCACATCATGTCTCCTTGAGCGCTTTATTCTATGAGCACTTATCAGCAGTTGCTGTCTGTAAAGTGTATTTGGTGTGTCTGTTAATGCTCTGACAGGTAATAAGTTCTTAGCTGGTTCAGGAGCTAGAAGTATTTGTTCATGTTGGAAGATTAATAATAGCTTTAATTTTGTCATAAAGGAAAAAAGGAATCTTCCCCTCAACTTGATCCTGCCTCCAAACATGATTCTCTCTTTGGTGTTTTATAGTTCTAAACTTCTATGTTAAACTATAATTTTAAAGATATTTAGACCAGGGACTCCTGATCTTGGAAACTTGCAGCTATTGCTGAAAATGTTAATAACTGAATCAGTTGAACTTAAACTTAGCAGCTGATAGTGATGCAGAGTGGTGGTTGCACATGTTCCTGCTGTACAGTATTTAGAGCCAGCCTATCTGCATCCCTCTGGCCTGAGTAATGAACATGCTGGTGCGGCCAGCTTTGGCTACAACATGGCATACCTGTGACACTGATGGCCTTAAGTTGCACCAGGGAAGAATCAGATTGAATTTTAGGAAAAATTTCTCAGGAAAAGCATTGAGGCATTGGTGCAGGCTGCCAAAGGAGGTGGTGTAGTCACCATTCCTGGAGGAGGGTTCCGTTCAGGAATTTGGAGATGTGGCACTGAGGGACGTGTTCAGTGGCCATGGTGGGGATGGCTTGGGGTTGGACTTAGTGATCTAAGTGGTCTTTTCCAGCCTTATGATGCTATGATTCTGTTGGTCGTGAGTACCTTCTCCTCCTTCACGTAGTTTCTGAGGTAGTGTACATGCATGTGCTTGCTTCCCCCCTAACACAGAGCTACAGTAGTGTGGATAATTTTATAATTCAGTAACGCTTGTTAAAGAAGAGTGTCAACTCAAGAACATTAAGGGCTACTTGTAAAATTAGGTACCGCCTTGAGAAAGAGGAGTTTACTACTTCTCTAGGTATGAGGAAAAGTTTGTTAGTTTTTAGCCTATTAGAAGCAGATACATAAAGTTCAGATCTACCTCCTCTCTGCAGTTGTTTGTACCAAGCCAATTGTTTGTCTACACGTCTTTTTGCAGATTACACTGAAACCTCAAGAAACAGACTGAATTTGGGGGGGCATGAGTTTAAACATTAATAATGTCAAATGGGAATGGTGATACTGAGGTTAATTGATCACTTTTTGTGAAAGTGATCGCCGATAAGGTCATGGCTTAGGAGCCCATTTTAAAATAGTGTTAAGAGTGATCAGACATGGGATATTTGAGTCTCATTCTGGTCTTTTTACTGAATTATGCATCTGTTCTGTGCTGTTTTTTGTATTTCAGTTTAGCCAACAATGAACGTAATAAAATTGTTTTAATAGAAGTCTGCAGATACAATAAATGTTAAAGAAGTTGTGCCCAATACAAGGCAAATTAATTGGCAGGCCTATTGCTCCCTAGGACCAGACCTCTTAATATTTAGTGTCCATCTCCAACGTACAGCTCAGGAACAGCTCCATGCACTTCCCAGGAGGGGAGAATGTGAGCAGTTTACCTTGGGCTATTCCTGACTAGAGGAGATGGAGCAGCTTTGGAAATGTGATGAAAGCTTTTGACTACTTGCAGACCACAATCAAATGGAGGATCATGAGTTTAATGAAGTGTTTGATTTGAATGTAAAGTAGGTAGATTCTTCCCACCAGCCACCTCATCCTCTTAAAAAAACTTTTCAGTTAATTTCTGCTGTCATCTACTTGCTTCCCCACTCTTCTGTATGAGATGGCTCAACAGATGCACATCCTTTCTAAACATTCATCTCCTGATTCCTGCCCTTTTATGTCCTGTTCTGTTTTTTTTTTTTATTTCTTCTCTGCTTTCTTTTCATCTCTTTGTGCTGTCTTAGTCTTCAGAACTGCTGTCATGTCTCTCTTCTTTATCAACTACTGCTCCCATCTTCTGTCAGAATTTTTGAACAAAACTAGTGGAAATGGCTTAACTCACCTCTGTTAACTGAATTGGCTTTAAAGTTGTGTTTACTCCACATTCATTGACATGAGTAGATTATTAAATGCAACTAGATAAAATTGCAAGTCAGGATGCCTTTTAATCTGAAACCTGAAATCTTCTGAGGTCTAATAGTATACTTGTGTATTAAATTACATAATTAATCCTTAATTTTATTTCCCAAATCAATTTTTCTTATGGTTGTATGCCCCTCATTGTCGGTTGTTCATTTACTTTGGGTTCCTCATATCAGGAATCTACTGTACAAAAAAAACCCCAACCTGTTCCCAGTGTTTTAACATTGGCTGTTGCCTTGGTAATCCCATTGCATGGGTACTTCATGATTGTGTTTGAGATTTGCCTTGTTCGTACTGCGTTGCCTCTGCTATGTTTGATGGCAACTAGGGAATTTTCTTTTGTTCTGTGCTTTGCCATTTACTTCAGAAGAGTTTTTGAGGTCAGTGATAGCTATGAAAATAACAAAGTTCTGTGTCAGGATCTTCCTACATCTCAGTCTGTTTTTTCCCAAACTAAATGACAGTGAAAGAGAAAACCCTACTTCATTTTGCAGTATAAATTTAAAGTTTGAAATTAAAAGTAATAGAATAGGCTTGCTACCAATTCTGAACTAATAGGAGAGGTGTTCTTAAAGGACTATGTGTACTGTAGATGTTGAAAAGCAGGCAGAATGATCTTTCACCCTGAAATGTCTTTCATCGCCCTCAATATTCTTAGGGAACATCAGTACAGAGCTCTCAGGTTGTGCCTTCCTATTTATGTATTTAATCATCTTTCAACTTCATATTAGCATTCTGCAAATGTGTGGGTAAATGGAAAATAGTCATTTGACCTAACACCTGTGCCCATAGCCTCATTTCTACACAGAGTATCGGATCTTGGTTAAGGTGGAGGTCCAGTCTGCTGTTTCAGGGTAGTTTTGTATTCTGCATTTCACCATTGTTTCCTTGTCAAGAACGACCCTAAAGCTGGTGAGTGTTAATTAATCTCTAGTAGCATGAAAAATAGAGGATCCTGAGAGAAGCCTGCTTTGAAACTTCCATTTTTCGTCTTTCTGTCAGATTTTCTGAAAGTTGATGCATTCTTCCTTGTGTGACTCTAGGGAAACAAAATATGGGTCTGATTGATAGTATAGAGAAACGATCTTCGTTGTTTAATAGTTGTGTCACATTCTGCATGACACAGCTTGATGCTTTCTGGAATTAAAATTACCATCAACAGACTTTCAAAGCATTGGGTTCTCCAATGAGCTTATGTTCTGAATGAATTATACTAACTACGTGACTTCAGTATAAGCCAAAGTAATCATTGAACTTAACCTGTAAGAGAAAAGGAAGGGTATGAGTAAGGCTCTTAATTTGTACAGTAATACAAATGATAGAAGAAGCTTAATGTAAATCATAACAAAATGAGTTGTGACTTCAGGAATTGACTAAAAGCCGTGGTTTGTCCCAGAGGTTTCACTTTTCCCATCTCTTCATATCTTTACCTTAAGCCATCTTTAATCTTTTAGTGTTAGTGATGGAAGACTAAATTGTTCTATTTCATGGTTTCAGAGTGGAATGTACTTAATGATACCTTTGGTGTGATCTTTGGGAAGAAAAACGAAGTTATGTACCTTTTCATGAAAAAGAACAAAAAAGACATCTCTAGGATTTTTGGCTTCTTTTTGGTAATACAGTCAATATTAAATTAAAGAAATAAGTAGACTATTATGTTTTCGAGTTTTGATCAAATAACATGGTAATGTGGATTGGTTTTTAACTTGCAGACTAAGCGTTGCATTTATTTATCTACTCAGCTTTTTGGATGTTTTGTCATGCAAGATTGAGTAAACATATATTTTTTTATATTTAAAATATGCTGTTACACATAACTATTTTTATGCAAAACTTTACAGCTATGTTTTCCTCCTTTATTTTTCTATTCTCCGTCTGAAAGAGAATCAGACATAATGCAGTTGTCACGCAGGTTGGGATTGCGTGGTGCTTGCCGATATTTTGAACGTGCAATAACAGAAGGAGAAAACTACCCAGACAGTGGGATATATACTTTCGTTTCCTCTCTTGAAAAAGTTTGTGTTTACACTTGTGCATTGTCATGACTCATTTCTAGAAAAATCTGGAAGGAAGAATAATCCATACATTAGCACTTGCTGTGAGGATGAAACAGTCCCTTTTTTCCCCTTCCTGCAAGCAAGAGATAGAAAGCAAAACAAAAAACAGTCCTCAAAATGAAATATACGTTAAATTGAGTCGTAGCTATTCAAAGAGCTCTTTCCTCCTGATGTTTGAAATAATTGATTTTGATAAAATGAATATTCACAGAGGTGTTGTTACTGAAAGTTCAGCTCGATTACGACACTAAAGAAATGCAATAAGGCATGAAGTCAACTGGGTTTAATAGGTCACAGTTTTCATCTCTCCCTCACTTTAGCATGAGCACAATATCAGAGAACTGGGCACTACCTCATACATTTCTTTTGAGATTTATGCTTGGGGATTCTGAACAGCTCCTTTTCTCCAAGGTCAGGGCTCTGTCCTTTGGAGTGAGCTTAGAACGAAATCCGTGCCTCTTACAAATCTAGTACCTCATTTTTATATACTTTAATTCCTTTCTCAGAGCAGATTTCATCTATATTGATGTTTATCACTTATTTAATTAGGAAATACACCGGGGGCAGGAAATGGTAGCCCTGTGCTAATAATCTCTCCCAGAGGTTGACACTTGACTTCAGTGGCAAGACATATACCCTCCAGAGATGTGGGCTGTTGGGGCTGGAGTTTTGGCACCTAACGGAATTATTTAAACTGAGCAGATCAAAGGGTAGAAACTGAGCAAAGAGATTCTGCTATTAAACAACTGATGGATTGCCTTATTCCCTACAAAAAGCATGCCTTCAGTGAGCACCACAGGAAAGTCATTCTAGTACAGTGTGAAAATCCGACAGAATTACTGAATGAATGGCCCTTTTACAGTCGTGGGATCTAAAATAAAGCCTACAGCTGTGCAACCAGGAACTTCTCTGTATAGCAGCAAAAAACACAGGACAATTCGGGGCACTGTTCCACGCCAGGCTTAATCCAGTCTAACAGTGGACTGTCACCCATATATCTTGCCTCCAAATAAATTAGTTTCCCATCGGATCGGTGAGTCACATTCTATAGCCACGATGAATGATTAAATCTAATACGGGGAAAGGGTGAGGAACATGTCAATGGAGTTAAGAGGGGAAAGGAAACAGAATTAAGCCATCACTTTTAGCAGCTGCATGCAGCTTGATGAAATTAAGCACAACATGAAACTGTGCCTTCAGAGAGCTTGGGTAAACTGGAGACAAATTAGAAAAAAAATAATTGGAAGTTCCTTGCTGTGAGGAGTAAGTAGCACAGTGCACTTTTGAGGTATCTGTGCTAAAGAGAGCAGTGTTTGAGAGTGTTCTTGTGAAGAATTCTCTCAAAAATGAGCTTACCTGTATCAGACTTTGTTATTTCCAGTTGGATTTTTTGCAAATATCTGAACTGTTCAGGCAGTTTATTTTTCATTTCCTATCTGCTTAGGCTGACCTTGGTGTACATCTGCAACAGCTGCTTCTGAATTTTCTCAGTTTGATTTTACAGACAGTGAACGTTAACCCATTCCCTGTAGTAAGCAAGCTGAAGCACCAGCTCAGGCAATCTCTTAACGTCCTGTTTGCAGTCCTTTCATTCATTCCTTTTCCCAACAATTCTTGCTATCCGAAAGACAGTCGCTGTTCAGTTCTTGTGCCATCCTTTCCTCGTGGCACTCTGGGGTAGCAGAGTTCTATATTATTCTGCTTTTTTCCTACAGAGGGACAAATGCAATCCATTTGAGCCGTCCATCCATCTGGTGCAGCACACTCGGTATTTGACATTGGGGCAGGTTTGTAAGTAGAGCGCTGAGAGCAATTAACATTTGAATTAAAGCTACCTGCGGATAACAACAGGTGATTACCCTATTTAACAGCTGTTAAGTGGTGTTATTTGCCAGCTAGAGACCACAGACCGAGTGAATTGTATGCATACAAATGGGAGTTATTGTGCATACAAATGGACGACATTAATTAAATAATGTATTTTTCTAAATTGCACTTGTGATAGGTAGGTGTTGGGTCAAAACAGGTAACTGGTAGCGAAATGAACGCTTTAAAGTGTTGGGCTCAACATCATTAAGGTTAAAATGCAATGTATGTTTTTGCAACCGGTGTTTTTTCTTTTCCAAAAGTAAAATAAAAAAGTAACAAACAAAGCTTGCTATTTACACTGATTGAGCCTCTGGCAAACAGAAAATAGTAAGGAACTAAAGCACATAAGATTCCATTATCCTGTTTTAGCTCCGTTTCCAACAAGGCTTAATCAACCTCGGTGCTCTGGAAAGCACAAGGCACTCCCGTGGTACGTGCCTGCTTGCTCCTCGCGTATGTGGAAAAGCTCTCTGCAATCTTGCTCCCTTCTGCGCTGGGATGGATGAATGTGTTTTTGGAACATTTGCTTAGCAGATGGCTGAGCAACAACCTCTTAAATCCATGTGGGGTCTGTCCCATGGTTGCGCTTCTTGTATTGTTGCAGAACATCTGACTGAGGCTGCCCGTACCTTTTTCAGCAGACCCTCTCGTTTACTGAAAAGCTTTTCCTGCTATCCTCTTCTCCAAGGGCATGGATTTTCAATGCCTTTTGAAGACATCCCAAGGCATTTGGAGGGAATTTGTCCTCTGAGAAAGGCTGATTAGATTTCTGCCTTAAGTATTTGCTTGCACTCTTGAAACTAAATGATTTGATCGATGCTGATTTGTGTCATTGCTACGCCAGAGCTGTCAATTTTGTGTAAGTGCAACTGTTACAAATTACAGGATGAATTTAAATTTTTCCCTATGGCATAATTATCTATTCAGTTAAAAGTTCCCTTGATTTGCACATGTGTGCATTTGCATTGAGTTACTGTGAATAGAGATGTCCATTTCGTATACAAAGAGGTGTAGGCATTCCATACTCACTTCCAGAATGCTGGAATGCGGCATCAGTTCCACTGCTTAGAATGTGTGGCTGTAGATTTTTTACTAATGAGAATTGCCCGATGAAGTCATTTACTGGACTATGCTTTTGAACTGAAATTAAATGCCTATTAACCCTCTGACGTTGCCAACTGTGGGCTACATGCAGCCAGGAAGTTGTTATGCTGACAATCTTATTTAACTGGAATTGATGTGGGCTGGAAATGAATCCATTTCTTTTAAGATGCTGCTGATGACTCCAGTTTTAGTTAAAGGACTGTAGCCCTCAGTCATGGTTACAGTGCGTAAGACCTGGGCTTGATCACAAATAAGCTGTCTGCTATTGAAACAGTTACCTGAATAAAAATCAGTGGGGGTTGGATCCGTAAAACCTTCAAGTACGTCTTCTTTCCAGTGTTAACCAGGGATTGTTATTCTTCTCTCCTAACGTGAGGCCAGAGACCAACTCAACTAACTTATAGGCAGTCTAACTTAATACACCAGCCTATACATTGCTCATCTTTTCTTCACTCAAGCAGGAAATTGTATGTTTTCTGTAGTTAGTTTCCTGCCACAAGCACCTTGAGGAGCCACTTCTTTCAAACAGAAGTTTGCTGCCAGTGAGTATTTAAGTATTTTTAAGTTGCCAGTCCTAAAGTAATGCCAAATTCTACATTGGAACAGGCTTCTGTTCATACTGTGCTGAGCTTGTGCCCTAGCCAAGCTCAAATAGTTTTCTTGACTTCTAAATCACAAAATACTGCACTGTGTGTGTGCGCATTATCCTTGCTATTAGTGGGCAAGCATCTTGTCTCAAGATCAATATGAAAAGCAATGTGCATGCTTTTCCCTTTGCATCCATGGTGGATGATCAGTATCTTGGGTGAACAGGTAAAGGCTGAGCAGCAGTGTAAAAGGGAAGAGGTGGCACACCGCACAGGGGCTGGCTCAGTGTGGGAGACTCATATCCCAAATCTGAAAGGGGAAAGCCCCAGGAAAGCCTTACTGAAGCAGCACTCTACAGAGAACATATGGCATGTGGCCCCACATCGTGCTGCAGGAAGTGGGGATGAGCTGAATTCTGCCCTTCTGCTTCTTTTGTCCTCTTTATCTGTATTCAGTGGGATTATTTCACGCAACACAAATCCCAGTCTGCCTAAAGATAACCAACCAAAGTATAAATATACAGAGAAATCTAGATTTTTTTTTTAATTAAAAAAGAATAGTTTAAAGTGCAGAGAGGATCATGTAGAGATAACAGTGTGTTCTTGACCATCGACAGGCGTTATTTAGGATATCTGTTGAATCACAGTTCTTGAAGTGAGAATCTGGTGTTCTTTATTCAGCAGGAAGAGGCATTTGTATCTAAGTTCTAAGTTCTGAGACAAAGCAACTTTCAAATCCAGTATGTTATACAGAGAAGTTATTTGAAATCTTTTTTAGCGTGTAGGATTGTAATGGTGGCTAATAACTCTTGTGAAAATTGTAGTTTAAATAAACCACAGGTCCACACGACCTGCAAACATACCAAATTAATTCATAAGCGTAGCTGTTACTTAATTATGACATTAAGCTGTACAGGAAATTATAGTATGTTGTAAATATTTTGATTTGCTCTCTGTTTTTGTGTTTTGCAGTGACATACCAATCTATCAGGACTAAAATATAGAAAATGCAAATGCACATTAGCTAACAGATTACTAATATATGAAAGAAATATGGAAATTACGGTACTTTATTAGAGCTGCAAATCTTTTTTTTTTTTTTTTTTCATTTGTGTGGCCTGAAAATCTAATAAATAAAGGATGAAAGAAACTTCATTTAATTAAGCTACTGCATTGTAATGCTACCACTACTGATAGAATAGCTATTTAACAACATTGTCATGAATGTTCTGTTGTCACAGCTTGGGAAGGTGTAATGCAGTTTGGTTGTATGCCATGTTATTTCTTTGCTTTTCTCATTGTTACCTTTAAGCACTGTTTAATATCAGTCATGTTTGTGCTCAGTTATTTTCAATCTATTACATAAAAAACACTGCCACGTACTTTTTGTTACTTAAGAAGTATGATCCTGATCTGTTTAAAAGGTGAGGAAATAAACTGTATTTAGCTATTATTGTTTCTTTCACAGTGCTGGGAGTAATATTAAATTAACTGACTACATCACAAATTCATGTGGACTTTTCTTTGTCATTATAAGACCCATAGCAGAGAAATCCCCAGAAATTCTTCTTTGTCAGATACCTTCTAATATTAACTTACAGTTCTTTATTCAGAAGGCCATAACAAATGATGATGGGTGAGGAGGGCTCAGGTGAGATTTTTTTGTGTGTGTGTTCTCAGGACTTCCCAGGCATGTTGCCATCTTGTCTAAACTGACCAAGGAGTTCTAGATACACGTAAGAGCTCTAATCCCATCTCTACATGTCTTTCCTTCCTGCTCTCTGCTTGTTCTGCTTCTGATGCACTACAACTGCTCTACCCAGCTGTCCCCAGCAGTGAGATGTATGCTGTCAATACTCATGCTAGATATGGCTATCAGTGCAGGTCTTTGACAAAAGAGGAACAAATGGTGAAATAAAACAACTATGAAACAGCCATGACTTGGACATTCAGCATATTTCTGACATGTAGGACAATATTAAGGTCATTGTTATTATAATTATCCTTTGAGTAGTGTAAGCTAGTTATGATATATAGCTGTTAATTCTTGTTGCAATAGGTTTGTATGAGAATGAGGTAGATAGAATGAGAGATTGTTCTTGTGTAGCTTTTACATTTCTGAACTCCATAGAGGCCCCTGTTTAAATAAAATCTAAACTAAGCTGGGCAAAGTGCTTTGGTGTTCCCTGTTGAAACCTCCCTGAATCCTTAAACCATCAGCTTTTGCGGTTCACTGACTACCTGAATGAATTATTTTCAACTGATTTGGCACATCTTCAAAAGAACAGATGGTCCCATCTTTACTGCAAAAACAATAACTGCAGCAGCAACAAAATAATCTGTGATTCTGCCTGGAAACTCCTTAACTACAAGGGGGAGTTTGATGACCATCTTACATTTCTGACAATTATCTCACAGAATAAATGTATTTAACAGGAAAATCACATTGTAATTTACTAGGCAAAGTATCACATTTGTGGAACAGTTGTTTGAGGTTGCAGGGAGACTAAACTGCTACGCGTGAGTTTCAAATAGGACCTCCCCTACAATACAGCAGCTGGGAAGAGAAAAATTATGAAAGTATGATGTTGAGAGACTTCTTTATTGGGGCTAAAAATAAACTTAAGTGCATTATGAATAGAAGGATAGAAGAAGAAAATGGGAACTAAGGATAGAGGAAGCACAATGTTCTGAATGAGAATCTGCAGCAAAAGAACAAGGGGTTTCAAATAGCCAAACTTGTCTGCATCACCATGGAACATCCACAGAATAGCATTTAATGGCCGTGGTCCAGGAGTCCTTGGTAGACAGAGGTAATCCAGTACCCCTTAGGAATGGGATTCTCCTGAATTTGCTTCTTGATTTCTATTATTTCAGCAAAGGAAAAGCAATATTATTGGCGTAGTAATTTTCTTCAATTACTGAAAAGGTGATAATTAGATATATGGGAAAGATTGAAAATAGGGAGAATGCAGTAGAGTTCACTGTATTAAATACACACTTCCTTGGATAGTTTTTCAGAACAATATTACAAAGGTGACATTTATTAAAGAGAAAACCTTTCCCTGTACAGTCTGGCTGTCAAATATTAATATGAAATCTGTTTTGTTTTTTTTTTTTTTCAATGGTTAGTATTTTAAAATTGTGAGCATGTTTTGCGGGATGCTAACATACAGCAGAAGAGAGATGCTTCTCCATGAAGGCCAATGCCAGTGTTAGTTTTCTGCCTTTCATGGGGATGTCTAATTGCTGAGTGTATGCTATAGAAGAAATATCTGGGGAGCTGCCTTAACCACTGAGTTGCTGTACTTTGCCTTTTCAGTTGCTCTCAGACAAGGCTGTCCTCTCTGAAATCACTGTTCTATTGGATGGGAAAAGGATCTCGCTTAAATACAGTGTGCTGCAAACTTAGGCCCTGAACATCTGTCAGAGTGGGTGAACAGCTGGAATCCAGCTGCTGCCACTGTTGCTCTTATAATTCCTGGATCATATCAAATCCTGCGGGATGCTCTTGATGGAAAGCACTTTAGTTGTAGGTTAATGTATTGCCCTCAGTCTGCAGCCCGGGTCCCTGCTCAGCGAGAGTTATGTTTGCTGTTTACGCAGTGGCAGCAATAACCAGGACACATGGAAGCACGCTGAGGTTCTAAATAATTATGTTTGCTAAGTACACACTCAGTGGCACCCAGCCATTGCCCTGACTGATTTCTGATGGCCACTCTACCCCAACCCATTGAGACCATTGTTGGCACTTGCTTATAGGACTGTTGTTTCTTCCTGCGTGGAAAAAAAAAAATGATGGCAACAATTAGCAATCAGCAAACAGCCTCTGGCTTGATTACAGACGCAGGTATGTTGTTGAAATAATTTGTGTGCTGAACAGAGTAATTTTATTTTGCTCAAGTGCTGCTTAAATATACCTTACATTCAAATGTTCCTTAGGGGAAAAAGTCATTACGTGAGAAAGAGATTCCATTTGTTCTCAGCGAGATCGATAAGCTCATCTGCTTACATGGCTCTAAGTAGGATGTGTGGGGTAATGTACATTGGGGAAAAGTCCTCTTTGTGGTTACTGTATGACTGGACTTCTTTTTTCTTAATTAGTTCATACTTAATTACTATGCTACGAGGCCAACATTTAATCTTAGTTTAAGAATCTGTTTTTCCATGGTTTGCTTGGGAAAGATTAAGATAGGTATGCAGTGCACGGGACTTGAGCAAAAAGGTTTTTCCAGCACATTGTAAGAAAGGTGGTGCAAAATAAAATATCTTTTTTTTTCTTCTTTTACGCTCAATGGCTGACAGTTCTTAGGTCTTTCATCTGTATATTCTCTTTTCTGACATCCTTCTCACGTCTCTAAATGAATTGAAACTCTCAACCATTTTGTTGTCTATCAGAATGGGAAAACAGAAATTTCACCAATTGCCAACTTGATTTCAGTGCTGCCTGTTCTGTCATTCTCAGCTCAGACTCAGATTTAGGATCTCTAAGTGGGAGATGTACCTTTGGTGAATGCTTACTTTGTCACTGTTAGACAACGTTTTATTATATGCCTTAGGTTTATGGGCTTTGATGTTTCATGTTGGTTTAGTGGGAAATAAGTAGAAAATTCAAAACAAGTTGCAATCGCAGCTGTAGAATGGCTTTTTCTGGGGACTTCTGCACATTTTAGCCCTTTCATTACCTGAACCTTTTTCTTTTTCTATTTTTTTAAGCATTAATAAAGCCAGCTGTGCACATGCATGGGTTTTTCCGTAGTGCTTTGCCTGCAGTCTGTGCTCTCTCCAAAGCTGTCAGGCTCTGGATGTTTGTTCCTTGCAAATGAGAACTGGAGGAAAGGATTTTGGCTGGGAAGGATTTGCATCAGCAGCCGAGCCAGGGCAATGGGATGTGTGCTGTTTTATGTCCTGTGGCTGGATAAGCTTATCTGTACAGATGCGCGATGTCCTGCTGTGCCTTCAGATGATGCTGATGCACACATCAGTGTGATGACATGGCTGTTTGCTGCTCAGTTTAGAGGGCTGCTCCCAAAGAGGCAGCAGAAGCTTGGGCTGCTGTCGACAGTGCCCTGTGGGCTTGTACCATTTTGTAAGGTGATCTTCTGAAACTTTTTTTTTCTTTCTGAAAGTGAGGAGTGCTTACCACACTTCTGATCATACTAAAAGAAAGGTCTAATAACTTGCTTCCTCTTACCCATTCCACAACTCAATACTTGAGCTGCATGGACTTTTCAGTTATTGCAGGTGTTTTCATGTCTCAAGCCGATTTCTGTTATAACATGAGGTCATATTTAGGCAATGAATTGGGACAGTTCTATTTGTTGTGTGATATTTTGTCCAGATAGAAAACGGGGTAATGACTTTGCAGAAGAGTAGCAGATAGATTTTAAAGATGTGTGTGTATATGCAGGAAGCTTCCAGAACCTCATATGGAGGTTATATATATAACTTGCCATATTACAGCTTCTTTGCTGAAAGAACCGGAGGGTAAGAAGGTGGGAACTTCCTTTGATGGATACTGCTGTTTCACTCAGGTCTGCCTTATTTGTGTCCTGCTTAATTAGTTTGTATTTAAATCTCCTTGAGCAAAGTGTTCCTGGCTGCACAGTGAGATCCCGCTGGAAGACTGTGGGCCCTTTATGGCTCCAGCAGTGATAACTGGTTTCGGTGTGACTGCTTTTTTAATTTTAATTTTTGAGTGAAAGTGAGCAGATTAAAGACCACAACTGAGATGTTTACAGTTGCAACATGGTGAAAAAACAGATAAGGTAATTTTCCTCCTTCTACTAGTTACCAAAGCAACACTATAAAGATACTTTTAATTTAGTTTAGTGCTGTGAAGATTAAAGCTTAATTAAAAAGCTTATATTAAAAAAATAAATAAATAAAACACTGGAACGGCATAGGAAAAATTGAAAGACATAATTACGGTCCAGTGAACACTTATCACTTATTATGAAGCTTTGGAGCAGGGGTATTTTTTTCTCTCAATTGAGAGTAATTTTATTCTGATCATAAATTGGAATGACCAGAACAACCTAGGATCATGGCTGTTTATAAATTAATAAGGACAGTTGGAAGGAATGTGTTATTCTGCCCGTAAAATACAGAACAGTGAGATGTTCTCTGCTGGTCTGTTTCTTTAAAAATCTCTCACACAGCAGTCAGGGTGACAGGCATTGTGAGGACAGAAAAAAGGCTGTCTTCCCGTATTTCACACGGCTTGCATAGAAATTCAGTTACGTAATGTTGAAAGATGTGTTACTTTCAAATTCATTTTCAAACCTTTATGAATTGAAAGTGGTCAGATCTTCAAGTGGGGATAGTGTTTTTGTTCATCAATAGAGCAACACCTATGTGCACTGGATTAAAGGATAAGTGGGGGCCTGGGGGTGTCGTATTCATCCTTATGAGCTTAACATCGTTGTAGAGAGATCCTGTTTGTCCAGTATAAGGCAAATCAAGACATGAGATGATATTCTTTCACTGCAAAATTCCGAGTAGTAATCTCTGTCCATGACAAAGCAAGAGCGCTAGGGAAAGTAGCTTCAGTTTATTAGCTTTATTGAGAGCTGTGTCGCTGGTTTCTCCAAGAACTTGCTCATAAGGTATGATCTATTACCCTAGAGAGGAGCCTCTAAAAGCCACTCAGCTAAATATGCCCTTTCACTGACTTCCTCCATTCATTTTGTTCAAGCATTTTAAACCCACCTTTGACTGTACATAGCATATTATTTCTGTTCAGTCATTAGCTGAGTTAGTCATTTAGCCTTTCATCAAAGCAGCATTACATTTATTACAATATTGTAACGACTACTGCAGAGGCTCAGTCCTATGACTTCTTGCCCTGGGATGCTGAGAAAGCTGAAAGGTTATTGGGCTTCAAGGACAAGCTTATGGAAATAAATCCAGTGAGGCTGCTGAGCAGAGTAGAAACTGCCTGCCCAGGATGTCTGTGAAGTGTAAATGGCTGGAGGCTGGAGAGCGCCTGGCTGGAGTATTTCATCCCTGTCTGCCCGGTGCTGAGACTCTTTCATGGCTGTCTTGTTTTGTCCATTGCTGGAGACAAGATACTGCATTACCTGGAGCTTTGGTCAGGCCCAGTGCAGGCACTTGTATGCTATCGAGCACTTCTCACAAAATAAATAAATAAATAAATATATTCAAATTTAAGAATATTATTTTTTCTTTTTTTTTTTTTTTTCCCCCCCCTTAATCAAGACATAAGTGAATTTTCTGGTTTCCAGGCTTGCACATATGTATGAGATCCATCAGGCAGGCCTATGGCTGATGCTTTTTCCAAACTAAATTTCTGATTGTGTTATTGAAGCTGTTAAGAATCTTTGTGGTATAAACATCTCCAGTGATGTTCCTGCAAAACTTAAAAATAAAATAATATATATTGAGATATATATCTCAACTTTTAGCACAAGAAATGCTTCAGGAAACTCTCATCTACCCCAACTTGGGTCACTCTTTCAGGAACCATAGATTATGATACTTTAAAGGTTATGTAATTTAATATCAGCCAGCAGCACGTGCAATTAAAAACTACAATCACTATCTAACGAAATTTTCTTAATGAAGACTTGGTAGAGTCGAATATCTGCTTACAAGAAACAAACAAACAAACCAACATGTAAATGTGTTCTAGTCTGCCACTGTACAATTTAGCCTGCCAGGGACTCAGGTTATTTATGTGTGTGACTGCATTGTCTTCACTAAACTTTAAAAAAAATAAGGATTTCCATGGTAACCACTGCATCACACCACAAAGGCATGTATACACCACTTAGATCTTTAACAAGACAGAGCCTTGAATGAAGTATAGCCTGCATTTGTTGTCTTATTTTTTTCCTGGCATGATATTCTTCTTAGTAAAATCTTGATTTGTTGTTTTTGGTAGTTTGTTTGTTTGTTTGATTTTTTTTTTTTTTTTTTTTTTTTTTGGTGAAATTCTAATTTTACATTAAAAAGCAGCTTATAAATAGCGTGTCTAAAATAGCACAGTTCTGATATAAAGCTGTTAACTTTGAGAGCCATTCATGCAGATGTGAGCACTGAGCTGTAAGAAGAGAGAGGGAATGGGTGTGAGGTGACAGCAGTTTCTGGTTCTGTCTTTGTGTTATTTCTGCTAGATGTTATTTCGCTGTATTTCATTTTTTATCACAGTAGAGTGATAAGGTCATAGCAAGGTCACAGAGTTGGGTTCTTAAAAAATATATGGATATGTATAGTTACACTTTCCATCTGAAAATGTGAAAAAAGTGGAGGCTGTTCTATTTGTCTCTTTTTTAATGAAACTTTTCCTATTCCCTACACAAGAGTGTATGTATGTCACTTTAGCAATATTCCTCGCTTTTCTTCCTTCTGTCATGGGCAGCACTCAGCTCCCAGTCCTGCACTGTGATCCATCCATCCTGCAGAGAACTGGCTCTGCTTCGTACAAGTGCCATTTAACACCTGGAGGGCTATGGTGAGTAGCATCAATGGGATATATATTTTTTCTTTTTTTGGTTCAAAATCTAAGACAAAAAGAAAATATCATACCTGACGTTTGGGGGAATTTGATCTTTTGATTTCTTCTGGACTTAGGAGCTGCGAGCTGTGCTTGCAACTGCATGTGGCTATGAGGCTTCTGGCACATTGTGCAAAGGCTCTGGTGGGGGCTGCTTGTTGGTATAGAACTGATGATGTTAGAGTTGCTTTCCCAGTGAAATAAGCAGAGATGGAGACTCTTGCCCTCCCTCCATTCTGTGGAAATGCTTCATTTTTGGCAAGCAGAGCTGCTTGCCAATATTTAGCCCTCAGCAACTTTTTATTATTGAGTTATAAAACCTGGAAATATGAGTTTATAATGAAAATGCCAGCACCACATTAAAAAGAGCAGGAGCAGTGAGCACTGCAGTAATGATATTCTTTGCTTTGGTTTTAATTCTTTCTCCAAACAAGCTCTGCTTCCTTCAGTGCTGGAGGTGAGAATTGTTCTCAGTACCTGCTGCGAGGGAAAGGGAAAGCAACAATCCAAGGGATGGGATGCAGTTATCATGGGAGGAAATGCTGCCTTTCTTTATTTGGCCTTATAGCTAGGAAATTCCAGTCAGTTGACTTGAATTGCTTCTTGTTTGCACCCAAACAAAGGACTACCGGAGACCCCTGGTTTCACAGAAAAAGAAAAGAGCTTTCCCTCTCTTCTGGTGACAAGTGTTAGTGGTGCACTGGGGGAGGGCTTTGTAAATGCTGAAAACTTCCCCTCGGTTTGTTCTCCTACACATCTCCTTTCTCTCCTCTCGTCTTTGTGCATCTTCCTTCTGTCATGAGCTAATTTGGCTGAATGCTAGAGTGGAAGAGTAGGTAATTAGTTAAATTAATGCTACTTGACTGTCTATTATAATAGAGTGTCACACATCCAAACATAGAGCTGAGAGTTCATCAGCCGTTGATTCTGAACATGCAGCAGATGTCCATGTCCACCCAGGCAATCCTGTACAGTCATTATTGTCCAAAAGTTGTTATTAAGATAACTGTTAATGAGTTAACTTTTGAAAGTCATTTTGGTTCTGGGGAGCTGTGAATGTAATGGAAGAGTGTACCATAATGGAGCCTGGCAACTATTTTAGTAAAGATTTGTTGCTGCTTTCACTGATTTAATTCATTTGCAGTGATCATCTTTGTGGATATGTGCACCCTAACTTCATTTCTGCACTTAAATATGTTCTTAATGAAGTCCATAATTGTGGGACATGAGTGTATGTTTCTCCAGGGCTCAGTTGGAGCCCCTCAGACAGCTCTCTCAATTGCAGAGTTCTGAAACTGAAATAGTGGAGTCAGGGGAAATAAGATATCTATGGATTAAGTTGGATGACAAGTGGTAATAAAAGTAAAATGAAGGCAGGTTGCAAATTCAAAGAAGTGTTGATATGTTGAGGCATACACAAAGGCTGTATGCTGATGGAAAGAAAGCGGTTGTATTTCTTCAGCAGAACTGAAGACTTCTAAAAAGTAAGAATGGGAGGACCTAGTTGTGCAATATACTGTTGCTTAGAGCCTTGGCTATGCAATTTTCCCTAGCATTAGACCTGTGTTTTAAATAACTGTTTACATTGTTATGACGACCGTGTAGCCTGGTCATTTCTTTGCTGTATTCACAAACTGAAAGAGCATGAAATCCCAGAATGTTTTTTCAGCACTGTGTGGTCCTATAACCCATTTGTGATCTAGTCCACAATGACCACAATTAAGAGAAAGTCTCATTTGCTCGTGCCACTTGTCTGTTTTACTTTTTTCTTTTCACCTAAAATGTGTCCTTCAGAGGCAGGATCTCATTAATCACTGTCTTTTCCCAGTAGTATAACTCTAGTGATTTTCAGAGATTAGCATGTAAGCAACGCATTGATGAATGATCCTTTGAAATTTCATGTTCAATCTCTCCACTAAAAGTCTATTTCTTTTAATATTGCAGTTTCTTCATTTTAGATAATTGCACCTTTCTCGATTGTCAGATACTCAGAGAAATAAGTGGGAAGAGAGAGAAGAGTGCTGTAACTGAATCATTTGTGAAATATCTCCTTTTTTCTCTTCCTCCTCTTCAGTTCCACCATCATTTAGGCACAACCTAGAGAAAAGGATGCTCTGCTGTCTAGCAGAGATGACCAATTTGATGATTGTTTGACTTAGGATTGGCATTAGCAGATTCAGTATCTTAATGCAGATCATGCAGCCACCACAAGCCCCCATCCTTATGTGGGTAGCCTTGCACACATTTTCACTCAATGAGGAAATACGGAATGTGTCTGAAGTAGTGTCTTTGGAATTGGCCAGCATTTGCTTTTGCTTGGGACAATGTATCCATGGTGAGCCAATGCCCACAACAGTAACTGCTGCAGGTGGAACGAAGCTTTTTGGTTAATGCTGTAAAACTGCAGGGCAGAATTGCACGTCCATTCCTTTTTAAAAAGATGGACACCTTTCCATAAATTCCATGTTTACATTTACGCAGCTACTGAATCTTTTATATGCAGTTTCAGTGAAATAACGTCTCCTGCAGTGTTAGTCTGTCAGCTCCTATTCTATTCAATTAAAAAGGGCAGTGAATGCAAACAAAAGCGCTCCGTTTTTCTTGAGGTCTAATCTTTGTAAGAAAAGAAAAGGAATTTGAGATGTGAGCAGCAGTGCATTGTGGTACAGCAGTGCATAAACAGTGTTTTTTTGTTCTTTTCCTGATTAGGTGCTTCAGTGGTAAGTGAGGTAACAATTTAAAAGAACTAACTCATTATACGAAATGACTCTGTCTGCTGCGATACTTAAAATCATCTTGCGACACTCTGGAGCTCAATGCATAAAATATTAGGTTGGTAAGTAACTCTCCCGCTGGATAGAGCCTTTTTCTTTTAGAAGTTAACCTAAGGATATGAGAAATTCGTCCCTGCATATAGTGTCTGATCTAGTGCCAGTGCCTAAGGATGTCCTTGGAAAGATTCCCATCTTTATACATTGGATCAAGGTCCACAATGCAGTAGCTGAAGTGCTGAGGCTTGGATTGGCAGCAGTAAAATGTGGCACTGCTGTTTTTAAAGCAGAAGAATGACTGGGAGAACATAGGTTGACTGTAGAAATACTGACAAGAAAAAGGGAGACTCGTATGAAGGCAGAATAAGGTAATTTGTAGAGGAAAAAATTTGGGAACCAGGAAGAGTATAATAGGTGTGTTTTGTTTTTTTTTTTTCAAGTTCTCATCTCCTGTGACACATACAGGAGGGTAAAACTAGCCGTTTTCCTCCACACAGATGGGTAAATATTGTCCTTTTTTTCAACAGTACAAAGGGTAGGACTCAGAATTACATCTCACAATGAAGTCAAGGCTGATTATTGTGGAATGGCTGAGGTATGAGTGTGGAGATGTCCTGCTCCCCAGGAAGGCATTATTATCTGGCTGCAAGATCAGTTGTCTTTTGTCCAGAATTATGGGACTAACAAGTCTGCACATGATCTTGAAAACACATTCAGCAGGGAAGGAGACAATCCCTGCAGGCAGCTGCTGCAGGTTTTTATGGGCTTGTGTCCTCATATTTGTAAGCCTGAGGACAGCAGAGCTTAGAGTGGCAGAATGGTAAGCATAACATGGAGCAGAGGTTTTGGTGATAAGCCCAGAATCGTGTGTATTGATTTGTTAATACATTATGTATAATGGCTATTTTTTCTTGTCTATATGCACTACAGTTTGTGCAATTAGCTTTTGGACCATGTATCCTTGTATCTGTAACTGTACTCCAACTGAGCAACAGCACGTTATTAAAGCTGACATCAGGATTTATGAGGCCCTGGTGCCCAGCCATGTGCTTTGAGGAATAAAGCATGCACGAGCAAATCCACAAAACCAGTAGCTTCTCTGGGCATGTAGGAATGGTGGTATTTTGCACTGTGTGGTAGCAATACTAGGAACCAACAAAGGGACTGGTTTACCTCCCAGAGCTATAGTGAATTTGATGGCGTTGCACAGACTTGAACATATATTAAACAGAGCCATGTTTTCCAAATAGAATAGAAAGAAGCCGTTAGGGAAAGAAATGGTATTTTCAAGCTTTTCTGAAAGGCAACACAAACAATGTTCTGAGTAAAAAAAAAAAATAAATAAATAAATAAAAAATTAAAAATTAAAAACATTCCTCCAAGCAAAATCATTTACAGATGTCTTCTTCACTATATATTTAACTTTCTTTGGAGGTTAAGACGTGGTAGGTCCTTGGTATTACTTTAAATGTGGAATATGTGTGTGAACAAATAGGCTTTGGAATTGATATTTTGAATTGCAAGCTGCACAGTGTATTTGTAGAAATTGACAGCAACAGAAGACACTCAGTTTTAGAGTGGCACTCAGATGACACTGAGAGTGCATGATGCAGTGCTATAATGAAATGGAGATCAATGTTAAAATGAATGTAACACCACTGAGGAGTACACACAGATCGATACTCTTGTAAGCCATGGAGTATAATCCTGCTATATAGGTCTTGTTAGATAGTAGAGTCAATTCTGTTTTTCTGCATTTCTCAAATGTACCTTTGACTTATCTGTCCCAAAGACTGTATTAAAATGTCCTCCTTTTGGAAAGTAAAGGCTTGAATCTTTGTCTTCCCATCCATGCACATTAAAGAAAATATGCAGTGCATAATAGTAAACTCCCAATCCTCAAAAATGTGAAATAGAAAGATAAGATGAACAGTCAGCACTGATCTGTGTGTTTCAGTAAGTCTTTGAAATATTATTTTATCTTCATTACCTCTCTCACTGCCCCCTCTTTTTCTTTCAGAAATATTTTAAGCACAATTACTGAAAATGCAGTCTCAAGGGAAAGGGGGAGGTCAGTCTTGCAGCCCTCACTTGAATTGTGCAAAGAACTTGCTTAGGGATATTTTCCACCTTCTGATTTTTAGAGCTTAAAACCATTAAAAAAAGATCAGAGAGTTTCTCTCCTTTCTTGATGCATGGATAGCCTTGGAAATGGAAAGCGATTATTAGTGTAGACTGCAGTGTGCACTTTCTCTCGTATATATGTGTATCTGTAATGTATCAGCATGTATAATCCCTGAAGAGCTGAGGATATCCACGTTTCTTCTCACACCGCTGCAAACGTCGTGACTCTCGGAATCCCTGCGCTTTACGTTTTATAGCTGGGTGATTTGTAGGAACTGATGCCAGTCAAGCTGCTGTTAATGACTCTAGCATGTCAAGTCAAACAGTTTCCTGAAAGGAAATAGCCAATGTAAATATAAGACAGTAGTCAAAGTTTATTTCCTTCTTGACAGGAAATTTAGTACTGGAAGCAGTGCAAATGATACTTGAGTCTGCCTTCAGTTGATCCCCTTTTACTGATTACAACACGTGCTGATAACAAGCAAGCATTATTCGTCAATGTGTGTGCTGTCAAGTAAGCAGAGATCAAAAAGTTCATGAACCATCACCAGCAGCAATTAACTGCAACACTCACTACTCTTATACTACACGCATTTGATGTGCAGGATCATTGAACTTTCATTTTTCAAGTCTGAAGTTTGCCAGCCCATGATGGCAGTGTCCGCATTGCCTCCTCTTGCCTGGTTGGATATTGTAAAATGATTTTTCTTTGATGGTGATGGGTGAGTGAATGGCTCTGTGGACGTAACAAGTGAAGTGGGGTTGGGGGTATCACCATCACAGGTGAGGGGGGTGGGAATCACATTTTCCACTTATTGCTAGTGTGTTTTAGTCCCAGATTTCCTTAAGATATGTGTACTCTTCTCAGCAAATACTTGGTTGTTCTTTTTCAGCTGCAGTTGTATGAAGTATAATATATCTCAGTTTCTAGTTTGTATTCATCTTCTCCTTCTCCATAGTATGGGCATTTGTATTTTTCCTTGCCATTTTTAAAGGATGCTACCAATTCTACCCATTCATTATTAGAGCTCAGATTTTGTACCCGTTTACTCACTGAAATGATTTTATTATTTTCACTAGGAAGCACGTGTGTTTATAAAGAGTGGAGAACAGCTAAAGCAAATAAAAATAAATTAATAAATACATAATTAAAGTGGTGCTTCAGGGAGAAGTTTCTAGGCACAATCTAATAGGAACGACTGTGGATGCCATTAGCACTGCGTGTTGATTCCACATCCCCTGGGACAGTCTAATATTCAGCTTGTATTTTCTAGTTTCTTTTGGTGTTAATAGCTATTAAGATCATTAAACGTAATCTGCTAGGGACTCCAGATTGTAATGCCTTTGTGATTCCAAGCTTGAGTCCTCTTATGAGGGTACAAAGCTGATGAGAAAATAGACCACTCTTTAATTCTGTCAAGACCCTTTTCTCACTCTCATTCCAAGCTATTCTTTTTTCTCCAGGTGTCTACACCCTGCCACTTGTCACAGCTGTTTATGAGCTTCAGTTAATCTTCACTCTTTCTGACACTGTGGCAGCTCTAAATTACCTCTGCCCTATCTATCATCTATCATCCTTGTGTTCAGGTTGGCAGTTGACCTCATCTACTGGAGTGTTGGGTGTGTAGCTGATGGGTGGAAGAAAAAACAACAGGATTGTTACCACTGCAGAGGCTGCTCTGAGGTAGACACTCTTCCTGCAGGCTGCATATTAGGAAACATTTCTTCTCAAAAAGGGTATCGAGGCACTGTCACAGCCTCCCCAGGGAGGTGGTGGAGTCACCATCCTTGGGGGTGGTTAAGAACCATGGACATGCGGCACTGAGGGCCAAGGTCAGTGGCCATGGTGGGGATGGGTTGCTGGTTGAACTTGGTGATCTTAGAGGTCTTTTCCCACGTTTATGATTCACGATGCATCCTTGCCTTCAAAAAGTTCAGTGCTGTTCTATGGGAAAAAGCAAACACTTGTTAAAGGGGTTGTCCAATGTCCTATTAATTGGCAATGCTGACAGTATGTATGCATCTGCAAATAAAGGATATCACTTTGTTGCAGAGAGAAGCACCGCAGTATAAAGCATAGACATTTGACTAGTCTGTCACTTCTTGCTGAATTTGTCTGAAATTTATTACTGGTTAGATATCATTTCTCTCTGTTTACTGATTTGATTGAAAGGATGATTTACCAAGGCTCAACATCACATTGAAAACTGCCCTCTGCTCTGAGGGGTAATGGGTTGTAGACACATCTCCTTGTCCTTCCTCCTGTGCTTGTGAGTGATTGCACAGCAAGGGGAAGACCTATTGCTACTGGGGGGCAGAGCAGCACTTCTGGGGGGTTGTCAGACTGTCTTTGGGGTCAGCCTACTCCTGACCTCTCCCAGCAGGAAAGGAGATATTATTTATATGCGTACATTAGTGTATGTATGTATATTTATATATACACATACACAGTTTCACTTAGCAGCAGAAAGACAAAAGGGAGCATAGACGAGAGGGAAGGAGCAGAATAGAGAATAACAATGGGTAGGACAATGAAAACAGTGAGAAAATAAAAGGATTAAAAATACCATAACAAATGACAGATTATCATTGTCCCTACTGTCACTTCATGATGTGACTTGGCGTTGTTTGACATTGCCTTGGCTGTGACTACCACATCACAGTCCCATATTTGTTTCTCATCAAAATACACTGGAAACTAATGCCTTCTCTCTGAGAGTGTATCTGTTCTGGTTATGGTGCATTTTTCTTAAACAGCCCTGATATTTGTTTCAATCTCAACAATACCCATCGTCTCCTTAATTTACAGAGTCATAACTAGTGGTATTTCTTTCCAGCATAAAGAGTGCATTGGAACAAATGCCACTATTTATCAGCTGTAATGCAGTTCTTTGTAAAGGTCTTATGTGAGCAAAGAATAAAAATGCAATGAAAGGCTCACAATAAATACCCTAAATCCTTTATTGCCTATTTATGGTGTAATCTCTCTACAGTTGTACAATATATGGCTGTTTAGAAAAAGCCTCAGAATACAGTTATATGGTTTATTTACCAGGAGATGGCAATGGTGATCTACTGCAGTATTAACTTCTATACATAGGGCCCATGTAATTCTTCTGCAAGTAACAAACTTCAGGATGAATGAAGCCCAAGTACCCCAGTACTGGCTTTGCCTTTTTTCTTTTCTGACTTGCTGCAGTTACTGTTATTCAGTTATTCATAGTGCTTGGAAAAAAAAAAAAAAAAAAGTCTTCTATTTTTTTTCTCATTTTTGATTGAAATTGCTGTCACTAGGTTGTTTTAAAAAATGTCTACATACAGTCATACTGGTATTCTGGAAAACAGAATATTATTTAAAAACAGGGTACCAATGCCATTGAATTAGATGTGCCACTTGTCAGAAAAAAATTGATGATTGCTGAAAGTAAAAGCTGAAAAAAATGTACTTTTACAGTATCAGAATTCAACTTGAGTAGTTAATGAAATATAAATTACAGGTTATGCTATTAAAAATCACTTTATAATTTTCTGTTACGCTCCTTGAAGTATGGTCTTAAGCTATGCATATGCAAACCATTTTACAGACCCTGAAGTTATCTGTGCCCTGCAGTGTTGTCTGAGTTGTCACAACACTTCAATGTGTCATAAAGCATGCATCAATTTTACCTAATTGATGAAGCAAAAATGTTCACATGTAGAACTGCCATTATGTTTTGTATCCACCATTGTCCATTTGTTACTTTTTCCCCCAGAAAACCTGGGGGAAAGCTGGCAAGGTCTGTGTGTTTATTAGGTATTTGCCAGCTTACCAACAGAAGCAGCAGCAGGTGGTTCCTTTTTGTGTTTGCAGTGGGGACATGTATGTGGTCCCTCTGCTCTCCCACCTGTTAGTGGTCTGGGGACAGTGCTGCTCACTGACACTACTCTGAAGGAAACCTGGAATCACGCAGTGCATTGCTGCCTTTCATACTATCTTCTGCTAGGGAACCACAGTTTTTCCTTCGGTATTCTGAGATATGCAGTCCATTTCTTATGTCTGTCAGTATGTGGCTCTCAGTTGTGAGGTTTATCCACCCTCAAGTTAAAATATAAATGCTTAAACTACATCTGCTCCTTGTTATCATGTCATACACAGTACGACCAGTTTAGATGTACGGTTTTACAAGAGACCATGCAGCCTTGTCATTGCCAGTCCCACAGTGCTTGATATCTGAGGATCCCTTTTGACTGCCACAATATACTTACGCTGCCTTCATGCTAGCTTGTTCACATGCTGCTGACAGTGACTCTGCCCCAGCATGGAGCTCAGTGAAGAATTTCCTCATGGTTTACCCAGCTTTTCATGTGAACGTTGCGGCCCCAACGAGTTTTATCTTGGCTGTACCCAAGCTGGTACCTTAAACCCAGCTTATGTGTGTGTTCTGGTGCTACAGTGGTGACTGTCATAGAAATGTAATGACAAAAGGCGGGTTCCTCCATGCACGTGCTTGTCCTGGGGACCTAGGAGTGTGCATCCTGCAGAAGATCAGCAGTGACCACATGATTATTTCTGCTTCTCCCTGCCCCGAGAGCAGCACTGAGCTGTCACAGTCCCAAGAAATTCCTTCCCAAAATAAGACCATTTAAGTATTTACTGCTCTACTGCAAGTAGCAGCTCAGCTAATTTGAGTAACTGCAAATTTAAATGCCAGCACTATCTTTCTGCTGTTATCACTGCAGCATTTCCAGGGGACATGGCCAGGAGAGTGGGTGTGTGAGTGCGGAGTTGGCAAGGAGTGTTTATCTGTAGCAATAGATGGTACGAGGGGAAGTAATTGTTTGTGTGAAAGTATCAATTTTATACTATTTCAAAGGTGTTTTTTTTTAAGCTCTTCGTCCCCACAGTATCTACCTTTCATTACAACGTCTTTACTTTTCTCCCTCTTCTGATTAGGTGGCATTCACTCAAACCCCATCTGGTCAAGGAAGAAACAGCAAACAGGGCGTGCACAGCATATTCTCCTTAATGCTGCTCTCTCCACACTTTTATGTCAGACCACTTCCATGCCAGTGTCTGCCAGCTCAGTTCTCGTTATCCGCATAAGGAAAGGTAAGAAATATTTTTGTCTTCTTTTGCCTTTTTTTTTTCTTTTTGAATAAGAAATGTGATTTATGGAGCAACAGGAACTGACTAAGTAAAAGCAGCAGAAGAAACAGACCAGTGTTCAGTTTTTGCTGGGTGCTAATACACTGTCGCATCTACTAGACAAACTTCCCTTTCATATGTCTTACCTTTCTATTTTACTAGCAAACAGCACAAAGCCAGTCAGTGCTGCTGTCTTCCCTAGGCACCAGGGTAGCCACATGTTCTGCCTTATGGCAACATCCTCCAGCAGCTTCCACATCCAGCAGGGCTGGGAATCGCTCTGTGGTGGTCCTGTCTCTTTGAAGAAGGATTTCTCAGGAAGGGTAGAATGATGTTCAGACTGACATCTTCTCGCACTCGATGCCTTGTCTTCTCTGCTGGATCTCTTGCTGTGAATACCACGTTCATGTCAGCTGTGTGGAGGGAGGAATTATGAGTCTCCCTTTTCCTATCACTTATTTAGTACCCGATCTGTTCTCTCTTGTCTTACCTACTTAGGTCGTGATTACACTCCGGTACGGAGCACGCATATGAATGTTAGCTTGAGATGAATTAACTCAACTGTCCTTTTACTTCCCTGAAATCTGTACTGTAAACATAGCAGACTACAGGCTCTGGGACAGGAGGAATTATTTACAGCCTTGTTTTCACATTGTTTAGTAGAGCAGGGCCCAAACGAGAGAGGCTCTGGATGTGACCGTCATGCAGGCGGTCTCCCAACAGGAGAACCAAGGCCAGACTCAGAGGTTAGCAGTTCATAATAGGTAAAGAGAAGTTTAAATTTCTGAATTATTAAGTTGTAAGAAAGATTCAAAGGGAAGTAAGGGCGTCCTCAGCCCACTCTTTGATAGTACAATACATAAAAACCAGATTTTGTAGGAGTATAATAAAAGATTGTATAGGAGTATAATAAAACCCAGACACAAGTCTGAAAAATTCATTAGTTTCTGCCATGACTAAAATAAGCACTGTCTATGAAAACTACTTTGCAATGGTAATGAAAAGCAAGTGGAAAAGCAAGTGTTAGCACCAGTGCTGTGACGTGAAATAATTTCTGTATACTCAGATCTGTCATTGTGAACAATGTTGTTGATTATAAACTACATCGAATTCTCAGTCTCCCCCAAAATGTGTATTTTATTTTGTAGTTTTCCTGGTAATTATGAAATCAACAGAATACTATCTAGTTTTACAACAATTAAGATAAATGCACACCTTAAAGGATGGAAAAAGTACTTGGTAATGGTAACGTCTCCATAACAGTAACTTCCTCCCTAGAACAAGTTTTATGTGTTTTTAAGGGTGGCATGTAATGATAATGGTGATTCTCAGCTTTCCCAAGTGTTTTATAGTTTAGAAGGTACTTGGATGCAATTTATAATCAAGATTTGACCTGCAGAGCTTCATTTATTGTTATTTGATAAGAGAAGCCTCCAAGATTTGAATGAATCTCATGGCCCTTTGAATGTACATGAGTTTGATGGAAGGGCCGATGGCACAGACTTATGGCACTGCAAGCAGCTCTCTGAAAACAGGTTTATACCCCATCACTTGTGAGATAGTGCTTTCTCATAAAGCTGTTACCATGTCATGGTGCTAAAGACCTCTGGGCTCAAGGAAATTGAGATGCTTGTCCAGGCACTCCATGCAAGAGTAGCTGCATGATATTTTGGTTCAACCACTGCTGCTTGCTCAGGACCGAATGTCTGGGCAGGGTGTTGTGTCCATGGTGGGCCTGGGGGCAACAGCTGTATGTCAGCACTGTTGTATTTTTAGTTAGTGATTGGTTACTGCTGGTCTGGCCACCACAACTGAGTGAATACTCCAAAGTTATGCTTACAGAGACTGTAAAGACCCTGACTGTTCGGAAGAAAAGGCAAGACAAACTTTAACCATTAACTTAGCATTTATATTTACGTGTTTGTTCAGAAAAATAGAAAAACAATTAGGAAAAAGAAACACTGCAATTTAACAGAACCAGTGACACAAAAAGAACGTGGACTCAAGAACTGCAAATGGCCACTAAAGTAATGATAGAACTGCTTCACAAATAATTCACTGTTTAGAGCATCTTACAGAGTGAGATTGTATCCTTTTGTTATGCAATATAAAATTGGATAAGTATTTGCTGTAACAAAAATTATTTACTGTCACATAATTTTGAACAACAAACACATGAGTTTTGAAATGAGGTTGGTTAAAGTATTCCATACTGCTTAGGCTGTGACTGCCTTGAGTCAGTGGGGGATGCCCTTCAACTTCAGTGGGGCTGTTGAAAATCTTACCCTTCACTGTTCCTTTGTAGATAGAGCTGGTCTTCGTGACTCTTCTTAAATATGCTGTTTCAATTCTATTTGACCTTTCTTACCTGTATGATATCATTTCACTGAGCAGTTTACAAACTTACCGAATATTAACTTTATCATTTTCTCTGGTAATTGCCTTTTTATTGGTCAGAGATGGACAAAGCAGAGACAAGTCCCATCTACTTCAAATATACTGTCTAGGTAATGTAGCCATCAACTTATGTTTAGCTAATACTCAGAATGCTACTGACTTCTTTTCTGGACCTTCATTAAAAAGTATGTCATAAGGAAATTATGATAATCATACTTAAAATTATTTTTCTATTTTGAAATAGATTTGACAGGTAAAGGAGTTTATACTGAAGAATTTAGGGTTTTGGTTTTATAAATGTAGTGGCACCATGTTTTTTAATGATAAGCTATATTTGTTACATAAGCCATGCAAGTAGATATATTTTGGAGCAAGTGAAAATGTTCAACATCCTTTCAGAATGTAAAATTCTCACCAGAGTTTTTAAAAACAGCTCTTTGCAGGCCCAAAACCTGGAAAATAAAACTTTGGGAAAAGTAAAGGAAAAGGAACATCAGTCTTTCCTCAAAGACTTCTAAGCAGCAGTAAACAAAAGCAAAACCATTTAGACTTTCACTTTCTTATGCAGTCTAAAAGCGCAACAGCGTTCTAGTTTGTGGATTTACATCTGTCTGTTTGCCTTTTCCTGCTACAATCAGCACAGTTAGATGGTATGTGAAGTCCCTTGGGCATGGTACAGTGAATACAACCCTCTGAAACCTTTTTTTTTCTCTTCTCTTTACAAGACGGTGCAGTCTCTATTCTCAAGATCATCTTCATGAAAATATCCATGGATTGACTGCAAAGAAACGAGAGGAACTAACAGGGAGAAAAGGTAATTATAAGAAAAAAGTGAATTACTAGACATACTAAGATGCAAATTTATCACCCTGGATGTGTATTTTTCACTCTCTATGTGGGATAGTATCCTCAGCTTAACTACAGAGAAAACGTGGAAGGGATTGATTTTGTCTGTTGAAAGATTTCTGCTTTCACTGGACACGAGATTAGTTTGTTGCTTTCGCTGGGTGGATTCTTACTATTGCCTTTCTACATTGAGAGCTCCTCTGTCATATCTTGTGCGATGTCCAGACACTTTCTCCATTGATCAAGGGTAGGCAGCCTGTTTTTTAAGGCCTTTTTTTTTTTTCTTCCCAATTACCTGCATGTACCACAGGTGCTGAGGCTCATTTGTTTTGTTTGTTTCTACCATTTTGACCCTTCAGTGTAAATATGGCTGAGATTTTAAACCAACTAGAGCAGCACTGAGTGCAACATAAGTTAATCTCCTTGATTTTTTTCGACATTCTGAATGGATTTTGTAGCTTGAACTGTGCTCTGTGCTTCTGAAGACAGACTGCTACCATTTCTGGATGTGACTGCTTTACATAGTGTTTGCCTACAGCCCCGTTCTGCAGCACTCGCAAACTGTTGTACAGACACAGGCTAAGAAATGGCATGAGTACAAATACCCACAGTTAGAATTAACAGCCTTTTTGAAGATGCATTGACCAGTTCTGGGGAACATTTTTCATAGATCTGCCTAAAACAAGTTTTGTGATAGAATTAAAAAAAAATATATATCCAGCACCTCAAATCTATGGCACAATCCCCCTCTTTTTGTCTGCATATCTTCCTTTCCATTGGCATGAAATTAAAGCAGAAACCCAGGCTCTATGTCATACACCTTAATAAATTTAATAGAAGGTATTGTTCAAGAAAAATGGTAACTCACTGCAGCTTTGAGATGATTGACAACTTAGGAAGTCAGAATTTCAGGCTTTTAAGTCTTTCTTCATTGAACATAATTAAACCAATTTTGCTGGTGTAGCATAATTTTTATAGGCGGCTTTAAAGCCCTGGTTTCTCCACCAGGACGTATGCTAGACGAACTGCACTTTGCTTTGTATGAAGAACCCAGGTGTGCTGCAAGCCAAGACTCCTGTGATGAGTTTGTGCTGTGCTGTTCCTTACATAGGAACATTTCTCTTGTGAACCAGATTGACTCCACTCTTTCATCCACTGACTTTACAATGGAAGTAAGAAAACTGAGCTGCTTTCTTCCCTGTTTTTCACTACGTGCAGCTACCGATGCATGTGACTTTGAAATTATATCACCGGGTTAAGCAGAATTTTTTGAAGGCTGACAATTTTATGGGCACTGTGACAAACAACTGACAATTTCTTGGTTGATTTGTTTCTGTCTTGTTTGGGAATGGCAAGCAAACTAGAGTGTGCCCATAAACACTGACCTGCTCACAAAGAGAAGAAATATTTGCTTGTTGCTTTCTCCATTAAGATACTAACTTGGACTACAAGAGCCTCCTTCTGCTCTGCCTCTCTCAAAGCTGGATTTTTCTGTCCTAAGAGTCCCTTTTGAGTCAGAGCAGAGACCTGGCCTGCCGTATCCAACACCGTATCCATCCCATGTATGCTGTTTCCATCCTCACAAGTGCCTTTAGAAACAGCAAAGAAAGAGGAAAGAAAAAAAAGAAAAGCAGAGTTTCAGTGGGAATAGTCCAGCTGTTTCAGTTTTGACCGACATTTTAAACTAAGTGTAAATGTCAGTATGAGGGGTAAGCTAGTGAGAAATCAGCCTGCATGTGCTCTTAGTCACCTGAGAGTAGTCGGGGTAGGTCTTGAAAAGTTGAGTTTAAAAGAATATAACCATAAGAACATGATGGGTCCAATACATTTGTATTTAATGTGACCACATAACTGTAAAATAAAGGAAATTCCTAAAGGAAATGTTTTGTCACATAAACACTAAACCACAGCAAACACATCTGGCAAAGCTGAGGATCCAGCTCCCTAGACTGAGCATCAGAATACCATAAATAATGTCAAGAGGCAGAAATGGGGCTGTCAGATACTGCTACTGTCATTATCCTATTATTCTGAATAACCATGAGCTTTACTTGTTTATGGAAACTGTCAATTGATATTTTAATCCATAAGTGAAGAAAATGTTACTATTTTACTATATAATCATTGAAGCTAATCTGTTTTCAGCAAGGTCATTATTTACACTACTTCCTTTGTAATCCCTCACATACACACACAGATAAAGGCTCTGAAGCTTAATCTTTCTAGTGCTGAAAATAGGACTTTTATGCAGACTGATAAAAGTTCTTTGTTTGATTTATTTGTAAACCAAAATAGTCTGATAGTTTGCCTTGAAGTTAAAAGGAAAAAAAAAACATACTCTGTCAAATCCCGTGTATTCCTTTTTATGTATTTTGTCATTTTCCCTCTATTAACAGTGTCCTAAGGTAGAAAAGAAGAGTCCAGTCTAGCTTGTATTTGCATACTGTACTTTAGCTTTGACTTTTTAGGTTGCAGCCTGTTAAATTTATTGACTATGAGCCCCTTGAGCTGTTGAGGAGTATGCAGCTTACATTGTATATCTTTTGAAAGACGATTCTGGTCGCCCGTTATCTCTCCAGATACAATTTGTCTTACATATTCATGGGTTTTTAGTGCCAGGACCAGTTCCTTCGTTGTAGCTATTGTTTGGAATTCTTGCAGTTATTAAGGCTTAGTAATTTTTCAGTGCTGCTCAAGGGATCTGAGCATCAAATGGAATAACGCGTGGGAATTTGGGCAGTGAAAACCCCTAAGCAGCTGGCTTTGGAGATCTTGGTAAAACAATAAAAGAAAATAATCTGAGATGGCATGAAAGAAACTTTGAGGTGTCTAGTACATTTTGTATGTACAAATAGAGCTGGCCAGAAAATAATGCTTTCCATTCATTAGCAATTACATTTCATTTTAATTTCAAGATTTTATGCCTGAACGTCAGAGAAAATTTCATTTGAGAAACATCAGCGCAGGGACCTGGGAAAACAAAATATGTTCCCCTGCATGCTGCAGCTGTTTTTCTTAGTGGTAGAGCTGACCAGAATATTGATTTCACTAGGAAAGGGCTTAAGGTGGAAGGATCTGTATTGAGGTTAAAGTTGGGGATTTCAAGTCCTCAGTTTCATAGGAAGCACGAAGAGCCATGGTTGCTCTCTGGCACTTTGAGGTCTCTGGCTCCCAGAGCTCACCCACATGGTCTGTCCAGAATGCAGGAATATGAAATTGCAGATGCCATGATTCTGGCTCATTTTGCCTAGTTTTGGAGCTGACGAGGCTGGATACCATGAGCAGCACAGATTTAAAAGTACAGAAGGCTGGGGACTGGGAATCCTACCCAAGGACTTCCATCTATAGGTATCCCACCTGGTTTGCTTGAAAGTTAGCCAGAATATATTTACATTAGGAGCTATCATGCCAAAATCTGTTGTGCATCTGTGACAGAACTTGGGCTTCTATTCACATCTTCTGCATCCTGCTCCAGATGTGACCACTCATCATTTGATCCTGAGATAAAAATAAGCAGCAGTGTACTTTCATCTCCAGACAGTGCATGCCAGGAGTCAAATTCTCTCTCTGGGAAAGCCACGAGAACAGTCTTGAAGCTGCAAGACATGAACTTAGCCTGAATTGAGGCATAGGTCAGGTCTGTGACTGCTGTCTATATTCCATGCCACACTGCAAGACTGGAGTCAGACTTCCAGATATTCTGCTCAGATGCTTGTCTCTTCAGAAGCAGGTTTTGCTAGGAGCATCCATGGTTTCAACAGGTACAGAAAAAGGAAAATAATTCAGTCAGTGTTTTATTATGACAAACACTACTAATTTTGTTTTGACTTTCTGTGGAAAAACACTGGATGTGATGGTGTCCCCATTTACTGGTTTAAATCCCTTATAAGCAAGCTAGGATTGCCCAAAACACTTGTAATGGCCTAAAATATGAACACAGAAAGTTCCATATAAGCATGTGGAAGAACTTTACAATAAGGGTGACGGAGCACTGGAACAGGCTTCACAGAGAGGTAGTAGAGTCTCCTTCCATGGAGCTATTCAAGACCTGTCTGGATGCCTACCTGTATATCCTGTTCTAGGGGATCTGCTTTAGCAGGGGGTTGGACTTGATGACCTCTTGAGGTCCCTTCCAACCCTTGCAATCTTGTGATTCTTTGATTTCCAAGACATTGACTCACGCACATATCACCTTACAACTTTCATAAGCAGAGAAGTGGCAGCTCTTAACAAGGCTTAAATTACATTTACTCTCCATAGAGAGGATGTGTAGCAGAAGAGGGGTTTATTTCTGACTTACAGTGTACATGTCAAACAAATACAATTATCTGAGTCATTATAGCCACCATCATAATTAGCTTAAGTGAAGCTGTTTTCAGCTTTCATATAGCCTCAATTTGCTGCAAAGTAAATCACCAAAATAAATCAGTATTTTATAACCTAGCAAACATTGTAGATTTTTACAAGCAAAAATTAACAACAGTAAAGCACAAAAAGCAGCACACAGAAATCCAAACTCAACACACTGTGCCTGGGCATTTCTGAATGCAGCACAACTCATTGCTTGGTTTCTCTGAGCTCACTGTGACAATTTCCAACACCAGACACTTTCATTCAAGCAAACACGAAACATGTAGAACCAAATAAATGATGACACGAAATGAAGCTTTGATTAGGGGTCTGTGAATAGCGATCCTTTCCAACCAGTCAGTGTCTGCGATGTTTAGCATGCTTTACATTTGGAATGTATCAAGCAAGTTCCGCCGATTAGATTTTTATATTGAGAGAAACACATTTTATTAGAGAGGGAGCTTGTCAGGGCTTGGCGCCAGTCGGCTTCAACTGGTTGTGCTGCAAACACATCCAACACCCTCATCCTGAGGACTGCAAGAGGGAACATGTTTCATATTTTCCTCCTTTGTGTTCTGCTCTGCAAATTCATAAGAGGCAAGCACCAGTTCTCCCTTGGGTTCTATTAAAACAAAAAGCCAAAAAAGTTTTTCCATGTCATGAGGAATTCATCCTTTCACAAAGCTAAAGATTGCTATTAAATTTCCATGCATTTGAAAAAAAATTATTGCAATGAAGAAAGTATTAATTAGCTGCATTTCTCAAGTGATCGTGAGTTCAGTGCACTCAGAAAGTGGAAAAAAATGCATTTTTATGTAAGTTCAGTTAGACTGTGATTTTTGTTGCCAGCAGTATGGCAGGGTCCGAAAACAGAGCAAAAGCCTGAAACATGAATAAAGAGAAAATCTGCAGGTGAATGTTTTAGAATGAGTTTTGGAGGAGGGGATATTAATTCCAGTTTCAGAAAGTGATAAAACTTCCTCATGTTTCACAGCATGAGCCAATTTATTTTTTTTTTTAATTTTTTTTTTTAATGAATACCGGAAAGGCATTTAAACTACAGCTACTTAATCCCACACTTCCCATATGGATTTCACATTTCCTCTACAACATCTGGCTCTGGCTAGGGCCAGACATTGGTTGCTGGGTGAGATGAACACTACCCTAGCCTGTCCCTTCTGTGTAGGAGGGATGTTATTATGTCTTCTGTGTATTGTCCATTGGTACCCTTTGCATTAAAAGTGACATTTTAGAATACGGCACGTTGTTTAATTAATTATCTTATGTACTAAATGCTAATATCCAGAAAAACAGTAGCTGCGAGCAGCCTCCTTCAGCCTGAAATTGGATTGTAACCATATATCAGAAACTGAAAATTCCACTCTTAGATTAAAATTGCACTTTATCATTAGAAATGTTTATATTTCATTTAAAAAAAAGTCTTTCGTGTTTCTCTGCACTTTAGAGAAGAAATAACTATTGTGTTTGGTTTGGAATGAATGAATATAATCTCAAATCTTTGTTTGCATCACTGTGCAACATACCATTTTCTCAAATGAAAGCTCAGAGTATTTGCAGAGCAGATGGCAGAAGTGTGTGTGATTACCTCACTGCTTCTTTGTACTGAGCAGAGATGGAGGCGAATTAGGGCCCATCAGCAGGAGGGGTGTTTGTTTTCTTCCCAAACAAACCATCAAAGAATCCCAGAGCATGTCTTAACTATTGAGACTGAAAATTGGGTAAATTTTCTCTGCCTGATCCTAGTAAAGGATTGTGTATTGCTTATAGGGAAATTATTTCCAAAAAGTTGCTGGAAACTGTAAATGCCTATGTAGGAGATAATAGCAACCAATCTTAGGCCTTTCATGCACAGGGAAGCTTTACTGAGTAGAACTGAGAGAAAAAAAAAAAGCAGTGTTGACAAAAGCTCAGGTACAGATAAAGTTATACAAGCAAAAAAATCTATTTGCCACTACTTTCTTTGTTTTCTGCTGGGAGATCTGTATGATGCTTTTGCCAATAAACCCACTTTCCATGCCAAGTTCCCAGCGTGTGCTGGTGCAGCTCTACCTGCAGCTAAACATTCTGAATACAAACAAGGCTAAAGATGGCTAATTCATTGTATTTCAAGTCTTGCAGTATGAAAATTTCAGATTCCTTACCATTCCTGTTCTGAGAAGGAAGCTGTACTGCAAGTGTTAGTTCCCAATTCTGCAGTTTTAATTTGTGTTGGGCCTGGGATGTTAAGGCACAGCGCTGATTTCTGTCACGTTACACAGTGTAAAGCTGAGCGAAGCAACAGCGAGCGTAAAGAAAGGATGCAGCCAAAGCCACCTCAATACCAGCAGGAGTCATATGCAGAGCAAGCTGCTGTGAATGCTCAGCAAAGCCAGAGTTGGTGTATTGCAACATCTGACTCTGTGTTCCTTGTGTTCCAGGGCCTGGACCCCTGCAGAGGGATTTCTGGCACAGGAGGTGAGATAAAATGGTGCCGGCAGCCATTCTTTGTGTCTACCAAAGGTTATGGGCAGCTTGACATTTTCCAGCGTTAAATGCCAGAAATCTGTTCACTGGAAAAAGTTTAGGCAGTGCTAATTAAAAAGTGATAGCTTAATGCTTCCCAAGACTCTGTTTTGAATTGCGGAGGTATTATCTGGCCTGTAGCAACAGCTCTATCGTCTGTCACAGTTCACTGAGGCAGTCATTTCCAGTGGAAACACATTGGCTTAGACAAAACTTTGCCAGAAATGCAACGTAGGGGGAGAGACAGTAAGGTGAAAATAAACAAGAACTCAGTGGCAATTGCTGCTCTTTTAGAAAGCTGAGCACTGGTTCAGGTCTTCAGCGGGACTTGCGCAGAGGAGGGAGGTGTGCCTGCAGCCACGCATTCTGACCTTATTCCTTCCTGCTGGGCTCTTTGAAGTTTTAGGATGGTTCATACTTCGCTCTCCAGTTGGTTTGGTTTGGCTGAGTTTGGTTTGGGTTTGGTTTGTGAGATTTATTGGTAAATTCCTGGTAGACTACAGGAATATTTTGAGTTTTTAATGATTGTCGTGTGCAGGAAATGCCGCCATTGCACGGGGACAGTGTCATTCTCATGTTTATTAGACATTTGCCTATTTTCCATCACTTCTGTGCTGTAATGGATAATTTGGCGAGATGCATAACAAAATTTGTTACTGTTTTTTTTTGAGCGTGTCAAGCTGGAAGCTCCTGTTTGACATCCATTTCTGTGGAATTAGCCAAGTGGGGCAGCAAACAGATTTGGTATTTCCACTCAGTGTAGCACAGAAGGCAAAGGTTATCACCACCATAGGACACAAGGAGGGGCGGGCACTCCTCTGGGCTGCCTCTGGAGCTGTGCTGATGGTGTCCAGTGAAGCAAATCTGCTGCAAATTACAGCATGTGGTTATGGATCAATTTACGCTCCTGCCTGTTGCCAACAACGTGCTGTGCACGAATGGAGCTAACTTGGTAAATATGCTCTCTAGTAACTGAAAATAACCAAGTGCTGTTGAAAGGAATAATTAATTAATGTTTGCAAAGTGTTTAGAAACTGAAAACCACGGTATTAGTGCTAAGTGTTCAGGGCTTTAGCTTTCCCATCAGAAGTCTAAGTTTTTTTCTTTGTTAGTCTTTAGCCAAACAAAACATTAAGAGTGCAAAGTCTTTGTGTCTAATGTCCCCAGTCAGGTAGTTTTGTGCCTGACAGTTGTTAAAATGCCGTAAGTAGACAAGAAGAAACTATAAATGGGGTGAATCAGCTCATTTCTACTGATGCCAGCAGAAATAAGTTGAGTTACGCTAGCTGGAGATCAACAGCAGGCTCTGTAGCACAGTTCCTCCGCTTGCCTATTGGGCTCAGCCAGCCAGAACCAGTAACTGGCTTATTCCCTGCAGCTCCCACCTCTTTGAACCCAGGTGCCAGGGATGAATACAAAACTGTGTTAGGGCACAGCCTTCCCTGCACAGCAAGGCAAATTGTATGGCTCAGAGCTGCTATCTGAGGCAGCCAGCATGCTAGATGAACTGCCCAGTGATACCCGTGAGCAGAAATCCCATTTATCAGCTGTGCTGTGCAGAGAGGTGGCACTGATGTTTGACCCCTGGCTTGAAAACTCAGGGGGACAAGGAAGCCTTTGTGTCTTTCCTTCCAAAGTGCTTGGCTCCCTCACAAGTCCTGATGAAGCTGGAGTCCCCAACAGAAGTGTGTTTTACCTGGGAAGCCAGAAGAGCTGTGAGCCACTCAGCAGGAACCATTTGGGGTAAGGTGAGGGACGAGGTTATGTACTTAGACAGCCCCAGCCAGTCCCCCACGCCCATATCTCTGTGTGTGCAACTGCTCCCTTCTCTGTTTTGAAGGCTAATCTGTACCTCCAGACATTTGCAGTCAATATTCTTATCTGCCTAGCGGGGTGTTAATCTGTATTTCAGAAAGGGATGAGTGGGAAGACAGTCTTGTTGAAAAAAGGGCACTGTGCAGAAGGCAGTTTAAGGCTAATTGGCTGGAAAAAGCATTGCACCAGTCCTTCAGAGCATCTCTTTTTAAGGTTATTGTATGACTTTCCAACACAGGCTCCCTTTCTCCAGCCAGGAACTTTGTCAGACCAAATTTGATGATGTTGAGCATCTGTTCCACGCTCATGAGTATCCAGCAGCTCACGCTTAGCTTCCACATTAATGGAAATCCAGATGATGTGCCCACTTCAGCTGTGCAGTGCATGAGCACTGTGCCCAAGTATACATCACGTGTATGCTGGCAGCAGGGCTGGGAGGCTGAATCCAGTTTTTGATCTGAGAACTGTTTCTATGAACGTTGTTGGTATAAAAATCACTGTTTGTTCTTTAGATGATAGTGGAATTTTCAAGACAAACAGGGAGGCCCATATGCATTTTAAGTACTTCCCAAGTAGAACAATAGTTTAGCAGAGGTAGGGAAGGACACAGGATTGCCTATTTAGATTAAAGTATCTCACTGTATTTTTTGGATCTTGCCTTTTTTGGATCTGCCCAGTGCTGCTCTGACTCAGCTCTTAGGTGTTTCTTCTAACAGGAGACCAGTGACTTATCTTCTGCTGGACTGATTGGCAGCGTAAGGAAGGTTACCTGCCAAGCAAATCCAGTTATTCAGCCCTTGCCAGTCCTGAATAGGGCTCTGTGATGCATAAAGGGTCACATAAAGAATTAAAATAAGCCACCATAACAGCAGAGTTGCTGGTTTTTCAGTCTCCACACCAGTCCAGGGCAGAGTATGTTCAGCTCATTTCATCTGTAGTGCTGGAATGCAGTGCCAGAAAAACTCATTATGACATTTTTGACAGAGCTAAGTGTTACCAAGATATTTTAATAGTTATCTTTGTGATTAGCCATTTTAAATTCATTTAGGAATCCTCATGTCTTTCTTGCTCCTATCTTTGCTTGAGTTCACCACAGAGATCTTAGTGCAAAATCCATAAAGAACCAAAAAAGTGCATATTTGAAAGAGCAATTCAAGCATATGTACAATGTTCCTGGCTACAAGTAATTGCAAAAGTACTGACATTTCTGCAGTTCTGGACAAATGTATTTATTTGTTACTTTATTAACCCACCTGTTCTCTTCAACATGTGTCTCTCCTTCTCTCATTTCCTAATATTTCCCAAGTATTATTTACCTGATTTGCAGAACATACATACGCTGATGATCAAATCAATGACACCACAGTGTTATAAAGAACTAGATGGGGTGTCATAGTGCTTTTTTGGAAGGGCAGAATTTTCCTTTCTTACTGGTTGTACTTCCTCAAGTCATCAGTTCTACGAGAACTGTACTCCCTTCTCCATTCCAGAGCCAGTTCTGAGATATTCCGAGACAAATATTCACCATTCCTTGCTGCTCTGAGTATTCTTTCACCCCACAGAGAAATGATATTAATTTAAATAGGAAGAAATATGTATAAAAATGACCCAAAGTTGGTACTGACTAAATCCTTATCCTGTGAGGGAAATGTCAAGGCACCTACTGATTGTTCCTGAGTAAACATCTTGTTGAAGCGTCACAGTCTGTGAAACTGAATTACACAAATTTTAATGCTTACAGTAAAATTTCATCAGAACTACTACAGAAACTTCTCCACTTACCTACTGGAGGCTGACTCAGTTTATGAAATGGAGCGATTTATCTCCCGATGGATCATGATACAGGTATCCAAATGAACCACCGGTAATAAATGCGGTATTTCCTCTGTAGTGATCTGAACAGTGAATAAAGAATTAATTTGCATTTATTTTCAAAAATTGGGAGAAAACATGGTGAGTTCCCAAGGGTGCAAGTGGACTTGTTTGTATTTATAAGTAAGTCAACATCAAGCTGATGTGATTAAACAGTTACTCTGTCAGTGACTTGGCCCTGTTCTTTTCTCCATCTGGTAGGCAGGCAGGCAGATTAGATTTATGCTGCATGTTTATTTTCGTGAAGTAAAATTAGTTTTTTGTTTGTATTTCTAGGCACTATGATGTGGTAACAAACATACCAAATATATTAACTTCTTAAAAAAATGAGGATTTAGACAAAAAAAGAAGACATGCCTCCCAAGGCACTATACTTTATTTAAGGGAAATGGAAATACACCATTTTTTTAAAAAAATGCTCGTTTACAGACTTTAAAGAAAATTAAATTTATAGTGTAGCCTCTGAGTTCTGGAATTACCAGTTGTTTCCTGAAAGTGACTTTGTAATGAGTTTTGGGAAATCATTTTAGTATTGACTTGGGTCGTAATGGTTGGCTGTTGCTTTTTTGAATAAGATTAATTAAATTACTCTGAACGAGCTCCAAGTCCATGTCCTTCTCTGAGGCCAATTGTGAATACGACCATAATAAGTTCCTAAAACATATTTCAGAAAGTAAATAATCTCCAAACCTGGAAGTATGACATTGTGCTCTTGTAAGAATAATGAACTGCATTTGATTAATTGTTTCAAGATACATCACTTTGTTTTGTACTTTCCTCAGTTGAAAGAAGCAAGGGTTATTTGGTTGGTTAATTTTCTGTACAACGAGAGATAATTTTGATTACGTCTTAAAGAAAGAACAGTTAAGAAGAAAGTGCATAGGCACAAAAAAGGACTGGCAGTTGTACTTCTGATTTCAACTCTGAAATGTAGGACTCTTCTAGTTATTTCTTCATACTCTGGTAAGCTCAAATGAAATAAGGGCCACATTATATCAGGCTCTATAAAAACATATGGAAGTGAATGCTCTTAATTTACAGAAGCTTTGAAAATCCATGCCAAATATGCAGAGATTCTATAGACAGAGAGGTGAAAGGACTTATCCAAAGCTGCTTTATGTGCCTGGGCTGATGACAGTCGACAATCAGGTCTTCAGAGATCCATGCTAGTGTCCAGTCCAGTGAGCACTGCTGCTGCTTGGTAAGCTGGTCTGAGATATCTCCCCAAACGCTGCTCTGATTTTCCACAGAGATGGTATGTAATTTGAAAAATAAAATTAAAAACCACTAAGACATACCTCAAGGAAAGTCACCAAAAAATGATTGGTGTATGTCCCCCATAGAACCATGGACAAGGGAGACAACAACAACTGGTGAAAGAATAGAAGCAAAAGGAAAGAAAACAGTAGAAGTGGATTAATTTAGGATGAGCAGCTGCACAAATTGTCTTAACAGTGACAGACCATCTGCAGTCCCAGTAAAGAGAAAGATCAACAGCTTGAGTGGTACGAGCTTCCAAAGGAGAGTCTGCTGCACTTATCACATCTCCTGTGAGTTCTCCTTGAGATGAAGTAGGTGAGCTGGGGAGCACAGCACTCCTGATAAAATTTGGTTCCGTAAGGATGGAGGTTGCTAGGGAGCAAAGCCTTCTTATGCCGTAAGGAAGGATTTCTATTTCCTTGGCGTTAGTTTCCTTGCTAGGAAGTCCTGCTCTCATTCTTTAGGCCATAAGATCTGGGCAAGGCTGGTTTGATGGGCAGGTGAGGGTGGCTGGCAAAGGCTGTGAATTTTTCTTCTTCCTTGTTCTTAAGTGTCCTTAACTCCTGCTGACAAGAGCAATATGGAGACTTAGAGGTCTTAAATAAACAGGAATCCTGCAGGGTACAGGTTAAACTAACACTGAAAGAGCCAGTAGCTGCAACGTTCTGTAATTATTTCCATGATCCCAGTGCTCTCTTGCTCAAGGCAAAAAGATTTGGGTACCAACTTCTGGAGTGAAATGTCAGTGTTCCCTGAATCCCCTGCTCTACTGGTGTTCCTTTTAGATCTTCAGAAAGAAAACTTCCTTGCTCCTCAAACTGATAAAAGCATGAAGGACAATTTGGTTGAGTAAATGCAGTAAGAAATGGCAACCTGTGTCAAAGTTTTTTTCATTCTTATTTAATTTATATATTTGTGCTGTTTTGAGCTCTAATACTGTTTTTACCTTCTAGTTTTTTTTTCTCTTCAATTCCTGGTATCGTTGAGCTTCAAAAAAGAAGAGTTTTCCTGGTAAATGTACTGTTTTACTTTGTATTAATTTGAATACATTACAGATAAACTGAATTTTGCTGCTAGCCCACAAACATGGTGGATATGAATGCACACTTCTCACTAGTTTTCTTCATAGAATTTTAAACTTGTTTTGCTATAAACGGAATCTCGATTAAAGGAATAATTAGTATTTCTGTCTGTTGAAAATAATATTTTAATTAGTTGTAGTTAATCCCAAAAATTGGAGAATACTCCTTCATGTATTAACATGTTATTTTATATGTTATATTTAAATAACTAAAATCACATTATTCTCTAATAATCCCTGCTTGGTGGGATGGCATTCAAACTCTGAGTGGTAATGACACTTCTTACACCTTTAAGAATAGAAAACCAAGCAGTCTCTTGAGCTCTTAATTTATCATCCAGTATCTCATTAACATGTAATCTGTTTGGTTTTTTTTTAGCAAAGGAAGTAGAACAGCACTTTACCTGAAAAGCTGATTTCCTAAATGACTGATGTAGAAGCAGGCAAGTATAAAAGAAACTGGACCCAGGATTCGAACCTCCAGTAGACCAAGAGAAAGAAGTTAAAACCCTTGCAAATACAGCCATATCACAGGCTAAGTCAAGTCTACACGTGCCATTGGATACAGCTAAGAAGAAAATGAGCTTCAGCCACTGTGCCTTTCCTCTGTTCTCTGAAAGGGCAGAGGTTCTGGCAGATAGAACATAGCAGATTCAAGGGGGAGAATTTGACAACAATTCACAGTGAGTAGACAAGCAAAAAAAAGACACATTAAAGCAAAAAAAATCTGTTTGCTTTAGGTAAAGTATGGACAGTTTCACTGCTGGTGCTGAGGACAAACTGTATTCAGAAAATAGCCTGGTTTTCTTTGCCTTGTGTCTTGTGCAGAGGCTGTTGCTGTACATGGACTGTGAAGTTTATGGCTATGGGGATTTTAGAACTATAAGCATCTCTGACAACCCAGTTGCACTGTTGTTTTCTCTATTTTAACAGCAGATCTTTTTCAGTAGGCAATGTGAATTGTTTTCAATTATTCTTGGCTACATTTTTTCCTACAGATTCTGACTTAATTAGACTCATTAACAAGACCAAGCAACATATTGTCTGTGGGAAAAGATTTCAGATGAGAGAAGACTGTTACACAATTTATTCAAATCCTTCTGCCAGGAGAAAGAAACTTGACCAAAACAAGGAGGCTTCCAAGAAGTGGCTGCATTGCTCCTAAAACTGCTTTTGGAGAGAACACGGTTTATTTTTGCCAAAGAATGTAATTGTTTTGGTTAAAAATATCTGCTTTGCTTTCTAAAATGTATTTTGAACACAAATATTGCTACTGGTAGGTCTGCTCACAGTGATCCTGCTAGGAAAGACAGATGCTTCAAGATAGTTCTTCAGATTTTTGTTTGTTTATTAGTGGGGACCCAATTGTATGTAGAGATAATGCACTGGGCAGAATCCTTTCCTCAAGGGCTTGCCTGCTATGGGAGGCCACCCAGCTCTGTCACAGTGGGGAGAAAACAGAAAAGCAAAAAGAACAGAGGAGAGAAAAAAGGACAGATGTAGAAAATTAATGCTCGGGAGAGGGATTTCTAGTTCTTTAAGGGATTTACAGCACACAGTCTATGGAAAATTTTCATCCACATCCAAACTGGTCAGAAATTTCTTTCAGGAACTGCCATTGCTAACCCTGAAGCAGCTGACAGTAGCAGTAGCCTCTTCTCCCAGGCAACAAACAGGACCTGAGGAAATGGCCGCAAGCTGTACCAGAGGAGGTTTAGGTTAGACATGAGGAAAACTTTTTCTCTCAGAGAATGGTCAGGCACTGGAATGGCTGCCCAGGGAGGAGGCAGACTCGCTGTCCCTGGCACCGTTCAACAGGCATCTGGATGAGGAGCTACGAGACATGGCTTCGTAGCTTGTGGTAATAATGGTGATGGGAGGACGGTTGGACTAGATGATCTTGTTGATTCTTTCCAACCTTGTGATTCTGTGATTCTCTGATCATTGCCACGTGCCCTTTCTGCACAGGGGAGCCCTCCAACCTTTCAGTCACACAGTATTTTGTCTGTCCCTCTATTCAATAACCAAAAAAAGTGAGATTAAATTTCTTGGATACTTTTAGAGTTGAAAATGTTTGTGAATTTTCAACTTCATACTTTCTGAAAATCAGTGGTATCTCCTTTCCCCTTCTCTATTACAGACAGTGGAATGTGGAGGACAGTAGCAGCCTTCATGTACCAACGGGCAGTGGGGCAGTGGCTGTTGGTGCCCATCCAATTCTTTGGATGTATCATATATGAAATTGCTGTTAACATATAGGCAGGTGAGATTTCTGCTTCTGTCCACTTTTTTGCATGGCATCTCACTGAATTCTGGCCAGCTTTCCAATTTATAAGGACCACTTAGAATCTTAATTCTGGCTTTGTGAATGCTGTTACACTTCATAGCTCAACGTGCACTGCAATTTATACGTGAATACAGTCTTACATGATTTAAGTTAATGAAAGAACTGACAGAACTCTGTCTGAAATACCTTCCTATATTTAGATCTGAGTATTAAATTTCTTAGGAAAGTATGTTTGCAGACACATTCGTAATAGTGTTGATTAGTCCTAGTACATATTTCCTCAGCTTGCTCGTATGATTTTTATGCAGCTTTACCAGGGCAAATATAGATGCCCCCTTCTGTTTCACATATCCACTAGGCAATTATTCTGCCAAAGAACATACTGAGTTGTTTTTTTAACTTTTCCTCCAGGTGCTCTGGAGAAAAGCACTTTAACAAAATCAGACTGTATTTTATTTCCAAAGTTTTCTATTTAATTTCTGCGCCATGGCTGCAGCCAAGGCTTGAGGATTTTATTATTGTGCCAGTGTGATTGTAGATATGAACAAGACAGTTTTTCAAAACAAGTATAATCAGCCACAGAATAGGTTTAAAGCAGACTTCATTCAAGTTGGTTTTCTGAGAACTAATTTATATTTTGTACATTTGAGTGTCTTGAACAGGTATTTTTGTTATGATTTTCAATGCAGTAATTTGATGAGATCATAAGGATTTACTTTGGTATTCTTATTTTTGCATGTAGGTGAGGTATCATTCTACAAGCCTAAAATTTCTCATGCAAGAGAGCTAAAAATAATGTGAATTCACACAGCAATGGGGTCTTTGGGTCTCTTCACTCTCCGCCTTATGATTGCTAATGAAAATTCTTCAGTGGAGAAACTATGAAGAAAGGAGAAGAGTATGGATCTATTTAGGAAGTAAGAATTTCATTACGAAACAAATTCTGGATTCCATTCACTGTGTTGAAGTTTCTTTCGTCCTTTCCATGTTAATTTATATTCCACTCTGTCCTAGATACTATATAGTTCTTACCCTAAAACTGCTTTCAAAAATACCGAACGTTGTTTGGGGGAAGATTTTTGTTCTTCTTTTCTGCTGAATGTATGATGAGAAACTTGAATAACCCCTTAAGGAAACACATTTAAAGAGAACTGTTTTTAAGGTGGGGAGAACAAGCACTGAAGCAGCTGCTGAGTCATCTCCTCCTACCAGGAAGGCATGTTCAGTAAACCTGAAAGCATGTCAAAGTCAAACCAATGCTTTACTGGCATAGCAAATCTACCTGGGATATTATCAGATGGCTTCCTGACAAATTTTTTGGGGGAAGACAAGATAATTAAGGAACTGACTGTAGAATGTGAGCTGTTATCTTGAATACTGAGCTCAGCGGAGCAGGCAACTTGTAAATGTCACCGCCAAACCAGATATTTATTGGTTTGAACTGACACACTCTAACTTTTCCATAAGTAGTGAGAAAATATTCCCCATCACTTGAGACATTTTAAACTGCAGCAGATTGAACACAGCCTGAAAGAAATGTTCTCTTGAGCTGATTGCTCTTATGGCAGCTAGGGGAGTGATGAGATGACGTGCTTTGTTTCGCCTTCCTTCCCTCTTCTTTTCAGCTTCTGTCCTGTACTTTCCTGCCACCACCTCCAAGCTGCTGCTGTTTTTTTCTACAATTGAATTTGTTTCCTCAGCACTATAAGGAAAGCGGGCAACTTTTATTTAATATCATGTACATGGAGAATAGGAAAACATAGTGACCAGAGTACAAAACATTCAGAATATTTTTACAAGCAAATATTGACTTTTTTCCCTCCTTGCTCACCAGCTGCAGAGAATACTGCGAGAGAAACCAATCAGAGACTCATTCCCAAACTGTCCAGATGAAAAAGACCCATAGGCTACTTTGCTTATTGCCGTAACTGTCTGGAATTGCTTTGTGCCATATATTTAAGCACTATATTCAGGCTAATTTGCCATAACTTTTCACCAGAAAGCTATCCCATACCATGATAAATCTTCCAACCAATCCTGTCCTTGAAAACTCATTCCACGTTTTCATTCCATTTTCATTCAGAGCCAGAGATGCTGCCATATATTTAGAGGTTGAGGACCTCAAGCAGGCATCAGAGAATGCTGTCCAGGCTTTCCCTCTCTGTTCCTTTGTTCTGTGGAGGATCTGGCACTGTAATAAAAATTCCAGACAGGCAAGCAAAAGTGATCCGTATGACAGGACTATCTCCTGCTTTCATTTCCTGGAGATAAAGACAGCCTTTCTTACCTCTAAGTTAGGAAAGAATTCTCTAACATGCATGAAAGGAGAAATGTCTTGGAACACCGCTGGTCCTACCATACTGAATTAAAGAAAAGCCTTTATTGAATACACTGAAGAAACAGAATTTTAAAATAATCATTTCACAAGTATGGTCTATTCAGGTGAATAGGCCTGCTCTTGGGGCCAAGAGGACCCTGAAATAATTCAGACCTCATTCTGCAGCACAGAACCCAGCACGGTCTCGTTCACCCCCATCTCCCTCTTAGTTGTGCCTGCAAAGTGTCACTGCACAGGGCACAGTGACTCGTGAATTGTGAATATGTTCATATCTTGATTCTGTAAATGCTCAGTCACTTGTTTGACCTTCCCCATGACACTTGGCCTGTTAAAAATAATGGAAGTTTTCTGTCATTTACAAAAGAGCAGATGCAGATGTGAGATAAAATGAAGTTCAGATTCAAAGCTATTCAGAAGGTTGAAAGTTCTAGGTTGGAAGCTATTTTGGAACTTCGTTCAGTTCGGTTTTAGCTCTGGATTGAAATTACAATTCTTTGCCTTTCTCATCTAGATATTTGAGATAGCTTTAATGTGGTTTGTCAGATAATTTTCAAATAGTGCTGCCTCAATACAGGAACTGAGTTCTGCCTTTACAACTTTTAGTCAGAACCCTTGTAAATGTCACTGAAAATATTAAAAAACACTACTATTTCCATAAGTGATTATGAAGGTGTGCTGCACTGGAAAAATAGTACTCTTTCAGCTGTATGCATTATCAGTTTTTAGCTCTGCAAAGTAAATTCTTGGTTATCTCTCTTTATTCCACACAAGCATGGTATTAATAGCCTGGAGCAATCTCTGTGTGCCCTTTCAATCAGAAAAATGTCCTGATTTGTATACTTACTTATGTAGCATAGGCCAAGCTGAAGTGCAAATTTATTTCCTAAGGAAAAGAGATTTAATGTAAAAGGTGATCTGCAAAAGTTTCAGTTTTAGTTACCTTGGATAAGCACCAAGAAATGAAGCTGCTTAGTCAAGCAGGTCTTAGCTGAGTGCTGCAAAGTCAAGGATGGCAGGGAGGTAAGCAGACAATATTCTGTTCTCAGATTCCTTTCTTCAAGGTGAGGTGTATACTAGGATTAAAGTAGGATTACCACAATAACGATCGAGCCCACACTACCAAAACCCCACTTCACAGTGCCCAGCTCTGAGCCCTCACTTCCTGTTCCCCAACAGTTCCACGCCTCCTCCACTGAGATTCACCTTTGCAGCCCTCCCTTTCCGATACCCCAATCCCTTCAAGGTAAAACCTTCAATTCCTCCCGCACTTCAGCTGCACACTTCATTGCTTGTCTAGAAAACAAAAACAAAAACATGAAAATGTTAAAACATATATTTACTGGTTTGTTTGAAATCTTGGCATTCCCAATCTTATTTAGTGTAATTCCTGATCCTTAAAATTGACTGCAAAAAAACAGAGAGAGGACGCGGTGAGTAAACAGCATAGTCATCAGCTACTTGTTTGGAGTGCAGAGAGCTGCCCACGAAGTGCGGTGTGCTGAGAATACTTTCAAAGATGAAAAAGAGGCCCATAGAGAAATAGCTATTATCTCAAGTAATCTTCAGCCCAGGGATGTGTTTGTGAAATAACTTTTGGAGACCTTTGGTAATTCAGTACCTCAGCCTCTGGTCAAGGAGGTACGAGATCAGAAAGGAGATGTTCATAAGCCCTTTTGAAATTCCATTCTCCCATAACAGCAGGACATTACAATGTATGGTATGTGGCAAACAAAGGATGGATTACTATGTGATGACCTAATGATTATCAGAAGAGAGGAAAAAAACATTGCACCGTCTCTGTGTAAGTTTCATTTATCCATGAAATAATAATTGCTTCCCTATTTGCATTTCCATTATACAGAATAGCCTACCTTCTGACATACCACCACAATGGTACTGTTTTATTTATTTAGGCTGGATGATTTGCTTTTCACAGTATGACCAGCTGGTAGAAAAATAGGATTCAATAATGCAAACATTTCACAGTAAATAAATTGCATTAATACAACACAGTATAAAAGCTCTGCTCAGCAGTTTTGGTAGGACAAGGTCTGCTCTGGAACAATGTGTACAGCTTGCTTAACAGTCACTCTGAGAGCTAAGTTACATTTTTTTAATATGAAATATTAGAAGAAGATTTCTGTAGAATTTATTTAGGAGTTTATCTACTTCTCCCCATTGAAAAGAGTTACATGTTCAGTTGGCTGCTTTCAAGAATAGTTCTGTGGCTCTATTTCTGTCTCATATTCACTGTTGTGGGCTCCTACGTAAAATCTTTCAGTGACTAAGGACCACATAAGGAACAGAACTGCATAGCCATTAACCAAACTTCACAGTCACTCCATCCAGAGATAATCCACACCCACCTTTCCAAACTAACTAGCTAAAGACTCAGAAAGGTTCTTTTAGGATTAGATCTATTGACTTGATTGCCTGACAGATTTAAGATTCCTTGCACAGATTCTGAGCTCCTTCATAGGCTGACATAGAGGATAAATATTCTTTGCTTCACTGTTTCAAGCTATAAGAGAGATCGGGCCTCCTTTCCCTCTTCTTTGGTCATCTCTGGTTCTAAGACAGCCACAGCCTCAATTTAAGAAGTTCTTTCTGTAGTTTGCTGATTGATTTCATAGCAGTTTGCTTCCACAGCCTAAGCAGAACCTATACATGGAATGTATTCTAAATCTCCATTCAGCACTGTCACCTTTGATATTGATGCACTGCTACAGAGGAGACATAAATATTTGACAATAAATGAGACACTCGGTGTCATGACTTTGTGCCGTATGTCATGTGCTACGAATTGACACCTGACATAAAGTGATATGAATTGGCTCTGATTTTGTTCTAATAGTCAGTGGTGTGCCTAGTGGCAAGGGAGACTTTCCAAAATACAGTCTTTGACACGGTACCTACCTTCTCTGTTTCTCGTGGTGTCTCATGGAGTACTTTGGACTCATGGCTCAGTGCAGTGCCGCCAGTCACTTCTTGTATTTTGCTGACAATCTGTGCCAAAGTCCTGCTATTCAGTAAGGATCCATCAGAGAAGGACAGTGCATTATTTTACTGGCACAGAAACTTGTTCGGACACCATAAGACGATATTTTATATATTGCTTAACAAATTATTTTAGTGTTTTGTTTGAGCCTGATAGAAACACTGGACTCTTTTGGTATGAATGGAATATTGTTAAAGGAAAGAATACAGCGAGGTCACATTCTTCTTATTTTGAAGACAAACCGAAAAAGAAAACACCTGCTTTTAATGCTGCCCATTGTCCTGTTTCTCCTTGATTCCTTTGCAACAACTGCAGTCTTTGTTTTCTGATCCAGCACTGAAGAAAAAGAAGAGCCTCTTGCATATGGTTGTATTTCTTCAGCAATTACTTGACTGTTTTTATATTTGTAAAGGTATCTTACAGACTTAACAAGAAAGAATAAAAGCGATCATGTCTTTAATTCTTTGAATCTGTCAGCACTGCAGCTCAGTAGTTTAGGACTTGCCATTCTTCTCTGAACATGTCTCACCAGTGTTACTGCAACCCGTGGGCCTGTGAGTAGTAAAATTACAGAAGAAGGTAAGGTGAGATTCTAAGCCTTTATGGCCTTTGATAGGAAATACCGTGTACACATACTTACTGTTAGATGTTTGTCCCATTTGTCACTACTGTACTGTCAGTGTTTTAGCTACAATGGATATGCACTGTCCCAAAAGAAGGTGTAGGTATTAATACCTCATGTATATGTATTACAGTATTTTGTTATAGGGTTTGTGTTGAAGTCTTTTTTCTATATAATACTTGGCACAATGTAACCAATGAAATATTGTTTCAAACAACTTATGTCTCTTTTTAAAGAAAATATTTCTTCATGCTTACATAAGCATCTGAAGCACAGAGCACGAAGCCATAACAAAAATCCATAGCAGAAAGTGATGCAAGGCATCTTTCTATTTTATCCCTCAATAAAAATAACGCGCACACTTACTTTCTAAACGCACTCATTTCTACAGTGCACAGACATGACAAGCTCCATTGTTCTTTCTTTACAGATATGATTTACACAAGGTAGACCCAGAGCAAAATAAATACATAAAATGAAAATACTGTTGCTATATTTATATTTATCATTAACAAGACAACTGAAGCCTACATTCTTTCTTGATTATAATTAATACAAAATGGTAGTAATTATAACAAACAAAAAATTTCTTGCACATTATGCATGAGATTTGAATTGATTTCATTCTCATCCTCTGTGATGTCCACACAATAATCAGAAAGCTTGAAGCAATTAAGTGTAATAAAGATCTAAATATGTTACATTTCTTTTTCAGCCACTGCTAAATTATAACCTTAAAAATGATGGGATTTCACCAGGGTCAGCATCTATTGTTCATAAAGGAATTGGGGAATGTATGTATCCAGTTTTAATTATACATGACCTGTAAGTCTATTTTTATGCATATTTGTTGCCTCTTCTGCATAAGGGCAAAATGCAGGATTTCCTCACAGTACAGTCTTGAAACACCAGTTAAGCCAAAGCAGAAGGGCTGCTTGACTAGATCTTTCATCGACAACCAGCGCTCCCCAGCTTGGCCTGACTCTCCTTCCATTAAAGCTGCTGGAAGTGTGATAAGCATCCTCAGGTGAGGATCTGACCTGCAGTTTTTGAGCAAGAACTTCCTCCAATACAGTAAAATTTCAAAGCATTCACTTAGAAAGTCTGAGGCCTTCTGCAACAAACACCTTCCCTGTCACAGCATCCTCCTGCCTAATGACTCTTCTGCTGACAGTAAACTAAATATTGAACACCCCTTCAAGAAATTTGCCTTTTTACTTCTGAGCTTTTGAAAGACACGGATAAAATGTCTAATTATTTGAATAATCAAGGGAATGAATATTTGATTACTGACATCAAAGATGCAGACAAAATTCCAGAGCTGGGGTATGTGTTTAATATTGCATTACTCATAACACAAAAATTTATAATTTCCTTGAAAATGTGTTTATTAAAGGTGCTTTACCTCTTGGAACAGTGGAATTGAGAAATGTTGGGAATCTAGCCATATATATTTAATCACCCCAAAATTCTAGCAGTGCTAATTGACAAGCTGTTCTATTAAAAAAAATCAGTGAATGAGTGAATGATTAAGGAAAATAACCGGAAATTTGGACACAGTTTTGTAATGGTCTGAAGCCCAACTAGGCATGGAGGCTAATATTAATTGCTACACAACATGGAGGATTGTCCTCTGTGAATGGATTTGAGTGAGAAATTATCCCAACCCAACTAGAAGATGAGCCAGATTAGTCCTAATCCCTCATTCCTGTTTCATCCCTCAGGGCCCAGCACCACATCTAGCTCTGATCATGAACAAATACACCTTGACTTCGACATGACCTAATACTCAAAGTAGCACTAGATGGAAAAGAAGACAAGCAGTTTTTTCATGAGTTTCAAACACACCTTAAGCAGCTCCGGGATCTTCCGTCAAGATAACTTTACAAACCTTGTGTGTTTACCTACCTTGACGGTTGTTCAGATGTCACGCTTTTTTGGTTTTAGATCATTTAAATTAACGCCTACTCTCCCACGAGATACGGGTGATTGCAAAGGCAGAAAAGTCACCTGAAGAAGCCTGAACTGACCTAGGAATATGGGCTTGGCTCCACTCCCTGGAGTAAAACTTCCATACAGAAGATCAAACTTGAGATTCACCTACACAAATGTGAGCACAGACGTGTTCCAGGACAAAGTTTGACATGCAGGCCCCTCTACTCAAGCAGAACCGTACATGACAAATGTATCACTGCACAGTGACATCCAAGCAGCATGACACAAGGTCAGAGCCTGGTCCATAATTCACTCTATTATCTGTCTAATCCATTCCTTTTTAATTTTACTACATGTATTTCCTACTGATTATATATCTTGTCATGCATCTCCAACTCACTTTTAATCTCCATGATTTAATCACCATTGTGGAATCACTGGGTATGACCAAGTTTTACTTATCAGCAAAAGCATTATGTATTTTTTAGTGTTCTATTTGGAATCTTTCCAACCTGAACATCCTCACTGTGCTGTCTCTCAGGTATCTGTGTCACCTCCAGTACTCTAATGGACTGCAGACATTCTGCTCGTTGAGCTACATTCTATCACTTCTGGTGCAAAGCAATCATATTTAGGCTTTCTGAAAGAATATAACGATTTTTCATTCTATAAACCAGTCCAGATTCTCAGACAGAAAATACAACTAGTCAGTTGTGTTTACATAAAGACTTCATAGGGTATGCTACCACAATACTCTATTATTTAGTACAGTTGATTACAAAATAAGAAAAATACGATTTATTACTGATTCTGAGTTCAGACTCTAGACGCCTTCTTTTAATGGTTGTATATTACAAAAAGCTTGCCCTTGGATTTCCTGTTTGCTGGAAAACCTGATTTCGTTTTTTTCTTTTTAATCAGAGAACAAAGAGTTCTCTCAAACTAAAAAGAAACCAAACAAAAAAAAAAATACTTAAAAATGACTTCTTTAATTTGTTCAAGTAAACATTAACTACAGCAGATATCCATAGCCCTCTTGAAAAGGTAAAACTTCCTAAGGCTTCTAGAAATGCAAAGCTAGGCAGAGAAAGTGAGCTAATAACCTCATTAATATTAATAAAATAAGCCTAACGATACATAGCAGTATCATTTGGTCACCATCACCACCCTCTAACCCTACCCAAAACTGATACAGGAAGAAGAAAAATCCCACCTGTTACATTAATCTAGTTGGCAATTAAAAGACTGAAATATTGTAGTTTTTCCATCTCTGTGATTATATCTGTAGCAAACAAATGATCCAAGTGCAAGGACATAGAGATTAAAAGGAAGATTATTTACTCAAAGAGCTCTCCAATTTCCTGATGATAGAATTCACTGGGAAAAAAAGCAACACAATTTACACCTGAGGAACTTTAGGTGAAACTGCAGATAGCCACTAGAGAGAAAAAGCTTCTTTAAAAACCAGTAACACCGCTATTATTGCAATTCTAACTGTCAAGAAATTATTGCAAATTGTTCTTGTGCCTGGACCTCCACTTGCAGATCACAGGCTGACTATAATAAGAAATTATCCCTTAAAAAGAAGGAGCCCCAGAGGAGTAGCAAAGACCAGCATAAAATAAGCCACAAAAATCCTAACCATAGAATTTGAAGCACTAACATACAAAAAGGAAATTCAAGATCACTTAGATATAACTTGGCCAAAACCTGAAGCAGGGAAAGCAGCCAGCAGACATTTGAAGGATGTATTTGCATGGGAAATTCTTAGGGCTGAAGTACACAGAGAAGAACTATTAAGGGGTGGTTAAGTAGGACTGGTGAAATCAAAGGAAAACAAAAGAAAATGATTTGACAGCAAGTGCGTGCCGTATGGTTGCTATGCTGTATTTTCCCATGGGAAACAGTCAAATGTGTTGCAATGGAAATGTTAAAAAACAACGCAGGCAGGACAGAAGCGCAGAGGCAGAGGGAGTGCAGTAGTCAAAGATGGGACTGGAGAGCATTTCCACTCCTGAATTACCTGTTTCCCTGCTGCCATTTCATTGTGATCTTTTTTTTTCCTTCTGGAACCTCTAACCTCCCACACAACAATCCCAATCAATGGTGAACATTTGCCATGCATGGAGACCTGCTTAGAGGACTGATTCTAACCTACCTACGAGTCGGTATCATTCAACACTGACCTTTATGTGCTGAGTCCTGCCTCTGCAAAGAACCAGCACCTGTGGTCACATTCTGCTGTCACAAAGGAAAAGGCCAAAAATGTACTGCTCCTCAGAGCCAGAAGCACTTCAAAACCTTTCCTAAGGCTCCCAGCCTCTCCATTTTGTAGAAAAGAAGCTACTGCTTAAAGAACCTGGGCTTGGAGTTGTGTTTCCAGATGCAGAGGTGTTTTTCATGAAATGGATTTTTCTTTTATCAACAGAAGCTTACTTTGCCTGACTAAGTCTGACACTCTGCTGCCTAGTGTCTAAGCCTGGAACAGGGCTTAAACACTGGTTTGATATATGAAAAAAAGGCTGAGGCTCCACTTGGAGCCCATCACCCCCTGCAGCCTTGCAAACTAGCAGGCAGACGGTGTTCCTGCTGCAGAGAGCCCCCGTCCTCTCCTCCCCCTAGCAACAACGGTGAGAATTGGGGGTGTAGGGCAGTGGCAAAAGCAGCGTAACTCCCAGAAAGGCATCTTGATGTTATTCACTAGACAGTGGCGACCCCCTGACCACTCTGCGAGAGGAGTTAAAATAGGTACTGGCTCAGCGAAGTAGGCTGACCATCCCCATCCTGACCATCCTCACTTCCCCAGGTGACTCTACAAAATAGGTTTGTGGCCCTGGAGCTCAAGGGATAGGTAAGGGAGGGCGTGGAGGGAGGTCCATCCATGAGGTTGCCTCAGGTGAAGCGGTCAACCCCACGCCTCAAAGGCTGCCTCCACCACGAAGGACAGAAGGGTGGCTGTCATAGGCAGCTCCCTTCTGAGAGGAACGGAAGGGCCTATATGTCAGCCTGACCCTACCTGCAGGGAGGTGTGCTGCCTCCCTGGGCATGGGTCAGGGGCGTTTCTAGAAAACTTCCTGGACTGATTCACCCTTCTGATTATTACCCCTTAAGGAGGGAAGGTTTAGGTTGGATATCAGGGGAAAGTTCTTTACTATGAGAGTGACAAGGTGCTGGAACAGCCGCCCAGAGAGGCTGTGGATGCCCTGTCCCTGGAGGTGTTCAAGGCCAGGTTGGATGAGGCCCTGGGCAGCTTGGTCTAGTATTAAATGTGGAGGTTGGTGGCCCTGCCTGTGGCAGAGGGGTTGGAGATTCATGATCCTTGAGGTCCCTTTTAACCCAGGCCATTCTATGATTCTGTGAAAAAAAAGAATATTAATAACCTTTTCTTTCCCTCAAAACCAGCTTCTACTTAAAAAATCCCACAAAGCTGACTACGGCATAGTCAGTTATGTAAAAGTAAGAGAAAATCTCAGTGCCCTACAAATACAGTGTGTATGGAAACTGCTGAATCATGACCTGAACCACTAACTGAACACCTGGGGAAAGGACCTGGTCAGCCCTGGGAGCACAGGTGAAGGCAATTCATCTGTATGACAGGAAGGGGTGGAGCCCGGCTGCACCTTTCTTTGACCTCATTTAAGGGCTGATTGCCACTGGGGAAGGAGCTATGGTTGGAGATTCCTTTCTTGTGGAATTTCCTCTATGAGCCTGGATTATCAGAGATGGGTGAGTACTTATTTGTTATAACATCTTCACATTATGCTGTTCTCTTTGTCATTACATCTCCTGAATCACCATTCCACTACACTGATGTTCTTGATTGTTACACTATGGAAAGAGGCTCTCTTTACAGCCACTGGATCCAGCCTGGCAGGGCAGAGCTCCTCCACCATCACTGGTGTGTGCAGGTAGAAAAACCTGGGCAGGAGGCGCTCACCTTTCATGTCTTACTGTTGTATTTGGCCAGTGGAATTCACAGTAACCTACCTGACTGGTAGGGCTAGAGGTGAGAACTGCAGCAAAAACTGCTCACTTTGGAGAGGTAAAAAGCTAATCCTAGCCCAAACCTCTGTTCCTGTGATGAGCCGTGAACACCTGCTTGGCAAGTGAACTATGAAGTTCACTGATTTGTCCAGGTTTCTGCAGCTGATAAGCAGGAATTTTATCTCTAGATGTTTGCCTGTTCAAACCATGAAGACACTGCAAGGTGAGAAGTTTATATTTTCAATTACTTTTCTTATATTGCACATGTGTAAGAGAGGAAGCAAATAAAATAGGCAGAACTGCTGCTACTCAGAAGTCACTCTGAGAACCAGGAAGTTAGCGTAAGACAAAATGCAACAGAGATTCCCTGGAGGGCTCTATAGGAGGTAGGGAGGAGGGGATTGGCTTTTCCCCACCATGTCTGAAATTGAGAATCTCAGGCAACAAAGGAAGGGTGTTTGCTTAAAAACAGGTAAATTATTTATTCTTAGTTCATCTAAGAAAGAAACTAAAGAACTATTTAGAGTGCAGAGGAACATAGAGTACTTGCTTGGATAACAAAGAGAGAAGGTGTGAAATGTGAGAGGTGAAATAGCTACAGATGCTCATATCATGCTGTAGCCTTTTACTGACTTCTTAATACTTGCTACAGTTGTAAAACACGTTTATGAATAGATGCTTGAATTTGAGATTCCTGCTAGTCAGTCTTTCTTACCAGGAAACACATACCTCAGGAAACATTCATCTGTGTGACAGGCAGCATTTAACTCCTGTAGGTAATAAGATGATCATGTTATTTAGCTAAGAGTACTGCAGGTGGAATTACAGTAAATTCATTACAGGTACACTTGTACATGTGATGCAACATTTAGTTTAAGAGTGGTCAACCCAAGGGAAGCGTAAGACCAAAGCCCTACTTGAGAAGCGGTGTCCTGGCATGGAGGTCTCAGGAACATCTGCTCTGAACCTAACCTGGATGGCTTCCCATGATCCTCTTTCCTTCTGAGCTCGGAAATCTGGATGTGGAATAATCTCCTGCTGTTTTGTCATCTCATAATGAAATGGGAAGCAGATCCTGCTTAACATCAGAAACAATATTTAATGACTTCTACAAATGCACCTGATATTTACACACTAATGCTTCATAGGACTGATTCCAGGTGACCTTGGCAACCTTTTTTTCAGTTGAAAATTTAAGTAATGTTTCTGTGTAGTTGCTATTTTGCTTAAGACCTTCATTCTTGCAAGAAACAACTGGGGAGTTTTGTGTTGTACCATTCCCACATAGATGGAGAAATAAGTGGTGTTTTGTTGTGTGTTTTTTTTTTTTTTTTTTTTTTTTTTAAACATGACTTGACAGTGTGGTTGTGTTGGTTTTGACCTGAGTAACTATTTTTATTTCCTGTCCAGCTGAATTACTGCTTGATTTGCTGAAAGCTGAGGAACCAGAGGTGTGACATAAGAATTTACAGAAAAACAAACATATTTTTGGAGAAGTTATTTGGCTGAAACAAATGCCCTACATTGGTCTATCAGAGCCACTTGTCCTGCTGCTCTTAGCTAAGCTGTATCAGAAGGCAAGACAGTCATTGCTGAATGCTGCCTCTTTGAAAGCACAAGTATTTCAAAAGTACCCAAGTATTTCAAATGGAATTTCTAATAATCAGTACTTTGAGTTAATGAAAAGCTTTTAATAAGTCCTGTTTTTCTTTGTTTTTCTTTCCTCTAAGCTTTTTCCTTTCCTTCAGCAGTTTGTTAAAATGATTAGTAGTTTCTCAGAGCTTGACAGACTTCCATGGATTCCTGGCAATGGAATCACTTGAGCTTCTAGACTTGTAATTTAGAGCATGAAAAGAGCCATATCAGGGCTGGTCAGCACCATTAGCCACTCTCCAGTAGTGACAAATAGTGTATCCCTGAGGAAAAATGTAAGAATGAGACTTAAAGAGTGAGGAGGAGATTATATCTTCAAAGTCCATGATTGATTTTTTTTTTTTTTTTTTTTTTTTTTTTTTTCTCTCTCTCCCACCAGTTCAGCTGCTGGCCTTTTTATGTCAAAAGCATTTCTGGCTCATAGCCATGAATTTGACTAGCTGTCTAGCTAATGAGTTCACCTAAGCCTAGAGTTAAGTTGGATGTTGGAGAATGATCTCCTGATAGTTTTGAATCTGTCAGTGATTTTTTTGCCCCTTATTTCTTGTAGCATAAGAAATAATGAACAATTTTTGTCTATTAAAGCCTTCATTATGATTGCACACACCCCTGCCATAGCAACTTCAGGCATCTCTTTTCCAAAACATGGCTCTATTTTTTTTTTATTTTTTTTATTTTTCCCCTCACTGAGGAAGTTATTTATCCATCGTTATTTGTTGTAGCCTTCTCCCTGACTTGTGTTCTTTTTGAGTCTCAAGACAAATACAGATCTAAATAAGTACTAACCAGGGATCCCTTAGCTACTTTGAAATGCAGTGATTTTCTTAGTAGTGCTGTGTAAAAATGACGTATGTGAAATGCAATGAAATTTGCAGGAGACTTCCAATGCTGAAGATTAAGTAAATATGATTTTACTCTACTTATGCAATCTACTGATGAGGGAGTTAAGTTCCCATCACCAGCAGTTACAGTAACTAACTTGTCTGCTTTTCTCAATGTGTGGGAACTATTGAATCATGGCCTGAACCTCTGATTGATCACCTGAGGCAAGCACTGAGTCAGCAGCAGGAGCACAGGTGAAGGCAATTCAGCTGTGTGACTGGAAGGGGTGGAGCCTGTCCCCTCCTCTCCTAGACCCCATTTAAGGGATGATGGCTACTGAGGATCTCTTTCTGGAGATTGCTCTTCTTGAAGTTTTTTCTGCAAGTCTGGGACACAGGTGAGCATTTTTATTTATTTTCAATTATCCCTTTACAATGAGATTATCTTCCTAGCTTTATGATCTGTAGGTATCAGCCTAACCACACCACTCTGTTTATTTGTTGGTTATACGCTCACAATGGAGATAATTCTGCCTTGGGCACTTTACTTGTTGATATCATTTTTTTTATTTTTTTTTTTATCCATGACATGTTTAACCTGACAATTCCTCATATAAAGAGTGAAAACAGAGTTCAGTTACACTTGATGGAAACCCCCTAGCATCATCAGAAGTGGTACGGATCACAATTCCTTCATCTCACCTCTCAGACAGTGATTTGGCAGCCCTATATATGGTAATGTAAGAATAATTGCTTCTTAAGCTTCTGCTGTAACATACAAACATTGTGTAGTACAGCATTAATGTCTGACAACCCCGCTGTTACCTTCCAAAGAATACGTGCTGTCTAACTACTGTAGCTGTGACTGCTTTAACTTCAAACCAAGGGAAGAGATACTGCTCCAGGGCATTCTGACAGGGTGTTAGCTTTTGAGAAGACAGATGTTTGCGCTGGAGCTGTCGGATGGTTTTAAGGCTCATGCACGTTTCAATAAATAAGTGCTAAATCACTTGCCAGGTCGTGAGTTAAAGTCCAGGCTAGAAGGTCTTCTAGAGAAATATGTCAGTGACACATAAAACTAAGAGCAGCCTGTTGTCAGCAGAAGTTTCAAGTCGCCTTTTAAACAACAGAAAAAGCCAAGAAGCTGTAGCTTTAGGGCTTATAAACGTGAGAGGACATTGAGAATGTATGAAATAGATGGAGTTGCCACTCTCTGCTCCTCTCTGTTTCATTTCCTAAGAGAAATACTTTAGAAAGAGGGCAAATTTTCCCTTCCCTGAAGGCACCCTCTTCCTTGAATTCTGGGAGGTAAAGATTAAGCTGACAGATGGTATCAGCAGAAGAATGATTATGAGCTTTAAAAACCTAGGTATTTTGGCTTAGTGTGCCATTTTTCATGCGAATACTGACATGGATATTACATCCAATTAAGAAAGTATGAAACTATGCCATTTTGGTTACACTTCACATGGCAATCATATAATGTTTCATTAAAAATATTGAGAAAGGCTGCTCCAAAAGGGATAAAAATCAATGATGTATATATTAGTTCTGCTTTTTTGTTTTGGTACTTTGTGGTATTGAAAATGGACTATCGATGTCTTCAGAGTATCTCATCAGGATGAGATACTGCTTTTGTTTTTGGATCCTATCCTTACCGAAAGGACTGATTTACATTGCAATATTTGGTGATAGGGTTCTGAAATCTTCAGCAGGGTTAAAGTTGAGCTGTTTGTGATAAACCCAGACTGATTGATTTCTGGAGGTTAGGTTACATTCAGATTGGTTCAACTTACTAGTTGGACTCTAAAGGACAGTGATTTGTGCCTGGCAGAGAAAATCTCTTATGCATGAAGCCTATGTGGTGAACTCCAAGAAAATGTTTCTAAATGTCCTCTCCAAACTCCAGTGCATCAATAAAAGAAAAGGAAAATTAAGTCTACTCACAGATGTTTGAGGAAAATTCATGGCTAGGATGAAGCTCATCATACTTCTTTTCTTCTTCCTTCTTCTTCTTCCTCCTTTTTCTCCCTCTTCATTCTTCCTCCTCTTTCTCCATCCCCTTCCTCCTCTCTTTCTTTACTTCTTTTTTCACCTCCTCCCTTTTGGAGAGGAGGGAGGAAGGTGCCCCAGTGTTAGTTAAATAGAAAAGTGAATTTCAGGAAAAATCTAGCCATCTTTTCTACACCGTGAAGAGCAATTCACTGTTTGATTTGACAAGCAAATGTTTATTGAATAGTAAGCCATTAAATTGTCAATCAATTATATATTGGCATAACTAGGATTTTTTTTTTTTTTTTTTTTTTTGACACTGATTTATCTACCTGTCACTTAATAAAAAGAATACATAGTCTTTACTCATCACCCAAAAATCAACATTCTGGCATTTGCCTATGGCCACCTTATGTTGAAGTTTCTTTCATTCTGTGTTTTTTTTTTTTTAAATACAAGACGAAATGTGTTTTGCAAATATAAAATCCCCAAGATGCTTTCAGCTAAATAGAATATTTAATTGCAAATGTTTATTACAACGAAACTCATAATTATACCATACACAGAAAAATGTGGAAGATGGGAAAGGAATGCATTGCACCTCCGTTTCATTAGCCTCAACCAGAATCAAAGTTTAAGTCTTGCCATGCTGAATTTAACAGATTTGGCACAGCAATCTGATGATGAACAGGCAGCTACTTTCCTGACACACTAGTTCCTCTATAAACAATATCAGTTGGATTAACTTCAAACTTGGATTTTTTTTAAGCCTTAAATATATGTTTATGTGAAACAGCCACCATTTCCTACACTAGGTTGGAAGTACTGCAAATGTTAGTGAAAGCTCTTGCAGTTGCCCCAGCAACAAAGAGCTTTTCCTGCAGGCATTTCTATAGCTTTCATGTCTCATTAGTGCTGTACTTCTATGTTTTGAGGCTTCAGCAAGGTGATCAAAATATGCACGTGTCTTTATTTAAAAACAAAATAAACAAACAAAAAACCAAAAAGAAAAAAGAGACTAAGTATATCAAATATTTTGCTTTTATAGCAAAGTGAGATCCGTGGTATTCCTCACTTCATGTTGTCCATTATCTAGCTTCTAAGAAGTAGGCATGCTGCTGCCTCAGTACTAATTACAGCTAAAAGTGATTTCTCTGTGACCATGCTCCTTCATCATTGACCTGCTTGCCTGTTTTAAAGAAGAATTTTCTTTTTTATTTAGGCTTCACCATAAAATTGTGTTTAATGTCAGCTACTTCTTGACTGTATTCTTTATAACACTGATATTTTAAAAATGAGTTTACCATTTGGAAAAATGATTATTGCTATTAATGTCTGATGATTCTGTTGATGAAGAAGAAATGGAAGCTGCAGGGTCTGGGTGTACACTAATGATAGGTGTACATGTGTACACACCAGACAAATAACGATGGACAACTTGATACGCTCAGATAGCTCATACAGCATGTCGTTCTTTTATAATCACCAGTGGGCCAAGGTGCTGAGGATGACAGGGGTAACTATTGCTCCAGTGATTGTTCCTGATATGAATCCTAACGAAGTGCAGGTTCTTGAGCTGTTCACTTAGAGTTTTGCATGACAAAACCGAATTTACTTGAGGTTGTGTGTTTTGTTCACGTGCTCATTCAAAATAATCATCTGGTTAAAAGTGATCATTTCTTGAAATGCAGCCTGAGTATATTCATTATCTGTAAACCAGTCAATATCAATAGTTAATTGCCTTCTGAGGCAATGGGAAAATTGTGTAAAGGTGCTGTGTATGCCTACTGCTGAGGTACAGAGAGATGAAACTCTACTCCCATTTAAGATGTGTTGGCATGTTGATATGAAAGTGTGACTTGTGCAGCCGAGCACACCAGAAACCTCCCTTGTGCAATGCAAGTAGTGGTTAAAAAGTGACAATTCAGTTTGGCCTTGCACCAAACATGCACATAGTCTTAACAAACACTCAAGTCAGCACTATAGCATCATTGTCACCATTACGTGGTCTTCCTGTGCTACCCAGCCTGCTCTCCTGTCTTTGTTCTGCTGCTAGCATTCACCTTTAAAAGACTTTCTGGAATTATTCCAGGTGTATCACAGCATAACTCACACCATCACTGGAAACAAAGCATTTACCAAATTACGTGGTTCGTGTGCTACTTTATGCCCACAAACAAAATGGATAATTACTACCTGTTAAAAAATGTCAGACGTTCAGTATGATGATATATATAGCAGCATAGGGTATTGTTTGAGAAAAAGGAAGTTCTGAAACATCAAAATATTTTTATATATCATATTCATATACATTTTGAATTTCTTCTGTCTTCCTCCTTTGAAACCGTGCTATATTTGCAGTTAAATCATATGCTAAATTCTCCTTGGCAGAAAACTCATCTTTTTACAAGACAGTTGGCTGCTTTATAGTGCGTCTCTGTATTTGGAAAACCACAGTTGGTGAGAACTGGCACTTCATGGAAAAATACAGAGCACATCAGGTATTTTATGTACAAAAGTGGGCATCCAGGAAAGACAGCAGAGAGCCAATGTCAAACAAAGTGTGCATATACAGAAATTACTGTGTGCCAGGGAACTGGGGGGTGCCTATGTTTAAACTGCCCCTCAGAAATGAATCAGAAACATGGTGACTTATGAGAAAAGGCTCACCTTGACATGTAGGGATTGTACTTCTGTGCTTCATTCAACAAAACTCACCATAAAAGCCTCTGGGTACGTCCAAGTTGCATGGCATCTTTAGAGCATGTTCCAGGTGCACGTGCAGGCAATATCTCTCAGTGTTGTACACAATGGATATTGTAGCAGCAGCACCTAAAAGAGAATAACAGTGGAGCTATCAGTGCACTGAGAACCTGAAAAAAGCAAGCAAAAGTCCAATCAGAAGCTTAAAAACTGAAACAAGTAGTATGATACTACAAGATCATACTACTGATCAGCTACAGTGCCACTCGTCCAGCAGAACCAATAATCTCTAAGGCTACGCTCAGTAGCTGGCAATTAGCTAGCCTTGAGCAGAGGTCTAAAAAGAGAAAGCATGGTGAAAGAAAGACCACCTGTGGTGCTGCTATTGATGCGTCGAGACCCCCTTCCTTCCTACAACTGACAATACCATTTCCAGCTGAACTTCTGATGGCAAAAGTCAGACTCCAGTAACACAATATAAAAAGACTGGATTGCATACATGAAAGCTATCACAGACCAAATCCTCAATTCATTTCTCATTTCTGGAGAAGACTGCTTCATTTGCGCCACCCTGATGATCACTGGAAATCCACACAAGGATCACTGCCATCGCAGCTCCCGGAATTCAGCCTCCTTCACAAACTCACTTGAGAATTTGAGTCACTAGGATTTATGATGATGCTTTGGCGAATTTTAGGCTGAGTTTTTTTTAAGATAGAGCAGTAAAGCAAAACATAATTACTAGAAGAGTAAACTGATCTTATTTCACTTAAGATGTTTACAAAATACATCTGTCTCCATCAGAACAAGATTTCTGGATTCCCACTACAGTCAATAGAAATGTGGCTAATGTTTTCAGGGGAATTCTTGGGTGCTATTAATCTGCCCAAAATGCAGGCACCTACTTTAAGATGACATGGAGTATACCTTAAACATCCTGAACTAGATTTGGCATTTGGTATAAAGAGAGCACAGACCAACTAGACCACTTGTACATGCTTATAGTACATTCCATCCCTAAAGGATCAAAACATTTCAAATACAGACTAAGAACATTTCATGAAAATCCACAGGTAACAGATGAAAACCCCCCACTGTTTTTACTTAACAGCACACTTTACTTCATAAGTGCATTAGGGGTAAATAATGGCTTACAGTAAAAAAAAACATTCCCAAGTGCCTCTCTGACAGAGTTGGTATCACCATCTTACAGACACCAGGTAAGAACACTGGACTGGATGCTTAGGCACAGTCGTGCTTGGTCCTGCTGATTCCACAAAGTGTTTGTATACAGAAAGCCATTTCTTCAATGAAAGTAAGATGTTCACGTGGTCCATTCGTTTTTAGAACAGTTAATCATAATTGATCCTTATGCAATGAATACTAAATAAGAGTTATTAATAATTAAGGATGAATGATAATGGTTTGCTCGTTAGGCTATCAATAATTAACAGGGATTTGCCATTTATTGTAAGTACTGTTGCTGTTTCTGTTGCAGATTTGGATGGCACAATTTATATGGTAATTTTATATGAAACGGCGCCAATTACATCATGGCTATTACAGTAAAGTAGAAGCAGATGATGACTTTATCAGTTTTGTTAACTTTTCCATTTTATTCAATGTTAGCATAGCTTGCAATGTAAACACAATGTAGTGAAAAGAAGAAAGAAGTTTTGTGCAAGTCTAATAATTTTGGCTAGGACAATAACTTCACCAGGCATTCACGCAGCAGAAATGAATACAGTGGGGCGGAAAAAAAGGCAGGGAGGTCAGCATTAAGATGGAGCAGAAAGAAGAGCATCAGTATTTAGTAGCTAGCAACACCTGCTGAAAGCGCAATGAAAGGAAGGAGAGGCCGGGGAGAACACTATCAGCCAGGGCACGGAATGGACCACATGGGGACAGAGGAAGGCAGGATCGCTCCATGGGAACACAGTGGTGTGGAAGATTTAACTGAGATCAGTGGATAACAGCCACGCACCTCCTCTAGTACATGACCACACAGCACTGACAGCGTGTGTAGGGCAGCGGTAGGGCATATTTTTCTAAGCCTGTTGATTAAGAGCCTGTGTGAGTTTATTACCCTCAACAGAACTTATCGGATTATGGGAAAAGCTAACCAGAAAGACATACATGAGCTTCGCAGGAGGAAAATTTAGCACGACCACCTTCTGTCAAAGGGTAAGTCTGTTTTTCGCTAGAGAAATAGTCTGTGATACACAGTCAATGCATCTTTTGACAAAAAAGTTTTGCTTGTAAGTGTCCTTCCCTCTCAACCATATGTATGGAGAAAAAAAAACAAAAAAACATTTAAAATTAAGAACTTGGAAATATTTAAACATTCTGAAAGATTGGAAGTTTACAAACCAGCAATCTGTCTGAATGCCTACGGTAAAGACAGCAATTAATTTCAAAGGAAAAACAATTTAATGTGTGTTCCAAAGAAAATTTCTGAATTAAATTGAAGATAAAAGCTAGAGATGAGCAGGTGCACATGCACTTAAAAAAAAAAAAAAGGCTGGATTTTTAATCATATTGTTGCAAAGAGAATTACAGCTAATCTGTCTACAGCATTTAACAGACTAAATAATTTTAGAAAACAAAGCCTATCTTTTAAAATATTTAAAACAATTCTACAATCTTGTCAGAACCTCCGGCTTTGATATTAATTATCAGTGTTTTCAGAACTGCCTTAGATGAACCTGTTTGGCACAGATGGCAAGTCATTTACATGAGAAAAATGAGAACTGGCCCATCTATGGATCCCTAGAGGGTGCCATGACCCATTAGCCGAGGAAAGAAGACCTTTACTGAATAATAATTGAGAACTATTACCAAGATAATTACAAAACCAATTGACTGCCAGAAGGCCTAGACCTTAGATCCTCAATTTATATAGCAACTGCTCTTGATCTGCACAGAAAAAAAATGTGCTTAGGGTTCACAAACACCATAACCTCAACATCTGCCTGCCATCTAAAGATAATGATCTGGTATTAATTTAAACAGCACAGTCATTGCAGTGGTAGACTGCATCACAAATCTGATACTTAACATAACTGGAAGGTATTGTGGTTTTGTCCAGACTGTATTAACAGGCAGAATAGTGTAAGGTAAATTAAACTATTACAGGTCACAACATGGAAATGAATTAACTTAACGCTCTTTAACAAGGAACATAATTGCAACTCTATGCTAGCTGTTCTCCTGGTAAAGATGATAAAATCTGTTCCTAGAACTGCTGTACAAAATTCTCGTATCACATTTCCTAATGCATAAATCTTTTAACAACTTTGTCAGATTCCTTTCTGCAGAGGAGTTGCTGGTTTTTGAACTACATCTTTTTTTCTCCCTTTCTGAAACAAGAGTTGCTGAAAACACAGCTAATAATGGATATATCTTCTTTTTAATGAGACAACAATAATTGTTTGTGGGGTAAATCCTGGACAACACCAGATTCAATGAAAAACTCCCCTGAATTTCTCCTATGCCTCCTATAGGGATATCACATATCAGAATTACAGCTGGTATCCCATATGCGATACTGATTGGATTTCCAAATTTTCCTTACACATGAAGTGTATTTTAAAGCATATTTGAAAAGCAGAACTATCTAAACACATAGTGCTAGGTTTCAGATCTGTTAACTGATATTTAGGAATGTAGAACACTGGAAATGGTCAGCACTCTGAAAAATTTTTGCTAGCCTTTCTCCTTCGGGAGGAAATGGCTGAAACCACTACGACAAAATACATAATATAAAATGTTCTTTCACCAAAAATCTGCTTCTTGATTTTTAACTTCACTACTGAGCCCTTTAGTTGGGATTCTTTGACAACTTACTCACTAAAACAATATTACAGGTGGTCATTCTTCAGGGGAGACAATTTAAGTTGCAACATGAAATTTATACAAAATCCAATTCAGATTTGAGACCTATGTTACAAAGAGCCACCAACAATGACAGAACGCTTGTTCTGCACGACAGAAATGCTAACAGAGACAATTGCCAACACTTGAAGTACCAACATAAAGGATGAGGGAGAAAGAAGAGAGAATGCATTCAATTTAAGACAAGGTGCGCAAGCTAACATTCAGATTTATGGAGAGTTTGAAAAAATGAACTGCACTCTCAGGTGAACTATCAACTTCCCTATGTAGATTCCCCTCAGGAATCTAAAAATCTAAAAAGCCAAGTGGGATCTGAGGACATGGAGATTCTTGTATGGAATCTCTGGAATCCCACCAGTGGGCTGGTCAAACCTAATGAACAGGCTGGGTTGGACCTGAAGGGTCACCTCACCCAGGACTGATGGGTTGGTTTGTTCCACAGAAAATTCTGCTTTCAGCAATCTGCTCATGTTCAGATTCAGTTACCAAATTCTCAACGCCCATCAGAATGGCTTAGTTGGGAAAGTTTTATGCAAGTACACTTGATTTGTTCACAGAAACAAATAACCTAGGAGGCATTTTCTTAACATTGTTACATATTATTGTAGTAAATGGTCTAAAGACACTCATGTTTTTTGTCTAATCTTAATATAATTAAATTTTACTTTAAAATAAAAAAACTGAATGGATATATCTTCTAGGAGAAAGAACTTCAATGGCGATCACAAATAGCAATAAGAAAAGTGCCAGATGAGACAAAATGAATCAAAGCACAAAGTGCGTAGAGTGAAATCACCTGCATTTGGTACCTAGAGGTGAGCTGAGGAAGATGAACACAATTTGGCGTTACAAGAAAGAGTAGGGATTAGGGAAGAGTAGGGGCACATATTTTTGTATTAAATCAGGGATTTATTGTTACAATAGCTGACACTACTCTCAGAAAGTATTCCCTTAAGTTTCCCATTGTGGCATTTTAGACTTGGTTAGTGCATGGCTTAACTTGGTTAGTGCATTCTACCAATGCTCTGATAAAACCCCAGTGCAATTTCTGAGTCTCTCAAACAGAATGAGGAAAGTCTAGATCAAAGCCTGCCCACTCTCCTTGGAACCAAGGAAGCTCCTCCTACACGGGGAGGAAGTGCCTGGTGACATCTTCTACCCGATGCAGATTTACACTAAAAACACTGTAACATTCTTTCTCTGTGGGTTGTACCTTTGTGCTGCAAATGCATCCTGGAAAAGTTTTCTTATTAAAGTTTTTTTTACCAATCACTCTATTTTCATCAATAGTCTCTGTGAGGTAACACATTTTTATACGATCATCCCTCAAGAGATTTAGGTTGCATAATTGGTGCTTCTGCTGTTTTTGGCTGTTGTAAATGTAGCAGAGATCAACAAAATTGCATGTTTTTCTGTCATCCTTGAAAAAGCTGCTAGTGCTGATCAGGAATTGGAAATTAAACGTTAAGATGGATTTAGAGACTTATAGCATGCGACAATTCAGCAAGTGTTGAAGAACACCGTTGTGAATCCTTAAAAGTTAGTGATGGAAGTTGCAGTGACTAAAACGTGTTGAACTTTGAAAAAAAACCCAAGCAATTAGATATAGGAAATAAAAAGATTGCAGTAATGGAATCTATATTTCTTGCTACATGTTTCTTTGGTAGATTAAAGAACCCTGTAGTGTTTCATATTTTCTTCACAGAGAAGTGTTTATACAGACTTAACTTACTTTTTAACAATCTCAACAGAAGCATCCAACCGTAATTCATTTGCACTGTAATCTGCCCTCCAAAACCTTCTTGTACCTCTGTTTTGTGCATACATTTTTGTCTGGAGTATAAATAGCATGGATGCATAGATAACAAACATTCCCACTATTCCACTACCCACCTGTAACACCTAGAGACTTCAAAATCATAATACTGCTTTAAACTCTATTTCTATCCAGAATCTTAGTGAAATGTTAGCCATAATGAAATCTCAGCCACTTTTGTCATTGAAATCATGAAGAACAAGAGTTGAGGCTTTGAGTGCATGGAAAGTGAAAAGAATAGGTCACAATTAGAGCACTATAGGCCAGAAAATAGCATATGAAAAATATACAAATATGAAAATAGCAGGGTGAGCTTTATACGCAACCCACATACTACTCTATTTCACAGAATCACAGAATCACAGAATCACAGAACTGTAGGGGTTGGAAGGGACCTCCTGAGATCATCGAGTCCAACCCCCCTGCCAAAGCAGGTTCCCTACACCAGGTAGCACAGGTAGGCATCCAGGCAGGTCTTGAACATCTCCAGAGAAGGAATAAAGCTTCTTACACAGAAAACATGATTTTCACCAAATCATATTTCAGAGAGATCTAGAAAGGAAGGAGGAAAAGGACAACTCAATTTTACTTAATACAGTAATGGTAGAACTCTGCTTTTGTTGTTTGCTGTTACAGCAATGGTATCTTTCTAATATCCCAAGTGTTGAATATGCAGTCGCATAACTGTACTAGTCCCCATCAGCCTTCAACACAGACTTTGAAGGCAACTGACAACACTATCAATGTATCTTCTACAATTACTGATAAAAATAAGAACAGTTCAGGTTTTCCTCCTCATAGTCACCGTAAGTGGTTAAATGTAAAACTATTGCGAGGAAAGATTGGGAAATTATAGAAGTGGAACAGATTCAGAAGCTTATGAAATCAGTGCTTAATTGTAATGGAATACAGCCAACTGAATAAACAACACATAAACAAAAAACAATGCAGGTTACTATGAATATGCTTACATATTTGCTAAGATGACCTTGGTCTGTATGCCACGGGCTGGGCACCAGATGGACAGCAGCCTGAGGGAATTGTTTTTTTCTGCCAAAGTTCCAATATTCAAGTTCATTTCTACACTTTCTCTTGTTCTGCTTCTTATGAGTTTATACTCATGTAATTTTTCTTTTACTTCTCGTGGCTACCTTCGTCTTTGATCATCCATATGCTTATTGGGTTGCTGTACTTCTCTCTATCTGAGCAATAATCTGTGTTTCTGCGGATTTATTATTCTTAGAAAAATCAGCGTTAGTTCTGCAACTTTTGTGTTTCAGTTCTGGTAGAAATTTTAACTAAATACATTTATTTCTTATGGATTATCAGTCACAGAGCACGATTCTAATTTTGGGCTTATCAAAACTAGCAGTATGTATGAAATGAAAATGTTCAATTTGTAACATAACTTTTAAAGATCCTTTGTCTATTTTATAATCTATAACTGCAATCATAGCTAAGCGCAGCTGCCTAAGTCTTAAATGCTAGTTTTTATTCTTAGTATGGAAAAAGAATACAGCGGTTAAGGTGAAAGAAAACTGAATCACATTCACCATCTATCTACCAAGACCCAAATCTGGCTCAGTTTAAAAAGAAAAAAAAAAGTCAGCATTCAGAACATAGCCAACGTTCAAACAACATCTCCTCACAGCCAGTCTGCTGCATGAGATATTTTATTGGGCAAAAATCATTTTCTTCACAGCCCAGTACGTTAGGCCTACATGGTTGTAGATAGAAAGTACCTTTTACAAGTAGTAACAAGTGAATGTTGTTAACTAAAGGTGAGGAAATGAAACTTCTAGCAATAGCAGAGATGTGGTATGAAATACACACTTTCATTTAAGATAATAAAATCATGTTCAGAAAGAAAAGCATACTAAAAAGAGAAAGATAAAAAGCAACAAAAGCTCTGGCAATGTCAAGTAATGTGCAAATTTAATTTGTTCATTTGTTCAGTCCTACAGTAAAAGAAAGGATCATCACCATGCCAACCTTAGGGCAACTGCCTCATCTCAAAGCGCTTTGGAAACTTGTTCCCATTAAGAAACAACAACTCACTGTTTTTTATGCCTTTTATGCCTTTGCTGTACAAAAATACTGACTCCAGTGATCGTTCATATGACAGTCTGAGCTTTTCAAAATCAATCTTTTCTTATGAATCCAGTAACAGCTTTTCCCAGTGGGCACATTTAATTCCACCAAATCCCTCATCAGCTGTAGCTTACTCCTGTCCACACACAAAGGCTAACAAAGAGAAATTTCTTATTTTGTGTTCTGATTTGTGTATTGAAGCCAGGTCTGTCCTTTAACAAAAGAAGTAAAAGCAGACGTAGGATATATCACCAAATCTTTTTTTTTTTTTTCTCTCTCTGCTTTCTTCAAGAAATTGACTCCAAATTGTCCAAGCACTACAAAAGCTTAAATTCATACTACATATTGGGCTACAGCTTGATACATCCTCACTAGATAAAGAGGAGGGGAAGGGGGAGCAGCGGCTGCTCCCGACTCCTCACGTACCCCCAGCCCCAAGCAAAGGGGAACTGGGTCTGGGTCTAGAGATTCGGCCAACAGAAATGGTCTTAAATTAAATGGTTAATTTGTATGATGTACCGAGAATAACATATCTATTTCAAAAGCAGCAAGACAAAGCCTCTCCTGTGCCCTTGATGATTGCTTGCACAACTGCAGAGTTTACTCAAGTGCTAAGATGTGCTTCTGTTCTTGCCCAGGGAAGACCACTCCTGGATACACTCGTGTTTCTAGGGAATTAAATGCACATCCTCATAGTCCTGAGTAACCTGGATTAAACAACTGGAAGGCCATGACTGAACTGTAAGGACAGAGAAATTGCTCTTTCCCCTGCACTCAGCATCACTGAACATCTTCAAATGCTGGCTGGCCATGGAAGAGCTCACTTTGTGCCTAGCAAAACCTAATTTAGAAATGAAGATTTGTATGGCAGGAACTAAAAAAAACAACAAACGTATTTGGTTGCAATACCTCCAATAACTATAAAAAGTGTTAATTAGATGCTTTCTTTTGCATTTCAAATTGTATGCATTGGATCATGCTGTGGTACTAGTTACTATTGGGCTCCACTAAGAAAGTAGTTGGAAGGTAGTTAATATTGACAGTTTTTCTTTCAGTAAGAACTCATTTCACAGTTTCTGAGCATGAAATCAAGCCATTATACAAAAGAAAAGATCTGATGATTAAAAAAAACAAAAAAAACAAAAACAAAAAAAAAATCTACCAAAAAACCAAACACTTAAAACAGCCTTCTTTCTTATACAAGCATTGTTGAAATTAATTAACTAAAATCACCCAACTTTTGACAGAACATGTACGCAGCCTCTCAAATTCTGCTCCGGCGTGCACCACCAGGGCGAAATCTGAGCCCTGCTCTGCTGCCTGGATGCAGTCAGTCTCCAGCACCAACTGAACAGAAGGCACCAGGCTTGACACTGTTATGATGGGATTTAATACTAAAGAAAAGCTCTCAGGTACTTCTGGTTGCTATGAAACCATTGACATTTACTGTTGGAAAGTAATTTGTCCTTAGCATAGTACTGAATTAGAAAGTAAGTAAATGGTACATCTGCAATATCGAGGACGCTAATTACTTCTGAATGGAAGGCAACACTACCTGAGCAGATCATTTCATGCTGGTCATGACTGGAAAAGCTTAATGTCACATCCACTGTACCCTAACAGCAGCTCTGGCACTGAGGTGGTCTCTCTAGGGCAGGAACTCCAGGTGCAGCAGAGCTGCCTACCTTGCCTCCGTGCTGTTTTTCTCAAAATGAGAATCTGATCTGTAAACGTTACTAAGCACCAGCATGCAAATTATACAGCAGCGAAACACAGACTTCAATTAACTTCCAGGCACACAGCAAGATGAGACTGAGAGGTTTCTGGGATAAACTTTGCATTCGCTACTGCTGACTGCTTCACCAGTAGGAATGGAGCAGGTAACAGATAAATGAGGGCAGGAAACGAGCAGGGCCTTCGTTTGGGTGGGAGTGCTTCTGGGGCTGAGCACAGGACATTCACCCCAAGCTCCCTTAAGCTCAACACCATCAGCAGCAAACCAGTTGTCAGTAAGCATCTTTGGAACCTATCAGGGCTATGCTCATTCTTTTGTAGAAGTACTATTTTACTTTCATTTTCCTCCACAATAAATTAACAATTTTCATTACAACTAGCAGTCCAGCTCACAGGCCGGATCCTTTCTTCAGATCAATTATCAGCTGCTTGGGTCTCAAATCAAAACCAAGCAATAAGGTATTAGGATAAGCAATTAGGCACTAAGATTTCTTAAAGTGATAGGGCAGCAGGATGTGTTGGACTCACAGAACCACGCAGCTGAAAAATATTATTGGGTCATAAATATAACGGGGCAGCACGAGCTTGAATGCTTTCTTGTTTTTATATGAATAATAATGTAGTACATTCTTTTGTATTTCTTCCCGTTGTGGATTGAATTCGGTGTGTATGCTTTCACATGAATAATGCAATATAGCAAAATTGATGGCACAGTTCTTTTGTTAAAGCAGTTACGAAATGAGAAAACAAAATCTACAAGGAAAAGTTATGAAAAAAACAACATTTCGCTAACAATAGAAAGACGAAGTTGCCTGGCCGTTTACATTTGTCTCCTGTGACATGAATATTAGATCAGATTCTTTTTATTAATCCATTGATAGTTCCATAAGGCAACTCATTTTTGATAAGCTCTGTCAGGACTGCTGTAAATACAAAAAAGATTTATGAATTAATTTTCATACGTAAATGACAAAATCCTCTGGCACTTTTGATATATCTGCCTGCAGTTAAAATAGAGATATATGTGCACACAGGCACACGTATCAATTTAAAATTCAGATCGGCCTGTTCTTTCAGAACATAGCTTTATCTCAGCTGGCTTTTTGTTGCTGTAGTAGTGAGCAGTGAACTATGAGGGTAATCAGTACCGAGGGTGTATTACAAATGAAAGAAAAAAAAGGACAGAAGTGTGTTGGACTAAAGGTGTCGAGTGGATTTTATTCCAAAAGCATTTGCTGTTTTCAGGTGTTCAAGAGGTCTCATACATGCCAACGTGCTGCAAGAATAGAGATACAGAATCATAGAATTGCTCAGGTTGGAAAAGACCTTAAAGATCATCAAGTCCAACCACAACTTGACCGTACTACCCTCACCTAACAATCCTCTGCTAAATCATGTCCCTGAACACCACATCCAAATGATTTTTAAACACATCCAGGGATGGTGACTCAACCACCTCCCTGGGGAGCCTATTCCAGTGCTTAACAAAATATCTTCAACTAGTAACTATTATTACTTTAAATGTGCTTATGGCTACAAGATTGCCACTTGGTAGGATTGTCACTGCCATGCAGTCGGCACACACCAAAAAGCCAGTGATCTGCAATGTATTTTTTCTGCATTTCCCTTGTACCAGCGCACCCATGCTAACACTTTGAAGGACAGCATCTCCTCTTCTCTCTGCATCTTATAGACACTTTACTAAGGAACTCAGTATCATTCTTTTGTATTACAGATGGGAAAATCAAGGTACAAATACATGCAGTGATTTGCTCCAGAAGGATAAGTGTCTACACTTCTTAACAGACCATTTGCTAATTTAACATCAGTTTTCATAGTCCCTTGACACGTATCTCAATAAGCTCTAAAAGAGAAAGAATTAACCAGTTTGTTGCTAGACAGAAAATAAGGGATGAGATTTAGTTCTGGATTATATTTTGAGCAGTCCTGTTATCCATACAATACACAGCTATAGTCTCTGCTTATGGTGTTCTCTTTGATGCAGCATATAACCTCCATATAACCTCCCTGGAGCTGAGTCATTGAAGCCTGAAACCATACACAGATATCTAACGAGAGATGATTTAAACCAACTTGGTCTACACTAAATTTGGGGTTACATTTAACTGATGGAACACATAGATATTCTTATAAATAACAGCATAACACTCAGCAACAGATTTCTTTTACACTGCTCTACCGAAGTTCAGAAATGTTCTTGTACATGAAGGGAAAGCAGGAGATACACTTAATAAAGAAGTTTCTTCATTAAGCAAGCCAAATAAAAAGTAATAGTTCCCGTAAACATTTTCCCATTCGAGTACACAGTTCAGTCACACTACTTAAATTACAGTATGTTTCTTTTCTATATAAACCTGGCATTTTATATCAACTTGACTGTATCCTAGAGCCAGACTAGAAATCTATCAATAAATGCATTTGTCATGTGCTTACAAAATACACACCTCAAGCTTGTTTGGATTACACTAATACACTGTTAAGGTTATACAGAAATCTATCATATGAAGGCAGAGACATATTGACAATCTATGCCTGGGAGCACTAAAAATAAATAAGAAAAAAAAATAAAACTACAGAGAAAGATTTTAGCTTGTCCAAATTCATGCAGCATTTCAGGGAGCTGATCTATCCTCTGCTCTCCTTTGTAGAAAACCATACATTATCCCTTACTACTAACAATAAGAACAAGTATATCATTATGACTTCTCATTATAGCTACAGAGAACCTTTCCATCAACTAAGATCTCACATCCTTTGATCTGAAATATATTAAGTTACTTTCTTCTAGCTGTAAAGCTTGCTTTACTGACATTAGAGGTTTTCTGCTTTTTTTGTTTACATTATTATTCATCTGTTACTATTTCTCATGTTAATTTGACTGCTTATTAACAACTTTACTGTACAATTTTCAAACTCATTGTACCAAACCCTTCTTGTTACGACTTACTCTTGCAGTTGGTTTTGAAAACCAGATAAGTAAATATTCATTCATTTCAAAACAATCCATAATGCAAAAGGCATTAAAAAAAATCTGGTAAAAGTATGTTACTTTAATTTTCAGGCCAAGATAACGAGGCTGGCAAAAAACAACCTCTGAACAGACATCAGTAACAAAACAACAAAGATATGCAACAAATAATGAAATATACATTAGCAGGTAAGTAACTTTGTTTTTATCAGGAGAAAGTTACAGGTTTCCAAATTTAAAAAATAAAAAATCACCATTAAAAACTGCTATAACTAATTAAAAATCATTTAAGTAAATCTCAGTTTGTTACTGTCATTATTATTTAAATATTTGGGTTAGTAGATGATCAGAATCCTAACAATGAGAGATGAAAGGTGATGGGGGGAAAAAAAGAGAGAAGGAAATGATATGACAAGGAACATGAAGAAATTGGCCACGTATTTTGATGATGTCAATGAAACTACTTGGGCTCTCTTCTGGTTTAGTTAACCTCAGAACATGGCCCACCATCAACTTCAGCAGGACGTCATGACAACGTATTTCACAGGTGATTAAACCCAACATGTTCAATATCCTTAGGGCATTATATTACCTGCAAGCAATGTCTAAGAGATTGAAGAGGGAAACGTGAATAGAGTTGGGCAGAGTGGGCATTTGCCATATCTCATTTCTGTAAGGAAAGTAGTTTCATTATGTGTTCTAGGACAATGCTAAGAAAAATGCAAAAAAGCACATGGATGAGTTACAAGATGTATGGATCCTCAGTTTAATACATTACTTAGGTTGGTGCTGAAGGAGCTGTAAGAGGAGCGCAGACATGGAAGGGGCTGAGAGTGCCAGAACACTTCTCTTAACCTATTAACTCACAGCCCCAGGGGCCTTGTTCATCATGGTGCCTATCAAAGTGTCAGTCTTTTCTATTACCTCTTCCTTCAGAAGAGGTCTGTCTATCATTGTCATGCTCTTCTACCAGGATTATCCATCATTTTGGGTGAAGCCAAATCATTCATTTTCATGGCTGTCTCTGTTAGCAAGTCAGGAAGAAAAACAGTGTTTTATTCAACAAAAGAAAAATGATGGAATTGCCCTCTTAATCATTTTCTTTTATTACTTAATCCAAAAGGTTGGTAGGAGGCTCTGCAGTTTATTATACCAGCAGCCACTGACACCATTATATTTCAGGGTGTAGCAATATGTCCTGCTTTTCAACAGCTTATAAAACTACCCATAAACATTAACTCCAGGCAAGAGTTTGTCATACTGTATCTGTGGCTTTCGCTCAGAATGATTGATTTATTTTTAATTAAAATTCATTTTGAGCACTAGTTGACTCTGACAATTAGTGCTGTGGTACTAGTCCAGTTTCCTGTTCACATTCGTTGGCTGAGTTAACCAGAAATCATAGCAGACACATCCAAACTGCAGCCTGACCAACTGTGCGCAGAGCTGCGGTAAATTTTGCTGGAGGTTTTACAAATGGCACTTTTGCCTAAATGTTAAGCTCAGAAGGCTGGACTCTGCAGTTATGTCTTGTGGGCAACAAGACTAAATACACTAATTTCAAAAAAGAAAAGTGCAAAATTAAACACGAAGAAAAATAATCATACTGTTAACCCTCATCAGCTTCAGCCATATAGTAAGATGAACAGAGCAATAATGGGTGATTCTCCTAGCAGCTTGGACAATATTGTTATTTTCAACTGTCCCCTGTTCTAACACACTCTTAACTAATCCCACATCTTCTAAAATTAACAGAAATTAACAAAAATTAACAAAAATCTCCGTATATTAAATACATGCTTCAGATAATCTACTGAATAAGACGAAAAGCCCAAATTGCAACCTATTTAATGCTACACCTTGTAGAAGTCAGCCTCTAGCTCATGAGAATTGACTGAGGAAGTGGTTTGGGCAAAACAAAATTCATGAAGTTTGCCTTTTTTTTTTTTTTTTTAATTTGTGTTTTATTCTTGGTTTGCAGGTTGAATAAATCCTCATCAGCTGTTCTTTTTCCTTGTTTATATTCTAATCCCAGCAAACTTAGACATATTGCCATTATTGCTTGACTGATAAGCACCAACACTGTTTCTCCTCATCTATACCAGAGCTGCCTATTTTCATGAATGTTTTAGCAACTTAACCTCCAAATCACCTCTCCTGTGTCAGATTTGGTTCAGGACCTTATTTGGTGTCAGATTTGGTTCACTAAACATTCAGAATTTATCAGCTGCAGGAGGTTAAAATAGACTGCAAATAGTCATAGTTGAAATACTAAAATGAAGTGATAACGCAGTGACTGCAATTGCAGAAGAAATGATAATGCTTTATAACACAGAAGAAAATATCAGAACAGCACGATATAGATAAACCCACCCTGAACTCGGCCAGGTGGCAGTGTACTCTAATGCTGGAGCAGGCGCATTCTTATATCATGGTCTGATCCAAAGACATTGAATGACATAGGAATCATTCTTTTGACTCCACTGGGACTTGTTTTAGGCTCTTGGAGAGATAAAGGGATACTGGGTATGTCCACACTTAACATGAAGTAAACTCTCACCACACTCCCTGCCAGCTGGGCATAAGTCTGCTCCAGAGCAGAGCTGCAGTTAGCGTGGCACTGAGCCCAAACTAATAAGGCCTGCTGAAAGCAGAGTATATTAGCTCAGGCTCAGCCCTGTACTGCTGCAGCCATAGGCTGCAGGCCAGCTTGGCACTTGAATAGAACAAACATCACATCTGCCTTGCAAAGTGCTCCAACATCTGCCTGAAAAATCCCAGAGAAATACATCCATTGCTGAGCAGTAGCAGCCATGGCATATTCCTTACGAGCTGAAGTGTGACTGCAGTGCAAAAGCCCCTAAATATTTATATAGAACTAGTGCTCAAGAAATGATTGCTTGGCTAATTCTTAACAGTCTGGAGATGAAGTCTTATTACTTTACAGCGTCAATTACTCAAGTACTACCGAAGAAGACACTTGAGAAACACAGAGTGTCTTCTCAAAATCACACTTCCAAGAGCTGTATTTGTCAGCGATGTCTGTAAGTGGTTTCAGGATAATTGTGCTAACCTAATAAAGCGATACATCAAATTCCACAGAATCCTTGAATATCAACCAGCACATTTAAAATGCAAAATTAGGATCTTTGGGCTGATTCTTGCACTTCCACCTTTACAGGTCCCCATCCTTGCTCAGGAATGTGTATAATCTAACACGACAGATATTCGATCTAAAGTATCCACAATGATTCTCATTATGAAGGAGCTGATGACACAGACTGTGATCTGAGAGTCTTGTCCCTTCACAGATCTTCAGAAGGAGCCTTCCCAATAGTACATGAAGGTTTTCACCCTCTGCTTTTGAACCCTGATGAATATCATGCATCTCCTGCAGTCTAGCACCACTATGTTGCCATTCTTCTGGAGTTGGCTTTTGTCTTCTACTACTCTATCAATTGCAAATTTTTATCTTGGTAATCAGATATTTCAACAACGCTGTATCAGACCAGATCTTAATTTTTCTCTCCAATACTTATGTATTGGATTTCCTATGCAAATCGATTTAAAACATTATGAAATAATCCCTAAATGTTCAGAAGTCTACTGTGGGGCTTGTCCTTCACAATTTTCCCTTTGCTAAAATTTATTTTATTACTTTTTTATAAATTGCTGGAACATTTGGAATGCTTCCACTAAGTCTGCCAAAATTCCTTATGCTTTCCTTACTTTCATTCACATAGGTCTCAGTAATACCTACATAGTAAAACGTTCACCAAATTAATTATCCAGTCTCCATAGTAGAATGTTGATCTCAGAATCTGTGCTGATTTTGCCTACCATGACCAAAATACAACTTGTCATCAGGGTCTGTAAACATTCAATGAATTTAAACCCAGAACAAATAAAATTCTAACCTATTACAAAAACTACCTTTTTTTCCTTTCTTTCTCTAGCTCTGTATTAAATCTAAAAGAGATTGAACCACATAAAGAAGCAGATCAAGGACACTGAGGCAAAACAGTGTAGAAGTTTAAACATAACTGTATTCACTCAACATGCAGGTCACACTCCTGAGAACAGCAGAAAAATTCCCCTAAATTTTCCATAACTGTTGCTAATGCAGACTAAAAAAGTGCAATTCCCAGCTCCAACTTCAGGCTGACATTCTTAGAAACAGGATTTTTCCACACGGTACAAAGACCTGCTCTGTTCTTGGATAACTTAATTACCAAAAGTCATAACAGTAGAAGTTTGTGCTCACTTGTGCCAAAATCAGAAGCAGTGTGGGATAGATGGTGAATTATCAGAGCCCACATGCAGCCTAGCCTCCATCCAGTCAATTCTGGTGTATGCACATAGGATTTTCCCATGCTTTGTTTCAAGTTTTGACATCTGCACACTCTGGGACAGCTCAGGTCTATCCACAATTACCCTACGTGTATGGCGTGTGCAATAAAATCCATTTTGCTCTTGACCTCTAGCTTCACATAAAAAACACACCAGCTCTTTTAGGAATACTAGTTTCAATTTTTCTCACCAATAAAGTATTAGATGTTGGACTGCAGCTGGGATAAATGTTAACAAATTCATCCTGGACATTTTAAGATTCACTTCTCTTTAAAAGAAAAAAAATCACCTTTACAAAAGCTGCTTTGAGCCAGAGGCATATATTAACCCTCACGTTTGGAGGACACCAATCTATGCTGCAGTACTAGGACTGTACAGCACCTCAACAAAAATCAGCTGCTCATCAGAAAGGGGTTTCTATCTACAACCACAGCAGAATTAAGAAGTGTTATACAGGGATTTACCAGCCTCATATCTCCACATAAAATCCCAGTCCCAACCAAATACCTCTGCGGTGTTCCAGGTGCTTTCTGCGACAGTGAAAAACATTAAACTCCAACGAAACCAACAACAGATGCAAACTCTAATTTTCTGGATTAATTCAGTGGTTTCCATAACTCACAGAAAAAAAGCTACACTTCAGAAACAGCCTTTAAAGTCACTCTCTCTAAAAGGAAACTGGTGGTTTTGTTCTTAAACTACAGGTCATAGAGGCGAGGATGTATTCATTTGTTTATCATTTGAAGCCACTGCTTAGAGTGAGAACAGCGATAAGTAGGACCAGAGGGGTCTGCCTACTTTAAATCACAGTTGAAAGAAATGAAGACTTCCTACCTAGAAGAGAAGCCTTTCCTCAGAGATGCCCCTCCTTCTATGTGCAGATTCAGTCAAGTTCATGAACAACAGGCAGCTGAGCAAGCAAACTTTGTCTTTGATTTCAAGTGAGAATTGTTATACTGCTAGAAAATTCATTGCAGTGAGAGGCACCAAACATCAGTGAAACATCCTTGCTTTGTCTCTACTTTTCTAAAACTGACCTAATAAAGAGAACAGAACCAGTGTTTTACAAGTACGTCTAAACCAGTTTGCCTCCTGGGCCTGACCCAACAATGGGGAGATTTTACCCCCCCTCTCACCACCATTTCACCCCATACCTCAGAAGAACTACATTAGAAATGCAAATAGAGGAAACACTGCTCTGACCCATAAGCCTTACTCTTTCATATCCCGCCTTAGGCAATGCAGAGCTTTATATATGCCCCATTTTCAGGTCTAATAAAACATACAGACCCTGTAGAAGCTGATGTCCTCAGGAGGAGAAAGGAATGTTTTCTCCAGCGTTCAGTTTATCAACCTGAGAAACTACAATCAGCATAAAGTTCCAGCACAAGTTAGTTTCTCATGTCTTTGTAAACATGGCTAAATTTAATCAGATTGGCTGTGAAGAGTTTACAACAGCACAATCAGAACAATTAGATACCTGTCACACAGTCAGTACGCACTGATTGCCACACACCTGAGCCACCATGATCCCATCTTCAAAAAATTACTCATTTCTACACAGAAAGAGCAGCTGAGTCAGTCATGCTGACAATGGTGTTGGAGAAGGAGCCCAGGGGAGCGTCACTTTGAGTAGACTGTGAAAAGTCTCTGTAAAAATTAAGGGAGGGAGAAGACCTCTGCGAGAACTCTGTCTCTACAGCTGCTCCAAAGAAAATCAAAGCTCTTACTGCCTTCAAGGGAAATTTGCTCTTCTGTTTCAAAGTTAGTCTCAGATGCTCACAGTTCTTTGCAGAAGGCTCTCAAACACTGTCCTTTCCAAAGTGAAAAGACAAGGTCCTACATTACATTATTTTCATCTGGAACTTCACCTTTGCATGATATTTTCCTCCTTGCTGTCGCATTCTATTTTCTTCTTAGTAGCATCTGTTTTCTTTTCTTTTACCTTCCTTTAAATTACTATATTTCCATGTTGTTTCTATATAATAATCCTAGTTATATTTTACTGTCATCCATTTTACCACATCATATAAAATCCCATGAAATCATTTTATACAAAACTTGGGCATATCTACACATAATACTTCAATTACATTTTCTCTTACCTTCTATTCTGCCCTCAAAACTGTGCAGTGCACAGTGATCACCAATGGGAGGTTTTCCCATGGCTTAATAGGAATTGGATAATGCCCTGTACTACCGAACCTGTGGTTTACTTCGGAATTTTATCCAACTCTACAGAATTTCATTAAAAATAACAAACTAACCAACCTTCTGTTCAGTAAATAAGGTGCAATTTTTCTTTTTAGAGAGAGATTTACTGTGTTTGTTAATGTTGCACTAAAAGGCATGGGAAGATTAAAAACAAATAGCATCCCACTACTCTCCCAATTCTATTTTTTAAATAATCATATAAAAAAGAATTGTAAATCTGACATGTTTTAAGATTAACATCCCTGGTCAGCAAACTGTGGGAACAATTTAATTACTTCATATTGGAATAAAGCTTGTCTTTAAATGTTAGAAACACCTCCCCCAATTCAATAACCTTTGACAAAGTTATTATGATCACTGTAATGCATGCCTGTAGATAAACTTGTATCTATACACATGCACTGATTGGTATGCACATCCATTTATATGTTTGAGTCTAATCTCAAATAGAATGTAACTGTTTACATTATGCTATTACTTCTTTCCACTTGTTCACCAAATCAGAAAAAAAAATTGACGCTACTTTACTTTAAAAGGAGGAGTTGCAATAAGTACAGTAATCAGCTGTGTTGGAACCAGCTTTTTAACAAATAAAAAGTAGATTTTTTTCAGACTTCTCTACTGCTAAAAGTATGACTTGCAGCTCAGAGCATTTCCTAGATATCAGACTTCAACCTGTTATTTTCTACTGCATGGAATCTTACTGTCAGCCTCCCAGTGTGCTTTTCAGTGTGCTGCTAAAGATAATTGCACTGGGAGGTAGAACAGACTCTTATCCCTGCAAAATAAGTTATTTTTTATAATTCTGAACAGAAGAAAAACTCAACCTAGGAGATTCTTAATTGCCTTCACCTGAAACATAGCTAAAAATTAAGTAGGTTTGTGTTAGAAATACCCTAAAATTGTGAGGTCCTTATAAGAACAAGATTCATGGACGTGATGTGCAAAGACTTACAAAAATGCTAGTATTTAAACTTTGATTTTGGCTGTGACAAACCAGCTCTGACAAAGTGGTGAATAAAGATAAATTCACTTTGTATGATCAGAAGAACCAAGCCAATATCAGAGTCGATAAAAAAAAATAAAAAAAATAAAAAAACAAACCTGTAGTCTTAGTAGAAATTTCCACACTGTACTGTAAAAATAGTATGCGTTTGTATGTAAGAATTATATCTGACCTAGTGATGATGTGAGGAAAAAAGCACCAGGATCTGACAACTTACAGAGCATGGCAGGAAGAAAGGGATCAGTACTAGCAGAAGGCCTTTGCACTGCTGAGCTGGTGATAGGAGCAGTGTCTCAGCATGTCAGATTTTTGATACAGCCACTACACACAGATAGACAGGAAAATCCCTGTTTGATGGTTTCGGTTTTCTCTCTTCCTTCCAATCAGCCTCTCACCTCTCACACACTCTTAACAGCAACATATGCTTTAGCTATAACTCAACTCATCTGAAAAATAAATTCCTACAAAGCCTAATAAACAGGCATACAGGGGAGTCGCATTGCTACAGCTTGATTTCTGTGCCACAAACAAGTATAGAACAACACAGAGCCAGGGCACAGGAAGATCTGCATCTATCACAACACTTTGCTCTGGGAGGCAAAAGGCAGCTTTGCAGACAGAGCTGGGCTCTGGGCATATTTAGAGATTTGTTTGTTTCTCGAAGTAGAGACCTCCGCAGCCATAAAACAGATCACTTTCTGCCTTGTAATCATGCAAGGTCAGTACCATTAGCACCTTCTCCTTCAAGGACTGCCAGCGACAGTCAGACCAAGTGAAAGCAGGACACTGGAGCGGGCCCTGTACATCCACTGTGATTTAGCCTACAAACTGAATACCAAGTACCGCGAAGGCAATAAGTAAAAATCAGAAGCTCATACTTTGAAAAAACTTCTCAGATAAAAAGCAGACAACTCCATTTCAGATAATAAATAACCCTCTTCCTTCATTAACCTTTATTCTTCATTTATTGGGAGCCTTGGCATGATGACTCTGAGCTGAGCCCAGCAGGCTGCCCATGCAGTGACATTTCAGAGACTGGCAAAACAGCACAGTGATGTCAGCTTAACACTATCTTGAGGTTTTGTCATTCACAGTGGGAAGAAAGCTAGCCAGCTCCTTTTGTATTTTTGAGAAGCTGAACAAAAAGATGGGGCAGGAAGATAGAGAACTTAGTTATAAAGAGAAAACAGACAGAAAATATTCAGTTGACATTTCAATAATCTGGGAAGCAGACATTGCATCTTCATCAAAACATTAGCTTAGGGCTGCTCTGAAAGTAATCGCTCCTGCTTTCCTACGTTGGTCCACAAGGTGTTGGTGGTACAGCAGCAGCAGCTCAACCTTCCCACCAATATTCTGTTGCATTTTGTTGCAGTGGGACAGATGGCAGCAGAGGGGCAGTCTGACAGAAGGGCATCTGACACGGAAATATGCATGAAGCAAAGGTGTGGAATTGAATTCCTTCTTGCAGAAAAAATTACATATGCTGACATTCATCGACACTTGCTGAATGTCTGAGACCAAGCAGCGGCTGTGAGCATAGTGAGGTGGGTGGTGCATTTCAGCAGTGGCATCAGCAACATGAAGATAAGCCATTCCTGACAACAACGCAGATTTTTATGAGCACGCCATGCAGTTTATTATCACTGGTGAGGACGCATAGCTAATGGTGGTAACTATTTTGAAAAACAACATTTTGTAGCTGAGAATTTGCTATCAAATAGCATTATTTTGCACCTTGTATCTGTTGTAGTTTCCATGGAAAAAAATAGAATGAGCAATTTTTGCAGTGACCTATGTTTTAGATTAATAGTTGGTTCTCCCCAGTGAACTTCCCATGGAGGAGACTCAGCTGTCCTTAAGGAGCATATGCCACGATCTTTGTATTCAACAGGAGACAAATGCTCTACGAGAAGTCTTCAGGAAAATAAAATTAGTAACCTTCAGTTTGGTGTTTTGACTGTTCTGACAGAAGTAACTCTATATTAATATTACATTTGTGTTTCAGAAGCAAGAAGGCGATCTCTAATAAGAACCACATACTGCAGACAGGAGACTGTCCCTGGTGCTCGCAGCTTACACTCAGGACTAAAAGAACAAACATTGACTGGAAAACAGTACCATTCATCAAAGGACTCCTCTCAAGCACAGAAAACCAGCAACTTCACGTGGACAAGAAAGAAAACTGGCAAAACTCAAGAATTCAATCCAGATCTCATCAAGCTCCAGGACAGTGGCTTAATTAATAGTAGTTTATGAAAGAAGAGTAAGAAGGCCTGTGTAGGGATGTTTGTATGAAGAACACATCAGAGGTTTTATGGCTAGAAACAGGTATCAACCTAAGCTGTGGTGCCCGTTATGAAAATACAGAAAATGTGAAGTATATTTAAAAATATTAAGAATATTAAGTTAATTCAGAATTCCATTATGTTCTATTATCTCGCTACAGTAAAAAGAAGGAAAAAGAACCACAATTATTCAGCCAAATGCTTCAATACAATAAATGTTTTTTCTCCCTGAGAGCTCTATTCAAAGTTCACCAGGCTTTGCCTGTAGAAGATGAAAACTGCGATAATGATGTCAAGGTAGAAGACACTGTCAAAAGTAAGATTAAAATGACAAAGACTGGTGAAAATACATCAATTATTTATATTCTTTAGATCAAAGATTTTAATATCAGACATTTTTAAGGTTGAATTTAAAAAGTCATTCCTTCAATACATCATTGGAACACTGAGTAGCGGCCATCTCATTTTCCAAAAATATTTGCAATATTAAGGTAGTCTCTGAATTAAACTAAAATTATTGCTTTGAACAGAATTGTGTTGCATTACCTGTTTCCATTGTAAATGATAGTCCATAGCAATATGGCTGTTTTCCCCTGATTTTCCATGACACAACTGCTTAAGCAGACACAAGTTAAGCTTAGATCTTTCCACTAGCAGAAGACTTCGCTTCCAGTGTTAGTTAACACTTGCTTACACAACTTTGTGTGCAATTGTTCTAAACTTAATTAATGCTCTCAATGAATTTTCAGGATGCTTTCAGAAAATGCTATGGAAATAAGATATTATCTGTTTGCAGAGTGTAAACATATTTGGTATATTATGGAGAGATTGGACCTTGAAGGTTTCTGCAACACTGCCGACACAGAGTGCAATAAATTCATGAAAAGGTTTCCTGTGTGAGGCCAGGCTCAAATAAATACAATCCACAAACAACAGGCCAAAACTTTTGAAATGGAGCTTCAGTGAAATGTTAAATTTATATGACTGTTATACAGGTCCTATTTTCCAAAGATTTTCAGCAACTGGTGAATGATAGCTGTAACAAGCCTATTAGTAAGATAAACAGATATACCCTTGACTGTTCTGGCAGTGAGTACAATTAACTGTCTTCAGAAAAAGAAAGAAAATTGTTGCTTTGATAACACTTTTTATTAAGCTTTGGTTAATGCAGCCTTGGAAATCTCTGACTGCTACAATGACCAGACGAAAGGGCTTCAGTCTGCGCTTAATGTGCTGGGAATGGAGATGGGTAACATTAAACTATTTTCATTTCTTCCTTATTTCCCACTGCACTTCAATAGGAATCTTGTGCTGTGTTAAAAATAGCAGCATCTAAGGTTATGGATGGACTGGTGGTTCTGCTAGCAAAAGTAAGACCAGGCTGCAGAATCTCAAAATGGACAACAGCTACAGTTTAAAATCCAATATCGCATCAGGTTCTGCTGCACACTTCAATTTATTTTGAGAGGGACACGTTCTGCACGTGAAGAACAAACGTATTTAAATAGACAGATCCCAAATCTGAACAAGCCCAGCACCAGGACTGTAACGTGTGCTGCAGCCAACACCTACATAAGCTAGATACAAATTTATTCTGAGCATAGAGAATAGCCTGTCAAATCCACTGAATCTCCACCAGGATATATTTAGTCAGTGGGCAGAGTTAGCCATAAGATTTTTCCACTGTTTTTTTCCATATATAAGAAAGGAAAGAAAAAAATACGTTACCTCATCAGTTAAAACGCTTTATGCCAGTATTAGATAGAATTGGTCTTTCAGTGATTTTAATCTGCTTGAAGAGAAAAGCACTTGCTCATTCCAGACTCTTTAAGCTTCCTATTTTCTCTTCATCTTCAAAGGACATTTCTTGTTAAAGTTTATTTCTAGCTCACCGATAATTTTTCCTCACACCAGAAAGGATGACTGAACTTCTATAGAGGGAGAAAAATGTTTCTCAGAAGGATAATGGATTTCATCCCTATCGCCTTCAAAATTCAGAGATAGAAATACAGAAATGCTTTTCCTGAGGGACAGAGGGACCCTTGATTGCAGTGAGGACATGAAGAAGAGCCATGTTTGTCTCAGCTGTCCTGAACATGCCAACTACAACTCCATTTTTCAATCGGACACTTGAATTACAGCCTTTCAGAAGCCACCACCTCCCTTCCTGTGGGAAGAGCAAGATTCACCATATGCCAGCAGACTGCTGCACCAATGCTTCAGACAGAACCAGATGACACTTTATCTTATTAGGCTGTTCCTATGCTGATAACAACAACAATCAAGGTGACCATAATTACCTTATGCTAAACTAATTTGTCTTTATCGTGTTTTTCTGCTAGTACTGGATCTAGGATGAACACTGCCTGCTCACTCTGTCTCAGCACAATAGAAACTGGTCCCCAGTGAAGACTCCAGGCTATGAAGCCTCAAGAAGCGACATATTTCTAGAGACAAGTGCTTTAGAAAAGGGAACAGTTTCAGTATAAACGAATTGACAGCCGATATAGGAAGAAAAGCTTGTGAAAAATAGATGGAACTTGAGAGGAATTCAAATGAAGACGCAGAACCAGCACACAGACCCTGACCCAAACTCTTGTGGCATTGACATGAACAACTCCTGATGTGCGCTGGCTGTGGACGAAGAGTGCGGAAGGTGTAGCTGGATTAAATAAGGCCATGGAGCCTCTTAGAAATATTCCTTACAGCAAGAAAAAAAAAAAAGAATCAACTTCATTAACAATTAGTTATAGGGTTTATACAGAAAGCTGGCAAACTAGTGTATTTTGCTTCTGGTCTTTGACACTCAGTAGCTTGACACTTTCATACACTTTCAATAAATCTCCCCTACATACATATACAAATCACTGAAATCATTCAGAGAATCTTTAAATAGACTGAAATCTCTGCTGAGATGTTAAGGCAGAAATAATAATGGAAGTTCTTTTGCTAGACAAACCAAACTACCTGTTAGTAGGAGAAAAGACTCTTATTTTATAAGGAAAGGATGAGAGAAAAGAGCAAATGCAATACAACAGAGAGTCCAGAATACGCACACAGGGCTTCCCCATCTGAACCCAAAACTCTGCAGTACTGAGCACCTTTTCCAAGCAAAAACTACAGGACAAATAGGCTGAAGAGAAAGAGTTCAGTGACTATAGATACGACCTGCAAAACAGAACAAATAAGGTGAAACAAATATTCCAATCCCCAAGAAAAGCAAAATGCAGACTGGAAAGATACATTTTCCCTTTCTCTCAGAACGATTTTTAACCAAATTACCTAACTTGTTGCCTAGAACAGCTTTTCTTCCAAACTCCCCACCTTCAGGAAGGGGGAAGAAAAAAAAAGATTTGTACTGAAATTTAGAAACCAAGTTATTGGTTGCTTTCATTTCTCTTGGTTTCTAAGCAGGTCTACTTCTGTGAATATTTCACAGTTAGCCTAAAACAAGGCTCCCTCCAATCTGCAGACCAGCTTTACCACCCTGAGTTCTGCAAATTTTTCGCCAACAGATGTGTTGCTGCTCTTGTATGTATGAGAGGAAAATACTGAAGACTTGCACGTCATGGATCTCAAGGAGAAAGAACAATGTACTCGGTCCCTCATGTTACTCCGTCTTACTGAAAGGTGGAGGCCAGTTGTGGCAGTTTTCAAGTGACATCTGCTTATTCTTCTCTACTGCTGATGGAGCTGGGAGTCTGCCTTGTCAAAGCACACTACCTATTCGCCTCTCACTGCCCATGCTTTGCATTTCAGGCATTAAGTCTAAGAAGTGTTATTTTGCCATTTAAAAGTACTCTTGAAAGTGTGCTGTCTGCAGCAGAAGGACAGCATTTACCTATCTTGATCTTGTGTGGGACAGTCTCCAAGCTGACAGACGGTGCCATCTCATCCATCTGCTCTGTCAACAGCTCCTGGGTGGATGCTATGTGGATGGAGCCTTCAGCCTAATAAGTAGCTGGAAAAGAGCTGCACCAATTTATTTATTCCTGTAAGTGCATAAAAACACTGAGGTGGTTTCTCTAAATGTTGCCCTATGAAAACAATGGAAGAGTATAATCAGTGGGAAATCTTGAGAGAGCTCTTCCCACACTGCTATCTGGCCCAGCAATCACAAGCAATCCAAGCATTTCTACAGTGAGCACAACATCCATCTCTTTATGATGTATGAAAGAGACTCCTCCAGCGCATCTACTGACTCGCCTGAGACGCATGAGGAACAAATGATAGATCCAGCACACAGAGTATCACCTGAGTATGAAAGCTCTGTTTCTAGAAAGATTCCTGTGGACAAAATCCTGTTTATAAAAACCTACTACAAAAAACATGTTTTGTGGAAACCTTTCTTGTGTATGCTCAACGATAAAGTAATTCAGCAAGTAGAAACAATGCTGCAGTTCTTATAAATGTTAGTACGTATCAAGGAGCGATATCCCAAAGCCCTTGAGTTTGGAGCTCCTTTTCCACTCAAAATAAAAAAAACAAAAACAAACAAACAAAAAAAAAAACACCAAAAACACAACAATGGCATTTAATGTAAGGGTGGCTTCTACCTGCCTCATAAAGATGCTCTGGTAAATGCAGTTGCCAAAAGTATGATATAAGGCAAGTGATGGAGGTTTTGGCCAACTCAAAATCAGAAGACAGCTTTTGTGCTATCCGGATCACCACTGACACTTCTGGAAATTCAACAGCAAGTACTCAATTAGAAAGAAAGGGGAAGAGAAAGGTAGTGCTTTGACCCAGAAACAAAAAAATAATAATTTACATAAAATTGCACAGCAGTTACTTTTGTTTATAATATGTTATCATATATTTGTCCCACATTTACAGCTCCGTCTTCCCTTTAGAGATTTCAGTAATTTTTTCCTGTAAAACTATACCTCTGATTCTTTTCTTTGCCCTCAAAGTAAGCAACTGAATGACAGAGGAATATGCTTATGTTGGTAGAATACAGCATCACTCATTTCCCCAAAGCAACTATTTATAGTGCTAACAGAGACTAAATAATTGAGATGGAAGAATGGAGAGTGCTTACACCTGTTCTAACTCATTTCCAAGTAAGCTTCATTTTAGAAGCTAGGTTTCCAGGGAAATGAGTATTCTACCACAGCATAAGGTCACTTTTCTTTTTCAAGAAGAATGTTTACAAAATATTAGTTACGTATACAATTGTAAGTTAAACATAAGTAGAAATGCATTCTGTGCATGTTACTGTAGGATCCAATGAAATTCAGCAGCTCAGACTATATCCAGCACAGAGACAGAAAGTATTTCAGGAAATACATACAGCTTCCACAATACAAAATCAGTCTCTTCTCAAAACCATTCACCCCATACAAGAGACCGTGCAACACAATAAGTCACATCTCATTTGTGTTGAGCATGTATCAAATGCTCTTGCAGAGACACATTTTAAAACAGGAGCAGTAATAATTCTGTATCTTTCAGGCAGACACAGCCTCACGTGGTCCCTTCCAGACCCATTCCCTTACTGTCACTAAGGACCATATCAGATGCAATCCACCTACAGCTATCTTGTACACAGAGTGAAAAGACAGCCTCGGCCCATCATTTACTGAGACATTCCAGTCTTTGGAGGAGAGGAACAAGACAAGAGTAAATAAAGGCAGAGATATCATCTTCGGTAAGAAAACCCTCAGCCCATGACTACTAAGAACAGAAAACAACATGATTGGAGATAACTAATACGAACCTCAACTGTACAAATTCAGATTAAGTTTTTACAAATGTTTTACTGAGACCATAATTACTAACAAACAAACAAACAAACAGTCTGTGAATATACATGACCCTATCCATTGTTTGTGAGAAGTGTCTGAATTACCTGTCCCTACCAATGAATGATGATAGAAGCTCAAGGATCTCTTTTCAGCCTTGGGAATGAGGGGAGAACTTCAAGGAGCAATAAAGGAAAGGCTATCTGAGGGCAGATGGTGACAAAAAAAATAAAATAAAATATTAAAAAAAAAAAAAAATATATATATAAAGCACTTTAAAGCCAGCCCTAGCTTCCTTTCCAATAGATACTAGACATCACAGACTGAAAGCAGAGTGAGGCCCTGCGACCTCTAGCACGCAGCAGGTCTGACTGACCTGTCCTATCAGTTTTCTGGCTTTAGCAAGTGCATATGCCTGAATTTACCGATTTATCAGTAGCAATAACTCACCTTTAAAAACTCTCAGTGAAACATTTTAATTAGTTTGGTCTCATGGCTTGTCTAAAATGCTTCTGATAGCACAGCATACACTACAGCCATGTTATGAATGCCTAAAAATATAAAATCCAATTACGCTAGCCATGAAACTGGAGTAATGAGAAGAGAGTGTGACTGATAAGAAGAGAGACAGCAGGCTAACAAGCTGAATTGCTGTAGTTCAATGAACTGGCTGGGGTCTAAATGAAACACCTGTGCTGTTACTTGGAGAAAGATATGTGGACTGAGAAATAGGAATTTACAGCATTAGAAGAGATATGATATGAAATGAACACATGGCAATATTAATTATTAGAGCAGGTGTTTAGCAAATGGCTAAAATAAATAACCAGTGAAAACACGCAGAACTGAAGATGACTGCTAAGAGAAATATACCTCGTGTAGGGAATAAGAAATCACCCTCTGCAAATAAGAGCAAGCAATAATTCCTGTTCTTTGGATTCCTGTTGCTGGGCAGTCTTACCTCACCAAATGCTGCCTATGACTACTGCACAGTGTTTGTTGTCTTGGAGCAGTTATTCTACAGAAGCAACTGCAATGCCCTAAGTGGCCTGTGAGACAAAGGCCATGAGTGTCAAAAGATGGGAAAAGAGAAATGAAAGCAGGAAACCTCTGTCATAAGTGGGAAAGAGAAGCAAGAGAACCCAATTGATGGCTTTGTCTTCATTTACTTCCATGCAGTCTCAAACCACAAGTTTTTGCCACCAGCAAAACACCAATACATTGTCTGTGGGCTTTCCCATGATTACTGAGCAAGTTGCATTGTGAGAAGAAAGAAAATCCTATTTATATTGGTCTCCTAAACTATTTCTCACAAGTTATGAAATTTTTAACAAACAGTGCATATGTTTGTGTATGTATATATTTTGTTTAGAGGTGGGAATGCTGAAGAACCTAGCCTTACCGAGTACCAAAGCTGAAAACCAAGTCCTGTTTAGAGGCACTCAGCAACCTACTTTCTTACCGTGCTGCCTCCACACTGGCATTTTTAGCTCAGTGGTGATTTTCCAATGTGTGTAAGCTGTCATACAAGATATGGGGAATACCAGACACTATACATTTTGATATGACAGTACTACAGACTGATTTTTAAAAATAACCAAGGAAAAGTGTTCATAACCTTGTTTGGAAACACAAAATTTCCACAGAGGTCAAGAGGTGCTTCTCATCTGCAATTTATTTGCTAACAAGTTTCATGGGTTTTATGAGACTATTCACCTTCCTGGTTAATAGGAAATCTGTACTTGCCTTAGCAACCTTTTTATCCGATGGCTGTACAATAAGTAACATTCTAGAAATATATCATAAATTTATTCAGTCTTCTTAATCAGCCTGGTCATAAATGTCACAGTAACTTGCCATTATACTTCTCCCCCTAGCAACTCTAGCAGTCATCTGGTCCTTCCTGCTTCTCAACCGAAATGTTCTCTGTACACAGTGGCAGAGCTCTATATTTTGGCTCTGCATGCAGCCTTTTCCTCACATCTGTCACCTGCTGGATGTATAAGTCATCAGTAATGCAACATATGGAACGGGTGATCTGAAGATACCAAGCAGCTTCAAAGCACCTACTGGCGATCACTTTGAGAGAATGATGACAACTAAGTGGAAGTCGGGATAGAAAAGCAAGGAAATCGTGAAGCTTAATAGCAGGCTAAATTATTTGCCTGTGTTCATCATGTTACACTGGATTTCATTTCACTTTTGCTAAGGATAGAGAGAGGTACCACCCTTGTGAACACAACAGCTCCCTCCCATCCTAATCATATGAGTGGAACAACCTCAGCAAAGGGAGTTAAACAAGATGTGCTGGAGTCCCAGTTTCAGTAACTCCTGTCATGCGACTCCCAGAGCACTGCAGAACCAATTCTTACTGCCTTGCATCTCACCTCAGTCACCTGCATCTGTGCAACATCAGTCTAAAGTGCTTTCACATAAAAAGAGAAAATTCCAACAGAATGGGACTCACATTGGGTTTTTAGAACTAAGTGATTCAAGCATGCTTATTATAAGCTAGAAAAAGCAATGCATTCAGCTGGAGGTCATATTTTTCTAAGAGTGAGTGTTAATTCAGAACAAGTGAGAGTGACAAAAGTTTGGAAGTGATCCGAATGACGAGCTCAGTGAGGAATTTATTAAATTCATACAAGAAAAAAATCTAAGGTAATGAGACTGTAATAAAACACACTGAATGTATTCTAAGAGCATATGCTGCAAAAAACTAAGATCAGAAGGTGATGGGAGGTAGCACCATAAAGCCTTCCAAAACAGAATGCAGCAGAAGGAAAATCTCATTTGCGTATCCAGGGTAATGAGTAAATGTCTAGACTGCTACGCATGCAAGCTATCAGAAAACTCTCATCCAAAATGTTGGATTCATCACATCTGATTCGCTTCTACATTATTTTAAATCTACAGTGGTGTAACGTTATTGAGTGCAGCACAATTATACTGGAGCCAAGTGAGGATAACTCAGGAGAAAAACAATTGCTGATCACACAATAACCTTTCTACAGAAGTTTCTTACAGCTTATCTTCTGCACTATGTCCTCACAGATGTATTAAGTAGTAGAAATATAGCATGCAACAATTTTAATTTCTTTTACTATATTTAAACTCTCAGTAGTGAAACTGCTCCAGGTTGACAACATTTAGAATAAAGATACTTTTAATGACAAAAAAGAACAAAGTTCCCAGCTGCAGAGCTTTGCCTTTATTTGGTTCTTATAATTTAAGGAATCATTTTCTAAAACTGCCTCTTGTACAGTAAAATGACAGTGATTAGGCTCACTATCTTCCAATCTCCTGCTGTGCAAGACATTCACTCAGTGGGCCTGGGATACAAAAGTAGCTGCTTTACAAATAATAACACAGTTTAACTATCATTTAATAGCTTCAAAAACATCATAGTAGTTACGAATCCTTTGGAACGAGGACAACTAATTTCAGCATCTCAGTTGTTGTCGTATTTAATCACTTCACAATGCTGGTGGCTGTTTTGGTTTGTTTCTTTGTTTTTAATTGCTGAAAATTTTTAATTCCTGGTTCAAACAACTTAATTTCACAGACTTTTAGATTAATCAGTGATCACTTGAGGGGAAAAATAAAGACTGAAGTTCATCAGGATGTAGCGTGGAGAATCGGTGTAATATTGCAGGAAAACATTTTGATTCTACCTTCTAGGACAAGGCAGCTTTCAACTTCACACCCTAAGCTGGCTCTGGGAGAGCTATCCAGGTACATGGCTTTCAGGGATTCTTCGTTTAATCTACAGAGCTGATCCTCACTGCCTGAACTAAGTGCATGTCAGCTCCAGGGCTGCTATGCTTAAAGTGGTGAGAAGGCGAATCCCTCGCTAGAGCAAAAGGTATCTGTTGGCTTGAAGGTTTCACTCACATAGCGAGAAATTTGCCTGCTCATCTGCTCTGGGTGCCCAAAGCTGTAACGTCTTTTGAAAACATAAGCTATGATTAAATTGTTTTAGTGCAGAAATTCTGAAAAACTTGTTTGTGAGAGAATTCAAACGCAGAACGAGAACGTGAACTACTTCAGAAAGAAATGAATTCCATCCCTTTGATTTTCACCCCGACATTCCGCTCGCACGCAGAGCTGACCTTGGTGGCACCACTGGGACTGCTGATGCTGTGAGACGCATCTGGGATCGGCGAGATGCAGCCCGCCCTGGCACCCTGCAGCAGCACAGCCGAGGCTGCAGATCTTGCTGCACAAAGCAAAAGGGAACGCACCGCACCGTGTCAGCATCAGCTTGCACAGGCTGTTCAGATTGATGAGAGCAACGTTGAGAGCTTGGGAAACTTTCATAAATAAAACCCTAGGCTTCAATAAGTCAGGCTGTCAAACCAATGGGGTTTCTTTCACCCCTATTTGAATGCAAATCAAGTGTTTGACCCAAGAAATATTTGTCATCTCTCATTTCCTACATGCTGAGGAATCCAGTGCTTTCTACACATTAACTGTCTAGCAACCATCATTTATCCAACAACTAAAAACGATGAGGATCATTCAGTCACCTCCTTGTCATTTCTTCAATCACAGAGCTTTACCACTGCCTTTTTATTTTACTGTCTCCAAGTATCATTGATCCACCTTGAAACTAAACCCTTCCTACACAGGTAGATCATCCCAACTACTTTAATCAAAAGATATACAAGGCTCACTTGTCTTCTGAAATCCTTAGTATCATCCAACCCATCTAACTGCAGCTCTTTTTCAATGCCTTAAGATCAGCTATGCAAATGCAGCTTTTGTTCAAAACTCAGCATTACTACAGCAACTCTGTAATGCATATGAGGCGCTGACTCATTTTAAGCTCTTTTGTAAGATAACTTAGTTTAGAACCCTGAGTGGGCCCTTTTCCAAACAAAATTCAGCACTGGAACATCTATGCGGATGCTCAAGCTCACAACTGGAGTATTCCATAAAGCAGAATATACTGCTTTAGATGGTCCAAATGAAGTTTTATCAGATGCAGCTACATTAACATCAACATCTCTGATTCTCATCTCTCATGGTTATAAACTGGTTCTATTTACTCTGATTTGATATTCATTTGATCTAGGTCAGTATCTGACCTGGTGGGATCCTAAGGAAAAGTAAAGCAGCACGGAATTTGGACCAATCTAGTCTCTCTCTAACAGTGAACAGATGTATGGCTAGACAATATATTTAATATTCCTGCAATTGTAATTCATAACCTTAGAGCTCATTCTTGTCACCTCTAGCCACATCTCCTCCAAAATAGCTGAGCTGTTTTGTCTGTTAGGCTCATCTTCATGCACTCTTGCATGTTATGCTATGGGCTTTATAAAGCATGAGGTAAACTGCTGTGACTTGATGCTGAGAAAAACATCAAAAGATGCAAAGAATCAACTCTATCACGGAAAATAAAAGCCATCATCCATTGTTCCAGAATTACATATATCCCTGAACTACAAAAATCCAGCACATTAAGCAAGGGAGAAAGAAAAACCTGGGGTGCAAAGTAAAATTCTGCAGCTCCAGTTAGCTGCCAGTTCATTTCTGAGCTTACATGTGCTCAGGGGAGTGTTTCCACCTTAAAGCATAGCTCAGTGAACGCCCAGGAGATGAAAGAACCTGAAAGAACATTTCATAGAATATTTCTCAAGGAAAAATTTGTTTTTGAAGGTCTCTTTTTAAATCTTCTTTTAACTTTTTGGTCCCATGCATTGTGCTTTTCCATATTTTTTTTTCCCCCATTTGACTTTCACTCTGCTATACACGATGTGAACTCTCTTGAGCTTTTCAGATCTGCCTTCTTCACTCTTTTTAACCCGCGGGCTTTAAAACTCCAGAAAGGAAACAAAACAAAAACAGATCTGGAAATAGAAGAAGAAAAGAGGCCACAGGGCACCTCAAGGGAGATGAGGAAAAAAGAGGACTGTAGAAGAGAGGCAAAAACTCCAAAGTAAGTGTTCTCAGTTACCATCTTCATCCAGACAAATAAAACACTTTGGGGTAAAATTCATATGAACCAAGAATCTGAAATTCTTTGGATAATGAAATATTTCATAAGTCCCTCCCTTCTTGTATTCCAACTTCTTTTCCTCTAAACAAGTATCTATTTCAGCTGTAAACAAATAATGAATTCTTTATCACTCACTTTCAAACTGAATTGTGGCAGTTTTAATCTTTCCTGCTTACATCCCTTTCACTTCCATTTATATACACAGTAAAGCAATTGGTTAAAATAAAATTGAGTTCAAAACAAGTCAGAAACATTTCTCATACAGATGGATAACTACTCAAGAACAGCCAAATCCAACTACCTGAGTAGAACTGGGTCCCACATCCCTGTTTTTAGGATCTGCCTCTCTGGGATGCTACTCAGGTGTTAGATTGTGGCTCTCAGCTGCAAGTAGGTACCTTGTGAGCCCAGAGATCTTTGCTACCACCAAAACAGAAGTCCTGAATTGCAGCCTTGGGGCTGAGTAGCCAAAAGCAGGTCTTGAAGGTATGCAGCCTTTTGCATCATCCAAGGCTGTTGGATATTAAGGAATCCCTTTCCTCCAAGAGTCAAGGATTCCTCATTCATGTTGAGCTATTTAGTGAAGAAAAAAACAGCAAAATGAAACAAACAACCCCTTCCCCCCTATGAAGGAACAGGGGAAATTTAGTATTTGATTATTTACAAGTTTTGTTCCTGAGCAGTCTTTTTTGAAATATCGGCCCTTCTCATAAAAGAGAATGCTAGGTTCTGAAATACTTCAGTTAAAATTAAATAAAATTTAAGAACTTCAAGGTTCAAAATTATTTGTTACACAGACATCAATGAATCCCTTTCCTCAGCGATCACTCTCACAGCAGGTTACTGATACACTGCCTTGATTAAGCTAATGATGAAATGCAGATAGTTTCTTTTTCTGCCTGTAAGATGAAATGTAGAAGGGACATGTGATAACTGTAAATTATTTATTATTTATAGGGAAAGAGGATGGCAATCAGTAACTGCACTTTTTACAGATTATCCCCCTTGCTTTTTTAAGGTCTGATGTGAGGAAGCTTTGATTACTCTGAAGTGACAGACGCTTTTCGACCTGCTCGTGCAAAACCTAGGTGATAAGTTCTGCTTGAAACAAACCACAAGATCTAATAAATCAGCACTAGGACCACACCATGAGTAAATTAACATGGGTCTCTCTTTCTAACTATAAAAAAAGCTTTAAAAACGTGAATATCCTGCAGTGATAAACTTACAGCTTAGTGCAATTCTCTTCTAGCAAAGAGCTTTGTGGTTAATGGAAACAAAAGGCACCTTTGAGTTTGGTTAGGAAAGCTGAACATTTTGATTATACATGCTTGGTCATAGTAGTTTAACATGTTAGCTTTGAACTGACCCTGAAAGTAGTGTAACAGACCCCTGAAATGCTACTTGCTGCAGCTGAGATGAGCGGTGCAAATACACCTATTGTATCTCATACCTCAGTCAGCATTTGCCTTTGACATGCCTGGAGAAGAGGTTTGGAGCTGCTCTGTTATACCAGTTTCTCCTGAGAAAATAGTTATTGCCCAGACTGTTAAGACTTTGAGATATAGCCAAGCCATAGTCAATACTGTAGAGGGGACTTCGAAGTCCCCACATTGTATTATTCTACATTCTAATGGAGCTGCCAAATTGAAAGCATTATGGAAAATCCTTCTGTAGTGTCATATATAACATAAAAGTGAAAACTGAGAGAATTTCTTATCATAAACAGCTCTTCGAACAAAGTCAGAACAAACATCAGATTTCAATAACCTGAGCCTTCTATATTTAGGTGTAAAGAATATGCTTAAAAATTGGTGTGGCTAATTAATGAAGCACACAGGGATGCACCATCATTTGATGTCTTGAAAAATCTTTCCTAGTTCAGTTAAGAATTATGGGCTTGGTACAAGCTGTATTTATTAAATTCTACTGGTTTACACTAAACAAGTTGCCATGTCAGACTATTTATCTATCACTGGTGTCTCCCAAAACCTCTGCGTTCACAACACACACAATGAAGAAAGCTTCAGTGAAATGTTCTCATAATGCCACATGGACTCAACACAACACCCAATGCAACGCAGTGTTTGACATTGTAAATCCACATTGGGTTGACCTCAGGCTTTCATTTTGTCAATGCCAGGGAATAAGTAAGAATTCTGAACATAAAATCGGTAGAGATTTTATGGTAGGCTCTCTGCCTTTCTCACACCTCAGCTGAATGTAGCTACCATAAGACTTTTTAAGTATGAAGAGTACGAAGATGTCTCAAAAAATATTCAGAAAAGATTTATAAATCCCAGGGGCCTTTTGGCTTATGAGTGCTTTGATACTTTAGAATTTATATACATTTACTTGCAAAAGTTCACATTACAGCTCTAAATAAGTTCAGGTCAAGCTGCTTTGGAAGAGTTTTGGTCTCAAGTGAACTAAAGATGAAGGTATTCAGTGCTGTCATTTCCTGGTGAGTCTAGGATCAGCAACTGTGTGGAGAATCAGGGCCACTCCAGCCTTGCCCACTTTTAACAGCTAACAAAAGCAACTCAGCAGCTGAGAAGTCCAGGTGCTGGGAAAGCTCACTAAAGCCTGGCCATCTTTTTTTAGTATAAACACTAGCTGTAGCATGACAGAAAAGCAACCACACAAAAAAAGCCCCACAGGAGCTACTAAGTCCCAAATACCACATGGACGAGTGCACGCTAGCGCAAAGAAAAATTTTGTCACACTGAAAGACTCAATAACTTGCACTCATTGATTAAAAGTAAAGCACAGCTTTTCAAATACTTTGTTTCCTCAAGATGCTTGCAGAATACTGACCAGAGAGACACAATGGACACAGAACATCTTGAACATTTACTATACAAATAAAGAAATCACAATACAAGGCTCTGGACAACATTTTATCTTTAGAAAATCCCAAGACTCACTTTAAGTGCCTAATTATTTCTTCCACTGATTGCTCCAGTCATTAGACAAGGTATTGGGTGCCAGACAAAACTGCTTTAGTCTAGCACTTGTTCTCTCAAAAACCCGTGGAAACCAGCTAGTTTCACAGAATTGCAGGGGCTGGGAGGGGCCTCAAGAGACCACTGAGTCCTACTCCCTGCTAAAGCAGGCTCCCTACAGCAGGTCGCACGGGTAGGATGCCAGATAGGTCTTGTATATCTCCACAGATGGAGACTCCGCAGTCTCTCTGGGCAGCCTGTTCCAGTGCCTCAGTAACTACACTACAATCACTCAAAGTGCACCAATGTTTATTTAAGATGCAGTATTAACTCCATATTCTGATATGGACTATACTAGTATTGTAACCTATAACCCACTATACAGTGTTACATACCACAGGAACAAAGCTTTATAAACGCTGTAGTTTCTCTAACTATGGTCTCACAAGATAGCCCCCATAGAATACAGAAAGAAAACTTTCATGACAGCACTTTCCTGTTGCAAGTTATCTGATTATGGTTTCACTATAGATCTTGGAACAGTGCACAGTGTTTCAGATAAATACACCTGAAAACAGTCAGAAGAAAGCTGTACAGGGCCTTACATCATCTTTTGCTATCAGTGATTAAAAACAGATGTCATTCTGACAACAAGCTGGCTGAAGTTGAGATACAGTAGTTCATTTTCCTGTGGAGTCTCTTATCTTCATGATATCTGCTTATCTTCAAGATATGCATGAGTGTCATAAAGCACATTAGCAATGATTTGTGCCACTGTCGCATGGCGTGTTTTACAAGGGACAGCTGAAGTTAAGCGCCAGGAAGAGCTTGATTTGATATGTTGTCTGTTTAAATGACAGTAAGAACACATGCAGATTATGAAAGTACAATTATCTTATCAGGATCCTATCAGGATTTTACTCTATGCTATGAGAAGACATGTAATTAGATTCTTGCTATGCTTTTGGAACCCTCCAATTTAGGTTTGATTACCTGATGATTAACAAAATGTCATGTTTCAGTTCTGATCTTCTTCCATATTTTGCAAGACTGCAGAAGAACCTTGGCTCTTCCTGCAGAGTGGCAATCACTCAACAGGAGTAGAAAACCTCCATTCAAAGTCCAGACTGAAAGCACCACCAAAAAACTGTCAAAACCAGAATCGTCTCTGCTCATGATCTCTTCTTAGTTTGCAAATGGGCTGGACTACTTAGAGCTCTAAAATATGTTTCTAATATTCTGTTACTGAACGATTCTCTGAGCGCTCTGCGGCTGCTCAGAAGATAGCCTTCCCTCATAGGTTTTTCCTCTGACTCCACGCCCTGTAACATGAATGTGTATTTAAGAGCAATGCAGCTACAGACTTGTATCAAGATGAGTCACTGACTCTGGGGAATGAGATTCCAAGCAGCAGCATTCAGAACACCCTTACATGTGCCACAGTGGGAAAGCGATAAACTAGCCCAACAGCAGACAACTGAAAAATCAGCTTAAGATAACTTATGACACAAGCCACTAGAAAACTCTCATTAAATTCACACAGTCAAGGCTGGTAGAGAGCACCAAAGGATTTAATGTACAGCAAAGGACATAGTCCAATCATAAATATATAAGACAAATGAGAAAGAAAGTCCAGTTAGGGCAGAATGTACAGAGTGCTGAAGGGAAGGTGGTAAGAAAAACTAAGTAACTTTGCAGATGAATTTAAAAGAGAAAATGGTAGTTATGGAAAAATATTGGGAGACAGTGATTAGCATCAAGAGAATTAGAAATGTTCAAGGGAGCATAAGATGCAAATAAGTGAAATGATGCTTACAAGACTCCATTCATGCTGTGAATGCAGCGTGGGTGTGACTTTCACACGAAAGAACGATATGCTCACTTTGCCAGCTATCAATGTGTTTGCTAAGGAACACACATGAACATTAGCATCCAGCAATGCCTCTGAAACCCTCTACAGTAGGAACTACAGTGTAACATGATTTGAAAAACAAAACCACAAAGACACAAAAGACAAGCCCTCCTCCAGCACATAGTCTCTTTCAGTAGACCGGTATTCATTAAATTGTGCTTTCTGTGCTCAAATATAGAACCCAAAACAGTTGTTTACACCATGAAGAGGAAAAAAACAGGAAAAAGTTTTCAGCTTAAAGTTTCTGAATTCAGTATTTTCTGGTAGAGGATTCCAGTGAGGTTTGGATTATCCAAAAAATGAAAAATATATAGTAATCAGTAACTCCCAAGATGTGGACAAGACGTACAGTTCAAACGCATAAAGAATGGCACCACTGTGTTGTAAGTGTTGCATAAAACACGATTGTAGGTGGCCACTGGATATGTTTTAATGCCATCTTAGCCATGGCTTTGACACAGTCCTGCAGTAAAAAAAAAAAAAAAAAAAAATCTCCAATAAAAGATACAGAAGCATTTGGCTGAATGACAGGAAGTTGCATCTGCACCCCTTAAAATTACTATAGCACCCTACTGTTTTCTCCGCAGCAGCTTCCCAATCAGCCAGAGCTGTAAGCAGAGCACAGAGGGCTACGCTAATAGCTAAGTTTAAGGGTGCAGAGCACTCTCTTCTTCCATACCAAATAGTGCTTAGGAGTGTTTTGTAGGCATGTGCTTCATATGCACATGCAAGACACTGAAATTCCAGACTGGATGGGGCTCTGGGCATCCTGGTCTAGTACCAGACCTGGAAGTGGAAGTCGGTGGCCCCGCATGTGGCAGAAGAGTTGGAACTTGATGATCCTTGGGATCCCTTCCAACCCAAGCCATTTTATAATTCTATAATTGCATGAAACTGAATGATTTTCCATTCTCTTACACAGTGAGATAGCCACTAACTGCCATTTCTTCAAGCTACGAACAGCGCTTGTACTGTACATTTAACCATCACCTAATTACGCCACATTCAAAACTGAATCATACAAACGATGTAATTAGATCAGTCATCTGAGAAAGGACAGCTATATGCCTAGTAGCACGAAGTTAATGATTTTTAAATGGTGAAATAAAACTATTATACAAATAAACAAACTCCTTCAACCCAACAAACTGGAGAGAGGCAAAACTTGGATGTCACTACAAATCCATATGCACACTGCACTTGTGTTTAGTTTTTGTATGGCAGGCAACCAGACAACTCTGAAGTAAATATTTGATGTCAAGCCCATGGTATCATGAATATATATATATGTTCCATTGCTCCTTCTCTGCTTTCACATGATCAAGTTTTTTTTTTTTTTTTTTTTTTTTTTTTTTTTTTTTAATTCCATGGAGCTGAACAGCAGGAGAAGGAGGTGGTGATGAGTTAACAATTTACATATCTATATTTCTTTCATACTGCAAGTAAGTTCCATTTGTTCTGAAAATATGTAATGATCTAAAACGGGGACAACTTTAATGAATTGGGTTCATAATATTTCATATCTTCCTGCCAGACTCTTAGTCAATCAAGCTAATGTTATAAAGGAACAGCCAACAGCCAATTTTGACATCCTTTAAGCAGGTCAGTTATAAGCCAATTAGCTCTACCTACTTGGTCTCCAAGGTCTGAATAAAATATAGCCCATTTTGATTAGAAGCACTACTTTCAGTGTGCACATCTTAAAATAGACTGCAAAAATTTAAAGCTCCATGGAATTGTTGAAGAAAGCCTCAATCCTGCTGAAGTCAATTACTGTAATACAATTTCTCCTTACTTCTCATAGATTACAAGAGCTCCTAGATTCAGTGTCATTCCAGCACTGCAGTCTTTAGAGCCCTTCTGTCTATTAAATACAAATTATCTGCCATGTAAAATAAATTAAAAGCATCAATCAAGAATTCCAGCAAAATTCCTGATGAACTAACTTCAACAAGAGGAAATCATTGACAGTTATATTTACACGCATCAAGTATTATTTACTCCTCATGACTGAATTTGAAACAAAAGTTTCAAATTAGTAAGAACTTTCAATTCCTCCTTGCATTTGGATTTTTGAAAAGTAGGCTTTAAATTTGTTAAAATAAGATAGAAATAATGGCGAGAATGCATTTCTACTGTCACGGCTTGTAACCCAGAAAGCCATAACAAGTGGCTAGGAAGTAATACTGTTTTTCTAGAGGTAACTATAACCCAAGACGATTCACACCATGCTCTTCATTTAACTAAATGGAGAACAAAAAAAGGCATTCTTTAGATCACTCAACAGGGTGAATCTGATCAACAGCTGAATGTAAAGTAATCTGTATGCTGGTGAAGCACTTTGTGCGCTAGACTGCATTAGTTAAATATATTCTGTCAACCTCTTAGATATGGCCAGAATTGAAAGCTGACCAAATGGAACAGTTCTTTGAGGACTTACCAAGAACGAAAATTTTATTAGGGAGAATAATGCTAATTTAGATGTAGAATCATATCAAAAACACCTCGTCAGCTCATGAATTAAAAACATCACACTTCTCTAAAACACATCATATATTAGATATCCTCATGCACTTGGCCCAGCACGGCAGTGGAAAGAACCAAAGCAAGTCCAGGATTTGGAATCCTCTGATTCAGAGCTGCCACAACTGCACGTTTAAGACTTATAAGACAGAGGGCAGGCATGACAGCTGCTGTGAATGGCAAAACATACATGAAGCCAAATGGCCTCCAAACAGCTGGGTCATCCTGGTCGATGGACAAAGCACTAACAAGATGCTGAGCCCCACCTGAGAGAATTCCATTGGTGGAAAACGGAACGAAGATCACACAAAACAGCATGAATGTAATATTGAGTGTTGTATAATTTACTCATGCTCAGAGATATAAATAAGCTTTACCAGAGTAATTTGAAACAAAGATAAAGCTATTTCATATCATGAACGCAGAAATATTGAAACCTCTTTACATGGAAACAAGAATATAACTCCCTTGACTTAATGGTTAATTATACTTCAGCTAATTATCAAAACTCCTGATAACTGAGGCAGCAAAAGCAACCATATCTGCTTCTGAAAAAATGCAATGTTCCATAAACATTTTCTGTAACGTACTTTTCCAATTTTCAGATGATTGCCTGTCCCACATTCATTATCCTTCTGCATTTCTGCTGAGCCTTAATTCAAGTTGAAGTATGTCTTGCTTTGTTGATTAACCATCATAAGCAATTTAAAAGGAAGGGTCATCGCTTTAAATATGCAGGGAACCATATTTAACTTACTTCAGAAAACAGAGCATTAAATCAAGTCATGTATTTTTTAAGAGAAGAATTCTAATCATTTCAAAGAATAAATCTTTACTTAGGCCTAGAAATTTTTAAACTATTCTTGAAAGTGAACCAAAGGAGAAAAGAGGATGTAAACTACAGGAGTGCACATATGTAATTTGCAGTCAAATCTGTATATACTGCAGGAGAAGAAAGATAGTGGATGGAATTGATGGAAGATGCACGCACAGGGATGTTCAGTATTTTTATTCCCAGAAATACTTGCTCCAAATACATACCCTCCCTGTCTACCCCAGCACTGTTGGTCAACAGTACTTACAAGGAGGGTAACATCAAAATCACTTGCAAGATTATATATTTACCTATATGGAGAGATAGATACAAAGGCATACATACTCCTTATGCATCCTGCTCTCTCATCTCCTCATGGAAGCATAAGTGCACATCGTGGGTTATTTTTTTTTTTTTTCTTCTTAATTTGCAGAATAACTTTTGGACATTCCTTAAAATGATTTTTTTTCTTTTTTTTCTTTTTTTTTTTTTTTTAAAAGAGTGAGAACAAGGGACCTGCACAGTTGGATACTTAGCATAAGTGACTTTCATTGAATAAGAAGTAGCTTTTACTGAAATATTTATAAATTAAATAATCATTCATATTCATTAATAACTGTTTCTTACCAATCACTGTCATGGCACCATTTCATTATCTAGACAACTTTCCCCTGCTTGCATACATTCAGCAGACATAGTAATTGCTTATGACCTGGCTAACACAGACAAACCAGTATTTGTAGAATCATGGGTATAGTAGAAGTAGAAATATTTCATATATAAATAAATGAATGTTCTTAGAGAATGACAGAAGAATCAAAATTTATTACTTCAAACTAGGTACTCAGTTCCACCTCTTACTAAAAGTCATGCAAATGTTTAAGTGAACAGCACTAATCACTGTAAAATTAAGCATCCTCAGCTCTTGCAGAACTGCTGTTCTTCACAGTCACAGAATTACATAAATGACTTGCTTTTCAACAGTCTTCAAGTCACTTATTCAAGTATCTGAACGTAGCTAAAGTCACATAAATTTTAAAGTGTGATAATAGATTTCCTAAGGCCAGACAGTGAATCAGTATCTAAGCTAGAAGAAGAAACCTGGAATCCCAAGTACCTATTGAAAGACAAGGTGACACTGCTTAGGTGAAAAAACATATATTGTTTGTAAATAAGTCAATTACACTCCCCAAACTGTGATTCTCTCCTTGAAATAATCTTAACTACAGTGTGTATTTGTCTAATTTTCATTCCTGAAGAGGAAGGATTAAAAGCACAGAAAAGTCAAACCTAAAACTCAGAAGATTTTTCACAAGGATTAAATTGTTAATTGCTTGTTCTCTTCTTGTAGCGGCCCTAATTACATTGTAAATAAAACTATGTACACTATCAACTGAACTACTTAAATGGCTTAATTACCCTGAGAAATGCTTATAAATAAAAAGTTTACGGGAAGATAATGAAGTAACTTCTTCTGCTAATTAACAAAGTGAAAAAGATGGGAAGTTGTGCAAGAGTTACCCCCCAGGAGGAAAATTTCATATTTAGAATCAATTGCATCTAAAATTTGTAAGGTGCTAAGGTAAGGTAGAATATGAACTACATTTTAAAAAGCAGAATAGCAGAAAGGCTGTATTTTAAGAGTTGAGATTCTCTTTCCCCATGACTGCAATAATTATTCCCCCAGCAGGCATAGGTCAAACAAGGAAACCAGTGATTCCCTCCTACCTGGTTCTCAACTAGCAGCATCAAGGACCATAAACCTACCTTTGTATCACAACAAAAACTTTCTCAAAGGTTCAACCAATTTACACATGCTTCAGTTTCAACAAACTTCATTTCAGACAAAGACACAGGTCTTCAGAATGTTTCCAGCCATTGTAACAACAGCTGCTTTCTGCCTTTTATGTCTAATATAAAGCCCCCTAAGAAAGCTAAAACTGCTTTCTGTGGTTCATCGTCATCTGGTGGTCCCTGCCCAAGGTGAGCTGTGAACCTACATGAGAACTTGGTAAATATTTCATTTCAAGAAGGAGGAAAATGGAAAAAGACTACATTATTTTCTGCTCCTGAATAACCCGGAAGTTTTTAGCTTCCTTCAGGTCTGAAGTCATTCAGAAGTCAGATCCTTGTTCCCACATCTTAGCATTTATGATTCTTGACTCTTCCTGACTTGACGGTTACCAGAAAATATTTACTGATGTGGAAATATACAGCATTTCCATAAGATGTCAAAGGACCATTTTTGGCATTCAGAAAACATCTCAAAGTAAACGGAGCAACAGTGGCTTTTACATAATGCTGAAACATCATTTTTTTGTTGCATGCTACATTATTTATTTTTATTGGTATCTGATAATAGCAGAAGACTGGAAAGCAAACTAAATACCAATGCTTTAAAGAATTCAGTAGGCTTTCTATACATCCCAGGAGAGATGTGGAAAATAATGCTTCACCTTCTAGAAAACTTAATGCAATCTGTAAGGTAGGACACTTAAAGTACAATCTCTGCATTACAAAATAGCACATTTGCACATTAGGCATCACCACTGATACAGCAAGTAGCCTCAAGGTTAAACAACCTGCTGATGCTAAGAGCTGAAGCAATGGTTATGAATTACAGCTAGAGATAAGCTGCGCGTCTGCGGAAGTGAACTGATGACACTCACCAACACACGAAGCACAGAAATAAATCAATTACTGATTAATGTTTCTGCAATTTCTAACATTCATCAAATCCTTAGTGGGTGAATTTTCATCTCATGAAAACAACGAACAAGAAAACACCTCCTAGGTTTTGTTAGAAGTTACGTCTCTCACCACCTATGAAAATTTATGCAGACTAATTAACATCACTGCACAATGTTAATCAGTGCCAAAGCAGGATCAAAGAGATCACCGCCCTTCTTCAGTAGAAATAAAATCCTTAAAGTCTAATGTAGCAGAAATTTAAATGCTCAACAGGAACTTCGGTGTGACTTGTGTATTGAAGGGTTAGAACAAAGTGGAAGCTGTATTACAGTAAGTACATAACCATATGTAAGAAAAGCCATCAGTAGCTTCAGTGGGGCCAGTAGTCCTTCCAACCCACCCTTCCAGTTGTCAGTAATTTTTTACTCTTCGTTTAGTGCCAATCATGACAATTTCTTCAGGGATATCTTTCCAGCTTATCAGCAAAGCCATAGTAGCTTCAGAAGTGAGTAAAATGATGCCACGCTGCTTTTTCTCAGATGCTTTCACAAGTGATCAGTCTTCTATTGTAGCTGATCTTTGAACGTAAGCATTATGGGAACATCAGCAACAAAATACGTGCATATCATATACTAGAATCCATAACAGTAGCCTGAGTCATTTATGTGCACACTGAGTTTGTTTGTTCCAAGTGTACTAATTTCCAATTTAAAGCCATGCCAAACAAAATGGATGGATCATTTTTGAACACTGTTTCTCTGAAGAGATTTGTCAGGACAAAATTTTGCCTTCAGAAAATGCTGGGAGTTCTACATATGCAAGTTGAATGTGCAAACCGCAAGCAACTCGTGGTCCTATGAGATTGCTCTTTTATATCCTACAGCATATAACCTTTTTTTTTTTTTTTAAGGATTATCAGAATTCATAACTGTGTTGTTCATAATTAGCCGGATGCTATAATCACATAAGTAGTATACAAGTCTTATTTAAAATGATTCTATTTTAATAACAGGAGACCTTCCTGATCGCAGATACCAGATGCTGCAGCTGAAAGCACCAAGACACTTGTCAGATAGTTCAGAAAGCGTGAGGGAAAGGGAGCTTCAGGTGATGACACCTTTCTCTAAAAGAACATAAAATTCCAGGCAAAGCAGGGCCTTAAAGCAAATGAGTTTCTCCCCACTCCCATCTCCTCCCCCACAAAAAAGAGGGAGAAAAATCAATGCCAATGCCATGATATATAGCTGTCAATAGAAGAGTGTGCTAGTTGCAGTCATTCAGGTAACTCTGGAGGAGCACACCCAAGTGACTGGATTATAACAATTAAAGGAAAAGAAGGCAAGAGTACATTTTTTTTGTCCTACTAATTATGGCAAATATCCATGAAAAATCCACAGCTAGAATTGGTATTAATATCAAGACTACCTTCTCTATACTAGACAAAATCTGAGGTCCTAACACTTTTTTTTTTTTTTTTAAAGCAGCTTTGTGCAGTCTTAGGAGATTACAGAATTTAACGTGGTACATTTAGCTTTACAAGCAAAAGTCAGAACAGGTCGTGCCCATAGAGTCCAGTTCTCAAAAAATAAGTATTTGGCACTTTCAGTAAACAAGGCATAGTTGAAAGCATCAGCTCCCAGCAGTCAGTAGTCATTGCAGGGGATTTTGGCCTACATTCTCTTCTAGGCACCCATGAGTCTGTTCCATTATGATTCAGTATCTCGTGCCTTTCTCCATCCAGCACAATGAACACTCCAAATCTGACTCAAGCCTACTAAGCTACAAACGATTCAGAATCTGCGGAGAAAGTTTTCTGCAGCTGAGATTTCTGTTGTCATCCAATTTTAAAATTTTATCTTTAACGTAGATCTCCCAGTCAAATCCAACACCAGTCATACAAAAGGCTTCAACTAGGTTGGCTATGATCTGCACATATCTTAAGTAACAACCTGATTTCCTGAACAGCAAGAATCCAGATAAATTTACATGAACTTCAGATAAAATCCTCTTGTAGACCAAACACCAGTACTTATGGGATTTGTTCATCACCAATGTCAGTGTCCTGTAACATGCACCCTGACTCTGGCTGTGCAAGCTAAATTTGCTGTGATTAGTAGGGCTGAAAGAAAAACGACTACACTAATATTCAAGCTGTTTGAAGAGAGGTTTACTGCCCCCAAAAGAATCATTTAATTATAACACACCACTTACTCTAGATCTACATATAAAAGAGTTAATTTGCCTAAGCATGCACCAATGGGGGTAATGGATAAAGCTTCAATAGTTATTTGAATACTACAGAGACCTCTCAAACATGTAGCTTTGGTGCACAATAATTCTGTTTGATTAATGGGTTTATTTCCTTCACAGATATTCTTTTAGAAGCGCTCCATCACCCATGCAGTGCTGTTCAGAGACATGTTGTATATACTTTACTAGCAAGTGCTAAGGACACGATGCTGTATTTGATACAGGAAGAAACCTACAGAGAAGCATACACAGTATGCTGCACTAAATTCTCCTCGGATCCAAGTTAACTGGCAATAATCTTTTTGTTGCAACCAGTGGAATCAAAACAGATTTAAAAACAAAACAAAAAGCACTCACCTTCTAGCACTCTTTTCTCTATTTCTTCTTGGAGCTCTAAGTGGCTGAGGTTGGTACACTCACCATTTGTACTCAAATTAGTTGCTACAGCCAGCCATTAGCCTGTCTCTAAATCTCTGCATTTACTGTACCTGTGCACTATTACTAAAAATGCATAGCTCCACAGACCTGTTAATTGAAGTTTTAATAACTGACAGTAACAGAAAGAAAAAAAAGCAGTGAAGACCCTTGACTTATACCACAAAAGCTGCTCCGGAGAGGACCGTGGTTTCATGCAGCTAATGCAAGTGTATCAATGGATATTAATTTAATCTTAAATAATTCACTGTTTTCTTGATTTATTGGCAAGATTTTAAGATGCTGTTACACAACTAACCATTTGGTGCTGCTATGTTCACACTGGGATGAGTTTTTAATGGTGTACTATCATAACAGTTTGAAATCAAGCTTGATACAGATATTGCTGTTACCATAGATGAGGACATTACCAACTCAGAGTATTGCTGACACTGTAAGTTGAGATAGCAATTGAGTTAATAAGAATCTTTGAGTTTCTGTAACTTTTTTCCCCACCATCGATACCAGCATTCTTAGCAATACTGAAAAAAATCCATATCCCCTGCAAAACTCCTATCTGCAGGAGTTCAAAGAATCTGACACAGGAAAACTGAAGGCAGGTGAAGTCATGAGCAGTACCTCATCTCTTCTAAAGTCCCAACATAATTAAAAAAAAAAACAACAGCAAAGAGTAAGGGGAGTAAGGTGTAGGAGGCATGCATTTAAATCAACTAGAATTTGGAGTCAGATGTCTCTGTCTTTTATAACCTTCCTACTTGTTTCTCCCCCTGAAGTTTCTGGATTGATTTATGTTACCAGTTCAGTATTACTCTTTTTTTTTTTTTTTTTTGAACTGAATTTTTCAGTATAACCTAGAACAAATTAGTCAAGTGCGGATGAATAAAAGACATGGGGTCTTACAAGGAATATAAAAAACTTCTTGTTTTGAAGGCTGATCTAGAAAACCAGATGAGAATCTGATCTTTTGGATAATTTCATTTCTAATGCGGCTGGCCCATTTTGATCAGTTTCTTTAAACTCTGTTTCTTGAAGCTCCTCTTACAATAAGAGAATATTTTCCAACGCCAACCAAATAGCGAGAGACTGCTTTCATAAATCCACTTAATCTCATTTAAAATGTAGAAAGCTTATACAAACACAAAAGGGAAAACAAAACAGTAGAGATTCAACCACAGATGGGAAAAGAAAAGCTATTCAGCAATTTCCATGATTACTTTAGTGGTCTCAAGGTACGTATGCTTTTGCAAGCCAAAAGAAAGCAAAACTGCAAAAATGAATACACAGAATTATCAATTTCAAGATTCCTAAAAGCAAATAAGCATGTTCTGATCCCATGTGCAAATTAGCTATGTTCAATAGTCCTTAAAAGGACTTCCAGAGAATATTATTCAATTATTTGCATACTTTCAAGACAATATGATTACCCTGTGATTTAAGGCCTCCCAGAGACTTTTCGAGCAGTCCTCATGAGCTGATTGAAAATCCTGCCTGTTAGTCTCAATTACTCTTTCAAAGGAGATAGAGATTTTAAGCACAGAAGCATCTCTAGCATGAAAACGACCACCCTTATTTCTCATAACCCCAAATAAGGGTTCTATCCAAAAAATTTTCCTGAGCTGCACCTGTCCCAGGAGAAGGGAACTCTAGATAGCAGCATTATATACTGTACCTATTACATGACATAGCTGTTTCATGAGAGTTTTCCTTAAGGAACCAAACAAGCATTCTGATGCATGATCAGAATCAATCTCTATAATTACTGTACATTTTCCAACCTAATATCATAGAATAGTACAAGCAATTTCAGAACTGCTCTTCCAAATTATCAACCAAGCATCTGCTACTCACTCCATGTCTGATTGCCTTAAAGAACTTAAAGAAACAATATATATTCTGGTATATCCAAGAAAGCTAAAGCCAGACAATTAGAGCTAGGAATAGCGAAGGTCAGTGTACACATCACAAATATAAAAACTGTTCTCTGAATTACCTCCTCCATGCTGCTCGTTGTTTCAACCATTTTTCTTTCAGAACCTCCTTCTCTTCGGTTCTTTTCCTTCTCTATGATATCTTCCTGTAATCCCACTGAAAATGCTGGAAAAAATAATTAGACTTAATATGACCACTGTCACCCAACTGCTAGCTGTCCTTTATTAAGATAGCTGATTTGTAAAATAAGAAGCAGCAAGTTTGTACACTGGCTAGAACACCCTATCTGGTCTGACAGTCTGCATCTTCAAAAGCACCTATATGTCTATCTCCCAGCAGATAAAGGAAGCCTGATAACTAAATATTTATGAAAACCGTCTCTAGGCATTATGTATTAAACTACTTTGCCCACATTACATTGTGAAGATGTATTAAACTTTCATGTAGAAATATTTCTCCTATTCAAATGGAGCATAGCTGAGCTTATACTACATGAGAATCACCTGTTTGAGTTTAACATTGCTGTTACCTTTCTAATTTTCTTTTTTAAATAAATAGAGCTACAAGTAAATATGTGAAACATGAATAGCCTAATGCATATGAAGGATTGGATAATAAAGTTTGAGATTCCCTCTAAAAGGATTGTTCTAGCTCATGGATCATATGCACTGTGACTCCATTCATATTACAAAAAGATGAAAATCGTAAACTGAAGTATATCTGAACCTAAAATCTATGGGGTCCACTACTACACTGCTTTTAGGAAAAGAACTCTCCATTAGCGCGAAAGTTACATGCTGACATTTCTCCAAGATGTAATGACAGCATTTTGTGCATGATACTGTGAAGCACATTTGTGATATTCCTCAACAATTCACAATATAAAGTAGATAATGCACACACCTTTAACTAGAAAACATCACTGCCTCCATTTTTTCCTCCCTTCTCTGAGCATTTTTTTTTTTAGATTTCGTACTAATTTTTTGAACTTCACTGGAAGGACAAAAGTCACGATTACAGAAGACCATTAAAATTACAGCATTTACATGGTGACATTTTTACAACATCTAATGACATTTTGAGAGCTTCCACAGGTTAGACCAATCTGGAACATTCTCCTCTCCATGGCTACCCAGGGTAGAAAAGGTTCACAAGAGAGGCACCTTGCTCTCTGGTAATGAACTTAGCAGCTTGAGACAGGGAGAGAAGGTCACAAATTCCTGGGACAAAAAACAGTCATCAGTGGTTGATACTTCTCTCACTGTTTTACTAAATATTGCAAAAAGAAGACACAGGTATGACCTGTGTACCCTTCCCAATATAGATCTCTTATTTCCTAAATAACAAGGACATCATATTTAAACACAAGAACTCTTTCAACAGTCAGAACTGAATACCATTGAATACATTGACCTTTACAAGGATTTAAAAATAACCTTGAATGTTGTCTTGCATTAGCTTTCATTATTATACAATTGCATCTGATGAGCTGGCAGTAATTTCCACTCCTAGTTGCTATTGTTTCTTCTGAAACAAACACCTTCTCATATCTACCAGGCAAGCTATATATGGAAAAGATATTAAAAGCTCCCTGCTAAAATTCAGAAAACATGTCAGTACTGTAGGTGTCCATGGCATTAGTCAAACCTAAGTCTTACACCTCCACTCACAATGCAATTGACACAAATTTCCACTCACTTTTGCTATTTTTCTCACATTTCCAAACATTTCAGAATATTTATTTAATCCAAGATAGATTTTCTACATATAAAATCAAATTCAGCTATATATTTCTGAAAGAAAGCAGCTGAAAACCACTATAACTTTAACAAAGTCTTTTAAGTGTATTCATTTTTAAAGAGGCATAGAAAGCAACTTTATTAACATTTCTCTGGGTAACACTTGTTTCTTTGCATTCTACTTAAACTTGCACCACAGCACCTCAAAGCAAGCTTGTTCTTCAAGTAAATGAAACATTGCTCTGACCTACCTGCTAGCCACTTAAATACCTTAAAACATCAAGAACAGAGCAAACATACTGTACTTAAAAAAATAACAACCAAACACCAACCACTACACCACGACACAGTTTAAGAATGTCAGGAGGATCCTGATTATCAGTTTGGATTATTATTTGGATTATCAGTCCAAAAGTACTCAATTATGATTTACAAACCCTAACATGCTGCTCAAACTCCCCTTCTATGGTAAATTCCTGATCAGCAATCCCATCTCTCTCAACAGATATTCAAGTATGTTTGCTGGAAGTCAGCAAAACCTAGTCTGATAATACAAATGTGATTCTCTATAAGCTGGCTGAAAGTCTTGAGTTCTCTCCAGTGGTCACCCACAAACACAGGGAAAAGCAGGAGTAGGGCACTGAAGCTCCAGTACTTTACTATTTACAAGCCTGGCAATATAGTATAGCAAGAGCTGTAGGCCTTTAATTAGGTTTGGAGCTTTTACAACTTTTATGAGGCAAAGTCATCTTTCACAAGCTGGACTGCTTGTGAAGAAACATATGACGACAGAACGTAGGTTTCTGAATACAAAACCATTCACAGTCTGTTTGAAACCCTTCATAAAAGCAGTGATAAATACCTACATGCAATACAAAGAAATGCAGAAAATGCTCATTTTCCATTCCTTGTTTTTTGCTTCTAACACTTCAGTACAATAGGGAGCAAGCACCATTTTTACTCAATCTGAAAACACATTGAAAGGATAAAGGGACAGAAGCAATGATCGTTTCCAAGTCATATTTACTTCCCTGGTGTAAACATAAAATAAGGCATATAGGCTCTCCTCTGCCGAGAGAGGCCCAATACTGTGTTCTGACTTCAGTAAGACTCCTGCAAACAACCCTAATGGTCTGCACTAAGACCTTAATAGATCCCTCAGGTATTGATTAGTCTTGAATCAGCAAAGCCATCTTCTGGTTTGCTCACATTCTCAAAGAGTAGAACTTCAAATAAAAGTAAACATTAATTTTCATAAACTACTCTGTATTAATAATTCATTACACTGCTGTCAGTGGCCCAATAATTCTTTTCAAACTCTTATTGTTATGATGTGCAGCTAGTAATAAAAACCTTTATCCTTACCAACAGTACTCAGAAAAATAATTTTCCCTCTCAGATCTCCTTTCTGGATAGTATCCAGATATTTGCTATAATATTCTAAGTGGGGAAAATCCCACAACTTTCTCCTTGTATCTAGTCTGGAAAAGAACAGTGAGGAGCTGGGAGAATGTCTTTCCAAGAACCCTGTTTTTGTATTCAGGAATAATGCTCAGAGTAGAGCACAAAAATATTCTCTTCTTTGCAGCTACAAAATGAATTGAAAAAAGCAAATTGCTCCATTTAAGTATGGGTTCTTCGTACTGATGCCATTCAAGACCACTTGCTGACCTACCAGTTTTATGACTCTGACAAGTATTTGTAGAGATAGCCACATTTCTCCCATATTTCTCAAATTGCACTGTTAAGACTGGCAACAAACAGCAGCAGAGCAGACAACCATAATTTCAGTGCTCTGCCAGACATGCAACTCCATTCTTGGTTCTCTCAACAATTCAAGCCTAACTAATTCCAAACTGCTATTTGGTTACTTGACAAATATAATACTCAGCTTTTCTCAGAAATAAGTGTTTATGCTTCATGTAGGTTTAATTTCAAGAGATTTTTTTCTCTAAAAATTTCCAGGTCATATCCAGGCCCTTGGTTACTGTTACACAAGCAATGTTCTGAGTATACAGAAGTTGGGTAACCATGGACATCTGCAGTTCTAGCAAAGTTTTCAACATTTACATTGTATTCAAATGCTTTCAGAAACAGTTAAATACTGTATAAAGATCACAGACCTGTTGCAGCAGGAAGGTACCAAGCGGCATATATGCACATCAGATCTGCTTTAAGGAACAGGAAACAGAAATACAGGGACAAGTGAATGTCTTCTGCTGGGTGTGCATCTACATTTTTCTCAGTTTCTGTGCAACACCTCAGAAACACATAAGGCCTTATTCACAAAGCTGTGTTGTGACAGATGTGACTTACAGAGCAGCATACCACTAGAAAACTCATCTACGCTGTGCTTCATCTGAGACTTCAGCTCGCTCACATGCTGATTCAAAATGGATGCAAGCCAGACTCCTCCAAACATTGTGCTCCTAATATTGTTTTAACACTATTTAATATTATAATTTGGGGATAGGAAGTAGGTGTGTTGTGTTACATAAATGTGCTTGTTGCTTCTTCCAGGGATACTGTATCAAGCATTAACTTCTCAGCTTAAAGCACAGCTGAAGGTCTGTCAGCATGCTCTGGCTCATTGTGCCACTTAGTCACATAAGTAGCTATGAGGAGCTTTAAACAACACTTCACAGATGCTAATATAGTACCACTTTATCATTCTATGATATCACGAAGTGCCCATTTTTATACTGGTAAATGAACCATTTATCACTAAAATGTCATTATTTGCATCTGTGAGAAAATGTTTTCAGGTACATCTCAGTTGCTTTACAGAAGCAAGCCGATACAGTTAGAACTTTCTTTAGAGGACCAATCAAGAGTATTTTTAATGACTGGTTATTGCCAATTGCTAATACTGGTAGACAAGTCTTCTTAAAGCCGGAGCATCAAAAGAATATTCAGGCTTAACAAGTATTTAAAAGCCTGGTAGGGAAAAAGTCAGCCTGCTGTACCAAAAGGAGAAAAAAGCCCCATAGGCTACACAAAGTAAATGCTATTTTGTTTGAGTTAGGGGTAAAAATTAGCAATCCTCAAATATCAAGAGCTGGTAGAGAGCTTTAAAGAACTGGATATCCCTGAGCCTGGCTACAGGCACCACAAGGTAAAGTCACTGTTGCAAAATAAGCACACATGAGAAATATGCAGGATTAATTTCATTGTGCACTGCGGTTAGCCAAAGGACCGACCGACAACAACAGTTTAAAAACTGAATTGCAGACTTTGACCATCTGCCTATATGCAAAATGTAGCACTTGCTGGTCAGCAAGCCCTATATGACCTATTTAAACACTAGAAAAGAAAAGTTAACCACTATATGAAACCTTTATTTCCTTCCTGAGGTAATTTCTCTGAACTTTGTAAATGTGAATTTGAAAGATAAATTCTTGAAAAAAGTCATAAAGGTTAAAATCTGTATCGTGCTAGAAAGAAGAAAACAGTCAATATCAAAGACCAGACGTACCAAATGAATAAGAAAGCCAAATGTTGGTATCAATTCAACAAGGCAAGCTCAAGGCTAGTATAAAACTCTAAGAGAAACAGTTTTGCTCATACTGAAAAAGATAGATATTATGCTAACTCTTCAAAATATTTTTATTGTATGGTATTTGTAGCCAATTCATCTACTCCAAGGGATATTGAGAGAATGATTCAAGTATGGTATTACTCATGGCTTGCCTCAGCAGAATGCACTTCAGATTAGGGCAAGTTGGAGTTAAAGAAATAAGCCTATTCAAAAATACAGTTAATAGGCAGAAAAATGAGTTATTCTGGAACAACTCCTTGCAGATAAACATCCTCTGAAACTCTTGATGTTATGCATTCTACTACACAACCAATCTCTTCCCTTGTCATTTTCCTTTTGACAACCACATCAACCAGAGGTGCAGTGAGATATCATGGGTTCATGTGCTAAAAGCAGAGACGTCATGCGGCTGAGTACCTCCATCATCCAGAACAGACAGTTTTGTTCTAGCAGCACTGAAAGATCAAAAAAATGTTCTTTCCACTCTACGAATAAGTTAACCCAGTGAAAGCAGAAACTGATCAGATAATCAGGAAAAGGCTTAAAAGACCAGAGAAAAACAACAGCCACTAAAGCCCCTGCAGAGTTCACCTCAGAACAAAGGCAGTCTTTTTGGTTTGGAAAAACTGCTAGTTACAGAGAGGATCTGAAATATCTCTTCCTTCTAAAGAACTTCCCATCCCCAAGCTACTGCAAAAGCCTGCCAAGCACAAATTCCTGCCTTCTTCATTGCTGAGAAAAGAGGCAGAGATCACATGTGGGATTTGACCAAGCTGAGACATAGTGACTACAAAGCAAAAGAAGAAAACAGTTGAAAGTGATCTTTTCTTGAAGAAATACTTCATTGCCACCCCCAGATGACTAACAACTATATGTTTAGAAACGTGATCAATGTATTCATACACTCACTGAAATATTTTCTGGAAGAGATGATTTTTCAGGATGCAACGGAGGGACCATCCTGAGATGATAACAGAGTTATGCACTTCTACATCTACCGTACTGATATCATAGCAATTTGGGCACTCAATAAGCGCTGTTTTCAGAGAAACATGAAGGGAAGCAACAAATAATCAAATAATGAAATAAATCTAATGGATACACCTTTACCACAACTTGAAAGGCCACAGAAGTTGCTATCAAGAACCTGATAAGTAATGATCTAGTGAGAAATTCCTAGATAAATACAAGAAAGGGAAAAAAAATAAGATTCCACTGCTTATGCTACTCAGGTATATTTAAGACGACCCAGCGACATTTTAAGTGCAAGCACCATTCAAAGTTAGTTGAACAGATACCTGTGTCTTAGCAGAAAATTCTAGAGTCAAACAAAAAGCAGAAATATTAAAACATAGGCTATAAATAGGAGAATACCAACAAAACCTATAACGACTGCCCATGGCAGAGAACAAATTTTTTTTTCTAAGCTCCTCTTATATCAAAGTTGAATTCAACTCTGCATTTGAGAAGAAGATGACAGAGTTAGCAAAAGCAGAAGCACTGCATCTTCACAGGAATCTCACAGCGCAGGCAACATGAAGCTAGTAGACACATTAAAATGAAAAATAGATCTCAGCTTCAAAGGAAAAAAGAACGATCTCAGATTTACAACAATACTGTCATAAAACATCCATATTTAAAGAAGACAATATAAAAGGAATCAAAATACATTTTTTCAAGTATAATGGCCTTAGTCTTTTATCCTTGTATATGGAGAGAAGAAAAAACACACAAAAAAAGAGGCAAATGACATGAAGCTTTCACTAGCTTGGGAAAGGTGGTCACCAGTTTTAAAAACTTTTCTCCGGCTGAGAATATTTAAGCTATGCATTTATCAAAGTAACTCTGAACATAGCTTAGAGTCTATGGACTCTGCTTCAAACAGCATAGACACTTTTAAGCTGCCAGTGGACCGCGTTGCTTATCTACATGAAGACTCACTACAAAGCCCAGGAGAGAGCTGCTGTTACCTCCTACCTGAGTGCAGCTGATTAAGCACGTCCTTGGCAAAATTTGTGCAAGTGACTTTCAGCTATCAGGAACTTAGCCAAACTGAGAAGTTCTCCTACAGAACACACGGTAGGACAAATAAATGATAGCTCTTTAAATCTGCTTCAGATCTAAAGAGACTTGAAGAGAGATTTGATAACCTCAGGAAAGAAAAATAAAAAGTCAACTGATTGTACATTCCAGCACTTCTCATCTACACTGCCCTTCTCATCTTCACTGTGGAATCACAAGTTGAGCATATCTCAAAAGACAGGAAGCCTGCACAAGTTTGCATAGTTTATCCTTTTCTTTTCTCCTCTTCAGTAAGCGCATCACAAGGAATGCTGCAACAGCTTTTGGACACAGGATCAAGATTCATTGTACTAAGATATGAAGTTACTATAGGCACACAGCATCTCTGTGACTATTGTTACAAGTGTGTATTTTAACACAAGTGCTACTCGCGCCTAAATGGCTCAGATAAGGCGCCTGATATTCAACTTAAAACTTATTTTGAATGTATTTTTCCCCACTTTATAATATGCTACTGCAACAGGATAGAAAGCACAGCAATGACAGTAAAGCAGCAAGGTCCCAGGCTGCAGCAAGTAAGGATTTACTCAAATGCAACAGCCATGGGCACAGAAATAAAAAAGCTGCTTACCTTTGGAAGGCCTCAGGTGTGCAGGGATCTCCAGTGAGATGCCCTCACCTCCACCGCCAACCCTCAAACGAGGGCTGGGAAGGGGTGCATCCCTACTTCACACCTTCCAATCACTTCGGTACATTGCACACATCTGAGCTCCCTGGCTTGGCCCTGCCTTCCCACCAGGTTCTGCTTCAAGCTGTGACTTAGCATTTCCACTACAGCTACTTTTCTCACTTCATCCATGCCCAAATCTAGACATGAAGAAATGTGGTTTTCCCAGTTACTGTGAGATGAATGGCCAATCTCAACATCACTTGTAAGGTGTGAAGATCAAAAGACACACATTGGCCATCACCCTGCACGTAAACCCAGGAGGAAAGGTCTTTCACATCTGAACAAATCATCACGAAGTACATGGGACGCCTAGAATAAACATTTGAAAAAGCCAACAACAAAACAAAAAATTATCAAGAAAATCCACAAGTGTGCTGATTGACCTAATCTGACTTTTAAATACCCTTTTTCATTTGTACTAGAAAATAGTTTCCTTATCTCAATGAGGTAATTAATACATCAGATCTAACACAGATCCAGGTTTGTTGCACCTGTGTCAGAACACACAAGGCTATTTGCGGAACTGACATTTTTATAAGCTCAGGTTTCAATCATACGTGCAACCTGCACCATTGCAATGGTTACTGCTTTTGCTACACTAGGATCATCTGCAAAGCAGGTGCAGAGCAATTATCCCTAACGTGTGCCACTTTATGTCCTAACAGCTTTTTAAATTTAATGAACAATTTTAAAAAGCACATTTAAGCTTGTGGCAATTTGAAAAACTTATTCCCACCTCTCAACAAAAAATGGAAGCCAAGGAGGGACTTGATATAGATCCTCTGCCAATAATGGAGGTTTCACATTAACTCATCAGAAACAATTTGACTTAGTGGTGGTTTTGTTTCCATTCCTCCATCTCCCTCCTTGTCTACATCCAAATTAATCTTGAAAAATAGCTTGCGGGGAAGTGAATGAACTTTAACTATGAGGGCATTATTGCTTTTGCTGTCCACTTAAAATACTGCAGAGCCTACACCAAAGTACAAAACAAAGTAAGCAGGCTCATAAAATGGCAGTATGCTCATCTGCCATAGGTAAAAACACTGCTGAATTCAGCTTTAAAGCCTTGAACTGGAGCTTATTCCAGAAATCAGGTTGAACCGTACTCTGATTAAAAAATAGATAGACAGTTTTAATTATGAACAACATTTGCAACATGAAGTTGTAATGTGATAAGGATGTGAGCTTTTTCTTCATTTGAAGAGGAAAAAAGAAATGCAGTATTTTTTTTTTTTTTTTTTTGCCTTTGAGGTAATTTGTCAGAAACGTTAAATTAGAACAATGCTTTATCAACTCTTGTTTTTGGTGTACTGGAGATTTATTATATTCAAATCTTTTGAGTCAGACAGATTGGAGATAAATACTTATAATGGAATTATGTTAACATATTATCTCAAGAACAAATATGCATTTATTTTCATTTTCCTTTTGAATCCGCTATGTTTCTTCTTTAATTCTGTAAAGCAACTGAAGATGCCTGCTTTAAATATCTTATTGCTCTATCCCCAATAGATTTAGTGAAGAAAGAGATACTGCTAGTAAGAAGCAAAATGACTAACAAATTACAAACAGAATAAAACGATGTAGTTCCAAACAGCATATTAGATGATGTATGTGTTACTTGGTTCACCAGGGATTTTCTCTAAAAACAAAATAAAAAAATTGCTTGTTTTGCAACCAAACAAAGACAAACAATATGGAACTACATGCTCAGTTGCTAAAATTAATAAGTGCACTTACTGAGGACTTAAAATATTCAGAAAATAACAAACGCAAGCAAGTTGATGACTAGCAAATAAATACACATATCAGTAACAACAGACTAGCTGTGATACATCCTCTAATACATTCCAAAACTACAAAAAATGTTTTTTTTTTTTTTTTAATTAAGTGCTACGGCCTCTATCACATAATGCTTTGATCTGTATGTGATTAGAGACCAAGTTCAACTCAATTAGGTGTGCTTAGAACTCCTTTCAAGCTCAGAGGAGCAGTGAAGCCTCTCTCCTGAAGCAGACTAAAACAACAGCACAAGTTCATTTTTTTCCCCCTCCTCTTAGTACTCTGCATGCATGTTAAAGTGTCCACGGTTTGTCTTTAGATTCAATTTTTCTCCCTACAGCTGCATCTCCCCTGTGCAAAGGTCTTGCTGTTCATTTCAGAAAATGCAGGCAGAGTTCAGAACTTGCTTCTGAGCACAGAAGTGCTCAAGCTGCTCTTCATCTTGGTATGAAACCATTTTGCAGAGCAGCCACAGCCGCAGCATTGCTGTGAGCACCAAAGATCAGTAAGTCCTCAATTCCACCTGCCTTCTGCCCCTCTTTTTGCAGGGGACGTCAACTCTTACAGCCTCCTGAAACAATGTAGACACATGGGAAATTAGGGCTTGATTTACATCAAATAGTATTCAGGAGGAGAGGCCTTTTATGCACAGATCAAACTTACAGACCACACGAAGTGCAAAGAACGCCTGTCTAGTTAAATCTTGGGTTGAGTAAACAATCAGACAGAGAACTATCAAAGATTAGCAGAGAAGCAAACCTGAGGCTGTGAGCCTGAAAAGCTCTCTCAGCTGTAGGGGGAGCAATATACATAATTCTTACAGCTAAAATAGCTATACTTTTATTTATTTATTATTTTGTCAAGCTCCGAATTGAAAAAAAGCAAGGGTTTATATAATCATATATCAATGCACATGCATGAAAAAGCATCTACAGTCATTCAGATGTAAACCTATGTAGTTATTGAATTAAGAAGGAATATTTTCTTACAGCATTCCAGAAAACAACTATGTTTTCATGGAGACCGTACTGTTTTTTCAATGCAACTGATGGCTGGAACTGAAGTTATGGGAGTGGCAAGCTTAACACCATAATGGAAGACAAACAACAGCACTCAGCAGCTTCACAGTGCTTCATATTCAATGCCTGATTTAAACCTGAATATTCCAGTTGAAGTCAGAGTATCTATTATTGCAACTGGGATGCAGATCACCAAGAAAAATGTGCTGCTTCTTCCATATACAAAGAACCTTTGCCAGCACAGGTCGATAATTAGCACACCAATTAATCATAATTAATTTCTACAAATACTATTTGTGAATATTCATATTTGCATTTATGAGTCAGTATTTAAAATCTGCAAAGTTGCCCATTTGGTAATATCTTAAATTAGACACTAAACTTCTAGTTTATGACTGGAAGAGCACGTCTTAGAATAGGTTGTGTGAAATGCCACATATGCTGGTTGGAAATTCACTCTTTATTAATATTCCCTAATTATTTAAAACTAGCTGCATTTGAATTTTCCTGCCAGCAAAATCGTGGAATGTACGAAGAAAACAAAAACAAAAGTGATGGCTGTTTCAAAGCAAAATCTTTTGAAATTCAAAATATTATATTTGGAGAGATTAAAAAAAGGCAAAGAAAACAGAATTTGACTACTTTATAGAAGTAGATAACGTGCACGTGCAAGGATCTGTTCAGAAAAAATATCATTCCCAAATGTATGCAGCCTACAGCTGTAAAGCAGAGTACAGACTTACTGTTACATCCTTACAGATAAACACAATTGTTCACAGTGTTACCCCCCCCCTTTTTTTTTTTTTTTGAGTTTAAACTACTCAAATCATGCTTAGAAAATACTTCCATCCTAATAGATCCTCCATTTGTTACTTTCTAGGGGGCATGTAATAGTTTGTGTGAAGCACAACAGTCTCTAAGAGTTTCTTAATTGTTCTTCCATTTATCTAGGTAGCACTTCGCTCTCCACTGTAGTCAATAGTACTCTCACAGAGACCTGGCTTAATTGAATAGGTATTGATGGTATTTTTGTTTGACCTGAGACACATAGAAGCATTTCCAAAGTACAGTTGATGGCATCTGGGAGATTAACAACTGTGCGGTCTTCAAAATCCCATCATTATTTCCTCTACCATAGTCTGACAAACATCACTGGACTGAAATCGGGATACTTGAGCCCTGCCTTCAGTTCCACTCTCCCTTTGTTCCATCATCTCCTCAGGCACATTGATCTTTTATTTCTTCAGTGCAAAGACTCCCCAATTGCCCTGACAGTTTTGTGGCATCACTCCACTTGGTCAGTACAGATTTGCAGTCTCAGGCACGTAACCTAATCTCTACCTTACCAAACAAACTTGTTTGTACCATCAAATGCGTTCTCTCCAAACACAGCATATCACAGAATTGCAAGCATTGGAAGGGACCTCAAGAGATCATCAAGCCCAATCCCCATTGCTAAAGCAGGTACCCTGCAACAGGTAGGCATCCAGACAGGTTTCAAATATCTCCATAGAAGGAGACTCCACAGCCTCTCCGGGCAGCCTGTTCCAGGGCTCCATTACCTTTACAGTAAAGTTCTTCTGCATATTTGGATGGAACTTCCTACATTCGAATTTCAGGCCGTTGTTCCTTCTCCTATTGCAGTGCACCACTGAGAAGAGCCTGGCCTCCTACCTCTCTTTAGATATTTATGAACATTACTAAGATCCTCCCTCAGTCTTCTTTTCCCCAGGCTGAGCAGATCCAGGTTACTTAGCCTTTCCTCATACAGAAGATGCCCCAGGCTCTTTATCATCTTTGTGACCCTCCACCGGATACCTTCTAGGAGGATCCCCGTTTTTTTTTTTTTTTTTTCTTTTTTTTTCTTTTTTTCTTTTTAAACTGGGCAGCCCTCAACTGGACACAGTGTTCTAAATGTGGCCTCTTGTCCAAGGCAGAGTAGAGCAGGAGAATCACCTCCCTTGGCCAGCTGGCCACTCTGTTTTTAATGCACCGCAAGATACCATTGGCCTTCTTGGCCACAAAGGCACAAAGCTGACTCATGGCCAACCTGCTGCTCACCACAACACCCAAGTTCTTCTCCATAGACCTCATGCCTTGCTTGCCAGTCTCTCTATAAAATGTTCTGCTGTCATGCATCCTGTCCCATACAATGTCCTAGGGTTCAGGCATTAATCATCATGATGCATTTTTCAGTGTTGAGTGAAGAGTCTGTGCCAAAGCACTAATGGTAAGTAGCTGGCTCAAGCTAATTTTACTTTCAGTCTTAACAGAGGAAGATCGAGTGATGCATTTTAAAATAAAGTATAGTTAAAAAGAAGTCTAAGAAAGAGGTCACTCATGTGCCTTAGGGCTCCTGCAACCTACCTGACCACTGAGATTTCATTCTTTTTTTCCTACCTCACTTTTCAAGTATACTGGCATTATGCACACTCCCCCATCCTCACAAAGAAAAATCAGTAGCTTGACATTATATATGCTCAACAATAATGATCCAAAACGAAGCCACAGTGGAGGTTGTTCTCAAGTTAAGCTCTTCCATCAGAAGAGGGGTGGCCAGGAGGGACAGGGATGTGATTGCCCCTCTCTACTCTGCTCCTGTGAGGCCCCATATGGAGCACTGTGTCCAGGTCTGGAGCCCCCAATACAAAGACAGAGAGCTGTTGGAGAGGGTCCAGAGGAGAGCCACAAAGATGATCAGGGGACTGGAGCACCTCCCCTACAAAGCCAGGCTGAGGGAGCTGGGCTCGTTCAGCCTGGAGAAAAGAAGGCTGCAGGGTGACCTCATTGCAGCCTTTCAGTAACTAAAGGAAGCCTACAAATAGGAGGGGAATCAACTCTTTGAAAGGACAGATAACAGCAGAACAAGGGGAAATGGCTTTAAGCTGAGGGAAGGAAGATTTAGGTTGGATGTCAAGGGGAAGTTCTTTACTATGAGAGTGATGAGGTGCTGGAACAGCTGCCCAGAGAGGCTGTGGATGCCCTGTCCCTGGAGGTGTTCAAGGCCAGGTTGAATGGGACCCTGGGCAGCCTGGTCTGGTATTAAATGGGGAGGTTGGTGGCCCTGCCTTTGGCAGAGGGGTTGGAGATTCATGATCCTTGAGGTCCCTTTTAACCCTGGACATTCTGTGATTAAGCTGTTCTCACAAAGCAACATAAAAAAAAAAAAATTAGCCAGCTTTTAAGCAGCCATCTTTTTAAGCATCATCTTCTACTCTTGGGTGGTCTCAACCAAGAGATGGAGTGGAGAGTGTCAGTGAACCCCAGACTCAAGAGACCAATTGTTATTCAAATGGAATTCGAAACTCTCCGAATTCTCCAGTTTCATGGTCAGTGTCCTTCAGAGTGGATAAGCTCTGTCTGAGGTACAGTTCTATTGACCATAGGGCTCCTGTGGATTTATCCTGGGGATATATTTTGCTCAAAAGGATTAACTTTCTCCTGAAACAAGCAGAATAAAAGAAACAGCGACCTGGAAATCCCATTAATGGTTCCTGGCACTACTGAGTAACAGGCTTAATGCAACCAATGTCTAATAATCTGTTTACTAAAACGTAGTGATCGCCTCTTCTCTAGTGTACATAGGTGCTGATACTTGTGATGAGGGAGCAGCACATTAATCATCTCCAGGAGCAAGAGCTGCTCCTAATTGCTTTTCAGTCAGTAGATTCTAGATCAGAACTCCCAGATAGCTCCAAGAGGTGGCATGTAATTCATGGTACTGAATAGGAACTAGAAGTGAGCAATGGAAATATGGGATCTGCAGCAATGATTCCGAGCAATAACCTGCCAACAGACTATCCCATATGTAGGACCAAGTGATACTGTAATTTTGAGAAGTTAAATAGCTCAGTTTTCATTAACATATACAGTATTATTTTGAAGTGGCATTTAGATTACAAAGCAGCATCAGTAAAATTTGCATAACTACAACCTTTAATGAAAAAGGGTGTACTGCCTTTTCAAAATGTCACAGAACAACACTTTAAAAAAATTAAGTAAAATTACAGTAAGCTTTCTTTATTATGCTGAAAATTAGCCTACAAATACTTAAAACATCTACTTTCATCTATTGCACTTATTTTGTGAATAGTTTTAGAAATGAATAAGTTTCTTGAAGATTTTCTGGAATAGAAAGTACGAAAAATAGTCTGGCATGCTACATACTGTAAAGTATGCATTTTCAAACAGATTTTGGAATGCTTTACCTTCTTGATACTACTCAAAAATGAATACAAATGAAAATGTCACTATTACTAAAGGATTTTTGGCAGCCACTGTTTATGTTTAAAAACAATGTGTGTGGTTTTATTAACTCAAATAAGGACTCTTCCTTAAAACACCATTTACGTAAATTAAGCATTTCCTTGCTAGTGAAGATACTTTTCCTTTTTCCTCTTCAATTGTCCAAATTTAAAAAAAAAAAAAAGAAAAAAAAGAAAAAAAAAGAGAAGGAAAGAAAGAAAAAAGTGGGGGGCGAGAGGGCAGACAGATTTCATGCAGCCAAATTCTAATAGACCTTCCAGATATATAGCATCTTGTTAAAAATTCATGCAGGCCAGAATACTAGAAGGTCAGAAAATGTCTTTGAAATTCTGCCAGAACTCTTTTTGATAATTCATTCAGGTTTAAAAGGGAAAATTCCTCATTAAAAAGGAACTAATGCTTATTAATTTATACTCCTATGGCAGAGGCTGAATATTAAGCAGTGGACTCTGTTAATCCATTTATTAAATATCAAAGACCATATGCTTTCACCCCTTGTCCTTAGTTATTGATTAATTGCCTTAGACCTATATGGGTAAAAGCAGAGAAGTCCCTTTAAAAGTAAGCCTCCATATACTTCATTAACATGGCAAAAGCTGTATCACTCTTGTGTGGGCCATATATCTTAAGGTACTGAATCTTCTCTGCCTTCAGGTAGAAGTCTATAATCTACTGGATCTGGCAAAATGAAAATCCCCTTGGCTGAAATTTATCATTTTTTGACAACGTTTTCTGGTTTCCTGGTGAACACATTATTGGACATTAAGACCAGCCAAGGTTTCCATGTGCCCCAAAAGCAAACAAGAGCTTCTCTGCTTTGTCTGGGATACAACCAGGAACCAAGCATTTCCCCTATTCATACCCACAGTCACAAGTACAGTTCAGATGAAGCTGTGGTTTACAACTGGCTACAATTTATGCTCTATCACATATAATCACATGAATCACTTGTTTCTCACAGCTATCAATCGGTCCCCATTAGGCCCAGAATCCACTTATTATCAAAGCAGTAAGCATAAACATATAACAACAGAGTTGGTGGAGTTTGCAGCACATCAGTGTTTTACTGTGTTTTGTACAAATCAGGTTTGGTTCCTACACATCTTTCATATAACAGACAATTCAAGATGCTGCTGGTTTGAGACAAATACAGCCCTACTTGTGCATCTTTTCTGAAATTCTGAATTCTGAGATTTACCGAACATCACAGTCTCATGTCTGTTTCACTTCTTAGAAATTATTTTTCCCCTCTCCCCAAAACTGTAGATGATAACTTGGCAAGCGGGATGTCAGATAAATTAAGATTACATCAAGAATGATTACAGACGTGAAAAAGGGTGACACTGGGTGGCAGAACAGCCTTCCAAATGATTGAACCTCTCCTAGTGAAAAAAAGTTAAAAAAAAAAATTGTGTGGCAAACAGCCAAAAAAACCCAAACAAACCACCAAGAGCCATCATAATTAATACCTTCAGGATCATCGCACAATATGCTGATGCACACAATCTTCCAGATAAAGTCCCATGATGGAAAACGTGAAAGCAGCAAACACCAGAAAGAATTGCTTGGCCATTTCTATCTTCTCAGACTGCAGAGAGGGAAAAGGCCCCAGAGGAGTGGGCACTGTCAACTCTGCATGAGTGGCTGAGTCAGCAAGCAGGCCTCCCAGCCAGAATTCCTTGGCCAGGAAAGAGATTGTTCCCTTTGCCTTTTTAAAACCAGGTGATGCTCACCCTAGTGCTAGTTTTCAGTTCTCTGCTAGAAGTCTACATAGACTTTTTCTCCTTTCTTTTTTCCTTAAGTGCTGCAGTAGCAAGCAGACAACTAATGAGATGGCAGATGAGTACTGGCGGAGTTGAAACAACATGTTGTATGGGGGGAAAAAAGCATGTAGCAACAAAGCGAGAAAAATCCACAACAACAAAAAGCCTGTAAGAGAGAGAGAATGAGGGCACTTCACTTGACACAGTTGTAGAGGACTTAAAGGTGTTTTTCTTTCAGAACAAGGGCTGCTGTGTGCAGCCACCACTCCCTCTGCTAATTCCTGCTGCTCCCTCAGTTGTACCAGCACAAGTTTTGTGCGACTGTGAGCTGAATCAGATCAAAGCATTGATCCAAGGAAAAAAAAAACAAACACAAAAAACAAACAGGCGAAGACAGAAAGAAAGAAAACCGCAAAGCAGCTGCCACTGCTGTCAAAAGAGATGTCAGGCAAGTCACAGCCTTTCCAGGCCTCTCCGAGCCTGTGGTTGCAGAGCAGACAGGTGCCTTGAGACCTGCAGCCAGGCCAGACAGCAATGACACATCGGCCTGTCCTACCAGAGGGCTGCAGCAGAATTCAATCTTTAAGTCTAAAATACAAGTAGCAGGGCTTACAACTATGAAACATGAACACAAGGTGCTAAAACATAAACTGAGATGGATCGAGTATGGGTGTGAGCCTTCTCACTGCTGCAACACTTCAACTGTTTGGTGTTGAGGAGCACATCCTCATTTCACCCTGCACTTCCAGCTGTTTCTGAACTACCACCTCCTCAGGGAGCTCTTCCCAACAGCAGAATCTTTAGAAACAGAAACCCCAGCGCTGATCCCCACATGGACCATGACAGATAGAAGGAACTGTCAGCATCACAAAACCATCAAGCACTCAGAAACTCCACTAGAGACAGATATGCTACAGGCAGAATATGCATCAGAGTCCAAGTAAAAATGAAACACCGATTCAGTTTCAATAAATGTTTTCCTATATTCAGAATCGCTTCACTTCTTACCAAGTTAAAGCCTCCTTTCCATGTTAGCAATAAATTTCAAAGCAGCTGTCCACCACAGCACACACAAACTGTGCAATTTATTACATGCTTTCTTAGCTTTGCAGACAAACACTTCTGTTAGACAGTGCCATACATAAATATCCAAACCAACACTGGCTCTGTGACTACTGGGCGAATGTTTCCTTTGTCTATGAAAACGATTTATTAGGAGAACATCATATAAAATCTATTTTGGTGTCTGTCTCTCCGGTTTAGACAACAGATCCTGATAATAATAAGCTCAGCCCTAAGTGTGTATGTGCCATGATCATGCTGTGTGAGTTTAAAAATGCTACTTGTCTGCCTGCCTGTTTAGCGTGCAGTTTTACCCACCAGGAGCACAAATGATTTAAAACCCAGATGCTGAGCAATTTGAGATGCAGGAGCACCCTACAGCGAAGCAATTATTGCCCTGGAGGGTCTTATTATCTTCATCATGCCATATACTCTACAAAAAGTAAACATGCCTTCATTATTACATATTTCCCAAGCTACTGCATTGTAAAGAGAAGTTTTGAAAGAAGTTTCTCATCCACAAATGTAAATCTCATTGTCTTTTCTCCTTGCTTAGAGAGGCAGCAGACTCCTGCTGTTTTTCTGTTGTGTTGGTTTCCTTACACCCCTCCCTCCAAAAACCTAGACTAGCACTGGAGGCAACTGACCGAGGAATACAAACATCAGGCTGCTTGCAGGGGCAAATACCCATGTTGCTCATTCTGGCACACAGTTTACTCCTGAAAGCCACAAGCAAAAGCTGTGGCACATTTGGTCAGGTGCACACAAGCCACAGAACTGTGCAGGAGAAGCACTAGCACTAGCATCTGATTTAAGATGAACAGAGCTTGCGGGCTTAAGTCATTTTAAATCAACAGTGTTCATGTCAGCTACCTAATGGAATGGATTTCAGAATAAAGGAAAATAATTCTTCATCCGTAAGACATAAAATTGTATAACATTATCTTGCTGCATTTCCCACTGTTAACTACAATGCATTGAGACAAGCAACCCGTTGACTTAACAGCACACCATCAGTCGCAGAGCTGGGCTCTCTCTTTGATTTCTCCTGATCAAGTAAAGATCACCTACACACAACTCATAAATGCGGCTTTCATGTGTCAATAGCACAGCAAGGAAGTGGACCAGCAAAATGCTGAGTGTAGCAGCAGAAACATACAGACTAAAAGTGCAGCTCTCCATATTATTTCTTGGATTTCATTAATTTTTTCTTGAATAACATTCAAAAGGTTTGCTGAATCATCTAAGAAGCTCCAGACATAATGATTGACATTGCTGTGTATTTCTGTGCAATGCGTAATAGTGCAGATCAGACAAAAACATGGTTTTGGCCTATTGGCTATTCTACAAAAATATGCACTTAGAGATACCTGTGATATATCCACTAGCTAATACTTCCCAGATACAAAAATTGGCCTCGAATGGTTTCAAAGCAGTGCAGAGCTAAATGACCTATGCATGGCAGCACGCTGTCCCATTCCCACAGCCTAGCCTCCTTGTGGGAGTTACTACGAAGAGCTCCTGTGCACCGTGAAATTCAGACTGACAAAAAAAAAAATCAATTCACATATTTAAATTCAGGTACAGTTCTTCATAATGAAGAACAGCAATAAATTTGAGATCATGCAGTATTTTAACCACAGTAACTGAATGTACAAGCCTGAATGTAGCTCACAGTCAATTCCAAGTTTCAGCTATCTCCAGTATCACATTAGCTGAATCCCAAGGCTAGACAAGGCCCACTTACTCAGAATCAACAAGCTGACTAAAAAGAAATTGCAGAGAACATTTCATTACTTGAGTGAAGCAAACAATCCAATCTCTTCATGGTGCACAATCATCAGCACCAGGGAAGGAAGATGAATGCTAGAAGCACTGTCCAGAACACTTTTGCTGTTGAGTTACAGCGTGTTCTGCTTTATCAAACTATTTAGCCCTGAGTAAATGCTTAATAAGGGATCGAATCAGTCCTGTAATTAATGTTTTTTGTTGATGTTATGCATATCAATGCAGAGCAGGAATATTATTGTAATTTCATTTTAAAGAATTCAGAACTGAAATTAATGCTGGTTGCTTTGCAGCAATCACAAGAGTATAATATCCTTCATTCCATGATGTCCTATACCGTACATGTTACACTATGCTAAATAATACATACATACTAAATTATATACACACTAGAGATAGAGTAATAACAGTATAAGTTGTTGTTATTATGATAACAAGTCAGGAATATTTCGTTCTAATATGTTAGAAAACTGAACAAAAGTGACCTTATGAAGGACCCTGACACAAGAACAACCAACAAAAATATTTAGAGTTGTTGCCCAGGAAGGCAATGATGTATTTGCTGAATTTGTTTTTCAGCACATAGCACAGAAAACCCCAACATTGACCCTAGTGAAAAGGCAGTCTGAAGCACAGAATTGCCCAGAAACTTCTCCCTCTCACATCACAAATGACATCACCTGGCAGCCACGGTACCAACACTTCATTCTTTTCTCCATGTTACTTTCCACACTTGCACACCCATCTGCCAAACTCAGTGCCGGCACGTGTACCATCTGTGCTTAGCACAAGAGTGAAGGAAGACTCAAAGTGGTTAGAGGTGTATAAAACTGATATGGGGATAGACCTTACTACTGCCATGGTACGAGCCATGTGATTTCTGCTTCCTCCTGCTCCTATAATCACTGGATCTCCCAGCAGAGGCAGGACAGCCGGTTAAATTCTTTTATTGTTGCTCTACTCTTTTCGCATCATTGCTCTACTTATAGTCAACTGTGGATTCATTTAGCAGCTGTAAAACCTTTTTTAAACCCATTTGTTCACACCTAACTTACACTGTTTGCATCCATGATTTATTTGGTCCAATACATCTTGCTGCTGATTTATGGTCAGCTCAGACTTATAGATATAGCAATTGATTTGTCTTAGCTCTTCTCTGTCTTACATGCCCTAATTTCCAATTAATCCCTATTTGTTAGTGCCTTAATTCTATTAAAATTCCACAGTCTTTGTTTAGCAGTGACTTACTGGCCTGCAATAAAGAAGGCTCTGACACATCAGGCCTGGTTTTGCATTATGACTAACAGCAGTAACTGAGCACGACACTGCCTTTGCACTGCAGATGGATGGCACATGGCACATGTAAGAGAAAAAAAGAATAAATGAAGGGAGAAAGGGAGGTACTCTTTCATACCTACACATAATAAACAGTCGTACAATTTTACAAGAGGAATGGATGTCTGACCTGTCGGCCATTACACTTGGAAGAAGTTTTAGCCCAGATTCACCAATTTCTTCATTCTCCCATTTGTGTTTAACTGTAATCCTAGATTAAATGCTGCATGCTTACCTCAGTACTACCTGAGGAAATGAGAGCTAGATAAGGCATCAGAGGAAAAAAAAAAAAACAACAAACCTGTGTAATGGGAAGACAACCACCCATTTAGGAAAAAAGGAACTGAAAGAAATGCTAACATGTCTCTGCCTCACAGCCAAACTGCCATACATTAGCTACGTTTCAGCACCTGCCCATTATTGCTCATGGAAGCAAACATAAGGTAACATGACTGACCTTTGGGACAGTTAAATGGCATGATTCTGCAGGCTAGGAACATCTCTGTGGGACAGTGGCTGTGGCCAAGCTGTTGTACTTTTTGAATGACAGTAACCTTATCTGTAGTCTGACTCATTAAATTTATTCAGCAAAAAAAAAAAAAAAAAGTTAAACATTTTATGCAGAAAAATATCATTGCTGGATCTTGAAAGGAAAGCAGTGTAAGAACTCTTGTGATAGGTCACCAGATGGAGCAGAGACTCTCAGAGCTAGGACAGTGCTGCATTGTCAACACAGTAACTGAAAGGGATCTCTAATGATAAATGCCTTGGCTGATGAGCTTGCTTTTCTCTCCTAAGATCAACGAGAGAACATGAGGCATTCTCCGTTAGCAGAAGTTACGTGATCAAAATGCAGATTAAGATGTTAATCAGAAAATGGAACAATAAACGAAAGCACAGCAGTTCCTTCCAGTCTTGTTGCCACTGCAACCTATAAGATTTTTTCCATCGATTTCAACAAGAGAAAAATCAGATAGTTATAAAGCTTGTGGCTTCTGTAGCCCTCTGCTTTGACTAACAAAGCTCCTCAAAGTGGAGCACTTCAGGGACTTCTCCACAGCCTCCTTCTATAAAGGATACATGTTCATAGTTAAGGTACATTTTGATTAAAAAAACACATTAAATGAAAGAGTTGAAAACAAACATGTCAGGGACCTTAAATTTTTTTGGCACTAGTGCATAAAGCTTTTTCACAGTTACCACAGAGGAGTTGCTTATATTAAATTACATCATCATCATCTTACATGTAGTCCTATATTAATAGAATAGAAAACTGAAAAGCCTTTATACTATTTGTTTTATTATTTCTCAACAAATGACCTTATTAAAACAGCATTTAAATACAACAGGTTCTTAGGGCCAAGAACAGGTCTCACTGATTTGAATGGAAACTAAAAATTCCTAAAGCTGTGATCTCAAGCACTCTCTTAACTCCACAGTTTATGAAGCACTGTTTGTTTAGTGGGTTTCTCTCATGAGTGCTTCCACCAGTATGTAGACAGACTCCGCACATACACCACTCATAACAGAGATTGGGAGTTTACAGGGACTTGAGTGAACAGCAAAGAATAATTTCCACGTTCAGTGCCACCAAGTGTGTGGATAAACCCCAAATCCTTCATTAGCTATAAAAATAAGACTCAGAATAACCCATGTAAAATTATGGCTATACTAGAAAGGGATGAAGCGTGGCTGAATGTTCATAAATGAAACAGAAATGAAAATAAAAATTGCAGGTTTTCACATGACACATTCTAGATTTACAAAAGCTCCCTTGGAAATGACGCAAAATCATTACCCTTCAGCATTTGTTTAAATTAATGTAGTAACTTCTATAGCCATATCCTTATATTTGTAAGTTACTATAAAATTCCTAAATTTCTCATTACTATAGGTATGAGTGTGAAAATTAATACTAATATCCCCTAATGTGTTTCAGACCTGATGTGATCATTTCTGTGGAGCCATTAAGTTTCATCACTCCCATAAATTCAGTCTCCATGCAATGAGTTCTTCATAAAAGGATATTTAATTGCCTGATAGACTATATTGGCTCCTCTGCATCAATAATAAAGTCAATAATCTGCATTTTTAAGCCTCTATAAATATCCACGAACACAATAGGCTGAAGCAGTCTTAAGTCCTTCAGGCCCACTGGATCTCTAAAATAAAAGGTTTGAGACTATTAAATACACATTTAACATGATAGAACGTTATGACTTTATTGGAGGTCAATGCTATAAAACTTTGTCTCTAAAAATCCTTCTCAGAAAGTAATTTATGGCATTGAATATGTTTATTAAAAGCCTCCGACTACAGATTTATATGATTTTATTTGAAGACTGAAACTAAACACACTTGGGGATCAGTTCTGCAAAACCTTTCCTTGAAATTCAGAGCTTATTACCCTACATAATTCCTCTCAGATTCAACTGAAATACTCCCAAGAGTAAGTTTACCCCCAGTAAGTATCTGTACTTTCATGCCCTTAAACTTGTTTCCGCAGCGATTCCTCAGATTTACTACGTGATGTAACAAGTTACTGGATTAGGTGCGCTTATCTGAGAAAGGAAATCATTTCCTTGGTAAGCAGCAAGATAAACTGTATGTACTTAGATGCACAGAGCTAATGGTGCTGTTACTACTTCCACAACTCTTTTGCTAACCAGCTTTTACTAACCAGCTACATCAGTGGCAATCAATTAAAGAAAGAAAAATGTCTTCAGATGAAAGAAGTTTTAAAAATCCTTTTCGGACATATCTCAAATAAAAATTAATAGTTCCTCCTACCCAATGCCCCCAAACCCTCCCTAAGCTTCAAGCCCAAATCAGCCACACAAGGCTATTTTAGATCGTTTGCAGTGCAATGCATATTTATGAATAAGCACTGCTTTTCTCCTGAAAACGTTTGTGAAACATCATCAAAAAATTATTCCCCTCTCCCTTCCTCCTTACTCACATAATTCTTGGAAGTATTTCCCCAAAGTCACTGCCTCTATGCAGCTGGAATGGTGGGTTATCACCACATCAGAAAGAACAAGAGCTATTAATGAACTGCATAATACAGTTCTCATTTCTGTGCTTGGATAAACCGTGGGAGGGATAACATTTACACGAATTTCTGATGTAGCTTTCAGTGCACACTAAAGAAATAACGCATTCTCCCCAGCCTGGTATAAGAGAATGCTTACCTCACATGTTCATGCAGCACTTCTGATTCAGCTAATCTTACAAGAGAATGGTCCCACTTAGTCATGCCTGAACAGACAGGACTGTCCGGAATTTCAGAAGCACCATCAACAAAAACTCGTGGAGAAATGCCAATCTCCCTTCAGTTCCTAACTCAGCAAAGCTCTTTAAGGGTGAGACGCTGGAGAGAAGAAACGACTTAAATACAAATGCATCTCCCCGTGTGAAGAGCAAAGGATTTACATACTGCAGGTGTGACTCGTTCTCAAACCAAATTCATCAGCTGCATGGGATTTGCTCAGTAATGAGGACCATCTATGCAGCTGTGCCACTGTTTTAGGAGGTTAAGGACAGGGATTTTGGAGACCACCTGAAGCATACACCAACATACAGGATTTCTTTTATTTCTGGTTTTCAATCCTACTACTGTGTTGTGGGTAAAAATAAATGTCTGCCAAAGAAAAACAAGACAAAAATGCAATAGAACACCAGACTCTGTATTTTAGTAGCAAGAGTTTTACTACCAGAAGAAGCACAAAACCTTGCTCATTATTGACTCCCTACTGTATCTTTTGACATTCTACTTTTTTGTGTGCATGTTGCCAGCCACGAGACAACTAAATACACCCAGCCAGGTGAAGCTGAGCTGAGTCTTGGTTTGACCACAATACACTTCTGATAGCTTGGTCTCCTTGCAAACGTTCTCAACTTCTGTAACAAATAGAGTTTCTCCTTCTAAATGAACACAAAGTTTCCCCACCAGTAACTTGCTGATAGTAAATAGGTGATTTTCCACCACTCACACTGTATACCTTAAAAGCAGACTTTTTCATGTGGACAAAAATCCGCAGATGAAGTACACTGACAGCCCTACTGAGTATAGCTGATTTATAATACTATATCTGAACTGTCCCAAGCTGCACCGCTGCAGAGCTGGGATAAATATTATCACTGAAAGAAGTGCAGTCATGCAGTCTACCCCACGCACAATGACTTTACCTCCCGGCCCTTCACTGAGTCTCTTCTACACTGAATTTTATTGAAGGCCCATCTAATCCGTGTCACCCCAAAATCTCTACTCTTTCTATATTCATAGTTTGTCTTCTGCCTCCAAGCCGTTAGCAAAGCCCTGAGTGGATTCACAACAAAAAGTAACATATTACCATAAGCTAGGAAGGGATTTTCGAAGAATTGTGCTACCAGCTGATAAAGGATTTGGGAGACTGTAAATCTTGCATTATTTATGTAATACACTGTATATGAGAAGCTGGGCTAACACGGGTGTATGCCATTAGGAAATCTTTGCTTTTAGGTAAATCCAACAACTAAGAAAAACTCGGCTATTAAGTTGCTCCAGCCACCAGCCATGGTCTGCTAGGAGCAGCAGTAGCACGAAGCCCACAGCAGAACTCTGTTACCTCTGAGTGAAAAAGAGAAACTAAAATCTTAATCCTGCGATTAAATTTCTGCAGAAAGAGCCTTGAATCTATGCAAACTTTCAGTGCCATTAATATTACAGCTTGTAGCAATTGGACAGATCAATACAAAGCAAAAGGCACTACACAACGGAGATGCCACGACAAAAGGACCAGCACAACAGATAGGCACTACAAAGGAAGGAAAGAAGTTTTTGCTCACCCATATTGGAAGATTCTAGGTTCGCAGGGGAAAGCTTCACCAAGGAGGGATCTCCAGAAAGAGACCCTTCCCCAGTGGCAGTCAGGCCTTAAATGAGGTCTAAGAGGTGCAGCCAGGCTCCACCCCTTCTGGTCAGAGCACAATTGCCTTCACCTGTGCTCCTGGGCTGACCGGCTCCTTTTCCCAGGTGCTCAATCAGTGGTTCAGGCTGTGACTCAACAGCTCCCATACATAGTTGGACAAAAGGGACAGTGTATATATATATATATATGTATATATATATATATATATATATATATATATATATATATTTTTTTTTTTTTTTTTCAGAGGGCAAACAGAGATGTTTGTTCTGTAGTGCGATCAGCCTATCCCTTCTGGAGGAAGGTTGCTCTCCTACAGGAATGGAAAATTGTATTTATCTACCTAAAGGGAGGAAAAAGCAAATACTTGATGGGAAGAGGACACGAACAGCCTTTTATATAGACAAGAAACAATTTCAAACAGAGGCATTCTTTAATCATTAGCTACAGGTGCAGTATACAAAAGGAAACATTTCTTACCAACTTATTATCCTTGATTCTGATCTAAAGCAACACATGCTGGAAAATAAGTACTAAAATAAAATGCAAGAATCTCCCCTGCCCTCAAACCTGGAAGTTAAAGAAGATAAATCTTTGGGAAACTGAAAATGGGAGCAGGTAGCAGCTTCTTTAATACGAGCCTGTTGAAATTCAAAGAAATTCATCTCAGAGAACAGAAATCCCCTTTAGGAAAAAAAGGATTTATGCCTGTACTAGTTAGGAGAAACTAAGAGCACCACTGAACAACAGAAGAGGAAAAAACAACTCAGAGCACCACAGGGGCTTCTGAAATTTCTGAACTTTCATGTATTTTTGGCGGCAGAAATTGTTTGTCTGTGAAAATAGGGCACAGCAAATAACACAGCACAACACCAATTGCTTGGCACTGTTTACGCACTCCCTGGGTAGAGTTCTCTCATATCCTTCTAGAGCCCTTTACTAATTTCATATACATGCTAAGCCACAAAGAAACCAAGGAAGAAATCCGTATTTTTTTCTGCTGTTTTGTATGTTAGAAATATTGGAGTGTGGATTTTCTTTTTATGGTATTTACAGCATCTCGAAATTCCCTGAAAGCTAAGCCAGGCAAAGAAAAAAACAAACACGAGCTTTGATTCTCCTTTTTACTTGCACTGATAAAACAAGAAGTGTAATTTCTTTGACTCAGACAAATTATTCCTTATTTACATTGGCATAGAATGAAGTTCTATAAACTGTGAAACTATGGAAGCATACTACAATTCTACAAATCATCAGAAGAATCTGTATTGACAAATATTTATAAAAGAACTCAACAGCCCGGGACAACCGTATCTTCAAAAACTGAGAAGAAATGCAGAACTTGGGACAGTGCTAAGTTTTGTTTCTTTTTTCATAGCTAGAATTCTCGAAGTCCAACAAAACTGTGCAACAACACCGATGGTGTAACAGGGACAGAGCTGGCCCCTTGCCCTTCCCTGCTCTGGACACAGCTGTACAGATACAGACACAGTATGCTTTGATGTAAATCACAATGCATACCAATTTATTATCCAATAGTCTATTACCCAGAAGGTATAGTTTCATGGAAAGCAGAACTAGACTGGAAAAAGGTTCTCAACAGAGCAGTTTTCTCAGGAAATGCCATTCACTAAACCCACAATATTTTGCCCCAGGTTTCTCTCCCTGGGATTCACACATTTCTGATTGAATTCCTGACAGACTGTTGGAGAGCCCAGTTCTTTCACATGGTGTCACGCCTGGGAAAGAGCTAAACATGCACTCACACGTTCACTGCAATAGAGCTGACAGATTCGGGTTATCTGCGCCACAGTGCCAAACTTCACATCAGGGATTTGTCAAGAAGGCTGAGGACTTTTAGCCTTTTAGCCTTACAACAGAGCGAGGTCAACGTTGGATATTCACAGGTAGGTAAATTATTAAAAAACATTTATTTTATATCTGCTGAGAGCTTAGAAATAAACCTGCATAACACATTTTTATGTTACAGTGCACATGTGCTAAGTTATTTATATAAGAAAATCCTGAAGTAAGACACAGCAAACTGAGAGAAACTGAGACTTCTCACAAACAGTAAAATCTGCAAATAACAAAAACCTATTTTAAGACCAGCAATAAGGTGAGGAATTCTTTCTTTCCGCACGCATTCAGTTCAGGTGATTCAGGGCCTGAGCTTCAGCAGCACCTAGAAAACCTAGAAAAACATAGCCGTGGCCAAAGCTTCGAAGTTTAGACTTAAAGGCACAAGCCTGGATGTCCCACCCTAAAAAGTGCCCTGCTACAAGTGCAGCAAAGCCCAGAGATTGTGAAACCTGAGTGCCAATGATGTATCGGAAGAGTCTTATAGATGCATCACATTACAATAGGTAAATCAAGTATGACCTAAGCCATATTACTGGATATTCAAAAACTCTTGTGTATAATTTGGAAGTGGGGTGAGCAGCCTGATTGCTGCAGCTCTGTTTTCCCCTGGAGAACCCGCTCCTGTGCCTGATTTAATGGTTACCAACCCTGATCACAGCAGGGTGCTTGGAACCAGATGATCTCTGAGGTCTCTTTTATCTCAAGCCATTCTGTCCTTTTTTTGTGAGCATATTCACCTGTATTACATAAACAATTATCCTTTTTAAACAACAGGAAGCAATTACAGAGAAAGAAAATTGAACCCCATCAAGCTGTCCACGCTGAGAACTTCAGTGACCTTCTAAAAATGCTCACTGATTTTATTGGAAAGCTTTTGAATAAATCATCCCTAGCACAGAGCTGTAAGCTCAGCTGCGCCACCAGCAGCCACACATGCCTTCTCCTAGCAGGAGGTGGCAGTGACAATGCAGCACCTGCCCAGTGTTCACTGGGTGCATTAACACCTGTGAAGCGTTCCCAGAGTTCAGCCACACACATTTTACTCTAAGGTTTGCAGATAACATCCAGTATAAAATATCCTGTTTCAAGAGTGAGTGTAGTTGTCTTTCTGTAATCGTGGCCTTTTCGTTAACGGTACTTAGCATCACGATACTGCCTTCATCTTAATTTGATACAGTTGGAGCATTGGGCACTTTTGTCAACTACTCAGCTTCTTGCAAAATTTGGGGGTTTACAAGTAGTGTCTTCCTCTGTATTGTTTGTACTTCTTGGTATATTCTGTTCTTCTAACTCTATTTGCTTCTCTATTGGGAAACCTTTGGGACTACAAATAACTGAAGGTATTATCTTTTGTAAGAGCACACCTTAGCCGCTGATGGGGGGAAAAACATATCCTGTCTAGAGACTAACTACATTTCTTTTTTCCTGTTTTCTTAGAGCTAAATTCTAAAATAAAGCTTTTTAAAATGCCATTTCTACTACAGGCTGGAAACACGATTGTACCTGTTCCAAATTGTAAAGTGTTCTCACACAAGAGGAAACCCCCAAAAAATAATCTTTACTAAACCCATTTTTAGAGAATAACTACTCAAATGAAAACTTCCAGCATTTAAATTATACAGACAGCTGTCAGGGTGCAGCTTCCAGATTACATTGTTAGCGCTGTACATCAGGTCTCATTTCACACACAGCTACATCACTGTGCTCTTACTGCATCAGCACAGAAACATGGGACCCTACAGCTTTATAAGATAAATTGTTAAAATCAAATGCTAATTTTGCTTTCTGTTCTCCATAGCCATGACAAAGATTTAAATACGTTATTTCGTGCATGAAAAGGCGGGATAGTAGTTCTTTTCATTCTCTTTGACCAAATACTGCAGGAATCCAACAACAGCAACAAATTCATCAAAATCCTCCTTCTCATCATCATCATTTTCTAGTAGGTGTCACTGATTTGGCCCAGCACTCAAGCTCCTTGATTTTCCATGTGAGCTGACACACCAGATGGCCCCAGATTTATCCTGTGCTTTAGATCTGCCCTTGCCCGAAGCCATCTCTACTGCTCATCCTTTGTGCTTACTCTCTGTAAACAAACAAGCAGTGACTCTGAAGAAAGCAAATTTCCAGTATGATTCTTGTAAATGCATGCCAAGTCATACATACAGCAATGCTTGACTTCCACACATACATATCAGTATATGATCAGTGCTACCTACTGTGACATGAAAACGTGCTGCTTTAAATGCATAGCGCAGACAAAAAGCATTGCTGCGTTTTGCAGAAGGAGCCTTGTCCACACAGCTCCTTATGGGAACAAAAATTAGACCTCTGCCATTTGACTTTACAATATTTGCTAACGATGGCTACTCCCTACAAAACACAGTGCTAGAAGGCAATGAAGCTTTGCCTGTGGGAAAGCATGTTTGGGGAGAAAGATACAGGAGTAACCCCAGTCATTTTGCAGCCTAGGCGTGTTCCTCTGCGTGCCTTCCACCCACAATTCCACCCGCTCCAGTGCTGCTCTGAGAGGATGACTGTTCCTTGCCTTTCTTCCTCTCCTTATTTCACCCTCAGACTTTCTTATACCCAGCCCATTTTGCAAGGATGCTGGAGCGGTGCATTGTAATGACAAAGGTACAGTTTGAAACTACTTGTAACAGTTGTTAGCGGCTCACAGACTGAGAAAAGAGCCTTAGAGAAATCACCACATGTTTGAAATACTGTTTATAATGTCCTGTCAGCTGCTATGATAATTCCTGTGCTTGTAAATATATCTTTTCCTAGCAAACCCTTGTGAATCATTTGAGAAGCAGTTCTACATCTCATTAGCAAATTCCTATTTATGCAATGAACATTTTGAAATAAAGATTGATAGTTCTTGACAGACAAGGATGAAGATCTGCTAGATCGGTATGACACTAAGTATTCAAAAGTTACTCTAAAACATTAATAATTCAACCTCCACTTCAGCATGGTAAGAACCTGACAGAAAATATTAAGATGTGTTTGCTCCTGAACTTTGCCAAATCACTTAATTTCAGAAACTGCGATGAAAATTCTACGCAAACTCCATATCTCTGCTCTCTTCTTGTATCACACATCAGTGGATATAATTGATTTGGTCTTAGCACTGCACATTTGACTTTGTGTTACAGGTTGTTCTGAGCGAGCTATGAGCATCCACATGTAGAATGCACAGGTAGAAAGCTACTTGTTCTTTAAAATGCTGTCTTGAGCTGGCTTTGAATGAGATAATTCTCTCTCTTTACTATAATGTTTTCTTGGAACATCTGAGGCATGCATATGTACTAGTTCCAGTTTTTCACAGAGTTAACATTCCTTTCCCACTGAATGTTACTTAGAAACGTTCATTTATTTCCTCGCATGATGAAGATACAGAACCCAGCCAGTCTTTCTCTAATAGTATAGGTTAATGTGAGGAAGAAATGGTTGGCTCAAGCAAAACATGCCAAACAAGCCCTCATGAAGCCAGTGCAAAAACAAACTTTAAGGATGAAATTTCTCTCTTCAGACAGGACAATACTAGAGGCAAAACTGGATACAACAGCAGAGGTTCCTCTCAAAAGCACCTCTCTTGCAATACTAATATTTGCCATCAAGGTAAAAAAGATGTTACAGTAGAAGGGTTGGGGGGAAATGATACAGAGAATGATTTGAGAGGTACAATTTGTACCTCAGCACAAACTTGAGAAGTACTCTGTGAATATGGCTACACCCCAGTGGATGGGGCTGCCATTTATAGCCAGTTTTACTCGCTTCCTAAGAAGAAAGCTAATTATTCTCCTAGTCATGGAACTTCTCCTGCGTTGCTGCAAGTACTGTCTTTTGTAGGACAACCAAAGCTATTAGCAAGATCAGCTATAATTCTGCTGTATTCTTACCTAGATTTAAAAAACAAAAAAATTAAATAAAGACTTAAAAAAATGTATGTCATGCATAGAAAATCATAAAGGAAATATAAAAACTATGCAACAGAAGGATGAGCTGACAAACCTTAGAAATCAAAACCAGCTATGAATAAAGTTTTCAGAGCAAGGAAATGAAACCAATAAAGCCTCCTCCAGGTGTATAAAGTGGAACAAAACTGACAAGAGAAGACATTAGACCATGGCAGTATATTAGAAGAAACTTAATAAAGAAGGAAGATAATATAGCCCCAAAATTAAATGAGGTCCCTGTAGTGTTTGCGAGAGGAACTAGAATTGGAAAGCAAGCAATAAACAGCACACTTGAATTTTTCAGAAAGTATTATGCCTAAAGGCCATCAGGTTAATGTTCAGATTTTATGAAAAAATGTGCATACACCAGAGGGTTGGAGCACACATCAGATGTCTTCACACTGACTGAAGCCTGTTTGGAGTGGGGGGGGCCTCTCTCTGACTTAAAACTCATTCAAATGCTCCATGGCAAGATGAGATGCAAGGAAGTATAAACTGTTTCCTAATTTAATTTACATTTTCGTCATTCTCTTTGGCAAGAAAAATCTCCTGCTTTTAGAAAGTCCTGCTACACAAAGATGTTTTTCATGGGGCTTTCCCCTCTGTGACTGCAGGGATGCTGCAGGGCCCGGAGGAGCCAGACAGGTCAGCTGGAAGGAGGATTCTTTTCTCATGCAAAGGTTAATGAGAGGCACCATACCGCAAAATAGTTAGAGTCGCCCGATTTTCGGGGTTTTATCTGTAAAGGGAGTGCTACCTGAACACTTCTGCCTGGATTCAATAGGCAGTCCTATTTCCTTCTATCTTATTCTCACTAAAATTACTAAGCATACACTGCATATTGTGGAATAAATCAGAGATCCACTGTCCCTGAAATCTGTGGATGTTTTCCATTGACAACTGCGAGCTTTAGATTATGGCCCCTTAAGAAGGCATTATCTATTTCAAATGACCTCTTATTATGCAGCCGAAAGCAGTTTGAGATAAGACATTTTTGGAGCTGATAAAAAGCCTCCAGAGCAGCGGTTCTTAAAATTAGAGTTGCAGCCTCAGGGTGGGGTGGGAAGAGGTTTTCTGCAGGGTCACAACATATCCTACAAACTTAAGATCTCATTGTAAAGGAAATTAGTTCTAGCTCTTCTGGCAACAAAGATAACCTTCAGAATGTAAATATCTGAAGCAGTTTGGTTTATTGAATATACAATAGCAGGGAATACCCAGCTTGTGATCCTTTCTTACAAAAAGGGTGAATTTATTCTTTTCTGATTCAATAAATACAAAAAAAAATTTTTTTGATTGCTGAACACAGGTGTTGTACAGTCAATGAGGATGTAGGGGTAAACCATTGCAGCTGGATTTCTATTGTTGAAACAGCACCAAAGTTTCTGCTACAACTCAGAATGCAGATAAACCATGAATAGTTATAGGGAGGGGACAGCTTGAACTTTGAGCTGCTTAAAGGTTAGAGTCAGTTTCAAATACCCTGGTTGATTAGAAAAAAAATTAAGAAAAATTAGAAACTGGCACTATTTTTTAAAAAGCTGTAATGTAGAGAGCACTGAAATAATCACAGAATATACTCATAGGAAAGGAAGGGTTCAGTGAAAACTGAAAGGCAAAAAAACCCCAACAACTCAGATAACATACTCCTTCACCAAAATCAGGCATGTATTCATCCATGAATACCCCAATACCAAGGACAACATTTCACTGCTCGTAGAAATTCTTTACAATAACCAGCAATGCACTTCAGAGGCTGAACTCCATAAGCACTTACCAGTATATATGGCTAAAACTGAAGGGCTGTAATTTCAATCAGAAGCTCAAAGGGTACACATAAGTTGCTTCAAAAGTAAATTCCTATTGTAGTGCCCATGGAAACTACAATAGATACAAAGAGCACAATAACACTATTTGGTAGAGCAAATTCTCAGCCACAAAACACAAAGCTGTCATGTAGGGGAAAGAAAAAATATACATGAAGGAACGAGCAGACTTGATCAGTGCCCAAAACACTGAACAACATGCTCTGATTCCAGTTATTGACATCAGATGAGCATTTGGTCCAGTATCAGGAAACTGAGCTGCTGCAATAAAACAAATAAAAGAATTTAGGGGAACACTAGCATGGCTTCAAAGAAACACGAGAAAGAATAAATAGTAATTGAGAAAAGGAAAAGGGAACAAACCTGAAAACAATTGGTCTTTCCCTGCTTTGTAGATTTTCCAAGAATAAACCTATTTAAGGAATAAAATTATTGCAAATCTGTCCCCCCGGTTACTGTAGTGATAATGAAAGCCATTAAAATGAATATTTGATAAATGAATAAATGAATAAAAATGAAGGGAATAAATGAATGGTAAATGAATATAAATACTAAAATGGTGAAAATTAAATGAATAATTCCCTTAAATGAATAAATCCACTGTGCTTCAGTTTGTTAGGGCTCTGTACAGATTAAATTCCTCTTCAATGGCATCTTGAAAGGAAGTTACATTGTGCCACAAGTATATATGTATATATATACATATATATGTATGTATGCACTGGGGGTTGCCAGCATAATGGAAAGTAAACAACTTTGTGTGTTGTTGCTCAGTTTCTTCCACACATGCTAAAAACAAGAACTATTTCACTGACTTCAGAGTTAGTGTGGCTAGCGGCTGTTGCAGAAGCAGCAGTATCTCAGTTTTTACCTGAACTGTTTAATTCTCTTATGGATGGATGTGCATTCCCTTTACTATTATTTATTAAACATTGCTATTTTCAGGCAGCACACAGTCTAGAAATCAAAACAAAAGAGTTGAAGAGAAGATAGAAAGGTTGTTGCATGTACCAGCAGCTCTAAGTGTAAAGAGGAAAAACTAATTGAGTGGGCAATTATTCAATGTACAAGGGAAGAAATACTTCAAACTGGAGGTCAGAGCTATACAGATTACCCACAGGAGAGAAAGAATTGGCATACAGGGCTGGATGAGTTGTTGGAAGATAGAATTATATGACCAAGGGAAATACTTTTCAGAAATGAACATTATCAAACTAAAAAAGAAAACTGACTGAGAAAATCAGCCTCTGCAAGACTCAATCTGCAGTCGTTACCTAACCCAAGTCCCAGTCATTTTAATTGGAACTGTCACCCAGAAACATACACTCCACCTCCTTTCATTCCATTACCACCAGCGCCTGTGTGCAGCTGTTTCCTTATTTCCTTAAGTATTACCTTCACATATTTCCAGGGCAACTTCCTGCTAAGAGCTGAATGTACAAGTCTGGCCACAAATGCTGCAGGATATTCTGAGAGAAGCTTGTCTGCTGTTACTTAGGGAGAAAAAAGGATGGGAGCTTTTACCATGTTTAGCTGCAGAAAAAGAAGCTGTCCTTCTGCTGTACAATATGTTCTCTTTCTTCTGCTGTTACATTTTGAGTGCCCTGCAGTAGCCCAGGTCTCAGTTACTGAGCAGCCTAACTGTCAGTGCAAACACAGCTGCACCGTATAACTAGTAAATACCCCCTGAAATTCCTTAATAGGCAAAACACAGAATTCCTTCAATTCCTTTGACTTAAGCACCACTTTTAGTCTATTAACAATCCAACGCTCTCTCTCACTCTGTAAACCAAACTTAATCTGAATTCTGCTCCTAAGTCATTTAAGTCTCAAAATAACGCCGCATACCTTGAAGCCTGAAAGAATGTACAAAAATCAGTCCCATTTTGAACTACTGCTGCATATTTTACTTCAATTCTCCTCTCATCCTTTGGAGAAGATGCAGTAAACATCCCGGATGCCTGGAAAAGAGCCAAACCCCTCATGTGCTTCTAATATAACTGCACCTTGCTTTCCGATTAGCTCTGCACAGCTGCTGTTTGGGCACTGAAGTCATTGATTCTTAAGCAGGCCTCGTTGGGAAATTAAGCTTGTCTTTTTGGTAACTACTAGGTTAAAACTGAAAGCCTAAGTCAACAAAAAGACTCATAATGAAGTTGCAGTAATTTGAAATAGAGCTTCTTATTTCAGAAAGGTGTTTGTTTGTTTGTTTGCATTACTCTTTCTTTAACATCTTAAACTTTGTCACCCAACAAAAGCATTTTGGTAATACCCACTTATTTGATATCTTCTGTAAGTTCTGTACCCTCGTCCTGAAAAGAATGATTATAACATCTATGTTTTTACATCATAATGAAAACAAGTTCAACTAAGAAAAATCTCCATAAAAATGACTGATCATCGTAAGATGGGTTCTTATTCCCCACTGAACACAGAAAGAGCCAAGACCTGCATCACAGTATCTCCTAGACTTGATATTTAAGATGAAATTACTAGATTAAAATAAGCAGACACCAATGAAGCTAGAACAAGTAGGCCACCCACAATCCATCAAGATTGGCAGGCCTTGCCATTTCCTTATTCTGAAATCAGGACCTAGTCAGTAAATATTAGGCATTCAGCAACCTGCTTCTCCTTCCCTCTACTTACCTATCTATTGTTTTAATGAATTTCCAGAGCTGAAATTACACTGCAAGAATGCCTGTTAGCGTAATATCCTCAGTTTCATTTGGCTGGCTAATTTGCTTTTGAATCAACAGCTGAGAAAGGCATTTTAATATTTTTAATTGTCTGAACAACACCAGAAAACTTTGTTGTTGCTGTTGTTATCTTTATTACGATTCTATCCTCTGCCATTCCCCAAAACCTGTTGATATCCCTCAAACATTCAACTGGGTAAGTTAAAACAAGATTGATTAGCAAGAAATACTGGAATACAAAGCACTTTGTGATCTTATTTACTCATTCAATGCCAAAAAGCCATTTTATGCTCCTCATTCCCCTTTATAGCTATTGACTGAAATGTTGCATCAGTACCAATTACAGGGATTTGCAATGGTAAGAATGGTGGAGAAGCAAGGAATGAGATTTCATGATCACATCAAAGCCATAAATATTGTCATTGTTGCTGTTCTAATGTCCCTTAAGCTTTATTTAATGGTTAACTGATTGCTAAGAAATCTTACAGATTTATTTAATTTTTAAGCATGGGACCTTGTTAGTTTTTTGCAAGGGCTTTCTTTTTAACAACAAAGTTATGTATTATGTGGCATGAATCATAAAGCAGTTGTCATGGAGATACTGTTAATGCAGGAGACTATATGCTATGTGCTCTGAAAACCATGAAGCATATCTGTTTGCAAGTACCTTTTCTGAAAGCCTGGCAACTGGTGGTTAGGATAGTACCTGGGTAGTTCACTGGACCATGCTTGAGTACAGCAATGATATACCCAGGTAGCTCTCACTTTACCCCTGCACAGACAGAACTGGATTTTTTGTGGTATTCTGAGATAGAAAAGAACAAATTGAAATATAACGAACAGCTCTGATGCTTATGGCTTATCAAAGAAATGTAGAAACTACAAAGAACTGAAATAGGTAATATTAAAAGCTAGAGACCAATGATTTTTTGTTGTTCCTTTGATAGATCAGTATTAATTCATTTATTAAAAAAAAAAAAAAAACATACAAAAGAGATCTTAATGAACCAGTGCCTGCAATCTGGTGCCTCAAGATTTGCTTACCTCTGTAAGATTTTGGTAAATACGTTACAGAACTGTTTCCCTCTGTTTGCACAGCTGTGAAATGGGGACATTTATGCCTAATTATCTTTATAAACTGCTTTAGAGGTCTAAAATTGAGAACGCCAGTTAGATGCTAGAAGAAATACCTTCATCCCAAACATTTTTCCAAAGCTACTATTTGCCCATCGTTCTTAATAGCTGCACTTTACTTGTATATACAGTTATATTAGTCTTAAGTAACTGCTATTCTTGGAGCCTAATATTCTACCCCTAGCAGTCACTTTGATCATGCTTTGCATGCATGCTACCAAACAGAACCAGACGATAGCTAGACTTGTTTTGTAAACAGTATTTGACCAATCTGTAAAAGTGGTTTTGAAATAAGTTTTACATTATTACAGAATCTCCTAACAGCAAAATATCATTACTTTTATCTTTTCGAGTAGCACCTCTAAGAGATACTAGCCTTTCTGCCAAAGAAAACGTGAAGACAGAGCCTTACTGGAAATTGCCAAGCAGGTCTTGCATTAAGCATCAAGTTCACTATTTCATATTTTCATAAATATGCAGAAAATCATGATGCCTTGCAAAATGAAGCTTAAGAGACCAGTTCATGAAAATATTATATGCTCCATTTACTCTGGCCTCCTATGTACTTTATTTTTTATTAACTCACTTATCCTTTATATTAGAGAGATGGTATCCTGCATATGCGACCCAGAAGGGTGGGCAGCAGAATGGGGAGGGCGTAGCCATAAGCAGACACTACATTTCCAGTGCAGAAAGTGCATTCAGAAATTCACCCCACATTAGAAAAGAAATGAACCACACAGGGTTCTGTTGCTGTTTTGAATGGTCTTTTTTAGTCTAGATAATTGAACAAAACTGAAAAGGAAGCGGGGGCAGGGACACAATCTTTTGTGATGGCTTTTGTGGACTGTGACATGATCTACACACCCCAACCCATTTGTTTTATTGCAGAATAGATTATGTACTTCCCCAGTATTTTCCCTTATTTTAGTGCAACTACTCCATGATTTTTGCTGCACTTTTCCTCTTGAGGACAACTTCTGTCAAAATTTTACAGGCAACTAATTATGACCTCATTGCTTTGATGGGTTACAATCACCAGATAAAAAAAAATCTGCAAGAAAATACCTGTGGATGCGGTCAAACAAGGAAGAGTTGTCTATCTGGCATAGACTGCATTTTCTTTGCCTCATGACCACTGCATAGCATAGCTGATTTCTTTTCCCCGCAGTGCTGTCATGTTATGTTCTGTGGTTTCGTCATGAACTTGAATGGAAGTGAGAACTCAACATATTATTACAGCTTCTCACGCAAATCTACAGATAAAGGTCTCACACATCAGCTGAAATATTCTACTCTTTGATGTGTCCTTACGGAAAAGTCAACAAATACTGTGACAAAGTAGATATTTTATCTCTTAACTGTTCACGCTACAAAGCGTTACTTGGAAGTCATTCATCTTTCTGTATCATTTACAGCAAGATGATTAATTCTCACAAAAAACCCAGATGATGTCATATTATCCATGTTTAGGTGTGCTCTTGAGGGTATTATTCTATTTCTGCTCTGAAGTGAGCCAGGTCTTAAATTAGAGAGCAGGACACACGTTACGATGTTTGAGTTTTATCTTAACCATGGGATGTGGATTATTTTCATAGTCTTAAATGAAGTTTAACGTCTCTGGTTTCAGACTGCTGTTTGCCAATTTCAGACATAAAGACTCCAAGAAGGTCACAGCAAGTAAGAAGGAGGATTTAGTAAGTCTCAGTCCTTCTCTATTCTGTACTCTGCTTCTCATGATGGCCAACAGATTATGGATCAAATTGATCAAGAAGCTTGGGAGGAACCTTGGGAGGAGCTCTATAAAATGTAGGGAGATTAAATGTGATCACAGAACAGCAAAGCACATCTTTATCATCCAATATCATACTACAGTTTAATACTCCAATACAATCTTTGCATCATTCATTCTGTTAGAACATGGCTTATGATTTCATTGCAGAGCAATAAGAGAAATATTGTTCTTTAGGTGTTAGAACAAAAGCTGGACAAAATCAGATGCAGAGAAAGATATTGAATATGCTGTTACTACAGTTTTAAGCACTGGGCTGTTGCACACCTTATTTGCAGCAGCAGAAAGAATTACACTAATTTTAACAAATTTCATTATATTGGTAACACCTCATGCAGATGAAGATGCAGTGCTCCGGAAACAGCAGTTAAAAACAAAGTATTAGGCAAAGTTTACCACTGAGGATGAGTCCTTGTCTAAGTCCTGTACGGTGTAGTTGGTTTGTAGTTGGTCTGTCACAAAGGATATGCACAGAACCGGAAAGGCATTAAAGTCATTCCTACCACGTGACAGTGAGGAGAGAATCATGGTAGTTGTTTCTATTGTGGAGCAGAAAATGGGAATGTGTGAGTCTGTAGAGACATTAAAGTAATCATTAATCCTTTTCTACTTGTCAATCAAAAGTGTTGTACTCAAGGGGTAAGAATATGTTTGACTGAAAACAAGCTTTTAGTAAAATAGATTTGGCAGATGCATATTTGCAGATGCTCATGAAGGATGAATCATGACATTTTCTGACAACAGACACACCAAAATGTCTGTTTTGCTACTCTGTTTCCCTTTGGGTATTACATCAGCTACATATATTGTATATGTGTGTGTTTGCGTATAAATCAATCAAGTTTTAATGAAGAAAATTATTTGCTGTCTATGCTAAGACACAACACTACCACAACAGTCACAAGAAAACAGTGAAGTGAAAAACATCTAAAACACTTGAATAGATTATTCAGCAAGGCTACAGATTGCGGTCAATACAACAGCACAGAGAAATTATCTATTATCGTTAGATTTTCATAGAAGACTTCAGGATGCCTTTGAAGCTGAACGGTGTTACAGTGCAAGGTCCTGCAGGCGTTCATCAAGCCTGACCTGGTGCAAAACCACACCATCAAATCAGCAGTAGTGAGAATCACACAGACCTTCCAAACACAGAGGCCACTAATATAAGAAAGTTACAAATAAACGTGACATCAAAGGATTCAGTCTGTGGCACTGAGCTTTAGAATTCCTTTGTACGTTCTTAATGATTTTCCTTAAAACTAAATTTAGAAGCAGCAATTAGTCCTTTAAAATGGATTTTGAAGCAAGTAACAGTAATTAATCATAGTAAATTTTTATTAACATCCATTCTGCTTGAGCACATTAGTTACATTTGACCAAACAATATCTCCCAGATAGTATTCAGCCTTGTCATGAAGAAACCAACAAAGGCTATTTGTCTTGACTGTGTCCTTCAACAGCTGATTATGTTTTTGAAGACATTTTACCTTAATTTTAATTTTCTAATGTTCATTTTCCAGAGGATATTGCCATCACATTCACTTTCCCCCCAACTAGTAGGAAAGATTAGAGATAATTACTACAATCAATAGGAAGCATACTTGGAATAATGTTAATGCCTTGGGTTGGGGAGTGAGTATTATGGCAGATTATGCTGGCAGGCCATCATTCATTGTTTTTATTTCCAACAGTCTGGGCAATCATTGTTTTTGCAGATGTAATCAAGCTGCAGTGCAGGATCCTGATCCTGGCTAAGGATGTTTATTTGTTATTAAGTGTAATATATTGAAAGCTGTAGCAGTGCTGATGGGTCAGACCAGATGCCTTCCATCATGAGTTACTGAGATGCATTTCTTCAAAAAAGCTCATAGATGAAATGTTTTCAGCTGGCTGAGATTAATAAAGATAGCTCCCTCGTCATCTCAAGGAATGGAGCCAATAATGAGTAACAGAAATAATATCATAAATCATTCTTTATAAGTTTGAACTGCCTACTATTCACTAAAATGCCTTTCATGGTGAATTTGCATGCTCTTACTTGTTGAATGACAATAAGAAAGCAAGGAAGGTCACTGGGGACACAATAAGGTAAAATATTGCTACGTACTACTGCACTGGACAGCTGGGATTGATTTACAGTGCCCAGCAATCTCTTCTATAAGTTCAAGAGGTGTGGACAGTATTAAAGTCTAATCATATAGAGAATCAATATGAATTCCTGGGATTCCAGTTGTCAGCTTAAAAAAAACCTATATAGTCCTAAAATAAACCAGTGTACATATGTGCATTATTGCTGCTTCTTATATTAATATGTAGAGGTAGGTTTTGCTCACAAGATGGCAGTGTTGGTTACTGCACACCACTTCACTGTGCCTTCCTCCAGCAAAAGTTCCCTATATTGCTACCCAGGGTGGAATTCCCTGAAGAATTGCATCTCTGCACCTGCTTACCTGCTTTTACTATCCACAAAGTAGATCTGACCCATCACATTACTTGTAAGCTGCCATAAACCTTTACAGTGTGGTATACAACACTTGCCGAAATCTGTGAATATCCAAATTTCCAAACAAGGTGAATTCCTGTTTTCCATCTTACATTAAATTCCACGTCAACAGAAAACATTTTTCTTCATCCTTATCGTAATGCTATAACGTGATGGAAAGTACAGCAAAGAGTGGCAAAGTCTTTTACTGCAGCAAATGAGAACAACCCCAAACACAGCAGCCATAGAGACAGAAATGAAACGAAAGAGCTGCTTACATTTGGAAGACCTCAGATATGCAGAGATTCCCAGTGAGGTACCCCCACCTCCACTGCCTTAAATGAGGGCTGGGAAGGGGTACATCCTGGCTCCACCCCTTCCAGTCACTCCAGTACATTGCATGCACCTGAGCTCCCTGGGTTGGCCCTGCCTTCCCACCAGGTGCTCCATCACTGCTTCAGGCTGTGACTCAGCATTCCCACTACACTTACAGATGGCTGCTGCCCTGTGGTGAGCAGGGATGATCTCAAAACTGGTTGAACTCTGTAGAATTTCCCTTAATAGCCAGAAGTTCTATATGATTAACACAAGAGATTATCAGTAGCCACATGCAATGCAGATGTGCTCAAGTAGTTTTCAAAGTCCTACACAAGCAATATTCAGATCCAGAATGACTTTTATTCTGAACCCAAGATCTTACAGTCTCCTTTTACAGACTCACAACAGATGAGAACTGAAGCATTTTCTGTCCAACCTCAGCAATGCTTTTTACCTATCAATAGAGTCACGATATTCAGTCTAAGAAGACATCTAACCAGCTCTTCTTCAGAGGCCAAAAGTTCATCATTGCCACTGAATGCCATGTTTTGGAGAATTTCTTAAAATGAAGAAATGTCTAGACTTGAATATTCAAGTCCAGAATAAGAAATGAGGATTTTTTTTATATAGATTGACAACTAAGAGAAAATAAAGTATTGGGAAAAGGGGAATTACACAGTTTTTAGTAGTGAGTGGTGCCTAAGTGAAGTGCAAAGCAGTAACAGAATGAAATGGCATGCCAGAAGTCAGGCAGAGATACAAACTTGAGCTGCCAAGCCAAGATAACGGAGCTGCTGGCTGCAGGTGTTGCTCTGACCGGCTACAGCCAGCAGAGCATTCAGAAACACCCAATACAAACTGAGGAAAACTGACAGATCCCCATAATGTAAAAAAAGGGCTGCAAGAACAATGTTCCCTTCAAGACGAGCATTAAAGATTCTTTTATTTACCTGCTGCAAAACAGAAAAATGCTTACTTGTGCATTCCCACTGATCTGTCTCCAATAATGAAAGTGATTTTTAAGTAAATTAAATTTGCAGTGTTTACTCTTGAGCACCACTTGCAAGATGAAACTTTTCTTTAAGAGCTGCTGTGTATCCAATGAAATAACATTTGCTCTGGACACTAACAAAAACAGTTAACATTACAGGGATAGTAAGGCTTCCACTTGAGAACCAAGAGCAAGAAAATACAAAGTCATTGTCAAAGCGACTGCACTTGCAATGCAATCAGTTCTGACTGCACCTAGAGCTTTGGGTCAGCTATGTTTGGTGTAATATAACATGACATAAAAAAAACAGAGTTATAATCCTAAACTTGCAATTCCCAGCCTTGCATGGGGAGTTAAATATTTACTGCTAACTTCAGTGATGAGTCTCTGTTAATTTTTCACCTACACGATACACATTTTTGAGACAAGACAGATGGATTTTTGAAGGGTGGACAAGTTGTTTGAAAGCTAAGGCTTCTCACTGTGGTGACCAGGTGGCTGAAAAAAAAGGCATTCATGTTGTCCTTTCAACTGGCAATGGGGACTTCAGGGAGCAGAATTTTTTTTAACAGACTCAGGACAGTAGATGCCCAGTTTCCACGGCACTCTCTCCTCTCCCTTACTCCTCTAAGTTTTTTCTTGGACATTTCCTCTCCAGAAATGATTTTCAACAGGCGCAATGTGCTCAGAATCTAAGTCAATGTCTCTGACTTGGTTTTTGTCTCTTCTGTTTCCCTGCCACCTTTCTCGTCATTAAGGCTGTCAGAACATCTGCTATGCCCTCTCCTTGTGAGAATGCCAATGGATTCTGAACTTGCTTTCCCTTCCTCCTTTCCACTCACAGCATCTACACAGGCAGCTTTAGCCAAAACTGTGCTTTAGAAATTGATTTTTCAACTCCCAAACAATCTCATCTGGCCATACGAAAATATCAGGTGATGGGGAAGTGATTATTCACTATGGGACTTCTTTGTCCTCCTCTAGTTAATAATGTTAAGCACAAAGAACTAATAAATGGCACCATAACAGAACACAGATATGGTGCTGTACTATGCTAGAAAAGCCTAACCTCTCCTGAAGAACTTGCTACCATCTTGGTTTTATTGTTGTTCTTTCCCACTCCCCTGTCACTTCATTTCCTTCCTTGCACAGTCCATACCTACATCACAGCCTAAGTTCCTGCTGACATCAGTGAAGAGTCCTAAGCCTCTGCAATGGAGATTTGCAGAGTGCACTGGTGGGGGAAACCTGCCCTTGGCTGCGGCACGCATGACTCACTGCAACTGATATTTCAGATGCCCCAGATTATGACCTACTTTGCTGTATATTTCTCAGAGTGAGTGAGTAAGGCATTTCAGAGGCTGATACAAAATTACAAAAACAGCATTTTGTGTTGTAGTGAGGAAGAAATGTTTTCTTAAACATTAGATCAATTTTACAATTCCTCTATCAATGATGAAAATTCCCTAGGGTCACTGTTGAAAGTCTACTAAGATCTGAATTGATTTTCATAGGCTATAAATCAGACCCTTAGTCTTCAACTGAAATTTGAGACGCCTGTTTCCACACACAGGGGTTCATCTAACTGATGAAAGACCAAGTAGGCCTACATAAATTGCTTTATTGTTTGGCAAAATTACAGGAATTGTGGCTAATCCGTTCATTACTGGCACCAGAAGTACTGCTCTCAGCCTGTTCTGCAACCTCAGTGAGGAACAGCCCTTATAGACGGACAATCCTTTAAGCAAGTCTCTAAGTGCTTTGCTGATATATCATAGGTCCGCTGAAGTCACTGGTAGCCTTTCATTGACTTTTATGGGCTTTTCATCACATTTTGTGTGATCCAATTTTCCACATATAAAATACGTTTCTTTTCCTCCCAGCCTCCAGATCTTTTACATGCAGGTCCCGTGAGCAGGACAATCATTCCCTACCTGTGGAGGGGAAATAAGTCCTCCCATGGCATTGTGTCCAGGTCAAATGGGCCCTAATTTATGGAAACTCAGGGAGCTGTGCCATTCAGAGGCCATGCTAAAAGACCAAAATGGTTCCTCTTAACGCTTGGAATTTAACATGAGTAACAGGGATTACTGACAGTGACATACAGGGCCAGCTCTGTTTTTTACCATTACTGGAATTTCTCTGATCATATATATGTGTGTGGACTTATCCATTTAATTATCCATTTAGACTGAACCTGCCACTTAATTATCAAGTCTTGAAAGAGCTGGGACTCAGAATTTGCAGAAACTTTAAAAAAAAAAAAAAAAAAAAAAAAAAAAAAAAAAAAAAAAAAAGCAAGCATTTACACTGAAATCAATGTGAAGGCATCAGCTCTTATAGGAACTGCAAGGAAAGTTTGTGGCTTGAATCCTCTTCAGATATTTCTTAACCACTGCATGAACCTTGAAAAAGATCAGTGAGAGCTTAAGGAAATACCTTTTTATCCCTTTTAACACTGTAATACACCTGTGTTGGCCTCTTTTAAACCATGTGCTGTAATACAGTAAGAACATTCATATGAGGAAACTCATTAAGTGTTAGCACTTCATCTGTAATTTTCTTAAACAAAAAGACAATCAAAACCAAACCACAAAATACCACAGTAGTTTCTATAGGAAAAAGAATCCCATACTCAGCTGCATCCTTATTGTGCAAATGAAAGGCTGAGCTAAGAGCTGCAGAAGGAAAACACGAAATAAGAATGTTTACCATGCAAATGAGCTTCATTAATACAGAAGATACTAATCTAGACCACTCAAAAGATTCCATATGGATGCACTCTTCTATTGTGAGAAATAATATTTTGGTTTGCAACCAGCATTATACAAAGCAATTGGCAGCTCTAGGATTGTTTGTCAATATAAATGTGAGATGACAATTAGATATAAGAATTTAAAAAATCAGCCTATTTTCATCATGCTGAAATTTAAAACATGCACTTTGAAAAACATATTTTCAAGCTCCATCATCAACATGAAATGCTGATTAGACTCCTAAGTATGTATGTTTTCAATTTTTAGCATTAAACGCTAAAATTTAGCAACGTGTATTTTATATCTATTATTAAATTTCAACTGATGGTAAGAATATAATATTTTAATTGGATAGTAAAAATTCAAACATGTTAGAATAATCAATCAAAGCAAGATGGCCTCCCTGAGAAGAAATTGGAAATTTCCTTTTAAAAGCCTCTACCAAATACTTTCATGTAAAAACTGTACACTTTTATCCTAGAAGTCCATGTTTCAACAACCTCAGAGAGCAACGCTGGTAATTCTGCTCAGCTATTTTTAGTGTATTTAGGAGTCTCGTTTAATGTGGTTGCAAATCTTTACTCTGGATCAATATCAGAAATTTAAGGACATAAATTTCACAATGATTACGGAGTGACAACACACTGCAGCGATTACTTAACACTTCAATATTTTTGCAGGATGTTAGCAGCAGCCTTGCCAAGACTCGCTGAGTGAGAAGGTAAGCCTCAAAGAGGGATGAAGCAAGAGGTCTAAAATGCACTAAAGCAGTGGAAAGTCTGAAAGCGATGGCTGAGTGGAGAAATATTGGTGGTAGGTGGATGGTTGGACTGGATGACCTTGAAGATCTTTTCCAACCTTTGTGATTGTACGATTTTAATGAGCTTTGCACCAGGCAAAAAGTATATATTATCCTCGATGCAGGGTTTGTTGCAGAAACCCTGACATACCATATCTTCTTCTCAGCTCTTATTTCTGCTATATTTAGAATAGAATTTTCAGAGCATGAGTACACAGAAATGGTTTATCAGTTGCATAATCAGAATTAGGAAGAGTTTAAGACGGAAATCAGCCCCCTGGGACCGCACCACCTCTCCTGCCATTGCTGCTGCTGCTGCTAAGAAGGAAGATCTGATATCTACACTTTTAGTGCTATTTCAGTAACTATCCAGCTCAGCAGCTCTCAGACATAATGCACATTTGAAAAGCAGAAAAACGTCTGATGCATATGCTTAGATTCTGAAAATCCCATGACATTCTCACACTGCAAAGGCATTGGAAAATGGGCACTTTTGGTAAGCGAAGCCTGAAGAACTGATCTACATACACATAAAGCAAGCACAGAGAACCACCTGATCATCAGTAGTGTGGCTGCTGCCAGCCTCACAATCTTTGTTCCTCATTACCAACATAGGAAGTACTATTGAACATGCAATGCACTCTTTAAAAATTACCTCATTAAATACATATACAGGAATGATACATTCCCACACAGATTTTTATTTATTTATTTATCACGTCCTTGCAGTCTAATTTATAAAGAGAGATTTCAAAACAATGCAAATATTAACAAGGTTCTGCACTCCGTTGAACCTCCCTTCCTCCTTGTTACTAATTTCCTTTTTCTGTATATAGATACTTACAAATGAGGCAACAAAGAAAGCCAATTTGACATTTAATGTTCCACGCAGAAATCAACGACACGCTGCCAAGGAATTAATTAAGATTACAGCCACATAACAATGACACCACAAATAAATACTCATATACAGGTAACAAATTAACTTATTAATTTAACTAGTACACAGTATTAAATAACTGTATGGAAATAACAAACATTTTATATCGGCTTTAAATGTGAGCTCTGTTTTTAATACAGAGCTCCCTTCCTTGGTTGTTCAAAATAATTACATTTTAATGGGATGTTAAATTGAAATTTATTGAAGAATCTAAAACAAATTGGTTGGAAACTTCCTAAAAGCACTTCAAAAAGATCCACACACATTTTGAAGTCCTGCCATATTCATGAAAACATAAATCACAGAATAAAAGCACTGAAAGCAGTGGATGTATGTATTTTCACACATACACGTATACAGATATGTATGATGTGCACATGTATATGTGAACTGTTTTACTTCTGATCAGCAGGAAGCGTTCAGCTTTTAGCTGCCAACACGCAGCCTTCTGCTGCAGTACTTTATAAGCCAAAATCCCTCACAAGCAAGCAGCAGCTCACCCTGAGACCATCCGCTGTCCTTTTTGGGCTGCTGTGTGTGTGTCTGTGCCAGAATGAAAGCCCATCAATCCATCCTAACACTCGGGAAGGCCATGCACATCTACCCTCTACTCAGTACCATACATAAATATCTTTTCTTGCCTCTCTCTTTCAGCTGCTTCTGAGATGTAATTTCAAGGAACGGAAATGTTCTCTCTGCAGAACCTTGGCCATGGACGCACTAGCTGCAGCAGGTCTGTGCTCCTAACAGCCCACTGGTGATAATACACGCTGCCAAAATGAGGAGATCCCTCATAATGCTATGAGACATCTGGAAAAAATATTAACTGATCATTTTAGTCCCCTGGAGTTTTAATTAAAACAGATCTTGTAAGCACTGAGGTACTGGGTGTTTCTGATTTACTGATACAGTTGTTGGTAGCAGAAACTTCATCAGGGATTCATCTACAAGATTCTGTAGGATCACTCTCACTTCAGCAAAAGCCATGGCATACTCTCCAGGTACCAGTTAAAAATGGTTTTACCCTCATAGCATGTACTGCAAATGACTTAGTGGATATTTAAAGTAGTAGCTAAAAGGAAACAGGCCACAGCTAGCCCATATAAGGGAGATTTAGACTGCCCCAGTGCAAGTACTGCAGAGAAGGCTTTTCTTTAAACAACCTGTCCTATTTTATGCTTTGCGTTAAAAAATTGCTTACAAATAAATGCTTTTGAGTATCTTCAAATTGTTAATATTTGGTCCACATGCACACAGTACACTCCAAAATGTTTTCTTTCCTATGTTGCTGTAAACATACCAATTTTCAGATTTTTTTTTTTTTTTAAAGATTTTTTCATGTAAGCCACATCCAACATTTTTCAGTCTTATCAATCCATGAGTTGCCTAGGCTAGGCTTTCCCCATAATAAAATGTAGTTTAAACAAGTTAGCTGTCTTCAAGTTGAAAAAAAAAGCATAAATTATCTTTTTGATATTCCTATTGCAAGCACAGAAATCAGTTTGATTCTTATCAGTTCAGCAGAACGGGTTCATCACAAGAATAGGAAAGTATACAAACAGCAGAAACATACCATTTATCCCAAAGGCTTTTTTTTTTGTCAAAACATTCTACTGAATGATCACAAAGCATAACATAGGGTATTTAAAGGCAAATAAAATTAGGTTTTGCTTTAAAACTGCAGTTACTTTTGCTGACTCAACCCTGTCTTTATGTAATAAAATATATCTCAGCCTACATAGTAACGATATCATAATCTTTTTAATACTAAGATCACCATTTTATTGGCATTAATGAGAAGTATGTCTCTGCAGCTTTCTTACACATATATATTGTGTCCAAGAACGGCTACACACTTTAAAAGGAAGCGTAAAGACTTTAAAGTTAGCCATTACAAAGGAAATGGTATATATATTTTAAAATTATTATTATTTTCCTGACAATCTTTGTTCATAGCTATTTCATCAGCTAAAACATCAAGTACATTCCTTTATTATGATGATTTTTCCACCTAATATGCAATTTTATTATACAAACCTCCAGTAGCGTTTGTGTGTGCAACAGAACTACGTAAGTTATAGTTACAGGCCTGGTCTTTTGCTATTTGCCTGAAAAAATATCCTAGAAGGGTAGAAAAAATCCCTAAAACTTCTATCACAGAGGATGAATAACAATTTGCAAGCTACTGAACAAATTTTCAGTTGATCAATAAGGCTAAAACGATTTGTAAGTTGAGGAGATTGCCAGTAAATCTTCTTTAAGTGTTCTCCTTCATGGAGATCATGTAAGGGGAACTTTAAGAACAACAAAGGTGCTTTGCTTCCATAGCAAGGGGAAGGAACCAGTGAGCCAAGACAGGCTGATAGACTTTAGCATAATTTGCTGTTTCAGGTGAAGGAAACCAATGAGCTGGGATAGGCCTTGACATAATCCTGTGCAATAGCAGAAAGGGGCCATTAAAGCCAAGATGGGCCTTGGTATCATTTCTGCTAACCCAGCGAAAATACATTTGGCATTACTGGTGTTGAGAGGAGAGCTCACCACACTGCTGAATTAGCATAACTATAGGGCCTGAGAGTATCTATAAACTGCAGCAGAACTGCTGAATTAACAAATGGCTGATTTAACACAATAAATAGCACATAGGAAAAATAATGCAGTTACAGCATCGTTAAGACAGCTGCAGAATGAGGAGGAAAGGAACTACTCAAAAGCAGTACTGCTTTTGGAATACAGAAATGAAAATTATATACGGGATATTGAAAAGGAGAAACATGAGAGTCACTTTTGGAAAACCAGTCTCCCATGGAAACATCTGCAGGACAATGACCACAGGTGATGCACTTAGCAGCAACATTGACTGACCAGTGGGAAACTGAGGAAGCAAGGAACAGAGGCTGCGGGCTTGGAAGGGATAAAAGACAACTAAGAAAGCCACCAAGGTGAAAAATAGCTGAGCATTAAAAGCCCCAGCAGGTAGGAACCAACCACTGTGGAAGAAATCACCTTCCCCAGGGATGCAGCAGTGAGGCCCAGTGTCGGGGAGCACCGCCATGGCTGTGGGCTCTGCTGCCAGCACTGCAATGCCTGCATCGTGTGGCTGGCTGCAGCCATTGCTGCCATCGCTGCCCAGCATTAACGGCTATCGAGCATCCACTGCCAGTCTCATAATTACCTCACCATTCTAATTGTCTGTTGTTATTGATTATTTAAGGCTATCCATCTCACAGTTAGATATTGCTAAACCACAGTTGCATTTTGCACAACTGTTGAATTTCTATAAGCTATTAATAAGAGTTTTAAAGAGGTGTCTCATACACTCCGTGTAGACTCTTTGTTCACTTCATAATACATCGCCCTATCCCCTCCTCCTTTCCTAAAATGTCAAATTAAGCAAAACCATTTGGCTCTGCATCCAGAAAGTGCCTCCTTCAGATGCAACGTGAATAAAGGATGAACAGCTAAACAGGTTGTGATCGAGATTAGAGCTCACACAGAAGGCACAAAGACGGAGGAAGAATGCAAGATACAAATTGCATCAATGCAAAAGACCGAAACCGCAACTAACTTCAAAAACAAACAAACAAAAACAAACAAAACGAAAAACCAGCAAATCAGACTTGATCTTTCTGGAAAACTGACCTGCACGTCCCATCTCGACGGCGGACTCTTCCCACCCTCCCCCTCCCCTCAGCGCAGGCTGCACAAGAAAGGCTCCGCGCGCTGCTGCCCCCGCGAGGCGAGGCGTGGAGCAGCCGTTGGCTGCCGGCTGCGCGGGGGCTGCGCCGCTCGGCGGCCCGGGGCACGGCGGCCATTTTGTGGTTTCCGCCCAAACTTCAGCGGCCACTGATGCCTTTGTTTCTTTTTCTTTTTACGCAGTAAGTTATATCGTCAAAGTGCGACTCACTGTTCTGGAATAAAGCCTCGGAACGCTCAGACTGCTTCTTCCATGTTTGCACCCATTCCGATTTTCTTCAGAGTAGGAAATTTCAGCGCTGCATTAAAGATAAATCATAAAGATCAATATTTTATAGCCTGACACTTAGAAGAGTTGTACAATATTAAGCAAAATTGACACAAAGCATGTGTTTAGAACACTTGACAACACTCAATGCAGAGAAAATCCAGTTTTCTGCTGTACCTCGGTCCCTCTTATAAATCTGCTTAGCCTCTGTCACTATGAAGGAACAGGGAAAAAGAGTGGAAGAAAATGAGTGTTGTTTTTTCTTTATTTATCATTTACTTCCATTGTTGCACAACCCAGTTCTGAAATCCTGCCTCAAAGATGCTCGTTTATGACCGGCTGTTCCCCCAGTGAGCTGTATTTACTCGCTGACAGCACTCAGCAGTTGGCCCAGGCCCTTCTCACAGCCATGCAGCATAGGGCGTCAGGTGATGCTTCCAGGAAACAAGCCATTTATTTAGTCTGTGTTTAACTATTGTTGTTCCTTCCCCAAATGCTGTTGGTCAGAGGCTGTGGATGAGGCATGATCTGGGTATATGGTTTCACTGTAGAAATAGCACCAGGGCCACTGGAATCTGCTCACTGTTCTTCTCCCTGCAGAGTACCAAGTGAGAACCTAAAGTTCATTAAAACTGCAGCTTTAACTAACTTGGCTGGAAATTACTACATGGGACTTATTACATAATATATTCCTCTGATGTATATTTTACTTACCATAGATTATGAATGAATAGAAGCACGATTTTAGATAAAGGGATGGAAGGTAAATGTCAGCTGATGATAATAGTCTCTGTATCAACATAACTTCTCATATTGACTCTGTAGAACTGTCCCTTGAGGCTAGACCTGGCAGGCTGTGTTTTATGAAACAGTTTAGGTGTATATTTGATAACCAACTATCCTAATTAGTTCAGACACTATCAGTCTTCTTGATCATTTTGGTTCCGTTCCAATCTCTGTTGATGTCTATGAGAAAAGCTTTGTTATTGTCAAGGAGAAGTAGATCATATTTCAGTTTCAGCCTCTATCTTTTAGTAGCTGATATTGGATTATCTTACAGAAAGGGAAAATTCTTAGTGTTAGGAAAAAAAAACAAACACGGACAATGATTTTGGCCATCCATTTTCCTTTCATTAAAAACTGGCACAAATAGCAATCTTTCCAGCCATCTGACAATTTATCATGACACTGATTTGGATAGTAGTAGGATAGGTCTGATTTCAGGTTGCTAATGGGTTTCCTCTACCTTGAAATTTTATTCCAGGTTCTTTAGATAAAACTAACAAATTCCATATTTCTTCATTTATTATTACTGTTACGCTTCTTCATGCCTCTTACAGCATTTTTTTTTAACCTGTATCTTTTAATGTCTTTTTTCAGTTCTTATATTAATAATTTATTCTCCTACCAGATGCAAAATATTTGCTAAGCTTATACACTGCCATTATTATCAGTATTAGTAATGGAATCATTATCATTCTTATCACTAAAAGCTAGCTCATTATCTGATAAGTCAAAATTTCCTCCCAAAGATTTTGAGGCATTTGATTTTCCTCATTTGTATTCTCAGAAGTCATTTCTTCCTCAATTGCTGAAGATGAAAATGTACCTTCCATAAGTAAGCTGCCATTCTGTTCATTATGCAGCTTTGATTATTAAGTTTTCTTTTCTCCTTCGCAGCACAGAAAGCCAAGAATAATTGTGTTTTCAACTGGTTTGTGGCACCCAAGAGAGTTCCTTTCAAAAACAGCTACTAGGGGTTAAGTTGTGATTATATGGACTCGAGACAACTATTGATTAAATCCATGGGAGCTGTAAGACTGATAGTTGAACCATAGAGTTTTCTGTTGAGCAGGTTCTTGGGGAATAAACTTTGGGAAGAATTTCAAATAATATCAGTGACAAGTTGGCCTTTCACAAGTGCTAAAGATGAAATAACATTTTCCTTCTTTCTCAGCCAATTTTGTCATCCATACTGACATAGCCAAAGCCTCGCCTGAACTCCAATTAGCTAAAAGAGTTGCACCATCTCAGACAAGGCTGTCAAGGTGGACATCTCCTCTTCTGTGAAGTCTGAGTTCTGTAGACACATGTTTCAAAATTTATCCCTTATTACAGAAGCAACTCTGTGACTTTTCTTGATCATCACCAGTCAACAGCTCTAGTATGATGAGGTCATACTTTGTCCAGCTTTCTTACAGCAGGTTTCAATTAGTCTCCATCTTATTTCTTCTTGACACTATAGAGAAGGTGAGATTTTATTTCTCAGAACTGTATGATATAGGCACTGTGATCTTTAAGCTCATGGTTCTCATCTTTTCCTCCTACTTCCTTACATAAATGGGGTCAGGGATGAAACCATACAATGAGAAGTGCCAAGCACATTGAGTACATAGGATAGTTGGAAAGAAAATGTAATCAGTTTAAGGTAGGAGGAATGTTGTTTTGTTTTTGTTACCTACTCTGGTTTTGTTCCTAACTGCTTTTCTCTTGCAAAGAGACATTTCTGATGATGTGATACAGAAAACCACCTGATGTGTGAGTTGTAAGCGGCCTTTTAAAATTCAATTAACTTTATTTAATTAGATTCATGCATTTGTAATATCAAGGAGTCACATTACTGAAAATTAGCTTCAGCGATGCTCTTCTAATATTACCGCACAGCTATTTGTTGCCAAATGTAAAGAAAGCTAATTACTGGACTTGGTCTCCCACACAGCAGATGCTGCTTCAACCATCTCCCCTCACATGACACAAAATCGTGCACGTATGCGACTAACCTGTGTTTTAAATCTGAGATACCCAATCCCTTTAGAAAACTGAACAATTCTATTTATTTAGCCTGGGACATCAAAAAGCCAGAGGAAAAAAAAATCAGATATCTGATTTCCATTTATTTCTCTGAGAAATTATAAAACTCTCTGCGCACAAGCACAAATTATGCCAAAAGAAAGGCCTTTGCACATGCTTATCTCAGCATCAGACAACTAGTCACACCACAGCATCAGGCAGATCTCTCTCACTTAACTTTATACATAGAAATCACCATATTTATTCAACGAACTGAGCAAAGACTAGTTAGTATTCCACTTAGTTAGCCTTTCAGAGGAGAAATCCAGATCAGTACCATGCTTGGAAGCTTCTCCAGGAACCTAACACATATTTTAAAGATAGGAATATTTTTAAGATATCATAGCTGGTTTCTGCAAGTAGGAAAAAGCGTGGCTTTAAAATATCGCACGAGTATTTTAACTACCACAGACATGCCGGTGTTATAATGTAAACGTGTTAAAAACAAATTTAGTATATGGAAACAAAGTTAATCAGTTTCAGTGCCTTGGAACTATGGCCTGAGCAGAAAGATTGTAACCAATCCGTGACAGTTTTTCTTTTAAAGATTCAGGAAAACATGTTTCATTATCCCTACCTTGGCAGCACTGAACCTGAAAATGACATTGAATTTCCTTAACGGGAGTTTATATTTTCTTTACATTTTGCTCTAAGCTGTAGCCTGGTCAAGATTGAAATGCAACATGAAGAATGGCCCAAACTGTGGCAATTTAAGTGCAAATTTATACCTGCTTTAGGAAGATGCAAGGCAGACTGCATACAGAATGTTATGCATTTTTGTTCAGTTCCAGCAGAGCTGTAATAGATTACTGTTTTTCAAGAAAAAACTCATACTTAATATGTAACTTCTGTATCTTTCAGTGCTGACCAACCTGCAGAGCATCCTGTTCTGTCTGAATTATACGCTTACATGAAAACGATGAGAAGCAAAAAAAAAAAAAAAAAATGAAAACAGGTGGGAGGGTAGAGAAAATCAATGCTAGATAGAAACAAACAAGCAAAAACAACAACCAACAAACATAAAAAAAATACAAAAATAAAAAAGCATTTACATTTTATGAAGCCTGAAAAACTCTGCCTGAACTCGGCACATATTTGCTGAGGGAAGCAACTACTATTAGAAAATCAACACTGACTTCACAATGTGCAATACGTCTGGAAGAATTCCAAACCACACCCTAATCTAACTGTGGATTTTAGGAAAATTCAATTTAATTTGAGATTTTCCTGATACATTTACAGAAAGAGCACTGGTTGCACACTGGTCTGAGTGACAAGACATACAGAAGCAGCACACTGGGTAGTTCCCTAGGATCTCTCAGGCACCTGCTTCTGCCCAGAGAGTTGGATGTCTTGCCTGAGAGCTACCAGTGTAACAGCTTTTGCAGTTTGTTAATCAGTTGCTGTTCTATGTTCCAGTGCACTTAATATTAAAAACCAGTTTCAATATGAAATTAAACACAGAAAAGTAGTGATACACTCATGCCTTTCTGCTCTTGCTGGGGCTGCATCTTTGATGGCAGAATGCGAAAGGTGCCTTCCTGCTGATTTTAAAAGTATCTGTAGGTTGCACAGGTTGTTCTGTTGTGCACAGAAATGTTTTTCTGTTGAGTAGAACAGTGGACTAGAAATCTTGGAGGCACTTTTTTTCTGAGTTCTCATGGCTGACTCTGGGTGTTGCGCTTACACTTAATTTCTCCATATGTATAATGGAACAATAACACTTACCACATGTGATTGAGCACTTACCTAACCCAAAACCAGAATAATTCTTTGTAGACTTCCCATTGCTCCACGTATTGTCTCTCTGTGCAATTCCATCTGCTCTGATGTAATGCTCTGCAAGTTTCAGACTTCCAAGTGTAATCTACAGATTCAATCACTTTCAGTTTTTCAATAGCTTCTCTACCTTTTATTTAGAAAGGAAATTATAAAAAGTTTTACTATCATGTAGCATTGAGCATGTGTTACAACTGCCAGGAGATAAATAATCTTTGATTTTCAAATGTATATTAATGGATCAATATTCTCCTTTCTTGCCATGTACACATCTCTTAAATTATAATATCATTAAACCTGCAGAATGAATTTGACCTTAACCACCAAGCATTATGTTTTAGTATTAGTGGTTTTGTTCTTCATAGCAATTGGGAAATACAGCCAGATGTGCTGAATGACATATTCCTATCTTTAGAGCATGCCTCTACTCATTCATTCATTCAAAACAAAAACACCACAAACAAAAAAAAACGAACAAAACAAACAAACAAAACACAAAAAACCAACAACAAAAAACAAACCAAACAAAAAAAAAAAAAAAACCCCACAGTTTGAAAAGCATAGCAAAAAGAATTTGTATCTTTATTTTTAAACACTGAGTTAATGCTGGGATTGTAAAAATTTGATATTTAAACAGCAAAACTGAATTCATTTGTGCTTCTAACATGGCAGAGAAGGCTTGAATTTGAATAATCATATATCTCTGGACTAAGAGTATGGGTGCAGCCATTTATTTCCACATCTGCTTTAAGAAGGAAATGCATAGCTAAGTCCAAATAAGAAAACAAATCACATTAAAAGGTAGTGTAAAGGGTTGTGTAAAGTGTAAAAGGTAGTTCTTATGAAGTGTAATGTCTTCAATCATGGACAAACAAGGCTTTGGTCTAAAACTCCACTGCAGGATACCACAAATTAACTTGGCAACAGGGCAATTTTATACGATGTTTCATACCAGGAAGAAAGGCAATAAGATGAATAAGAAAGGACTGATCTGGAATACAGAAATATACTTGTTGAGGTAATACAGCACCAGATCACCAAGACATCGCCATGTGCTGCCAAGAAGAATACCATGAGGAAAGGAAAGGGAATGCTTTATGCTGGAAAAAATCATTGTGAGATAACAATAAAATGTAACTGGCCATTATTAAAGAGATGCTTTATTTGGCCCAAATTAGTGGATTTGATTCAAGCTATTTAACAATATCAACATAATTCTTCATTTATATGTGTGAAAAGCAATAATGGAAAGTGTTATTAGAATAGTGTCAAGCCACAGTGTCCTTGAGACAGAATAGAAAACTTCTGCAGGAATTTAAATTACACCAGAATAGAAATCTATGCATAAAGAACTATGAAAGAAAAAGAAACAGAGAAATAAGCAGGCTACTTTGAAATAAATGATTATTTGATTATTTTTGTGTGTCTCTTGCTTAGAATACAGCAACTTCATTATAAGTTTAGGAGCTATACAAAGTTACAAGGGGTGAAATAAAATATTGAAATCTAAAGCTAGAGGCTTCAGAGAAACTACTTTCTCCTCCAGACTGAATCATACCAGCACCAGGAGCCACTGGCTGCCTTTTCCTTTAAACCATTTTGCTTATAACTGACAAGATTGGGCTCTGAATTCTTGCTTTAGTTCTATCCTATCCTTCTGTGGATGAATTTTTATTGTATTTTATTTTGTGGATGGTGCTGTACTTAAATTAGGTGCCAAGTTGGAATTTACCTCTAGGATTGTTAAAATAATTATTTAAAGAATAAGCAAATGTATATTCATATAAGGCTAATAATTAAAAAAAAATACAGCTAGTGCTCCTTGTGAGTACTGTGAGATAAGAAAACACTATTGTATGTCTTGAGCATATATTTCTGTCTTATGTTACAGCCTAAAGCACCATCACAGAGCAAAGAAATGAGAAATCTTAAAGGCTACTGAACGCTGAAGATGTGAAATCAGCACCAGATTATTTAGCACGGGTTCTTAGAATGATATATGGGGAAGCTGCAGTGCTCAAGGACTCTCCAGCACATATTTATAATTGCAGCATTTGCTGGGTTTCTGTGTAACAGAACAGCCTAAAATAGAAAAAGACAAAAAGAAAATAAAGCCTCCCCCGGTCTTCTGAAGTGACTCATCACAATCTCTCTTACCGCTTGTTTCTTTTCCAATGTATCATTACCTTTTACTTGTATCTGCTTTCAGGTTCACTGATGCAAAATGCTGATCGTAGCAGTTTTCAGTTATGCTTTTCCGTCTCTATTTCTTAAAACCAAGCAGAACAATACCAAAGGGTTTAAAGAATTAAGCACCCTCATTTTCTGTCAGCTTCACTGGATGATAATGGCATTTAGTCACTCTCGGATCTGCAAACTGAGTTGAGATTTCTACTAAATTGAATAAAGTTCAACCTTGAGAATTTGCTTTATTTAAAAAAAAAATGCATAGACATTTATTTGAATTTCATTGTGCCCTCTGGACACTTAAACACTTGGACAATTCTAAATTACTTGGAGGAATCTGCCTTACTTTATCTGAATCATGGTTATTGTTTCTTCTTAAGAATATTATTCCACAACAAGTAGTGTCATTGCTGCACTGGAAGTTTATGAGGAAGTTTTGGCCCTCTTCTATGAGGGAGAGTTCGGAAACATATCAGAGCAGAGTGCTAGGACCATGGACACATGGCCAGGAAATGACATGCTCTTCCACCTTACGTGATTTAACAGAAGAAAGAATGACCTCTTCTCAAGATGCTGCTGTCAAGGGGACAACAGCTCCACTGAAATTAAATTCTAATGGTAACACAGGCAGAAATGTCAACTGTAAATCAAGGAGGCTGTTTAGTTCAGCTTGCTAGAAGGCTCGGACTAGTCTGAAATTTCATGTCAAGTTGCCAGATTTATAATTATACGAGTGGATACAGAGTCTGATCTGCCATCTTTGATCTGATAAAATATTCAGGCACATCATTTTCAACTTTAAATGCCCATGTCCCCTCTTTCAGAATCAAATTCTTCCTTGACGATAAGAAGTCCAGAGTTGATTCCACTGACTCATACAGGGTTTTCCCATTTACTCTACAGTCAGTGGAGTGACTGTAGATTTACATCAGTGTAATTGGGAGTAAAAGCTGGCTTTTTAAGTCTTCTACTTCTATTTTTAAAATCTTCTCTGTCAAGTTTCATAAAGTCAGATGTGAAGATGAATTTATTGTTTAAGCTTCTTTTTCCTGCAGGCAAAAAGCTTAATCATTTTTTTCTACTGACCTTGTCTTGTCTAAAGATGAGTCAATGAATCAAGTTATGAATGATATATCATGAATAAATGATTTATGCCTGGTCAGATCAAATATGATGTATTACTTAGGTCCTTGAGTATTATTGCATATAAAGATTTATCTGAAGTGTCATACAATTGGTCAGGGAGAGAATTCTTTAGTCTTGGAACATCCTCTTGGAGAAAAAAAAAAAAAAAAGAAGAAAAAAAAGAAAAAGGGGGTATGTAACTGTTCTCTGACAAGAGACATTTATCTTGGCAAAAATCTGCCTCTGACAAAGGCTTAGGAAGGACGGTCCAGCAGGTATGGCTCTCTGCTGGAACGCAGGGGGTCCCAGTTATGCCTGTCTTCCTGGTTCTTTGCAAAATCCTTTCATGTGTCATGATACAGATCAGAGCAGAGACTTGGATGTGCTTATATAAGTCATTATTTCTTCCGAATAAACTTATTTGCTGGTTTAGTATAGCTGTCTATCTTAGCGCTCATCGTATAGATTATCCATTATTGACTGCTAACAATATTAGAATGCAAACAATTTCTGGCTGAAGTTTTTCAGAAAGTATCACATAACAGCAGTAAACATTGCTCCATCTTACAGAAGATTTTATTACATTCATAGCATACCTGTAAAATAGTTCCTCAGGCAGACTGCATTAGAAATCTCAAGGTGTGCAGGGTGAGGCCCGGTCATAGCACTGAATGATCTTCAGAAAGCAAACTGGTGCTGAAAAGTTATTAGAATATACAAAGCCTACAACATTCTGAAGAGATAAAGAGGTGTATCAACTCTCAACCTCATGCTGTTCATCCTCACTGACATAACACACCTTCCCAGCTACACTTGGTACCCTAACATATTCGATCACCAACTAGATCACACTTCATTATAGAATGTTCTAGTGTCTACTCAATGAGCAGCCAATCATGGACACATTCATTTTTGTTGATTCAGGAAATACAGAATGGTAGGCACCAATATATCATTTGAAGCAAATTAATGTATTCTGAAAAGGATTTGTTCTCAGAAATATTTATAGAGAACAGAAAAGTTGTATAATCATTCTGAGATCCCCGTATTCAAAAAACAAACAAACAAACAAACAAAGCAGTAGAACCAGCAGGAGCTGAATGGACAGGTGTTTATTACATATAGAATTTGTAAGCCTCATAGAAGTAATGGGGCCAACCCTCTGGCAAGTATTTTTGCACTGTTCTGTCACTGGAACTAACCATTTGCATTCAGTTTACATATTTGCACCGACCAGAGTAAATTCCTTGGATGGCTATAGAAGTAACTGAGGCAGAATTCCACCAGTCCAAAAGTACTCAGTGCGAGATACAAAGGTAGCTGGGGGAAAAAAAAAAGAAACCAGGATGCTGCAAGCTGCCACTGTAAATATTTCTCTCAAAATGTAATGATAAAATATCAGTAAAGTATGCTATGGAACATCAAGATAAATTCTTCATATATTAATAAAAATGTTACATGTCACAAGTTTATGTATTGAGTTTTCATACTTTAAAAAGAATTATTTAAAAAGCTGCCTTTTTATTTGAACTGCCGCTTTCCCTGCTATTTCATAATAGTGAATGATAATGAAGCTGTCACTTTACATACAGGATAATAAATTGCCTTATTATGAATACAAGGCTATTACTTACTCATAGGGCCCTGATTATGTTAGGCTAGGAGAGCATGACAAGCACTTTATGAATGGCAGAGTCCTAAAAGTGAACTCAGCTGGTGTTCATTAGAGGGTCATTCTGCTAGAATTTGTAATGTGAACTTCACAAGTGGGGGTATCAGCTCATTTTTCTTGCTCACTTCAGAAGTAACATCTGCATATCAAGGTCCCCCACTACAGTTCTGCATCATCATTCAGGATAACATGGTGATCTTTCACTTTAAGAAATGCAGTGACACATGACATATGTGGAAACTTACTCAGCTAATTTGACCATCTTTCATGTGCAGTCCCATGCTGACAAACACCTGCCTGTCACCCAGGCTAGACAAATCCATCTTTATGGATCTCTGTTATTATTCAGAGGAAAAACACAAAAATAAACCTAGAAATGTCAACCTTTTGGTGGTAGGTGCAAACAACAGACCCTTTTCTCCTGGCTTTTCTGGATGCTGCATTCTAGTTTGGAATTCAACAGTTCCTTTTAATAGGTATTAGATATTTCAGAGTCTGAGTAGTCATATGGCAGAAGGTCTTCTCCTGCTCTACAACTTACACATATCAGTGCTACTTGATCTTAAACCACCATGTTTAAACTTAAGGTTTTTATTCTCTCTTCTGTAACAGCCTCCGTAAGTTCATTCCATCAATTCAAAGGCATTATTTCAGACATTTTGTCTTCAATACTGACGTAAAATTATCCCTTTTTGCTTCACTTTACATAATCATTCTACAACTTTCATTCTAAACTGCGTGATCAAAAGCTATGTGAACGCATGCTGTTTTAAGCTTTATATTTTATCTTTCTATATTTTCAGCTGTTAAAGTACATCTCTAACTACAATTTTCATAGAAATCACACTTTCCCTTCTTCCCGTAGAAGAGACAATGACAGAGTTCTTATCTCACCTTCTCAAGTCAAGGCTAAGGGATACAGAATGCCACTACCTGGCATTCTGGTTTGAATTATACAGTATGAAAGCAGCTGATGCTTTCGGGGTGGCAGGTAACTTTTTGTTCAAGGGAGAAGTCAAATCTGTAAGTACATTAGCCACTATAAACCAATGACACTGACATTAAGGGGAGGTAAATATTGGCATGGTGTTAGTTCTGATATGTGCTCTCTTTTGTGCAGTAAAAGCAACCCTTACCCAATGGGATAATTCATCTCTGGCATATCACTGACCTCAGCTGAAATACACTGAAGACAAATTCAAGACATTGACTAGAAAACCTTACTAGATTTTTTGTGAAATGAGACTGTCAAGCAGTGTCAGAGAGTGCTTCTCCCATTTGTAGCTCAGCCTCAAACAAGTGGATGAGATCTTCATTTGATGTATGCTGGCAGTCTCACAGGACTGGTCCTGGTTCACAGCATTTGAGACGCAGCCCAGAGCTTCTTCAGCTCAGAAGATTATAAGCAGGAAGAGGCTGAAGCAAGGTCAGTGGACTCTTCAAGGTCACTGCTGAGAGAACTATCTGCTTTGGTGACACAACAAAAGCCTTAATGCTTTTTAAACTCACTTATTTAGATCTAGCTTACCTTATCTAGCCCTTGGACCACTCACTCTCCTTCTTGCCTGTTAGGGAGAAAGGGGGGTTTCTGGGAGAAAGCTGCTGTTACTAAGTATCTCAAAATTGATTCTTCTCTCGGTGCCATTTCCTGCTGATGAAAGATAGAAGGTTAGCTTTCACAAGCCTGCTTTCTCTTTCAAAGAGATTTGCTACTGTAACTTGTTTTAGTCTATCCTCCCTTGTCTCATACCTTGACCTTCCCACTATAAACTGATCAGCGTGGGGCGATGCATTCTCACTGGTCACATTCAGAACAGCTTCAGGGCTGGTTAAACAGGATCAGTTCTTCGAGCAAGAATCAGACCTCCACCTTTTGCTTTCTGTTACAGCAAGATCCTCATCGCAGCAGCTGCCTTTCCCAGTGCCTATTTTTGTCACTCTGAGGACTTTCATCAGGACTGTGCTGGATTCATTGTTTCTGCTTCCATCCTACTCATAAGATAGCACACAAACATTAAACTGTGACAGTGTCAAATTACTCATCACTTCATTTGCATGGTTACCATATCTAGTGCTACATATAAAATGCAAATGCCTTCATAATTACACATGGACTCCATTCTAATGTGGATCTCTATGCTACTAGTTGAGAAGGAATAACAAATGCTAAAGATGCTATATAGCTAGCTGAAGGTTAAAGGAAAAAGTGGAGAAGGTGTTTTTATATTTCCATTCTTTCAGACAAATGCATTCTGTACAAAGCTTGGCTACTCAGAACTATTGTAACACATTAAAATATATATACAATATATGTAAATAACATGTATATATATATATATATATATACCTATATACAAATAATTTTATTGTTCCAATAGATATGTGATAAGAGAAAATAAGGTTTAAGTCTCCTTGGCAAGGCCACAGAGGATTCTGATACTAAAGCAAAGGATATTTGACTTTAATTATGTTTTTCAGTGATACTGACTTGCTCAGATCTATCAGTAGGAATGGAAAATCAGATTCTTACACAAGTTGATGTACAGCTTACTTTTATTTTCATGGCACGTTTACATGGCTTAAAGAAAACACATTGTGAATGTTTCACAAATTAGTCCTTGACATTCCATGAGATATTGTAGTCAGAGCTACAGTATGTACAGAGCTAACGTACCAAACCAGATTTACATTCTAGCCATTATTAAGAACACCCAAAAGGTATCAATTTTATTTTTAATCTGGTGAACAAAATAGCAATTAAAAAAAATAAGAAAAAAAGAAGAAAAAAAAAAAATAACCAACAACCAAAACTATACAAAATTGAAATAAAATATGAAAATGCACATTCATTTTACAATGACACTATTACATTATACCTCTCAAGTGCTTCATTAGTAAAGACTTAAAGTTCTCCTTTATGGAAGGGCTGCTCTGAAAGTCATGCCTCCTATTTTATTTTTTTGACTCATGATGTCAAGAGTTGGTGGTATGGCAGCAAATGTTGAATATTCCCAACAATATTCCATTCCATTTTGTTGCTGTGAGACAGATGGCAGCAGAGGGGCAGACTGACAAAACAGCGTCTGACATGAAAGTGTGTATAAAGCAAAGGTGTGACACTGAATTACCCCATGTGAGAAAAATGGCACCCGTTACCATTCACTGACACTTGCTGAACATTTATGGAGATGAAACAGTGGGAGGTGAGTGGTGCATTTCAGCAGTGATGACAGCAGGTCACCTCTGCTGGAGCAGATTTTTACAAGTGCAGCATGCAGGCTCTTGTTTACTGCTGGTAAAAATGGTGGTGACTATGCTGAAAAATAACATTTTGTAGCTGAGAATTTGCTCCAAGAAATAGTTATTGTGCTCTCTCTTATTGGTTGCTGTTTCCTCGGAAACAAACAGGAGGCATTACTTTCAAAGCAACCTGTGTACTCTTAGCAAAGCATGGAATTCTTATTTTCACAAGGGATCTACTTAATGACTTCAGGACCTCTGATCTACAGGAAAAAACTGATCATCTGAATTTCATATAATCTTGACATTTCATCAAGATTTTCAGAACTAATTGGTCTCTTTCTTCAAATAGCATTCAAAGTTGTTTTTTGCTTTCTTCCCATGTGTTCGGTTTTTGTATGTCTCATGCTGAATGCTTGGGAGTTTGATCCAAAGTATCTATTTTTGAGAATTGTGATTCTCAGAGACATACAGGGCCGATTTCTTTACACTTGAAAGACCAATTATCAGAATTTCAGGGCTAGCTATCTACCAACATCTAAAAAGCGTATAATTCCAACTTTACCTGTCAGATCCCAGTTTCTGAGGTTCTGTCTAGCTATATTTTTCTTCCTTACGCTTCTCCTTCTTCCAAGTTTCTATTACACTTTAATGCCCTGGGATCCATGTTACCAAATCAGCAGCTTGAGAGGTATATGTTACAGCTCACTGGCAGAACGAATTAAAAAAAAGAAAGCAAAAACAACAGAAAAGCAAATGAATATAATTCCAAATCATTCAGTGCAATGTACACTATACAAATCTTCATATTCCAGTTCAATTTCTAACAAAAACTATGAAAAAAAAAGTCTAATTCACAACCACTTTCAAAAAATGTCTATTATTGAATTCCAGCCCACAGTGCCTTCTGTACAAACACTGTCACAGACTGCAAAAATCATATTCATAGCACAAATAAGTAAAATGTACTTCTTAATCAAAGTACATACAATCTCCTTACATTAATAGTTAACATTACCTTTTCCTTATGCTATGTTATAAATGTACAGTTCATACTAAGCAAATTAATGTTGCAAATACACTGTTTTATTCAGACTTGACATTTTATAATGCATTATACAAATCACCTTTCATTGCACATTTCCGCATAATATGATATTTATTGGTTTCCAGGAATCGCTGCATCAAGATTATATTACTGTTGTTCAAAAAACCTAGTTACTTAATATTCTGAATTGACTGGCTATCAGTTGTGGTACTGTGATTTTACTACATGAAAATTTGGATGTAGATGGAATGAAGTCATCATTCAGGCATCCCACATGCTGTGTCAAAGATAACACAAGTTGACAGCAGCTCCCTTGAATACAAAAGGCAGAAATGCTTCCATATTCCATCTGATTAGTTAAAATCTGTAAGGTGTTATGCGACATAAAAATAATAGTTCATACTGAGACTAACACGATCACTGATAAGAGCATTTGAGCATTAATCCTCAAAGGTACAGCAATGAGCAAACACAACTAGGGATGAACGCAATGCTAATATCTGGCCTTAGGCAGAAGAATATTACTTGGTAGACCTGTACTAAAACCCTCTAGACTATCTGTTCAAAATATCTTTACTAACATATATCTTACTGCATACAAATAGTTAACACACTTCCACATGAAGTGTTGCTTGAATTCATTATATATTCATTATATATCCGCTGGATATGGAATTATATTTATTTTCCATTTGTTTCAGAATACCAAATCATAATATATGTGATAAGGGTATGCTGCACATTGGCTTGCATAAGCTGCAAATGGAAAGCAAAGAGAATTTGTATTCATCTTATCTGCTTTAAGTATAAAATATTAAGTACCTCCTTACTTCTCCTCTAGTGCATTCATTGATTACAAGACGTTTCAGCTGTTGAGAACAGGAAATAAGATTACATGAAAAAAACAACAGTGTTCCACTACATTTCTTCAGAATCTTCTGTACACAGACTGAAAACTCCAAAAATCCTGGAAGTGCTTGCAGAGTATCTTACTGAACTTTTTAAGGACAGTGGGGTACGGCATCCTGACCTTGGCCAGACTTGTCCATCCTACTTCAGAATCATTCAGACCAGTACCAGGACTGTACTACATATAAAAGCTGACTGGGGATACAAGGGTTCTATTATAAACTGTGGGAGCACCCTGATAGCTCAGACAACACCTGTAGTAAGTTACACCTGTAATAAGTATTAAGTAGCTGGTGCTAAGAGAACTGAGTGTTACAGTGCCGTATCACCAGTGTGTTCCAACTAGAACAATTTCAAATGAGGGAAAATTAGCAGGTCAATTCAATATTATCACACAACCATATTTGCTCTCTTTAGTGCCTGAAAGCCTAACATTGCCTACTTCCACCGCCATGTGGCAATAGCAGCCACCCAAGCATGTTGTATCATATAAATTCACAGCTCAGTAAATGACTTTCTTTCAAGATCTGTGCTTTAAAATACCACTTCTAATTGCATCAAATAATCCATGAGTGATCAGACAGGAAGACCTTGCATTGTCTTAAGACATGGTAAGCTTTCCATAAACACCAGAGACAGCAGGCATTTAGAAGAAAAACAAAGAGCAAGACTTCATTTTCAAAGGGTTCTTGGAAAATAAATCAGAGATAAGTAGCTTAAACAAAACCAAATAATCTTTTTTAACAAAATGGATTAGGCTGACGAGTAACTATACATCTGCATTTTCGTAGCAAAAGTTGTTCCACACCCATAGTCTGATTAAATTTCTCACTGTAAGCCCTTGTATTAATTCCAATCTGTGAAGCTCATATGAGAACGTGTACATTAATCCACACTGACATTTATAACTATTCAGTTAATGCTAAATTATAATACATCACTTGCATGTACACATTTATATATTGCCCTGTGGGTTTATTTTAATTCACCAAGAGACTCCCCAGATTCTCCTTAATGTAGTAATCTACATTGAGAGATTTAAACAGAACAGACTAAAAACAACATTCTGTTATTAAAACTTTGGGGAAATTCCACAGACAGTAGCCAAATCCTGCTGACCTTACTCACGAAGAACCGTATCCTAATAAGTGCTCATGGTAAAGTCAGTCCCGCTGAAAGAAACAGACCAGTATGACTAAATGGAAACAAACTTCCAATGAATCTCAATCTACAACTGCACATATTCTCCACTTACGATGAGTGTGTAGACACAACGAGGGACAATGGGATTAAAACTAAGGAAAAACAACGTTGGGTCTCATAGCACCATTGTTTTAGGAAATATACAGTCCAATGCAGACACTCGTAAATAATTTGTTACTGATCTGCTTTCTCCATGAGTCTTCAGTATTTTTAGGCACTTCCTTGGTTCAAGTGTCCAAATTCAAGTACGTTTTTATGCATATGGCTTGAGTCTTTGCCATCCATAATCATTTAAAATACTGAAATACAGGAGCCAAGTTTTGCTTCTTCTCTAACCATCTTTTCTTTCTCACATATTTATACATACCCCTTTTGTATGTAGCCATTATTTAATGAAAGGTGGCGTGTACATGGCCAGAAAAAAAATCATATGCTGTCATACTACTTGTTTGATTTTGCCAGCAGCTAGTACCACCCCTGGTTAAGTTTCTCTACCATTTTTTAATATTCATTCAGCTTTAAAAAATTTACATCAAAACTTTCAAGATTACTTTCTGCCTACATTGGTACTTATGAGGAAATTTCCTGCAGAAATGATCCAGAAGCTAATTTTTTTTGGTCTATTTCCATTCAAAAAGTTACAACTGAAAACTTGCAGTTTGTGCATACTCAACAGACACTACTTTGAGTTTAATAGAAGATATCTCTTTATATTTATCCATTTGGGTTTGACCAGGACTTCTGGCTTTCCAGCACTTTCAGTACAGTAAGCTGTACTAGGAATTAGAATCAAAACTTACTAAACCAGGTGAGCAAATCTTCTACAACCCTTTGTAACTTTCCACTGAACTCAAGCACAATGGGCAAAGAAGCTAAACTGATTCAAACACAGAGCCAGGTCTAGATGTGGTGAGACAAAGTACACAGGGACAAATACCTCATTGATAGAAGGAAAGTCAGCAAAAAAAATCAGGGATCTGACATAACAGGAAAACTGAAATGACCGACATGCAATCCCATATCTGTACTGACAGGCAAGCCATTTTTACCATAAATACAACCTTTAATAGACAGTAACTAGTTATTTATTCTCTATTTCTGAGACCATTACTTGCCATACTAGAATCTCCATCCCAAGTTTTATGGACACAGAGCTCCATCAGAAGACAGTTTCCTATGTTCTGAACATTTGCAATGCTTTATAAGGCTAACTGCACTCAAAATTTGGGTCTCCCACATCTTAAAATGAGATTTGTTTCCTATCACTCACCTTTCTCAAAAAGAAGGAATACCAATAAAATGCCGGAGAGCCAAAGGGAATGAACACCTTCCACTCTATACTTGCTCCTGAGATGGAGTTCACAACGTTTGTCAGAGATATCCCTTTCTGGGTAACACAGATAACAGCTTACCACATAAGGCTTTTGAGAAACATTTTAACTGTTCCCTTGAAAATGCAGGCCCAGACTTAACTGCATTTGTTGCATTTAATAGCTTTTAAAGCTAGAATGACCCATGCAATTACCTTGCCTGTCATTCTACATAACACAAAATACAGAATTGCACTGAGCTCCCGAAGTCTGGGTAACATAGATACATTCATAGAATATAGCTGCCCGTGTGCTCTCTGCATTTTCTCCCTGCATTTTCTAATGCATCTTTTGTTCTCAGTGAGTCTCTTAACGTGTACAGAAACCCTGCAACTGGGAACCAGGCTCTGTGAAGATGTCAGAGAATTCAAAAACTAGTCTCTACAACTTCAAAATAATCCTTATGTCTTGAAGTACAAATTTCCTTATATACCTTCCTTATATACTTTCTTCATATGCTTTCCTTTGCCAAGAGTTGACTGAAATGATGGTTATTCTTTGAATGTAAGTTTGATTAACTTATTAACAATTTAACAACTAAGAAATACAGAGAGAGATTTGGAGAAACTATAACTATGGAAGAATTTTTTAAGAATATTTTCTTATTATGAGGGTGACCGTGCACTGGAACCCATTGTCCAGAGAAGTGGTAGAATCTCCATACTTGGAGATATTCCCAAGAGTACTGGACATAGCCCCTTACTGAGAAAGCAGCTCTAGGTGACCCTGCATGAAAAAGGGACTAGATATAGACTAGATGACCTTCAGAGATCCCTTCTGTGATATCTGGGAGGTTGAGCCGTTCCCTATCCACTGCTTCAGGAACTGAGGTCAGCTAAGAGCGCCCTTTTACACCTCCCGACTGAAATACTTTCTAAAAGGTAAGTGAAGCAGTGCAAGCTACTTTTTGCATGCAGTTATTATTTACATTGGTGTTTATGCAGATGCATCAAATCATTGCAAGTAAATTAGTATTTCTACAATCTTTTCAAGATACAACGCATTTGTATATTTGTCTGTTTGCATATTTGCACAGACGTGTATATCAAAACAGACTAGTTTTTTTCTGGATGATAAAAGCAATTCACTGCCTTTTTTAAAGTTAGTACTCAAAATTCAGCTCCCATGTACTTACTATTCATCTGAGTTGATTATACTTTAGTTTCTTTATGTACTCTCTAAAATATGCACTAATAAAATCTTATTAGACTTTTATTATCAACTATCTTAACACACAAATGTTGCAAGTTGCAAGGATTTTCTGGTCTCTGAGAGTATGAGTATAGATTACTCAGCAATCACTGCATTTGTTATACTGTCTCCAGCAGTTGATACTTCTGGAAAGGTAACAGATTTTACTATCATTTATGCAATTTGCAAGCATTCTGCAAACTTCAAAAGCATTCAATTCATTTCAAAACAATACAGGAGTGAATTCAGTCTGGGTAAGCAACTATGATTCACTAAAATCTTCTCTTAACTGATATTCCACAGCAGGAAAATTGTTAGAAATAATCCAGATATTTAGGACCTTAGCTTGCAATAAATGCTTTGAAGCAAAAAAGTAGGATTTAAAAATAAGTGGGAGGATATGGCTCAAAAATGCCTTTTTCAAAATTATATTGATGCAAATATTATCACTCAGCACTCACTTGCATACAATCTGAACATTTGAAATAAAAGCCTCGAGATCTAGAAGCGTGAGATTGCATTGACATCAATGCATTTTAGTCCTTGAGTAGTTCACGTGATTCATCTCTATAACAAGAATATGTGATTGTCTCTAGAATGGACAGGTACTTATAGTAGCAATGCCTCTTGTGGTGGAGCACATTGAAGTCTGCTATTTTTAAAGCTGTTCTAGAAGGACGTTAGTGAGAAAACAAAATAAATGTTTTACTGAAGAATTACATGGTTGAGAAATCATACATGAAAGATACTCTTCCCAAAAGATTTCACTGATTTTGCATGAGTACACTTCAGGCTACACTAGAGGAAGTCTTGTTGGGCTAAACAGGAAGCAGTTATTGAATTCACCTGGCAGAGTTAAAGGAAGTGATAATCTCCATTTTTGGTCTCTTAATGGCACCTGACTCTATATCATTTAAGACCACAGATGACTCCATAATGAGTCACCACTGTAAAGAACATGTTACTAAACACACCGTTAGAAGAGTTGCCTCTATTAGAAAACACAGTTCAATTTTGGCGCATGTAATAAACGTGCAAGTCAGATGTAGCTACTCCAACCATTCAAATATTGCTGTAATTAACATTTCTGAACAAAAGGATAGACAAGACTTGGAACATCATAATAAACGTTACTCTTCAGAAGTCAAACTATCTTTGCAGTAAACATATTAGCAAAAGAATAATCATAAACTCTTGCTTATCTTGCTTATGCCAAGTAAAACGAGGATATAATACCTAAGTTCATGCATACTGACTGTTGCTGAAAATACTCTCACTCCAGTTGTGGCTGTACAGCTGCATAGCCCCACCTCTGCTCAGCCAGGTATGCTTTTGCCCACACTTCAACAACTTGCAAAGAAATGTAGAAACAACACAAGTGTACGTACCCTACACTAGGATGCTGCTAACAGAGGCCCATTTGCCAACATCTTTGGGAAAACAGAAACAGTGTTTCTGTAAACAACTCTCACTTTTCACTATGTGAACATACACTATAAATGCGTCATTTTCATAAGCTTTCATACTTTCATCAAATAGTGCACTTTGAAATTTTCCTGAAGGCGTTTCTTTACATTCACATAGATACTTGAAATGTTTTTCTAATGCTTCCATGGGAAATTGGGTAACAATACATTTTATGTTTCCAACAAATAAATTATACTTTAATTCTAAGAATCTATAGAAAGTTAAAATTTTTAAGCTCTTCCCAAAATCATTTGAAATTGTAAAATTCTAAACCCAATAGGGTTTAACAACCTGAAGTGTTTATATATTAAGACTTGCAATACTTAAGGGAATGTTATCCCCTTAGAGGTTTAGGACACTGAACCCCCTCATCCTTTCATTCAGAGCTAACAGTTTGAACAGATTACAGCATCTGCTTGACTTCAGAGGTGCATTCCCGGTTCTGTGGCAGAGAATGATTTTTTTTTTTTCTTTCTGACAACAATCTAGGTCCTATATATGCTGGTCAGTACTGGTCAGTACTGGAATAGCAAAAATGGCCAAGTGGTGGAAGATCTAAAATGTTCCCAGAAGTTCGAGCTCTTATTTTCATTTACTGTTCCCTAAAAATTTAGGGAGACCTTGATGAGCAAAATGAAGCTTACAAGGCCTGTAGACCTTGGACTAAGCAGCTCTTTTATTGAATATAAAGATTCAAAATATTTCTGCGTACATCTAACTACTGATGCAAGCTTTTCAAATTGCTTGAAATCATTACATAAATTCTGAGAATTAGTAGAGAAAACAATTCTGTTTCATCCAGAGATGGGATAATCAAAGTTTATCTGTATTCTCAGAATTGAGGTATTTATTGTTCCACAGGAGCAAAGATGTTGGATTGCACTGATAAGCAAGTTTGGAGCATTTCCAGATTAACTTCCACGCTGCATACATCAGGAAATGCCACATCCTTCAATTACTTAATCTGAAAGGAGTAAAGAAGTTGTTGAGTTTGCTGGGGAAGTTAAGAAACGCAACAGTACACTTAAGTCATTCCTCTGACAGAATAGGCATGGAAAGCTCACCTGGGCATTCTTCTGGGGTGTCTCAGAACCAGGTCTTCAGTGTATCACAGGACATGCGTGGTACTTTGCAAGATTGAGCTCATAAAAATATACTTTACATATAAAAATACAGCAGACATCCTTCCAAAAATCACTGTTATTCCCTCCCCTTGTTTTATACATTCAGAAACAGACAGTTGAGATACACTGTAAACAGTGCAAAAGACTCTCTTCTGTTTATAAAAACACGCATTGCATTACATTTAAGCGCCAACTGAAAGAAAAGTTGAGAAAGGTTTTATCCTCAGAGAAATTCTGGTCCAAGTCGAACTTTTGTTTAGTGAGTTGTAAACAAATGTCTTGGAATGCAGAGAATTCTCTCATTTCTTTCCAGCTAAGGTAGTCTCAAAAACATCAAGTCCTGCTTTGAAGTAAACCTGAGCTGAACTGATGCTGTTCAGCACCTCTGACAAGGCTGCTTGAATGGTCTCATTTGACTGATGTAGTTTGCAGTGCTCCAGTGCCTCTAGCAGTACTGAGAACTGGCTTGTTCTTTCATCTAGCCTGTAAAGAATATTTCTAAAAGAGAACAATGGAGAATGATAAACTTTTTGCTCAAAACAATCGTCAGAAATCATCAAGAATCCCTGCAATTATCAGTCACAAGTTACAGACGGTACATGCTGTGCACACTAAAGCTGACCCATGGCAGACTGAAAGACAATTGCATATTTATTAGGCTTTGTAAACTGCATCTGTCCATTGATTTACGTGTAAATATGATGAAACATACACAAAATCTGTGAAAGAAATCTCAAATTCCTCTTTGGCCTTTGAAAATTCCATCAATATCTTGAGCTTATGCCCATCACAACGTTCACAAAGAATTTCATGTCTCAGCTGGACTCCACTTAGTCTTCTCTAAAAATAATCCATTTTTAATGTCACATACTTGAAGAAAGAAATAAGCGGGATACACAGGTAAATCCTACAAGACAAAATCTGTTTTTTGTTTTTTTTTTTTTTTCCCTATAATAATATCTGCAAGACTTCTTTAATGGTTCATTTGAAGATACATGCAAAGGTGATGCCCAAATCCCTGGAAGATTACCTGTATGATGTGCTGAAGGCTCATTATACAAAGCTATTCAATGAGATCCTTTGAAACAGGCCATAAATATCATCTGAAAGCAGGTGTGATCATTATCCTAATTAAAGGAACATGTCAATATCATAAATCTCCACCCAGGGGCTCCTTTGATTGTAAACAGAAGTGAGTGAAATTTGAAACGGAAAAGCTACAAGTGCTCTGGTGCCTCATCACCTTATCCTTAACCACAAGGCAGGGGTTCAGGGCAGCAGAGAAGTTGTTTCTCTGAATGAAACCAGAAATAAATCAGGACAATTTAGATAATCCATTAGTAACCTAATTGCATGACAGGACAGGTCCAATGGTAACAACAAATTAGTAATAAAACTGCTAACCACCTACAAGACAGATGACCACAAAACTGCATCTTATAAGTCATTCAATTGCCAGCCTGCAAGGAAGAATGGCGATGACACCACAGAACAGCTACAATCTTCTGCCATGTTTTTCTGACTGAAAAGGTGCTTTGAGTAAAAGGCAATGTCTTTCAAAGACTGAAGTTATATTATGGATTGTCCTTAAAGCTTCTCTGTGATATAGTAAACGAAAACTGTGTATGCTGAGAACTAGAAATATTCTTGGTTGGTTTTTAAGGATAGGCTGTGCTGTGGAAAATACTGTAGTTTTCAAAGTGGGGATTGATTTTGCTCCCTCTGAAATCAATTCAGGGACTCCTGCTGAGATCAGTGCATGCAGAATCAGGTTTTTGAAGAACTCTCCTCTGTCATATCCACAGTTCACAGACAGACAGAAGCCTGTTCACAACCCCTCAATGCCCTTGAACAGCAGTGGCAATGGTAGAGACAATCTTTATTTACATTACTTTCTACTCTCAGGAGGTTTCAGACAGTCCTAGCTGGTGGCTAGTAGATGGGAGAGTTTCATACAGGACTCTGCTCCAAATGCTTACAACACTGGCATCTTGATCTATATCTCTCTATTCCTTTGTAGGCTGTAATGTCAACTATTAAAAACATCATAGGCCAACAAACCACCAGCAGAACAACATTTAGTCTTCTAGGAGTCACACTCTAAAAAGAATGATTTGAAGGCTGGAACTTTGGGGACTGCAAAGAAAATATCTGAGGTGAATGGAAACTGGTCTTTTATTTTCATATCTTCAAATGTGCTGTAAACAAGGCACATAAGTAAAAAAAAGATGATTTACGTTGAAATTAAAGGATGTTGATACAGTTTAATTCTACTGCTGGGATTCCAATGGCAGGTGGTAAAAGGCAAACTTTCCCAACCCATCTCACCTGATTGCAGTGCAAATCAGCATCCAACGAGAAAAACAAAGTAATTTGATGAATGAATGAGACAAACAGTCTGTTACCATAGTTTAAAAGAATGTCTTAACCGTTGCAACAGTAATATGACCTAAGAATAGCAGATTGCTTAGCATGACATAATCTATTTTTTATTTAAATACTTTATAATAATAAGTAGCATTACACAATACCTGTTTTTCTCAGATTTTCTACTAGAGACTATCAATTGGGTCTCATATTTTCCAATTGCTTATATTTTCTTGACAGCTAAATTGCCCTTATTGTTGTATAAAATGATTTCTGCCTTTACACACATACGTGAGAATCAATGTCTATAATTCTGATTATCTCTGTGCAGACTTCATCAAACGGGATAAAAAAAACAAACAAACAAAAAAAAACAGGTAGTCTGGTTTATTACTTCCATGCCTTTAGAAGCCAAAAAAGTGTTTTCATTAAAAAAATTACATAAAAACTAAAACTCAGCCACTACTTTGGCAGAAGGTGTTGTGTGACCACAACATGCATAACGATCCCAAGACACTTTAATTTATACTGTGCAATTACTTAAACATTCTTTAATACAAATTGGTTTTGTAGCCTACACCTCTAAAACAATGATTCCAGCCTTTAGCCTATTTGCTTAATTATCTACCTTCATCTTCAACTCTTTTGATCCCATACACGTAATTCTCAGTCAGCCTGATCCACACAGAATGAGAAAACAGAAAAGTGCAGTATCTTACTGATGACACTAACAAAATTACAACACACATCACTCATCTTAATGGGCTTGTTTCAGTGACACATCACAGTGACCTGAAAAGCATAACACTGAAGTAGAAAACCTTATTAATAACTTTAGGGCATTTAAAGAGGTAAAATGTCTCTGTACAAGTGAATCAGCCACAGTAAACTAAAGCAAAGAAACTTATAAAATGGATTCTCAATGAACCTTATCTACTAACTTATATGAGACCTTTGCAGGCCTAGGAACATACATTACTGATTGAAATAATGCTGGTACAGTTAAATGCCACTTTATGTTGTCACAAATAGGGATGTAATGTCACCTTTACTAAACCAAAATGAATTTGAAAAATTCTTGAATGATAACACTAAATAATATAATGACTTTAAAACAACTCAAAATAATTTGGAAATTATATTAGAACAATTGGCCAGTAAAGACTAAACCAGCTTACAACATCAATCTCAATGTGAAAAAGGATTGTTCAGCTTACAATAAAGTTTGCATGTAGGTGATGTACAACATGTATGTTGAGTTATTCAGGTACTTACACGTAGATGCTTATCAATGAGTTAAAGTTTGAAATTTTGGAAAGAAAGAAGTTATTAAATTATTAGTACCCTACAGCATGCACATGACCAGAGCAGATGGGGATGTGACAGTCAACCTTTTAAGGCAACAGAGCAGTAAATGTCAGTGTATTCCATCACTGTCCTCAGTCTCCAAAAACTCAGCATGTCATATTTAAGGATCCATTATCTGTAATTTGTCAATAATTTTTGTTTGCTACACAGCCCATCCTTTCTTAAGGGCCATTAATTACCTTCTTTTAGTGCTCTCATTTATAAGGCTTAATTTTTTTTATAGGTATATCTTATAGAAAGATATATTGAAATCATATACTCTCAAAGCTGAGTAGCTGCCAGAAGGAGACGTATTTTCATAGTATCAGCAGCCAATAAACCATAGGTAATCTGGGCATCAAGCTGAACACTAATCAAAGGAAAGGCATTTCAAAGGCATCGTCATGTAACAACAGCAGACCAGAAACACTATCCCTGCCAGATAGAAATTTATCTTGCTCCAGTCAAGAGACTGGAGTATGGACACCACTAATCGAGGCAATTATGGCAAAGGGGATCTGGTCAGTATGCATTTAATAAAATCCTGGTGGGATATGGGACTGTAAAGAGATAATTATTCCAAGTCTGAATCCGTTTCTGAGAGGTCAGATTATTACATGCAGCACTGAAAAAAAAATCCTGATTTTGGCAGCTGTTTGCAGCATCTCAAGGCTTTGGATTGATTGCTTGCCAAATAAACAGAGGAAAAAAAAAAGAAGGCAAACTGTAACGATAGCTGGTTGCAAGACACATTATTTTTTATTTTCCTGCAGTTATCTCTGATTGCAACACTTTTTTAAAGGTAATGAATGTCTTGTCATAAAACATCAATCTCTTACTGAATTATTGCTAAAGCCTAATGCAATCTAGCTTAAATTTCATCCTGTTGCACCCTGCAAGCCTCAGATGTTTGTCAGGACCTTCAGTGGTCTGATAACCTACTGCAAGGGCTGAACATCAACTTCACCTTTCACTCAGTTTTTCCACTGTTGAAAATCTGCTCAATTTCCCTAAGTTATTCATTACTGATGTTGGAGTAAATAAGATCCGTCAGTAGAAGAATCACTTCTACAAATTCAGAGCACAGAACAACTTCACAGAATGGAAATGGAAAGATAAAGAAGCATTAGGATGCAACTGTACTTCATAAGTTGCAAGCCATTATTTATCACAGCTAAAGAGTATTCCTTTAATTAATGAGGCATGATTTTCTCTAGGGTTTTACAGAAATTGAGTTAGTCTAGAAATATCTGAAAAAGCCACACAAGCTATTAGCTTGTTCTGCCATAGAGTATTCATCCTTTATATGCGACTCCACATGCACGTAAAAAATCCTTCCATATTTTTTCTGTGATTTCTTGGAACAAGGACCTACATGTTTATACCTCACAGTGAGGTATGCATTAAACTGTATCAACTGTACTTTAAGGAGTTATTTACTGGCAAGAACTGGTAGGAGATATACTTCACTAAATCTCAAACAATGCAGCTGTTGGTAACAAATATAAGCATGTTGTTCTTTGATTTAAGCTACCCTTGATTTTTAAATGAAGGAAACATATGCTGAATAATTTGGAAGAAACTATTTTTTCTTTTAAGGATGTCTTAATCTGTAATACTCAAATTCAAAGCAGATGTGCTACTATTTGTAAGAACTTGAGGGAAGTGAATTAATAAAATTATTTCCAAATAGCTTGCAGCTGATGATCTGAAGGCTTCGTAGATATTTCTGTGAAGCTGTGTAAAACATCCGATTCCTATGGAGGAATAGCATTTATAAACAAAGCTGCAAGAAGTAGTGTCCAATGCTTGTGGCATTAAGCTGAACTGACCTCAATTTCCAGCTCTCATTCTCATCCTGACTTGCTTTATCATCTTAAGCAACCATACCATAAAGCCTGTGAGACTACTGTCAAAATCAGAAAGGTCGTTATGGTAAGAGTTATTATTAGATAAATAGTTAACGATATCATAAAGCACCCTTTAAAGTAATGACCAAAGTTATATTTCTATTACATTCCACAGCATATATACACAATATTTACAGTTTCAAAAACACAATTAAGATAGTTTTCCCATTAAAGATCTTACCACTAAATTTCTAAGTGCTGTGGCCTAGTTAACACCCTTTGGGAAGGACTATTACAAATGAACTACTTCCCCAATAAATTCTGCTTGTTTTTATACTACTTTTACGAAACATTCCAGCTATTATTTCACACATACCCTTGTGCAGTTCTAGAAGTGTGAAAATTGATTTAGTTGAAAAAAATGGAAGAAAATTCACAAGAAGCTATAAATGAAGGTATATACACACAGGTCTGCCATTCATATCAGGGAAATTAGAAAGCTGTTTTCCAGCCATGATATAATCTCTAATCATAGTGGTTTGCTGCTTATGCAGGTACAATGAAAACATTTTCATGTTCTCTGTTTACATGAGCCTTAAAGTCAATCATAATTATATCTCTGAAGATGTCTAATTCAGTATTACTTTATGCAGCAAATGGTCATAAAATAGTAAACATACACGACACTAAATATAGTCATTGATTCGTGGCCATTGTGTATTTCTTATGGAGAAACCATTTAAATTGCCACTCAGATCAAGTGTTTTGAGTATGCATTATTCTGACTTTATTCCGCCTTCTCAGCATTAGGAAAGGGCATAATTCAGCATATCAGTCATGAGAAAAACCATAAACTCAGCAGGAATTTTTAAGAGCACTATCAGTACCAGTACTGATCTATACTAGGATAAATGCATTACTCCACACCCAGATGAAAGTTAAGGAGTTGGTATCCCAGTGGAAGAAATTAGGGGGATTCTTTTTGACCCAATGCACCAGTTACGACAGCTTCATCACAATTAAATCACAGGGGCTGGGAAGTGGCAGGTCAGGATCCTTCCCAAAGTTATGAATAAAATACTTTATTTTCCTCCTCTATCCTTGCTGCACCCCACAGCCTCTAGCTGCCCTCAGTTAAAAGCAGCAACTCTTTGTGAAGCTAAGTTTAACTTTTTCTGCGTTTAATATTTGAACTCATCATCTCTAACTTAAACTGAGAAAAACTGATTTGAGTGCACAAACACTGCAGAGTTTCAAGGAATAAGGTAAAAAAAGTAAGAATTCTTAAGTACAAAAAGTATACTTTATCAAATGTCTGTTGGAGAGAAAGGAGCCAAACGAGTGGTCAGAAAATTCAAATAAGCAGAAGGAAATGAAAGGAAAGAAGGACCAAGCTGCAGATAAGCAATGGCAAAACTAAAACAAATAAATAAAAGAGAAAAGTAACGATGGTATGAGTTTCTAGAAGACTGGAAGTGAAGCATAGGAACTTAAAATTCATAGAATAAGAAATAGAAAAACTGCAGTAGTTTGTTTTGCTTTAGTGCACAATGAACACTGGAGTGGCATGAAATTACCTACAATGCAGATTACATTCCTGTGCAGTGCTAAATGTGTCCATGCTATTCTTTTACTGTGGTATTGCTAGCTAGCATCAGTGCTTTTGGTATTCATAGAGAGATGCAAAAACATGGCTCAAGACTTTCAGAATGTGAGAGTTGATTCGCTGATGCACAAAAGACAAAGATGTTCATGAAAGAGAGAAAGAAAAAACAGCTGCTTTCACTGCCACGAAATTGCCCCAGGTCTTTGCTTCAATCTGTGTTTATTTATGACTGAAGTACCCTTCCCCAACACATTTTTAAAAATTATTTTTAATTCTGCCAAAATTTGTTGATAAGACTAAAATATTTTGACAAAAGCTGCAGTTGTATACTTCCCTCTTGAATGGAAGTGGAATACCATGGGAAGAGTAACGGTACTGTCAAATTTTCATGAAGATCAGCTAGAAAAGGAAAATCATTTACACTAATATTGTACCAAACAACCTGCTGATGTCAGTGCTCGTTACTTAAATTTAGTCAGAGCATCTTAACATAATTATCCATGATTTGAATTATGCTAGTAACCGTAACAATATTATTGCTCGTTATTGATGAATAATGCATCAAATATTACTGTATGACACTGATGGGAATGAGGAATCTACACAAACATAGAATACATATGGTACATATTACAGCAAGAAGCAACCACAGCTATGGCAGTGAGAGAACAAAATACAAAGAAGATATGAGAAAGATGCATTAGCTCCCTTTAGTTGACAGGCACAAGTAGGTTTCAACCCACCTCCTGTAATAAAGCAAAAATCCACTTTTTTTTGTTCAACTTCCAGAACAGCCAAGCAGCATAGATCCAGAGAGTTGTGAATTAGGACAAACACAAGCCTAAAAATGATGCCTAAACTTCAGCAAATTTGTCAAGTACTTTGATTGAAGTTGAGAATATGAGTCCAAATGGGTATACAGGAAGCAATCATTTTTTCATGAAGAATACATACTTTACTGTGCACACAAATTCTTCCTTCAGAACGCTATAAATTACAGTATTTATGGAATCTTAATGATCTAAACACAGTTGGAGCCTGAAGGTCAAGGCTGCAAACTGCATCCTAAATTTCTGTTTACGGATGAAGCATATTATTTATTGCTGCACTGCTTGTGCTGCTATAGTTAAAGGGCTGCCAGCATCTCCATTATAAACCCCTATATCGGGGCTTTATAACTTGCCCATCCATCTTCCCGCTGGCATGAAACATGGCATATGAGGTCCTGACTATGAGACTGACTTTTGTTTTGTTTTCTTTGCCAAATTACAAGAAGTAAAGAATGAAGCTATACAAACAAAATTTTTTTTCCCCAAATATTCCTAGCGTACGTGTGATACTATCCAATAACAGCTTCATAACACAAAACATTTTTGTATAACTGCATCAATTAGTAGATGGATTTTCACTCTAAACAGGGAAAAATAACTCAAATACAGACATACTGCTAGATTTATTTATTTATTTATTTATTTTTTTTCCCAAAAGCAAGTATACCAATGACTTTGGAGGTCAGGAAAGGACTTCAGAAGTCTACCACTGCCCCGATTCTGTTTGCATTAAATTTAAGCCTACACTATGATTGCATCCCTTTTTAACAGTACAAATAATGCTTTTTTAATTTAATTTTTTTAAGTATTAAAATTGATGGTACATAAGGTGTACACTACTTTATGTACTACACATGAGGCTAAGTAAAACGGTTCAGAGTAAAGCCACAGGCAGTGCTTTCCCACAGACTCTGAAGTAACCTTATCATCTGCTATTAAATCTTGTATCACATTTAATGAAATCAGGAGAGGAAACTTTCACCTCCACCACATCTACTTTGCCAGTGTAAGTACTGCACTATGTGTTAAGGGCTGCTGCGAGCAGGAAGGTGAAAAACTTTATTTACATTATACCTGTATATCTAGCAATTATGACTTGCTGAATAACAAGCATTAATACTGAAAGCACTGCAAGAATTTAAACACTGTGAGACCTCAGAAATTCCTCTCATTGGAATCCTAAGTTTTGGCATTCTTTTTTTCTTTTTTTAAAAATCAGGATGAATTCAGACACAGGGACAGATTCAACGATCTATTGCTGCGATGCACACGGATGTTATATTCAGAATTTTACAGCTTCTTTGCTACATCAAACCAGTTCAAACAAGAAAGACACCAGTGTTAAATGTGGAATACTATTCTTTCTTTAGTAACATTTCACTGTATTTCTTCATATTATGAATGCAGTCATGGCAGGAATTAAGTAAACTAGTCCCTCCCCAAACATCATCATTATATTTTCTTCATTATAGCTCTGAGGATCTTATTCACTGACATTGTAGAGTTCTCCACAACTACCTTGTCTTTCCATTTTGGTATTGTTAAAAGACGACTGCATTTGTTTTATGCCATTCCTAATGCTTGGTAGAATCTCTTCCTCCTGATGCTGTATCTTTTTGCTTTTCTCCCAAAGTCTGCTTCTAACATCTGTCTAATTTGTGCCCACTTCAAACAGTCACTTGCGCCAATTTAAACAAGGCATTTGACAATTTTTCCCATCAGTCGCAACAAAATAGTGTTTTATTACCTGTTAGCTCTGCCTGTAAGTACATTTGTATTCTCACATAACACAGATCCCTCAATTCCTTCCGTGTAATGGTCCCTCTGGTCTGTCTTCTGTCTCCTGTATATGTATGCTAGCTGATTTCAGAGATCTTTTTTGGATATGCCAATCATTTCACTCTAAAGTCAAACCTGGGTATGGCTTTAGGGACAGTTCTGCCAGGTGATGCCCCCAATAGAAAGTATGTAGAAGTCATTGCTGTAGAGTCCTTTAAATCTACCTAATGTGCCTTTGTTCTATAGCCCAGGCTATACAAAACGTATACATGGGGCCAAGGAATCTGTGGGTCACTGATAGAGATCTGCAGACCTTCTTAAAAAGTAAAAAGCAGAAAATAGAATGATGATGACATTTTGAGATCAACCTGGCTAGTGCAGCTGAATACGTGTTAGAGAAAAAATCTAACAGGAGATGGGATGCTATGAATGGTGACTAAGGCTCTATCACTCACTCTGGCGTGTTGTTTCTAATTGGTTGAAAATCAGACTATATAAAAGGGCTATGTAATTAAATATGTTAAATAATGATGCACAGGATCTTGTATAATTCTGAATCTTCAATGAACTACACAAGTTTTAAATAAAATATAAATGGAGATTGTAAAGCACTATAAGACTTCAAAATATTTTCCATTTTTAAAAGCTTACTGTACCAACTAATACAAGTATCTGTCACACTGCCTGAGTTGCCATCACAAGTACATCTTGTTAGCAGCAATGTCATGACTGAAATGCTACTCTGCTGCATTCTAATGACCTCTTGTAAAGTAATGAATTTGTTTTCTGCAGAAAATTTGAGATAAAAAAAACCCTTAATCTTGGATACTGATTTCAATTTCTTTTAGAAGGGAATGACAGTTCTGAAAAACAAGCAGTGTAAGATTAGCATTTTAGGTCAAACGAGGAACATGTAAAACATCCTACCTGTAAAGTCCTGGAGGAGCTTGCTGAACCAAGAAGCTTTTCTCCAGGCTTTGCAGCACATCGTTGAGCATCCTGACTCTGATAGGAGCTCTCTCCCTCGGGTCATTCGCTGGGCGCATCTCATCTGATTGGAACAATTCTGCAGTGTCCCTCAGGCGTGATGCCACTGCAAGCAATTGAGAAGCATCTACTTCTTCACCTAGGAACACTAAGAGAAAGACAGTTGCCAGTGTTTCTGGTAACATCATTCAGAACTCTTCCTCATAAATTAAAAATTACACTTGAGTTAGATCCTGAGCCTCCCCCTTAAGAATTATGTAACGGGCCAAGGAAAGCCACAGATCATTGTCCATATGCTCTCATCTGTTTTTCAAAGAGGATTGATATGGACTGTGATATTTTGAGATCTCATAAACTATGAGTTTGTAACCTACATTTAAAAATCAACCATGACGAAGCAATGTTTGTCAGTATCAGTAAAGTCGCCTTCTGAAACCCTTTTCTTTCCATGCCATTGGATGCTACTGCTCTTAAGTATGAAAGAGGGGCTCGTGCTTAGATTCCATATTGACTGCTATATAAAAGAATATAATCTATGGAGTTTCATTAAATTTCTTTCAACATTTTAAAATCCGTGGCTTAACAACACTTTTCATGTACAGGTTTGGTATCCTTCTCATTGAGTCTGGAGGAATATAAAGTACGTTAGGCCAATACCCCAGAAAACTATTCTCCAAGCATATGATTTTTGTGTTGAAATATTTTGCAAAATATCTGTATCCTCAGTTCTCAAATCATAGGCAAATCTCCTGCACAGCTGAAGACCTTGCAGGCAATGTGCATACCTCACATTGAGACTTGCATCAGAATGGAAAGATTTAAATTCACTGTTAGAAGTAATGCTTTGGTTTTGACCAAGCACTTCATATTCTAATATACAATATTTATAATTTTTATTCTGAATATGATATAAATGATTGTAAACACTAGCTCTGTCTTCAACAGGAAGGGATAGATAAAGGCAAGATACATCATTCTGTATTTGGAAATTAATCCATTCAGACCACACTTTCAAACAAACAAAGAAAATGCAATAAATGCTCATACTGCTTCTCCATAGTATTCATTTTGACCCTAAACCAGCTACATTTCCTTCAGTTTCACTGAAAAACAGATCACATCACAGTTTAAACCAGCAAGCATTACAAAATAAACACTTCAGTTTGTGGTCAGAAAGACCTACTGACACTGCTTTAAGGGCATCAGTAGTTTATATCGCAACACGCTGGACTTCAATGCCGAAGGAAACTGTGATTTATGCTTTGCTCAAGTTGAAAAGCCGAGATTGGATGGGCAAATGATTTCCAAACAAATTAACTAATAACAACTTAAAACACTCTGTGATGATTCTACAGATAAAAGAAGAAAATGGAAGCATTTCTTCTCCCAGGAGAAAACAATGACGTTATATTTGTATTCTCTGTCCTTATCTCTGCAGTATGAATCATGATGAATCATCTGAGTAGCTGTTTAGTTCTTAAATAAATAAAATTGCAAGCAAAGAAAAGTGACTCCAGAGTATATACTATGCCCTCAATCAGTGAATTATACTGCTGAATTTTATTACACTTGCTAAATGTAACTGGATTTTATTCAGTAATAGGTCACATCAAATATATACATATATCTACACATATATATATTACTATTGTTATTTTACAGATTCTGAGCATAGTAGCCTTCCTTGTGTAAGCGCCTGTTCTAATGAAAAGCAGTGAGAGTGATTTAACATTTTTAAATTGTGTTTGTGCCCCCTAGGACCAATGTGCTTGCCTTGAAGAGGAAGAATAGGAACAGATAAAACATCACGTAGGGCATGACACACTCCATGCACATGGACATGTGTTTGCACATAAGAGGGAAATTGCTTCAGGTTTTGATTAGATGGAACATTCAGGATTGGCTACAGTATGGTGCTGCGTTAACGAGAAAGATTTTTCATGCTGTGCAAAATTGGATGATCAGATCTGGCAGTAGAAAATCTGAAAGTGAAAGCTTTGTAGAAATTATGCTAAAGGGGGCAGAAACATAAATCCAAGGACATTCTCACTGCAACAAATATGTTGCCATCAGCTTTGATTTTTCTACCATGACTGCTGTTGCCCAAGCAAACTAATCTGCCGTTGCTACTACAAGTCTCTTTTCAAAGAGACATTAAAAAGGCATGTTGTGACATTTTATTATGCACATCAACACACAGGAAATTATCAATGGCTTTGCACAAAACTGCTGAACCAAATACAGAGTACTGATACAGAATAGATCCCCATCCTTCTATTTCAGTACCAAATGCTTTCTTCATGGAAAGTGCATTTTTGTATCATTTTCTGATGTAAGATTTACCAGTATTGATATGTAATATCCTTGAAAGGACACTGAAGTATATCACAGCAAAAAAGGTATTTCTGTCATACTTACAGATAACCGTTGCCTTTTTCATTTCACTAGGAGTCAGGAATAATGGGTGGGAATAATAGAGAAAACTTTCTGAACAGGGATGTGGAATGAGCAGCTCTGAAGAGCATCCTAAATGATCAGGGAAATACGGTCAAGCAGGTAAAGTGTTCCCAAGCTGAAGACTAGTAGATAGCTGTAGGCAATGAGCGTGCAGTCATCAAATAAATGACAGAGAGATGTTTCTGTACTGATTTTTCTAAGGACAGGGAGTTCAGAATGATGTTTTGAAATGTATGAGTGGAGCCAGGCCTGTGGAAAGTTATGCAGACTTTCCTGGAAATAGCTTATCAAAAACCAGATTATTTTTTAACTCCTGCTAGCACTACCTGCTATCTTCATCACAAGTATTTCAGCTGCCGTAACACCTGTAAAAAATCCATTCTGAGAAGAAGAAAGGACCTAACTGATCAGAACAAACAGGCAACTGACACTATGTCAGCTACAGAGCTTTTCATCACAGCTTTTGCCTCCTTATACGTCAAAACAGGAAATCTCATCCAAATATTAGTAATTGATCCACCATCTTGATGGAGAAATTTCATATCAAAGCATTCGTCCTACACCCAGAAAATAGTGCCAAGCAATCAATTATATCTGCATCTACCAATTAATTCTGCTTCCTTTAAGCCCAGGAACTTTTTGCACCTCTAACCCCAGCCCATTGTCTGAAACACATCAAAATCATTCAGCTTCAGTACAGAGCTTCCAGGGAACCTGCTTTAGCAGGGGGGAGGACTGAATGATTTCCAGAGATCCCTTCCAATGGTTCCACAATTTGATGATACGCATTGGTAAATGATCGGTGCTTTGTCATGGTTGAGAAAAAAGTTAGCATGACCCACTGAGAAGGGGAGCTATGGCAGTAATCAAACAAGGAAGATGACAGCTAAGATTTCAGAGACAAACAGCAATGGGATCAGAAGCCCTCTCTAGCATGTACTGAATGCAGTCTTGAAGGGAATTAAAATCAAGGAGTTCAGTCACAGCGGTTGTTATCTTTGACTGCAATTATGAGATTTTAACACCAATTATTATTTAACTGACATGGTAACTTCAGAAGAAATATAAACAATTTAGGGCTTTATTTACCAACAAAAAGTATTATATAATGATGCTATTTAGCTAGTAAAATCACAGGCTATCATTCAAGTGGAAATGGAAAATCTGTATCAGGGACTGGATGCCCCCTTTTTTCTGTAAGATTCCTCTAAGAAGAATTACCTCTCAGACTGTTCTGAACTTCCAGAGCGATGTCGAGGGCATTAAACGGCAAAACTGGTTCATTGGCAATTTGCAAAGTGGCATGTCCTGAAAACTGAAAAATACAAAAAAATACACACAAAATTGTCAAATGGTTTTAAACAATTTTAATAGCCAGCACTTCTGAATCAAACACAGTTTGATTACATTTGATCTTTGAGAAAAAAAAAAAAAGATTAATATCCCACAGGCACATCCCTGTGAAAAGGGAAAAAAAAAAAAAAAAATAGACCATTGTCTTTCTATTACAAAGTGAAAAGATGGAAAGGGATTATAAGTCATGAACCCATAAAAGAATTATGCTCAGTATTTTTCTTCGGAACTAGAACGTTATAGTAGCCTCTGCATTGCTTTAGTTTTGCTTTGTTTTCAAATAAAGCATCTCAACTTCCTATAAATAGGAATGAGGGTTGTTTTAGTTCTCTGGTTTTAATCATCAGATTTTAAGAGTTTACTTACAAAAAAAACCAAAACAAAACAAAAAAACAAAAACACAAACATTAAGGAAGTTCAGATCAAACTCTTGTCTAGAAATCACACGGCTAACTGTAAGCTCATCGGAAAATCATCTTGAAGAGATAAGTAACAACTTGATACACAGAGATGTACAGTTACAAAACTGGATTTTCTCAGGATCTTACAGAAAGAAATTCCCAAATAAGTGAAAGGGAACTCAGTCCACCTTGGACTAGATACTAGCATGTCATGAAACTCAATGCACTGAATGCTTCTTTTCAGCAGTTTCAGAGACAAGGCCAAGGACCGACTGTTTTTTCATTTACAGAAGACACATTCCAGCTCAAGGCTTCGACATGATACAGAGGCTATGTGTAGAAATGTGTCTTTCTGATGGACTATACTTATCCTGTGATTAAACAGAGCATTCTGATCTCTAGGCTGCCAAGTCCATCACTGTTTGTGGCAGCTATAAAAACTCTGACAAAACCATGCAAGAAACTTTCATTCATCTCTTTCGTACCTTGATATTGCAAAAAGAATAAAAACAGCTGTAAGGCTGTGCTTTAAAATGGAATGATGGCTGCAGGTGATGTGATCCTGTTGGCAAAAAATGTGGACTGAAGAAAATCATATTGTTCAATGCTTCTGCAGGTGTTGGGGGGTTAAAATAATATCTGTCTCTCAAAAGCAATATGATAGCAGCTATGCTGAAAGTAGCATTTTAATTCTAAGATAAAACCAAGTAGGAAAAGACAACAATCCCCAATAACACTGAAAACAACAGTACAGCAATTGAAGAGGAAAAGTCTCTCCCTGGAAAGTGGATGAAAACGGTAATATCAGGAAGACAAGTTTCCTGGAGAAAGATTAATAGAACTCCAGCAACAATTCTAAGAAAGCATTTGGGAAATAGTTTCTGATCTGACCACAGACTGAGTTGGATACAGAGACCAAAGGAACACACTGCATATCAGACTGCAGCCTACGCTGGAGCAGAGGCTTACTCTGGAGGTATTGAGAGTTACCTCTAGGAAATAAAATACTGCCAAAGTCACATAGAAGAAAAGTAGGAAGTAATATTACGTCAGGATATTATCAGAAGTAAAGAACAAGTTCATATCATCCAGCCATAAGCAACTGCAAACATCTGTTTCTAGATGTCCAAATGCCATGTAAAATCCTTCTATGTCCTGCACTGAACTTCAAGGCGCAACTGCCTACAACATCAACAACCTGTGAGTTGCTGTAGAAAAGAAATTGTGGCAAAGAAATACCATCCTATTAAAGAAAAGGCATTCTATAGCAAGCCCAAACCCACTGAATTCTATATTTTGCCATATGAGAGTAAACACTGAAATCCTTCCATGACACCCTTTTCTATTTCTTCCAAGTAATTTTATTTTGCTTTTTGATTACAGGAGACTCCAGTTTTCTCTTTGCAGTTCAAATCAAATTCTACACAAAAATATCATGAGTAACCAAAGCATTCGGGAACTTTGTTACTCTGCAAGTAATGCTACAGATATTTGTGTGACAGTAAATAGAAAACAGTGGTGTTTATTAAATCATGCACTTTGGGGGCTAATACAGAAGTAATAATCAATCACACAAGGGAAAACTCAGAGCATTGGTTTGAAGAGAGTAAGTAAAAATTCTGCAGAAACATATATCAAATTCACATAATGCACCAGGACAAGAAAGGCCACTGATTTCTTATTTATAGTCTTATTTTTGGATATACCATTCCCCTGAGTACAACACAGAATATACACAGACAATAAAGATAAGCTTCTGACCCCTTTTCCCCACTGAGAAATGGTTCAGACTGACTACTGAATTATTAAATGCAAGAATAACTTAGCAAAGAATAAATGCAACTATTTTCTCACAAACTGAAATGGTACAGCAGCATAATTTATTCCATTCCCACACTGAACTGGTTATAACACTAATGAACACTTCTCAGTAACATTTATACATAATGCACATACAGCACACGATTGATGTAACATATGCACAGTCATCTAGACTAAAGAAACAAGTACTAGTTCAAATGCTAATTGAATCGGAAACTCTTTTCTTTTGCAATTTAAAATGAAAAAATAATGAATAACTTTGCTACCACGCTTGATTTTGGTAAAGATAATCTTCAGTAAACTAAAAGGCACTTTACAAACTTCGAATTACTTTCAAGATAAATATAAGCTTGATATAATAAATATCAAAAACACAATGATAACGGGAGTTACATGGTATATTGCAAAATAAATCTGAATATTCAGAAAAGGTTTATAACTATGAACCACACAAGGTAACATTTTTCAAGAAGAGTATAAGAATATTTATAGGAAGCAAATACAAGTCAGCTCTATCCCTAAAAGACAGCACAACCATAAAATAGCAACTGGATTAAATACAGGATGCGTTCATCTATGTAAATAAGAAACATCCTTTATCTTGTTAGCTTTTTCACATTGTAAATAGGAAAATGAGCTAAAGTTGGAGGAGGAGGGGGACACTTTCATCACAGAAAATGTTTTTTTTATGGTGAATCTGCATGCTATTATTGACATGTCTTAAATCTTTACATCTTGACTGCTGTCCATTTCAGATGGACAATGCAGGGATGACAATCTGTTTTCCATCCTATCATGTATGCTCATGGCTGAGGAAAGGGCATGTAAAGACATTATGCTGTTTAAGGTGGTGAATAACAGCATGGCATAAATACTATTTAACCCTGTTTTCCTTCTTTTTTATTCTTTTAAAGGTAAATTAAACACTAACATTTGGGATAGGTTGTTGCATTGTCTAATCTCAGGAGTACATCTCTCCGCACCAAGAACTCCCTTTCCACTTGTAGTGACCAGCACAGTGATCTGCTGAGATCCAATGGCATTGACCCAAGCATCAACAATGGCTTCAGTATCCAAATCTGTGCAAATAAGGAATAAATCTCTGCATGCACCACAATCCCCTCTCAGAATCCCAACAATAGCAATCTCAAACATTAAAATAATCAGTCTTCTTATCCTGCAAAATTAAATATTTGATAATATGGGTATATTTCCCAAATTTACTTTCTGCTGTTTTTTTTTTTCTTTTCCAGTCCTCCACCAAATTAACAGATTTTTTAATCAAGCACAAAAACAAAGTCTATTTAAATGAAACCTGTGATTCCCAGGCAATAGCATGATTTCAGCATCCAGTATTACAGGATGAATGGCAGTAATCATGAGACTCATGATAAATTAAGAAGTGTTTTTAACCTGGAGATCTCAATGTACCTTAGGCATTTGTCCTGTATAATTAGTCTTCACACTTGCTCTTATTTTATTCAGCACCCCCAAAAACTAACCAGATCATAAAAGAAAAGCCTGTGGCACGTGGACGAATAAATGACTGGTTCTCTACCTTCATTTTTATGAAGCACCAGAAGGATACTCCCCTGATTAGACAAAGAAACAGAAATCTGGTCATACACATACAACCATATTTGCTTTGAACTAAAGCTGTTAACTTCTGAAAATTCAGAACTTCTCAAAAATTCAACAGTACTATATTTGTTTTTGTACTGAAGTGTACCTCAGTATCACGACACGTATTAACACCACAGCTCATGTGATACTTTGGGCTATCTGACATTTGTCTCCAAGTCCTGTGTTTTAAGTCAGTAGAGGGCTCTCTGAGAAAAGAATACAAGGAGTCCATGGCTGCAACAGGTGAACTAGAGCACAGTGATCCATAACTATAGCTGTTTGATGGCTGTTTGTAACCAAGGGAACTATAAATCATACCTGAGATCTAATAAGTATTAAAAGCCTTATTTCATCATTGCCTGTATCATTTCAAAACGTTTTATTTATTCTCAGCATGGTAAATACTGACTACGAAGTAAAAATGTTAATGAACAAAGCATCCCTTCTCCCTCTCTGATGGTATCTGATGCTTAAATTATGTTATTAAAGCGGCACACAGCATCAGGCAACCCAAAAGTTACACATTAAAACACAGTGGAGTTGTGGTAGCTTGGGCAGCTTACTGTGGAGCACATAAGTTCTCTATTTACATTTGCTACCTCTTCTGCATGGCTCTTGTCAAGACTGACACATTGAGAGATTAAGGTCAAAAGGATTTTCCTATGTGATAACTTGCCTAAAACCTAATTTGTTAGCCAACATTAACATACAGCACTTAGAAGACTGAAAGTAAATTCCTTACTTTCAGTAAGGAAACTCCTTACTAAATTCCTAGAGATTTCATTCACATTTGGTAGGGGGTCATTCATTTCAGTGCCTTACATTACTGGCACATAAAATGAACTCATACTCATCTCTGGTTTGGTGGCTGTGCATGTGTAGCAGTTCCTACATTTTAAATATTTAAATAAATTAATTGGAAGTAGAGAGAGACTGGAAACTGGGATGATGTCTGGCCCCTTATGGCAGTTCTCATGTTCTTGTTACTGCAGCAACAAAGAACAGGGATCATTAACTCAATGTCCAAGGTAATGGCACATGTATAAATGAACAGGCACTTATGGAACTGAGGCAGAGTAATTTCATGTCTGTACAGAAGACACAGTGGTAATACTTACATAGGAAACTGTGAAGCTAACTATAAAGTACAGTCCCTTGTGTGGGAGGTTTAGCAGTAGAAAGGGAGATTTTCTGAAGTGATTTTTTTCCCCCTGCATATAAACAGAAATTTCATGTCTTTGAAGTATGTGGTAAACAGCAATACTCTTGATGATGAGTTTATAATCATGTATTTCATATTTATGTCTGTCAAATTTCAGTGGTATCCAGGTGCAAAGAAAGCGTCAGACAAATCAACTTCTAGAAGGGCCAATAAAATTCAAGCCTCTTGCTAAAAAAAAAAAAAAAAAAGTTGAAGTCACCCTTTTCCCTAGTGTGGGTAGCTAAGAGCTTGCCAAAGGATATAAGACATGCCCTTCTGCACCATAAGCACTGGGTGAAGTGCTCACCACGAGGACATAAATCTTTACACTACTGCAAACCCACATGCTATATTTCTTAAACAGAATTTTAAAAGTTCGTTCCAGCATTAATTCTTTTTTATCTCCAACTTTAAAGCCAGGTTGCTCTGGTTACCAACTGTGGGATTTGAGTGTGACAAATAAAGAAAAATTTGTTTTAAAGCTGACAGATTTGCATAAAGAATTCCAATAAACACATCATTGCACACAAATTGACCTTTTAAATGATTGCATTCTCTGACCCGCTTCAGGTACAGCAAAAGAAGGGGGAAACCAGTATAGATCCTTTTTAAAGAAGCAATGTTTACAGCCTGAAGCTGGTTACGGACAGTCCTGAGGAAATGGATTTAGCTGCTGTTGTGGGAGAGAGAGGAATACGTAATGAAACGTGAAGCAAAATTTGTTTGCACAAATCAGCGGCAAAGACCTCTAATGACAGTGACTGTACACAGAACTTTCACCTTGGATTGATCTCCATCAATTTAAACCAAGACTACAGAGCCTATCTTCTCATTTTTATGTAATACAGGCATTCCAAGGATAAAACATACACGGAGATAAGTCTGCATGCTGCAGTAGACATTAGGACAAGCAATGCTGAGTATTTGTAAACAGTGAAGGAAAGTTTAAAGTAAAGAAAGTAAATACCATCTGTTAGGATAACAGACAAGCTATATCAACATTGATTCTTATGTACTGGTACGTAGAGCTAGAAGTCATCATGTTCTTCATGCCTTTCCCTGATGCATTTAAGACTCCAATGAAGATGCTAGCTCAACCAGCCTTCCTTACTCATTAGATACAGGTTAATCAAAGCGCAGGATGATGAGAATCAGCAAGAGAAGTGATAATTTTGTTAACAGTTGCCAGACAGTTGGCAGGGTTTTGCAAGTCAGGCAGTAATGACTAGCAGATAAAACAAGCAACAGTGTAATCACCCAGATTCAGAAATACTCTACAAAGTAATACAGGTTTTAGCACAGCAAACTATATTGCCTGGCAGTCATAACTGATCAAAGTATCCACTCAGATGGATCATGATTGTTCCATGAGCCAAGAATCTTCCTGAACTAGGACCAATGCCAGACTCATACATTGAAGGACATCCAAATACTTGCTCACTTTCCACATGATCTGTAATATCAGTTCTTAATGCTGATTATACAGGACTGAGCCTGATACTTGTGGCATTGTCAAAAACTAGATAACAGTCATCAGAGGAGAGTGATAATGAAGAAATCTGCAATATGAAGCTTCAACTACAGCTTTCAGTTTAGACCTCAATATCATCTTTTTAATCACTCCCCGTTTACAGAAATGGTTTTGATTTAATTGAACTCCTAAGAAAAAAAGTCTCTAATCATACTTCATCAGCATGCAATTATTATTCAAAGGAAATCACATGTACTATTAGGCATTCTTAATTAAAATAATGCATATAATCTACTTCAGTACCTAAGTCATTCTCCTCGATGTTCTTAATTCCCCTTTTTTCTTCCATTACTGCAACAACATGTTTTTATTCTATTTTTCCTCATCTATCCCAGTTTCACTTATACACTTTTCAATGTTAATGATGATGATATCAGAACACTGGGATGCATTTATACTCCACTGTCTTAAACTCACTGGATAGCAAGACCTTCAAATTGTGTCAAACCAGACTGGATATTTATTAAAGGAAGATGAGAAAATGCTACAACAGGAACCTTAAACTGTAACTAGTTTAATTTGCACTTGTGATGTCTTCTAAGTGGACATTAAGTGCACCAGACAGCAGTCAGCCCGTACAAAAAGACAGACGAATCTGGGAGAACCAGGTGCAATAGATGGAAGAAATTGAGTTTAGGAATTGAAGAATGTGAAGAAAAGCTTCAGTGAGGGGTTGAGGCAATGGTTCCTTGAGGACCAGAAGTGAAAGCTCGGACAATCAACGCATCAGAGACTCAACAGAATAAGCATTATGAAAAGAGTCATGAGAGCATTACGTATAAAAGCCTTCATTTCCTCAAACAGAGCAAAGCTAAGATATTTAATGGTTATGCAGGGAAAATATTGCCCTTTCCTCTTTTGCCACCTCTCGATGCACAGGTCCCTCAATTTTTTCCATTTAGGTCATCCTAATCAGTGAGGACTGGAACACTGACAGTTCATTAAAGAAGACAGAGTAGCCCTGAGGGAGAGACACTAGTGAACTACAGTGATGAGGATCCAAGAGAAGATGAAAATGCATGGTTTAGTATATAGCTCACACAGAAAAGCCCTATAAACACTAACAGACACATTCCACCTCAGGGAAGAATTGGGTGGATAATATACTGAGTTTACTCCCAGATGCCAGCCTATGAACCCCACAGATGACATCAGTACCCACAAAAAGGCTCAATTTCTCTGTTAGGAGAATTGGGATTAAATTCTACTCTTGGATAAGCTTAAATGGTAGTTACTAAACCAGCTAAGTATTTAAGCTTTTTGTCAGTATCGTAATTCAAAGATGCAATTTCTCTGAATTTTTCATGATATTTTTTTCAATTGGGATATTTAATTTTCAACGTATACTGTGCAAGATACATAGAATAAGAAGTAATAAGCTGACTTTAATAATTTGGAATTTAAATTTCAGGAAGAGATCTCATATCTCCTCCTGTATTTAAATAATATAGCTGAAAAAATAAAGGTGGGAGAAGATTGATTGTTTTATTTTAAAAAGAAAACATTAATTAAAGATGAATATGTTTGGGACTGAGCAAGCTTCCCTCAGGCTTGGGGAAAATGCCAAGTCTGACAAACTCCTTGAGCCTTAGGGAATCTCAGGTCAGTTTGATGAACCCAATGAAGTACTTTATAATTAGCTGGCATGCTCCTGAGGCTGCCAATTTACCTGAAAAAGAAACTCCCTCACCTTTCAAACTTGTCTCTGAACAACACTGAATAAAGACCCAAGAAATAATGATTTTCCTCACAGAATGTTTATATAATCAGAGAAAGTAAGACTCAAAGAAACGTACCATGTTATAGAATGGCCCTCAAAATTTGTAAGTAAGCTTAAACAATAAAAGTCTGTAACTGTCTGAAGTTAGAAATGAGATTTATAACCATATCTGGAGCCATAATAATACACCTGCTACTATGATACTCAAATTATGTTAGCTATTTCATTCCACTGCACCCTATGTTTACTCTGTATTAAAATGGCAAAGGCAGAGTAATACAGTAGAAACAACACAGATTAAATAGAGAATAAATTTTAAAAGCATATAATCTGAAAACACAAGAGAAAATGATACTGTGTGCTCAAATTACAAAAGTTACTCATAAAATAAAGAGCTAAATAAATGTTTACCTCCAGGCTGCACCACGGTTGCCTTAGGTACTTTCTGTTTTAAACATCTTATCATTTACAATATACACAGATATCTGTGTAACAAAAGTACACTGCATGTCTCAGAAACCTCTACTTGAGAAAGCTTGTTGACTATCTTAAGCTTATCTGAGAGAATCAGAGAAATGAGGTGTGGCACACGAAAGGTACAGCTTACTTGAGACTATTCAACATGCCTTGCAAAGACATCTCAAAGGTCTGAACTCGCCTTGACATTACCATGCTTTGGACGCTTTCTTGTCTTCCTGATGGTTCTGGTTTGGCTTATCTGAATGCCGATTTGTCTCCACTTTTACATTAACTTCCTGGAACAAAGGTGTTCATTAGGAGAGATTCAATACGGAAAACAAACAAACACCCATCCAAGAAGGCAAATTTTGACTGAGAATTCCATACGTAAGGACAACTAAGGCAGAAATCCAATGACTGTACTGAAAGAAGATGAAAGGGACATCAGTGAAGAGATTGGAGAGGTGAAGAGCTTAGGGTTAAAACAGAAGTAAAAGCTTTGGAAAGAAAAACGTGTTGGAATTTGCTTCAAAACATAGCTAAGAGCCTGGGGAATATCTGGAAGAGGAGGTGGCAAGATTAAAAGGACAGCTGAGAAAGATCATTTTGGCAGCAGTGCTATAACAATGGCAAGAAGAAAAAAGACTTGTGAGGAAAATGTGTCAAGACGAGAATGTAATGATGCAGAGAAGCAGTTTGACCACAAGTCCAAGAAGAAAGGTATGTTTTTTTTTTTTTCTAAATACTATAACATTAAAATGAAGTAGGAGAAAATATTTAATAATGTTCTTCAGCATACTGTAATCAGTGTGTAGCCAACCTGTTTTCTCCATATTATGCAAAATTCAAGATAAACTGTCCCCAAAACTGGAAAGGGACTGCAGAACTGATGCATATTGTGAACAAATCAGTAGGAGTGCTGACAGCATCCACAGTGATATATGCATGCACGTACGTATGCAAGTGTGCTCGCATACACAGATCAAAGGGAAAAAGTAAAATCAAAATGACTGTTACAGATAAAAACACATTTTGTAGACTGTAATAATTTTCTTCTTCTTCTTTTTCCCCTGCAGTAGAAAGGCAATGAGTATAGGCATTCAATGTACTTTGAGTAGCTTTAAATTGAATATAAGTATCCTTCAGAAGTGTTTTGATAGAAGACTGAAATTTATAAGAACATTTTGTGCTGTATGCACGTTGTATGTCAGAAGCACAGAACACATTTTTACCAAGGCTCATCTAACAAATAAGGAGGTAAGGCATTTCTGTGGTGAGGGACCGATCAGAATGCAGAGCCGTCCCCCAAAGAAGGATTTTAAAAAATACAGGTAGTTTTCATTTCTATCTCAAGACCTCAAGCATTTCTCTCTACAAAAAGCACAGGTATCTGAGACAGAGGCTTAAGTAGATATCTTTACTAGAGCTTATTGCCTTTTCTTCTTATTCTATTCCAGTAACAACTGCCATTTGCAAAAGAGGGGGCAAAGAGAGACCGTGTAATGTAAAAGCAGAGAGCGTTATTTATGTGATATATTACATTGAAAAGAGCCAAGCAGCTATTAGCAATTATAAATCTTCACTTGGAATAATAGTCATATTTAACAACAGTAACAAAAAAGGCTACACTACAAGGCATGGAAAGGAAGTATATTTAATTGTCAGTTCTGCTAGTCTAAAAGTGCCTTAGCTCTATTCATTCAGTTATTATTCTGTAGTTTATAATTAAAGTGCTAACATAAATCAGAATCCTCTGATCTCAAAATAAAGGGTTCTTTTTCCAAAGAAAGAAAGAACGCACTGGTTGTAGGAAAGTTTCCAAGAATTAAAAAAAAAAAAACAAAAAAAAACAATCAAAAGTTAAGTAAAATAATTAAGGAAAAAGTTTTTGTCAAATAACAGAAAGAAAAAGCTTCATGAGCAGCCATGTGGGAATACTGAGCAGTTTATCAAGTGGCAGAAGTCTTCCCTATTGGACATGTCTCCTCCTGTTGGACATGTCTCTTGTGGACTTAGGTGCCACTGAATTCCTTCTCCATCTTTTTTCTCTTAAAATTAGGTTAAAACGTGAACTGAAATATCTCAATGTGTCACAAGACCTATATTCTGACGAAACAAATCTTTATGCTGTGGACAGACAAATTAAATTAAAACAATCTCTTGCAACAGACAGGTAGGTTCTGGAGGTAGGTTCCCTTACAGGCATACCGCACTAAAACTGCTTAAGATTAAGATGAGGATACAGATTGAATTGCTGTTATATGTGAGTCTCTGGAACATAACTTGCAAATAATGTAATAATGTACATACTAATGAAGATGAGCCTAAGTCTATGCAAGATATTATATATTTCAGTTCTCTAACTGAAAGGCATTTACAAAACTTACACAAATTGCATTAGACAGCACAAAAGTTGGGAAAAAAAATAGGAATGAGAATATGTCAATTGCTTGCTAGTTGCCTCTTGATTACCAGTGTTCTGCTTACAAAGCATTCCTAAGAGCAACCAAAGAGCCCTACATAAGTACTTTAAATGAATAGATTTTGCAGTGCAATTTTTATTTTCAGTGTTTTTATAGTCAGTATGAGGTACTGTGAGGTAAGCAATTTCAAGAGATACAGGGACAATACAACCAGATTGCAACACCTGAAGTTCCATATTGCTACATTTGTCAAACATGACTTAAACCTGGACACTCATCTTGGTCTCATATAACAAGTGCACTGATTTCAGTTCAATTCATGCATAATTGTGACTTGCTTACTGACTTTGTATGGGCTGTGTATCCTGCAAGTGATCACTGGCAAGGATTAGAGAGCAGTGATGGCTATGATAGAGTTACTTCGGTCAATTACATCCTTGCCTTTTAAAAGCACTAGAGCTTTAAGACTTTTCCTCAAATCCCTTTTTTCACAAGTACAATAGAAAGTCTAACAACATAAATAGCTGTCAATGAGATACTAGAAATTCAGGACAAATGAAAAATACATTTTGAGGCAAAGATTTTTTTCTCCCTACGATATTCTCAGAAGACCAGCTCTATTTCTATGATTCACATCAGTGCACCAATTCAAGTTGAAATCTACAAGACATGAATGCTTTTATTGAAATGAAACATATTTTGGTAGTGTAAGTCAGAGTGATATATTGAACACATATATATCTTGCACTGAATGAAACACGTTTTTCATTTTACATATGCTTATAATTATCTCAAAATCACACATAAGATTTAGTAGTAACTGAGACAAGGAGAGAACAAGTGCCAAACAGAAACAGAATTACATTTGCCACAGTAACACCATGAAAATTGCAGCAAATGGAGAAGGACACTCTGGGCTTTTAAATAAATGACTTCTGGAAAAAAAAAAATAAATAAACAAAAGCAAAAAAGCCAACCCCAACAACTACCAACCAGCATTCTGGATTTATTGAACATTCTCTTACTATGTAGCAAACTTATCCCTTAAACAACAATTGGGCTGGTGAATGTGTTTCCACAGAACCAAGACAGTTGAATTCTCACTTTCCAAGAATATCATGACTTTTTTTTTTATCGTTTCTGCTTCTTTTTGTGCTCTCAAAATGCTACAGTAAAGTAAAAGCACAGTCTGAACTGTAACCAGAACAAAGTTACTAAGTTAGATGCAATAAGGAAACACAAGTTTCCAATTTTGTGTTTCTCACTTTTTTGATTCTGTTTCTAATCCAAGCACCTCAATGGCTGCGAAAATCCCTAAGATAACTTATTATTGTTTAAAATAGATAATCTTCATAAAAATGCAATAATAATCAGAGCCAATTAAAGCTTCTGGATTTGCTATTCTTACAAATGATATCAGCGTTCAAAATGTTCCTGTGTAAATAGCACACGTGGGAGAGCTGATAACTTCAGACAGCAACCATGGTATGACTAACAGTTTGTTATCAAGATCTGTGTCTCACTGCAATAAAAAAAATATTGCACATATACTACCTGTCAATATGCAGAAAGCATCATGTCTTTCAGCTTTATAAACGTATTAAAATAGCTTACATATCATGTATAAACTGTTCAATCACTGGTGATTTGGTCCATGGAAACATGGTTCATACTACAAAACTGGATGCTCTAATATTGTCACATTATTTCCCGTTCCATATCATTTTCATAGCTATATTGAAAAGGTGCTCAAACAAGTAACTCATGTAGAGCAAGTCACAAGCCTTATCTTGTTTGGGATATGCTCTATAGAGATGAATGCATTTTTAGAGGGTTTGGTGCTAATGTCGAGGAGGTTGAAAGTTAATCATTAAGATAAATGCTACCACGGTCTTCTTTTCTGCTGTGATGGTTTTTCACAAGTTACTTTGTTTAACTGTAACTCAGCACAGAAGAACACAGCAGCATTTCCGTAAGGATCTACGTCCTTTCAAAAGTGTAGATATAAGTAGGAATGATTCAATTTTCACAAAAACAATCCGAGCCTTTGAAAGAAATGTATGGATGTTTTTAATGGTACAACTAACTGCCATATCAATGCTGTATTGCAAGGTAAATATAAGACGACACAATGGGAAACTGAGATGAAATTATTATTATTATTATGTACAGAAACAAGCTAACATAAAAATGAGGAATTTATGAAGCTTTATAGTGAAGGATGTTTTAAAGATTTCAAGTAAGTTCTTAATTCTGCTTTTTTTTTTTTTTTTTTTTTTTAAATTGATTTCTAACAACATCCATTTAATATCTAGTTTACTTAAATTATTTTATCATATCCTGTAATCACTACATGGTTTTGACTGATACAACAGTTCTTTTCAGTTCTCTCTGGAACAGCAAATAACAAATTACTAATTTAAGACGATGGCCTACTTCAAATGCAATGATCTAAGTAAAGCATTTAGAACAATTTAGAACACAGATTTCTAAGGCAAGCTGTCTTAGAAAACTACTTGAACACGAATCCCTAACACACTTTCTCTAAGAATAAACACTTAGGATATAAGTAGAAAAAGTTCCAGAAGCGTTCCCCTTTGTCCTGTGTCCTGTGAGATTTCTCATTGTAAGAGAAAGGGAATGCAAATTAAAGATTCACAGCTTTGAATAGAGAGTGAGGAGATTTTGATATTAACTGATATCCTCAATATTCAGCATGTCACCCTCCACATTATACAAAATATCTGTTGAGTTACAAGCAAAACTTTGAATCTTCACGTATTTTGGAAATCATGATACAATGTCCTTACAGTTTTATTTCTTCACAGCATAGAAAGAAACCTTGCGTTCTCTTTACCTCGTTTAGGATCTCATGTGAGGCTCCTGTCAGCTACAAGTTTGTTCAGTTTATCTCAAGAAAAAAGGAAGAAAAAAGCTTAAACTTTTCCTTAGATATGTCAATCAAAAGGATCGCACTGGCTGGAACATTAAGTTCAGAAGAATATAATTTATGTCAGATAACGCAGAATCTTTCCGTGGCTCATTTTATCCATCACTAAAACAGACTATATTTATGTAAAGGCCTGACCTCACCCTGCAATTAGCCTGAAATTAAACTGCACTATATAAAGATGTTCAGTCAGTGATTTCAACATGTATTTCTCTTTCTGTGCTATTTTGCTAGCTGAGAAGTACTTTCATTTGGATCAGTTTCACAAAAGATGAATTGTATTCAAATTTGAATTGGCCAGGGAGAACAGGGCCTGATATTCAATTTTGAAGCATTTTTTCACTTGGCTATGTGAAGATTATTAAAATTCCCAAATTCCAGTGATTTATCTGATTCTTCTGCAGGCTGTGTTCACTTATATAGAAATGCTTTCTTTCCAGTCATATGTTAAAGATATACCCTTTTTATTCACTTTCTTTCATCTATGTTTTTACTATGTTTTTTACTATGTATGTTTTGTGATGCTTGCTAGACTAATCAGCAAATTCTATTGGGTCTCCGATTCTGAGACATACCTGTTGGGACCAGCTGCATCAGCTGAACACTTGGAAGTCCATGGGGCTCAACGGGATTCACCTCAAAGTACTGAGGGAGTTAGTAGACATTATAGCTGGGACTTTCTCAACAATTTACCAAAGGTACACTCATCTACAACAAGGGCAAGAGAAGATTCAAGAAAGTACAGACCTGATTTTAACGTCAGTAAGTGGAAAAGTTATGGAGATTGTCCCAGGGGATATGGAAAGGCAGTCAAAGAACAGAGCAATCAGGCACAGTGCGCTGGGGTACCCTGGCCTGTAAATCATAAGACTTCATAAGGGAGGCTTAAAACTCATCTCCACTCTTTCCAGACTTTGAACAGTTTGAGGGAAAAAGCAGAACACAGGCATAAACGGTGCCTTCCTGAGGACAGTCCTCTTCTTGACTACATGAAATAGAAAAAGGCAAAAGTTTATATGGTTGTATACAGAAATCTCTTTGTTTCATCTGTCAGTAAAGAAATGGCTGTTGATGATTAGCTGGCACCACAGTTCCTGCCACAACAATACACTTTTGAGCTTCCTGTTAAGAATGTGTTACTAATTCACTTCATTTATATATAAAATTTCACCAGTTAAGCTGCGATCATATAACCATAGCTGGGTGTGAGGAAAACAGCTTGCAAAAAATGAGTAACATGACAAAACTACGAGAGACTGAATAAACAGCAAATGCTTCCTCAGTTCACGTTTTACCAGATTTGTGGTTGGATTTAACTCTGAAGCAGAGCTCTCTTGAACAGTAAGCATAGGAACTAATTTTTCTTTAGGTACACAGCAACACATAAAGCTGCATAATGAAAGAAGTTTATTAGTTGTAAATAAGCAACGTGGTTGCCTAATAAAATTGGGAGATGCAAATCTGCCTTCTCATAGTTTGCTTTTCATTAGCCCATCACAAAAACTGCCAACATTTTAAAATGGGGAAATATTTTTAGGAATCTCACTAAAATGTATACTTCCTTAAGAAGAAAGTAAAGTTTAACCCACAGATTTTCAGCAAATCTTGTCCAAATGGATATACTGATCCTAAGCATATTTACAAACTCTGGAACAGATTTATGGAAACCACAATATAAATGCAAATCTTACTAGTAAATAGTAAAGAAAATTTTTGATTTAGACATTTTTTCATGGCACTACATGAGTACAATCACTACATTTATTTATAAATCAGAATTTTAGTACTCAGCCATTTGCATCAAAAATAAAATACAGCTCTTATGTTAACTCATAATTAGGTTTTTTAAATTCCAATCAGAATTTGCACAGAGTTCCTGTGGACCAGATTTAGTAATGAGTACCATAAAGTTTATGTAATTTGTTTCTCTTGTCTTCCTTCAAAGTTTAGAATAAATCACACTCCAGCCACAGTGCACCCTTAGTTATGTAGAAAATAGCAATTTGTTATTATTTGCCAAACTTAACCATGATGCTTCTACAAATCTTCTGCAATAAAATTAATAACAAACCCCAGAAATTACTTATTTTAGTTTATGGCATGTATTTTTAAGCAAATAAAAGAATCAGCCTGCAATGGTGTACATAAAGAATGAATTTTCCTTGGACAAATCTCTATACACTTTTGGTTTAACTTTCAAAGTCTATCCAAAATTAGGCTGCTGCTGAAATAACCGCTTCTACATAATTCACCACATGTGCTTCTTGCCACCATCCTTATGCGGGCACTAAACCTTGTACGGCTCAGATTTGAGAGCCAAAACCAAAAGAAACTCCCAAAGCAAAACCAACCACAAACCCAAACGATAACATTCCAGTCAGACATGAAACCATTCGAGTCAGCAGAACAGAACTGATGGATATTTTCGACTCAGTATTACATTAGTTTCAAGTCTTTTGAAAAATCCAATTCCAATCGCAGGTGCTAAGATTTGAGAACAGCTCAGAATTTGATGGAATATAGGTGACAGGAAGGGGTAGGGACAGAAAGGGAGTGGGTAGTAAATGTGATGTATCAAAGCCAGAGGGAGGCAAACATATCTTCACATTAAATAAACAAATAAAAAAATTCTGAAACACTTTGTAAAATGGGAATAATTCAAATGAAAATTTAAATCCCAGTAATATTCTTCCACATTAAGACAAATAAATTATCTTAAAAACAAGACCTGTAACTAATAATTTTATCTAGGTTACAACCTTCTCTGAGCCCTTACACGTATTAGGTTTAAATTTAGTTTCTATAATTCCTTATATTACATACAGAGTTTCTATTCAAAAACTCATTTGCCAAATCCTTTCCTCCTCGCCACAGAATAAAATCCAACAACCAAAGGTCACAGCATGCTGAGCATAAGCGCTGCAGACACAAGGGAGTGCTCTCCATATTTCAAGTAAAAATAAAGAAGACAAAAATAGAAATGCTCCCCTCATTTTATGTTGATTCAATTAATTATGCTATTTTATCATACCTGGAACTTCTGTAGCAGAGCACTGATTCCACTGAGCTTAATCAAGATTTTCAGATGCATAAATAAGAGAAGCATTACTCTCAAAGCATAGCTCCATTTTCTTTTCAGCATGGGGGCTAAATTTCCTTTTCAAGCATAGCAGTGTCAATACAGCAAAGTACTGGCTGATTCCTGATGGGATGCAGAATACAGATCATAACTCAATTTTCAAATAGATCTTATAGTCACAAAATGGAATAAACTACAGATTTTGTTTGGAAATATAATGAATCATGCTTGCAGCTGCTGCCTCTCATTTTGCACCTGAATGTCTGAAAGTACATCTGCACTTACGGGCTTACACACTTTGTGAACAGCTTAAAATCTGACAAATATTTTCCTTTATATGCACAACTCATGTAGGCCATTGGCTCATATATTGATTGAAGACAGAATGAACTCCACTGAAGTAATCTGGACTAGTACTATAATGGAAATTAGATCTGGGCTCATCTGTTTACATCATATCCATTTATCTGACAGAGAGGACTAATCAGGGAAATCTGAAAAATTAACACAGCCTGGCACCTAGACAGATGCAACTATCTTATTTAAAATTACTTTCTTCAAAATGATTTAGCAAGGAAACAACTCACAGAGAAAAAAATATTTTTGTGCAGTTCTCAGCTTAAAGCCATTTTTTCTAGAAGAAAAAGCAATAAAGCCCTTAGAATAGCAAAGTATTACAATTTGAGCTGAAGCCCAGGAATTTTTTTTGTTTGTTGCCTTGCATGTTACAAAAAAACGTGATAAAATGTCTGTCAGTTTGTAAGCTGTACAACTGTAAAGATGTTGGGCTACAAAATTCCACTTTTCTGGATTTTTACATATTTCTGGATATATATAAATATATCCCTATTACATTAAAATGTAATGATAAACCTACAAAAATATAAATAACTGGACTATTTTTTGATACAACTATTTGGATTTTGAAGTGTCCATGTCTATACATAGCTCAATTAAGCCAGCAGAGGGAATATTTTGCCAACTCAGTGCTTGTTCCATCTGTTGAAATAAAGATAGCATTTGTACTTAGATTCAACATACTTTAAAATAAAGTTTTTAAACTGTATTTCTATCAACAGATGTCACTGCTGCCTACGAAAGCCTATAAACTTTGGTTCTAAGGTGAGTTTATACGTTCTAAAAAGAAAATAAATTGGTGTTCACTGTAAAGATGACTGCAGAAACATTACATGAACAAGAGTACGGATATGTGTTACTTTTGTCTTCTAGAATATTGAAAAAACTTTCCGAATGAAAAGTGCATCTGTCATATTGCTTTGTTTTGATGGTTAGATTGCTAAAAATTATACCCATCCCTGTCCCAAGGAAATGCTGGCAGATAAGGTGGTTAGTGCTATTGGCCTCCTAGATCTCATGCACATGGGATCCTTTCTCTGGACTCAAAATGGGAACAGAAAGGTTTACATCTGAATCCATTTTACAATTCTAATTTACAGCTATAGTCACTTATCCTTAGTTTAACATTAACTGGTCTAATCTCAGCTGCTTTAATGCTAGTCTGTCAGCAAATTGGCAGTATTTTTTATTGTTATTGACCACACTCTTAATAAAAGCAGATCGATAAACAAGATGTTCTTCCTGGAGTTTTGTAATACCTTTATTTTATATTCTTTCTTGATTTGGTGTATTTTTTTCCCTAAGTGTTTATTTTTTTTTGTCTCTCAGCTTTTAGACTTCTACAAAATCGGTTTGCATTGTTCAATTGTCTTTTAAGAAACAAGGTTTTATTCACTTTAATTTTGCTATAATTCATTCAAGGACAACTATTAGTAAAGACAGAATTCTATGCTTTTCAGTTATTTGATTTAAAGAGTTGCATATCAACATTTTGGAGACAGAATAAAAGAAAACTAAGAACAAGAGCAAAGTGCATTTTCTCGGACTGCACTGTGTTACAAAAACATCATCAAGATTTTTTTCTACTAAGCACATCAGGATTTTCATACACAAGCAGAATTATGAAGCAATTCGGGTAATCTGCCAATGGAATCAGATTTTCACAGCAAATATGCAGTGAAGACTTCACACTCCAAATGGACTGCTCTGGTAAGCAGCCGTTGTTAGAGGCTCTAGTGCTGAAGAGAAGAATTTTTATTCTGACTTAAGTTTGTGCTTCATTCTTACTATTAGTTTCCTGCTGCTATCCCCATACTCAGATCTCAATGGGTGAGTTCCTAAGAGCTATCTGTCAGGACAGCTCTTTCTATCCACTGTGCAGACATTTTATTCCCTTGTTCAGATGGCCATAATTCCAGGAAATGCTCAGTACAAAGAGGACAATTCCAGCAGAGCTCAGCTATCAGTTAGATGCTAAGCTAGGTAATGACATTTAAAGACAAGACTTAAAACACTGTAGGATAGGAATAAGCCTCCAGAGTAACCTGACATTTTAAAGTTCCTTAACAGAAAACAAACTCATGAAAAGTTCGTTTTGAATACAGGACTGAGCTCATGAAGCAAATTACAGCTTGTAAAGCTCCAATGTGTTGCAAGTTACGTCACAAAAAAATCAAAACAAGAGACAAAATGTCAGTAATAAGTAGATCAAAGGAAGTTACTGGTGTGAATTCAAAGCTAAAATGAACTAAAAAAAATAATCATAGCATTTGTGTTTCCCCAAGTATTTCTGAAGGTTGTTTGTAAAGCCAAACAATTAATGAACAGAATTCAAGTAGCCAATTTCCATCTCTTGTGATAAAGCACTTAAGCAGATACTTAAGTTCCCTGACTTTACCTCAGACTCGGCCATATGCAAATTGGATGATATTAAGTCTTATTAAGAAAGGAAGTTATTACCACATTAGTGTTAGATGAAACCTAATGTGTTAAGAGGGATACTCTGGGAAAAGAATTCTGATTTGACATTTCTGTTAAATATGATCATAACTTCCTTCAGAGGATAGACTTTTATACAAGATCATAATATAAGCTATAATTAATTAAAATCTATTTATATGCTGTATGATACGTAAACACTGATATTCATTTTGGATCAGGGAAGAGAGAAAAGAGATAAACAGTTTGCCGCTATAACAGAAAAACTCATTCTAGAGTATCCAAATGACTAGGACCTACAGCAGGAGAAGGTTAGTGTTTTGTTTTGAGAAAAACTCATATTTCCTGCATAGACAACATTCACTACATGTATGCAAAACCTAAAGAATTAATCTTTAACAGCTGAATTATATGTGAACTAGTAGCAAACAGCTATGGTACTACTGCTGCTAAAAATGAATTAATAAATTGTACTCTGATTAATTCAGTAACTAAATGCATGAAAAATAGAACAGTGGGAAACATAGGAGAAAATTCAGATAACCGCAGGCGTGTTCCTACCAGACTAGCTTGCTTTAGATATTGTTGGATTTCAGTGGCTGAATACAAAATTGTATTGATATTCCTTACAAAATGCATGCATATGTCCAATTATTCATTATCTCTCATACCAAACTTAGGTTTCTGAAGTAGGAGCAATGAATGTAAAACACGTTTTTCCCTCTCTCAGTACAAAGCTACTACTGGACAAAACAGAAAACTATCATTAGACATGCAATAAATGTGCAGTGGCTTCTTTGTAACTTCACGATTAACAACCAGCAGAAAAAAATACAAATAAGAAATAAGAAAAAAAAAATGACATCTGCCATTACCATCTATGCTGAGTCTGTCACCGATGCAACACACAGTAACAGCCAGAGATGCAACTGGATTACAAATCTCAGCATAAGCAAAAGATGGCACTGGAAATGAAAGCAATGCCGTAGGCAATGTAACTTCTTTCCAAGTCAGCTAAGTCTCACTAACACAGGCACTCACAAGGCCTGTATACTTAGTACAGAACTGTCCATCTGGTCATTCCTCGCAGTTGAAATTCCAACAGATATCAAACACAGATGCTACATATCAACTCCAGAAATTTAGCTTCAGTGTTGAACTATGCCCCAGTGTTTGTCTACTGTGTTAGGCTGATTCTATGAATTTATGCTGAATTTATGCGAGGAGATGAAGTAGTTGCTCCATTATTTTGAGTACCACTGTTGGCCCACGGCATCCTTTTTTCTCTTACATGAACTTGGATTAAACAGTGCTTCCTCTCATTCTTACCTTTTTAATTTTTTTGCTTAGTCTGATTGACACAATTTGGAGTAAAAATCCTCCAGAAATTTTAGAAAGAAAACCAGTCTTGGAATACTCTAATCATGGCATTTTTCTATAATGTGACAAATAAATGGCATAAGGGGAAACTGAATTAGTTCTGTCTGGTAATGCTTCCACCATTTTGAAGGTGTCATTAGCAGGAAAGATGTGGAAAATGTGTTCATGTTTTTAATCTATGACTGAACCAACAAATTTGTGATGGCCAATGAAGATGGTTCATCAAATCTTTATCAAGGGTTCTGCAATTACAACTCATTTTTAGTACTTAGTTTATATCCACCAGAGTTCAAGTATAAAGTGCAAGAATCCTTGAGGCTATTTGCTTTTAAGACCAAAGAACTACTGGAAAATTCCAAGCATATCTATCCTAACTAGACTAGAACACACAGGGAATATATTGTTTGGCCAAACACAGTGCGACTGTCTGTCAGAACACCTCACATCTCTTCCCCTGCAAAGTCTCATCTTCCACATCTAATGCTGAGAAAATTCCCATCTTTTTTTTCTTTGAATGCTGTTGCTTGTTCACCACAGTTCATATAGCACCCCCAAAGTTACAGACAAAGTTTATATCACCAGGCTCTCTCTCACTTTTTGTTTTCTTTCTTTTGTTTTTCCTGCTGTTCACAATAACTACAGAATAACAGAATAAAATACACATTGTCAGAAGGGAGTTTTCAGCAGGTTTGTATTTACCTTCTGCTTGAACTGGATTAGATGCTCTTTCATGCAAGAAGGCTAAGGGTAAAATAAAAACTCTCACTTGTGTGCTTAAGAGGATATGTGCTAAATAAAACCATTTCTGTGAAATATTACTGTGCTTTTTTACTGCTTTTTTTTTTCTTACAGAAAAATTCAGATAAGTTTGGTTTTGCACAAATGCAGTAAGACTGTCACCACAGACAACAGTTCTGCTTTGCACATCTCAGATGCCATTAAACCACAAAATGCCAGTAAGATGCTTCAGACCAGTGTATGAGAGACTATTCAACAAAACAAGTAATTTAAGTTATGGAGAGACCATCTGGCAATTGGAGCACTATGCTGCACCTATGTTAACAAATTTTACTAATAAAATTTGCCTCTTACTATTATATCACCTTAAGGCAGATGGAATCTACTGAAATATCACAAACTGCTCCCAGCTGTGGGAGGACAAACAGAAAAATCAAGACATGAACCAAGTTATCCTGCAATTTCTCAGCTAAAAAAACAACAACATGCAGATGGTTTTACGTGTGACAGAGAATCCAAGTGTTATTGCAGACTATTTTGAATTCTTCAAAGCAAGGTCAAATGCTACATCTAAAAATTATCAATAGCAGATTTCCTCCAGTATGGATATTAACCTAGCTCTCCAGCTTGGTATTAATTCATACATCCCAAACTGCTCCTCTTGCATGTTGGCTTCATTCACCATCTCTCTCACTTACCCCAGTCTGCACTCCTTTTTGCTGGCTGAAGGCTCTGGAAATTTATTTTGCAAGTATGAAATCATAGCATAATTTATCTTTAAAAAAGCAATACTAATGCTGGTTGGTGCATAACTCCTGTCTTCAGAGGAACAACGTTAAAGAGACTGATAGCTGACATGAAAGTCTGTCAGACTCAATTAAAATAGGAATTTAAAAAATAACATCAAAAGGAACAAATCACTGTAGAAAGTTAACTGGATAAGTTATCTGTGGAAATTGGTACTCCACAGCATCACATTTTCATGAGGGAACAAAAACTTCCAGTTTGTACACTACACGGTCATGCAGGGGCAGGCTGCCACATTCACTGGTGTTGGTTTGGATATGCAACTTGGGTGTACTGGACTTCTGCTTTCTGAATATTCCAGGTTCATTCTGTATGCATCATGCCAGCATTTTGATACATGCGTTGTAGCTCTGAAATAATATTCTGTTTCTGCTGTTTGGAAATCATGAACCACTCTGCAAAATCCTGTAGTTCTACATCAAGGAAATTTTTAAATGAAAAAGGAAGACATCAACTGAAATCCAGATGCACAGTTGCCTTGAAGGAGAGGCCACTGGGATGCATAAGCACAATGCCACACAGCTTTTTCAAAGAGCAATCTGATAGCAAAAAAGGTGATTTGTAGTGAGAACAACACATGAGTATGAACATGCTTTACTGAAGTAGCTATGCCAGTAATAATTTGCTGGAAGAAACACTTCTGGTAAAATTTTGCAACGTAGATGTGCTGTACATGGCTTGTGAATTGTTTTCACCTTGATATTACAAAGATTACATCCCTGCCAAAAATACAACAGATGCTTCAGTGAAATGCAAAGAAGTTTCAAGCTGGTTGACTACAATGATATTTTGTTCTGGTTTTAAATTCTGGCAACAAACAGCATTATTACTTTTCTCCATATCATTTTTGTATTGATTCAAAATAGGCACTAGCAGTCTTTGGAACTGTAAGGCTTTTCCTCCTTTCATATTAATTTGGATATTATCTTCTGTTCAATAAACTTACTATTTCAATAATTTATATATAATTTCAATAATATATATATGTATATGAGCATACAAAAAAAGAGCTCATTCACAGACTATTGCATGAAAATGAGATGCAATTCACAACCCAAATATTTAGCAGAGGTAGCCTGCATCAAACCGCAAAAATTAACTTACAGCAATAATGTAGACAAGAACTATTAAAGATACAGGAATCGCTGCATTCCAAATATGAATGGATATTCTTTTCACTTGTCTTAGACAATTAATGGCACTATATGAGTAAATGGGAATATATATCCCTCTCATGCTTTTAAACAAAAAAAGCAGTGTGATCTGTTAGAGAATTCCTCATATCACAGATTCCATGCTGAACAAGAGCTGATAGTGTACCCAGATGGTCAAGAGGGCCAACGGCATCCCGGCCAGCATTAGAAATTGTGTGGCCAGCAGGAGCAGGGAGGTGATCATCCCCCTGTGCTCAGCACTGGTGAGGCCGCACCTTCAGTACTGTGTTCAGTTTTGGGCCACTCACTACAAAAAAAATACATGGAGACCCTGGAACGTGTCCAGAGAAGCGCAATGAAACTGGTGAGAGGTCTGGAGCACAAGTCTTACGAGGAGCGGCTGAAGGAACTGGGATTGTTCAGTCTGGAGAAGATGAGGCTCAGGGCAGACCTTACTGCACTCTACAACTTCCTGAAGAGAGGTTGTGATGAGGAGGGGTTTGGTTTCTTCTCCCAGGCAACAAACAGGACCTGAGAAAATGGCCTCAAGTTGTTCCAGAGAAGGTTTAGGTTAGACATAAGGAAGAACTTTTTCTCTCAGAGAGTGGTCAGACACTGGAATGGCTGCCCAGGGAGATGGTGGAGTTGCTGTCCCTGGCAGTGTTCAAGAGGAGTCTGGGTGAGGAGATATGAGATATGATTTAGAGGCTTGTGGTAGCAATGGTGATGGGAGGACGGTTGGACTACATGATCTTGCAGGTCGTTTCCAACCTTGCAATTCTATGATTCTATGATTTTCTTGGTTAAAATGTGGATTTCATTCACCAAACAAACAAAAATTTAGTGTTTTCTATTCCATTTGCTTCAAGAAAAAAATCTGTCTGCCACGTTTTTGGAAGTGCTTATTTAGAAAAGAAAAAAAACAAACAAATGGAACTGCTACAGTGTATTACACACACAAAAGGTATTTCCTCTACAAATTAAAATATGGTTCATTATTGCTATTTTATGTAAAGTCTATAAGTTAATTGCATTACAGTAGTTAGTTCTACTTTACGCAGCTCTATAATCAAAGTGCAGAATAATTAGGATCACTAATAATTTTCTCAAGAGTCACCTGTCAGCACCCATAACTCATTATAAAAACAATTATGTCACTTGTGGCATATCTTTCAATATTTTGGTGTCTGCCAAAGTAAAAATCAATAAAAGGTTATTGCTATTCCAAGTCTGTTATCAGGTGAGCAGCTCCAAAGGCACTCCCTGTTAGGGAACTGCCATGAAAGCTTTCAGAACTGCGTAATCCTGGAACATGATTAGAGTATTCCAGTGAGCATATTTCATAACACCCAAGTATTTTCAGACTTATCATTAATACCTACAGTTAAATATGTAGTGGAGTTAAATAGTTACTGTGGAACACTGATGTAGAGTGCTGAATAACACTCAAAAAACTTGTTGGAAGTTAGCACATATTTCTATGAGGATGTGTTTGACAACAATTGTGTCTCAACCGACTTCTGGTGCGTTCATTCCCTGCCATCCAGGCAAACATTCCTCCACTTTAATACTCAATATACGCATTACAAAACACTCTGCAGATTTCAACATCTGTAAATCCCACTTAAGATGTCACTACAACATGCTACTACTGCAATTAAAGTCTTGGTTCTTCACCACAATGAAACGTTAGTAACTATTTTGCCAGAGCTGCTCATCTGCCTACGTGTTATATTTCCATATTGCTGATCTTTGAGAGTTTATTTTTGTGTTGCCAAAAGAAATGTTTCAACAGCAGCTACATTTCCAAAAGAAGTAGCTCCTAATAAACAAAGAAATCTGTTGGTTAGGTCTAAATAGGTTTATAGGCAGTTTGAGTGCAAGTGAATGAATTCATGAAGGAGACTTCATTTACAGACATGTACCTTTGCAGAAATCAGGGCTTGTTGAGTGGACACAGTGAAGAAAAAGCACTGTAGAGCAAGGAGTAGTTTTGTTTGTATGAATAAATAACAAAGAGGTGGTGCTATAATGGAGCAATGAGAGATGAGTCAAAATACATTAAGTTTGGGAATAACCCCTCTGTAGACCAATCTCCAGAACCAATCTTCAGGACTGCAAATCCCTTCCTCCCGTGTGAGAACACTGACATCATAAAATCAAGTGTCTGCAGGTGAAGATGCCCAGAGCCTTCTTTACAGTCAAAATTGACAGTAACAAACTTGCTACTTCCCACCATCAACACTCAATGCCTCGCATTCATGCCAATGACAAGCTTAATGTGAACTATGACAAATACAACCAAATCACATGAAATGAAGCAGACGCAGAAGCTCTTTTGATCATTCAGATTAACCAGTACTACAGTACAGAACATTCAGAAGGTGAATCTCAATGAAAAATCCTCCAACACTTTTTACTGCAAAACAAGTATTTACATGAAAACATCACTAGGTTATCTTCCAAAACTGTCTATATTCAAAAACCATAATTTATCTCTGAGAAAGATGGAAATGAGATCACTCAATTTACTTTACCTTTGCAATGTTCTCATGCAGTTTGAAGGAGGGATCCAGCTCTTCAGTTCTCGTCGCGTGCATTGGAAAAAGAGCTTCAGAGAGAAAGCTAGAATTCTGTGAGAAAGAAATCAGAAAACGTTTAGCATTCAACATCCATTTCTTCCTCCTAATGCTCATTGGATTTTGTTCAGAGTTTCACAACTCTTCCAACTGTTCTTAAGTTTCGGTAACTAATAGCATTTATTTTACTCATCCAATCAACTGATTCCAAGTCCCTGAAAGACGCAAATCCCCCCTAAATTTTATGACTATTTCTGCAACTGCAGTTGTCTTTGTAATCATGCTTCCTAAACCAGCAAAGAATTTTGCCTAGAGGGAAAAAAAAAAACAAACCACCTAACTTGAATGAGGCAGGATTTAGTCTTCAGAGGAAATATAAACACAGTAACCAAAGAAGACACTTTTACCTTCTGTGAACATCCTACCTCTGTGTACAGTAATATCATCTACCTAACATGGTCAGTTCCCCACAGTTATATCCCCTAGGTTAACCACTCTTTAATATTATTTCTACAAGATGCTTGCCTCTTCTCATATAGTAAGAAAGAAAGAAAGCAGGTTGCATATTTACTGACATCAGGAAATGATAAATTGATATCCAGGTGTGGACTGGAAAAAGCAAAAACATACCAAATAAAAGTAGGTCTCAAATGTACACAGGTGCCTAAATTGAGATTTATAAATCTAATTGATCCATGTTTGTGAACTTGATGTAACAGTTCAGAAAAAAAAGTAGAAAGATTTTTTTGTACACCCTCATAGCTCTTGCAAAACACATTCTAAAATTACGCTTACTTTTGCTAAATGCTTGAGATACGGGGAACCTTTAGTCATGGCTATAACAGCTAGGAAACCAGTGTCTAGGTAATCTCTTCATTGGACCATATGCTCCATTTATTTGATAAGCATATTTTCAATGCACTTACCAACAGCAATGAGTCTAATACAAAAATACAGAAACTACAGCCAAAGTTACTTCAGTAACAAGCAGAAGGATATATCAGTGCATGGCTATCATGTCATTCTAAAACTTTTAACTACAGGTAGTTCTAAGAAATATATACTCTTCAAAATGAACTCAGAGCTTTGACATAAAAGTACTCAGATACTTAAATACTTAGACACAAGAATACTTAGAATATTCTGTTTCATTTACATGTTTTCTGTAGAGGACTAAAAGGTCACCTCAAGAAAGCTCTGTGCCAAGTTCTGGTTAGCTCAAGACCACTCAATTCAATATCATAATGTTATGCATCTCCTATCAGATGGCCTGTCGTGGTTTTGATTTTTCAGAACACAAATGTAGCATTATCCTGTTTAACAGGAATATTCCAAGGTCCTTTATTAGATTTTGCATTTAGTGTGCAACCTGTGCAATAAAGAATATCATAATAGCTTAGCAGATGTATACAATTGGGAATGCAAAAAGACTGCAAGACTCTCATTAACGTACTTCTTTTATATGTCTTCACATCTGGGCTCTAAGGAAATAATCTCTGTCAGACAGCCCTGACAGAATTTCCCAGGGAAGTATCAGCTTCCATATTCAGTTTCAGATTAAGTTAGCTCTGCCCTTGATCTCAGATTTGCAAGCATCTTTTAGTGATGCTTTTTTTTTCTGCGCAGGGACAATGATAAGAATATGAGAAAATACATTCATTAAGAAAGGTTACGTAGCAAAACCATGTGACTTGTGAAAGGACTATATTTTTCACGATTTGTAGAATAGAATAGAATATTGCTCAGGTTGGAAAAGACCTCAAAGATCATCAAATCCAACTGCAACCTAACCATATTACCCTAACTGGTTCTGAAGCTTGACCAAATCAAACAAGTGTTCTGCAAGTCTGTGAGTAATTTTTATGTTCTGTGAGTATATATATAAAATAGTAATAGAAGTAATAACTTGACAGCATCCCTGGATTGGAAATACCTAAATCATATCATCATTACATCTCTGTAAAAATCATTTTGGAAAACATCTGTAGTCTTTTCAGATTGAATTCCAAATAAAATTCAGAGACGTTCTTGGTTCTGTATTCAAGATGAACAATTTTTCTGGCTTATTTTCCTCCAGATTGTTTGGCAGTATTGCCAAGGTTCTGAAAGCAAATCTTTTTCAAATACAGGCTTCTCATATCTACAAGGCTGCCATTTCTTCAGTTTCCCTCCCTTGATATATACTGATCCTTCAAAAGCTTTTATCCTTACACTCCAAAAATACTTCACTGTCAATACAAACAAGTAGGGAACATATGACCAAAGTATGTTACTCATGTACCCGTGGGGGATACAAGGGTGGTATCTGATACACATCCACTTAAACAGAATTGCATTGTACACATGCAATATACCACGTGATAGTCTCCAAGAGCTAGTTTGGGGCACTACACTGGCACAGCACTGTTGGCCATCTGTCCCAACTAGCATGAGACATAAATACACTACAATCAGATCAGCAATGCAATATGTCAATATGCTGCAGTCAAAGCTACTCAGTTTAGGCCTAGTTCCCTACACATGCTCAAATCCAACTCTAGCACTACTACTTACAGCCTACTTAGACATTGGAATAGTCTCACAGACATGTTCAGGAAAGCTCAGAGACAGGTAGGTCTCAAAAGTACTAGTTACATTGTTGGTAATTTTTCTAGTTAATTTTTTTCTACAGGTTAACATCCATATGATGAATCTTACATCAGTATTTCCATGCATTTGTAGAGAATTATTTCTGGTCATAAGCTACCACCATTATGTTACAAAATTAATAAAAGTATATAATTAGCCCTCATTCATAAAAATTTTTGCATTCAGTTGTGCATCTAGGTGTTATATAACTGTCACAGAAATATCAGCATAATAAGGGAAGTCATCTCCCCTTCAGAAGGAAGATCTCAGAGAGACGATATGTAAACTCACTCATTATAAAGACAAAATACATACTTCAAGATTATTTCATTACATCTATTCATCTGTTTTAAGCTTGTGCACTAGTTTACAGAGCCATATCATTCGACTGAAGGGAGGTTGAGGAAGATTCTCTTTCTGCTACAGTGGTGCTAATCCTGTTCATCATTATTTGCATAATGGTAATTAATACCCTACAAAAAGTTACATTATTTATATTCTTAGGTATCTTACTGACTGCTATATGAGATGCATATCTATCTGCATCTAGAAAAATGTTCTTTCTTTGGAATCTAAAAGAGGAGGACCAGATGCACGTACTGCAGGGGAACATTTTATCTGCTTTTATTGCCCCGTACCCCAGACACACACCTGAAGAGTACAGGTTAGAATTTCTAGTAGTGCTATGTTTTTACCACACCCAGTAGTGAGAGACAAAAACACTGAAAGTATATATTCATACCCATCTTCTCAATTTAGGTGCCTTCACAAAGCATCTAATTTAGATGGGATGAACTCAAGCATCTGTATCTTTCAAAGACTGAATGATTTGATGCTCATAACCATGCCATAAGCAGGCCGCTCCTTCCAGAAACCATGCACAAGACAAGAATTTTCCCTTCACTTGGGAGCTTTATCCATTTACCAACATGTTCAGTGCTCTCCTTCCCTACATGTGAATATCTTCTCCTTGTCTGATGTTACCAAGAAAGGAATCCTCAGGATTCCAGTGCACCGTCAATTCAAGAAAAGCATAAGGGTGAAATTCATAGCAGCTCCTAAAGTTTACCAGTGTCTCTGATGGCTATTCTTGTTTAGCTATCATGCACACTAATCACACTAATAATTTATTCATTATATTAAGTGCAATTATTCCTTTGATTTTTTACAAATAGGAAGGGATACTTAATAAAAAATGACTGATTATCTACAGTGTCATCAGCAATAAGTAGAAAGACTAATAAAGTGACTTCCAAGTGACCAGCAGTTCTCTGTAATGAAAAGAACAGTACTTTACTCACATTTATCAATTTTTAAAATAAATACCTACATATGCTTGCCTGCACAGTCTCACTTTCCTACAACTTTTGTCGCAGCATTTAGGGCAAGCTTTAATTGGAGTGGCATCATCCACGTAATTTAATAACTACCAAATTTTCAAACCTCACATAAAAAACTACCCTACTTTTATTCTGCAGGACAAACAGTTTATGCAAACACACTCTTTTAAGAGTATTACCGCAAGCCTGTAAAATGGCAGCACAAATTGGAAGCACATGACACCCATAACTACCAGAGACAAAGGAGAAACTGCCCATATTCCTCTTTGGTGACATGACATCATTGATTATCAACATCTACCATAAATCATCTATCAAAGCTTTTCCACCCTCAAGCAGAGTTACAGAAACAAGACGCTACCACGCTGAAAATGATGCAGAACACCAGTTACTGTATGACTGATAGAAACAGATTCAAAACATTCGCTGTGCAAAGTCGCACAGCAATGAAAACAAAACAATTAACTTCTAGACATTTTAAAAATATTTCTTTATTAATTGCTTAGATACAACATATTTAACAGAAAGAGGAAAAATTATCAGAACTAGCTATGTTCTTCACCATTTAGAGGAAAGCCTGTTTTGATGTTCAACTGAATTTGGTTTCATTACTTAACATTCTTGGAAAGGAAAAGAGCTAAAGTCTTTTTCTGTTACCAGTATTTTACCTAAACTACCATTTTTCCAGACTATTATGTTTCCTGAGCACAGACAGACAGACATACATGACTTTGACTGTGACTTGGAGACCAATCAAGAGAACCACTGTCAACATCTAGATAAAATTTTGTTCCTCGAAGATGTAGCAAAGCTCATTTTGTGAATAGACAGAGTTTAAAGTACTATGTAAAGTTTCTCCCTTGCCACTAATGGGGAAGTGACTCTCTCATTATTTATTCAGTTCACAGGCCTGTCTTCCACGTGTTATGAAATCTACTGGAACTTTTGAAAGTTTTACCATTTTTTGTTCGTGAAGCAGGAGGTCTTTCTCCTTTTGCACAATTTAAATAGCAAGAAATACTAGGTCATAAGTATTTACATTTTACAGGCAAGTGGTGTGATTGAACCCCAAGCAAACTGGAGCTCTGATGTGGATCAGTCTTGCTATATTCCTGGAAGCAAACAGAGAAACTTCATTTTTGTTCAAAGCTAGGTTACCTGAGGACAGAATTCAGAGTAAGAGTCTTTGTCAAAAAGTCAAAAAAAAAAAAAAAAAAAAAAAAAGTTTTGTAAATAACATTTGTCTCTTGTTTCTCTACACAGGATGTTGTTAGTTTCAGTTTCTTCCTATGACAACAGGCTGAGAGAGCTGAGGCTGTTCACCTTGGAGAAGAGAAGTCTATGGGGAAACCAGACAGTGGTACTTTGGTATAGAAAGTGAGCCTATCAGAATGAAGAAAAAACATACTCTTCAGCGGAGTCTGTCTTTAAGTAGTCTGCTGTGATAGGTCAAGAAGAATTGGCTAGAAATTAAAAGAGGGGAGATTTAGATAGGGTTAAGGAAGATTATTTTTGCAGCACAATCCCTGCTTGTAACTCCAAGATAACAATTTCTTTTTTCCAATTGTCTTCTCCAGACTGTGACTATTCCTTTTGCTTGTCAGATCAGTCCCTTCTGCAATGAAAGGTTTGGAAATTCCTTCGATTTTTATTACTGTATTCCTTTCACACTAGTCCTCTCCTTCATTTGCAGTATCTACGCTCTGGAGAACTCTCCTCTGGAAGCCAACTAGCAATTAACCCTCCTTACAAAGACTCTGGATAACCCTGTGGAGCCCACAGCAGCTGGGCAAGGTCAGCAGGAAGCCTTTACTACTACCTCATTTTAACTGCTGCCTTTTAAAGGAACACAAAACAAACAAGCAAAGATGAGCAAGAAATCAAGGCACATTTTAGCACCATGCCAGACCATTGTGAGACACTCTAAAATTTGGGCAGTCCAATTCACCCAATTGAAACTTTTCTCTTGGCTATTTACCAACTTTGCAAATTGTTCTGTAGGTACACAGAACAATCCAGATCAAGAACGTCTTCTCTTCTGATTTTAAGCTATACTTTTCTAATGCAGTAGGTAGACAGGAGAGTAGCAATAACTCTTGGATTCCCAGTATAAAACTTCTGGTTTCGCTCTTCAGAAGAGAAATGAATGAGTGTAGCAGCCATTTAGAAGCTAGCTTCCAAAAATCCCATTTGCCTCATATTCCTTTTAGAATGATCAGTTAACCTCATCTTTTCAGTACTCATTTAATGAAACATTCTGTGAAATTAGAAAGACATTGATGTTCTACTTTTCAAATAATGGGTCACTTCTGATTAAACTTCGATTGAACATTCAACTTTCAATCTCAAAACAAATTGCCTCCTTCTCTTTTTAATTTGAACCCGATTTCTTGCTGCCCTCAGGTCTCCTGACAGTAATTAATTGATTAATGAATTGATTAAACGTGGCTCTAAAAATGCAGAAAGAAAAGTCTAAAAACTCCAAACTTAGCTTGCTCTTGCTAATATACGATGGACGTTTGCATTAAAATTCAGTCCTGATTTATTAGACTTCTATTCCTAACTTATCTGCCCTCTACCAATAAATCGAATAGCATACTTCACCTTCTAAAGGCTCTAAATTTGCCACTCCATATGTAGTTTCCTTTATCATACATCCAATTCATTTATCAACTTTCACCCAAACCATTTAAAATCATGAATAAAAATATAGGACTTCTGGTATTTTAAAGTAAACCAGAATCTATACTTAAACTTATTGTATATTTCTTTTTTGCTGCCACTGAAAATAAAATATATAAGATAGATAAAACTAAAAGTAAGGGAAATAGTTCTGTTGTAAATACAAGAAGTTTTGCTTACTAGACTAGGACAATGCTGCATCTACAATAACAATACAATAACAATATTCCTGTTTTCTTGATTGTTACTTATATCATTATATATCATATATAACTCATACTTATATCATTAGACTTAGCATCCCTTTCTGATGAATAATCAATAAATCTCTATAGATTTGTGTTGTTTTGTTTTGGTTTATTTGTTTCTGAAAGTAAATTGCAGTGTTTGTGCAGTGTAAACAACCAGCGGAGCTTTCTTGATTCAGCTCAGTTTGGAAAAACTTTATCAGTTTGTCTTGTCAATATTTGTCAATATTATAAACACTTAGGACAGCTTCGCCCATCTCCACTACACATTTCCAATTCTGTACAGCACAGAAGTAAGAGATACTTAGGAAGGAACAATAGAAGGAAAGCAGTGAGGAAAACAAAATCCTTTGGCAATTTGTGCAGTTAGGTCAAACAGTATAAGCACAATAGTCAAATGTTGCCATGAGTCCCAAACTCAGCAAAGCAAATACCAAAAAAAAAAAAAAAAAAAAAAAAAAAAAAGTCAAGAGAAAGCTCTTTCTTTCTTTCTTTATATAAATCAAAGAATAATGTCCAGTGGAGGAGAATTTAGAAGTATAAGGCCTCTGCTGCATCAGGACTGAGAATATAATCTGTTGCCTGTTCACATTTACATGCTGGATCTTTTCCACTAGCTATTAACCTGTTTCACTCCTTCTGTAATACAACAGCACAAAGAGCAGAAGTGCAGCAGCCTGAGGGGGGACACACAAACATGCAATGTCTAGACAATAAAACAGAAAGGAAGCAGTGCTTACCTTCAAAACCAGACTGGGAAACAAGTCTACTTGGGTTGCTGAATTCACCTGCAGAGCCACCACTATCAAGTTATGGCAGTCTAAAGCTATTACCCACAGAGGACTACAGGTGTATGAGGAGGTGTCTATATCTGTAATTCATTGACACAGCAAAAAATTTGTCATAGTATGAAGGAGAAAGCCACATTAGAAAGATAAAGAGAAAGCAGAAAGCAGTAAGCAAAACAAAAATACCTTAAAATCTGCACTGCAGGCTCTCACTAATTCCTTCTTCCATTTTTCCCTAAGTCAAGCAATTGGCATAGGTACCTTGGCAGCAAATATACAATTCTGTTATTTGTGAAACAGGTGTTTCGCCTTAGATAGGCTAAAACACCATCTCTTCTCTGTTTTCTTCTTCCTTTTTTTATTTTTTTTTCCCCTGGCAAGACAGCAGAGATTGAACTAGGGTTTTATTGGAACAAGTAATGGAGAAGTGCATCTCATAGATTAACATACGGTTTTCTTCAGCCATCTGGAAAACTTTTTTTTTTTTTTTTAATGAGAAGGCAAAACATAATTAATCACATTTTAAATAGTCTTAGTGAAATAGTGGATCATGTCACAAAGAACATACCAAAGCCAAAGTCTGATTCGCAAATACGTGGTTTAAACCAAACTGATGAAACAACACCAGGCATTAAGGTGTGGCATACAGGATTTCAACTAATAAAGGCCCTTAAATCTGCAAGTATATCACAAAAGGGAGTGCGTGCCTCTCCATCTTACTAACAAACTGACTTCTCCCTTTCTTGCAAATGCTCTTAACATCGAATTAAACATTCACCCATAAAATCCATGAATGATTAAGATTTAAAAGCTGTCTTTCACTGGCTAAACAAAACTAAATATTTAAAATATGTATGCTGTTTAATTACTTTCGTAAAGTAAACTTTTGTGGTTGCCACAAATTACTCTGTGTCAAAAATCTCCAAGTGAGAATGATCCAATTCTGCAAAAATGGACATGGCTGCTGCAGTTGCTGACAAAGAGCTTTTCTTTAATAATAGCCCTATTTCAGTTGACTAAAGAACTTTCAGTAAAGAAAGATGACCAACTTAATTTTCTTTTTTCTCATTCTGGTAAAAATATGCACTGACCTTGCGATGTCACCAGATGCTGGACAAAATAAGCAAGGCCTGCCAAACCAGACTGCACAGAAAACAGAAGCAGCAGACTTTCAATCACTGCTGCACAATTTACTTTATTATTCAAATCACTTGGAGCCAGAAAAAACCTCAAGCCAACAGTCATCAGACAGCAAAAGAATATAAGCACTTTCCTTTCATCTCCTTTAACATAATGTTTTCTTCCCTTGCATTTGTAAGTGAATTGAAATAATCACTGTAAAGCTATAAGACTGCAGCATGAAAAAGTAGCTTTTAAGATGTTGGATACTTGCACAGCTTTATTCCTTTCTCAAATCTTCCCTGGCTGCTTCAGAAGCAGAATCAGTAAAGTAAATAGGAAGAAACAGCAGAAATCTAGAACCTCATGAAAGATCTCCCCCAACAGGAAGATCAGTTCCTCTGTAGGTATAATGAAAAATAAAACCATTATGCTAAGGAAGCAACACAGACTTCAAATCAGAGCTTGCTTGCATCCATCAATAAAAATACCAGTTAACTTTAATAACCTATCAGTGACTCAAATAACAGCTCAAGGTTGTATGACAGTCCAGTGATCTTGACTTTTTTGTTTTCAAGTTATTAAAAAAGCCAACTGGGTTGCCAGTAGAAAAGTACTCCCGATACTCTGCCAAGAGACGTCCAGCTGATCTATTGAATTTATCACTCAGAACAATGGCAAAATGTTATGCTGAAAGGAACACATTTCTCCAGGGAAGATAGATAACTTGGTGCCTTTCATCCATAGATAACACGTTCTCAGTAGCTAGATGCTCCAGTAAGTTATCAAACAGAAGCAATTATTGATGTCTAAATAAATTTCTCACATGTTTTCCCATATCCCATTGACCCTGCTAAAATCCAGGCTGTTTTTCTTCCACTGACTTTCAACAGTCCTCAGTCAGTTCCAGGAGAATGAAGAGCCTGTAACAGAATATGTAAGGGCAAAGTTTACAGCAACAAACCTGTATTCATGCTGTGCAAACGTTAAAGATGTTGCGCACTTTTGTTTCTGTACAGAAGGTTTATGCAAAGATCTTTTCCCCTCTCCTGGATGCACTGAATGTCTGGGATATCAAAGCACTGAGATTTGTGAGTCTAAAGATACAGTTGGAGCAAAGTAATGCATCCGAATGATGAGGATGTCCCCAGTTTCATTAGAATTGGTGGAATAACATAGGTTCTATTTGATGCCAAAAATAGTTAAACACTCTTTTTTTTTTTTAATAAAACAATCTGTGCAATCAATCGAATGTCAAATGTATTTTGTCATGTGAAGCGCAGTCATTAACCTCAATTTCAGCACCTCACTATAAAATTTGACAGCATTTGCATGCAAGTGAAGAGATGGACTGTTGTAAAAATGCACAACTTGTGAGGACTAAGCTGAATAAACTCTATGTGTATCAAGAAAATGAAGAGCACTCCTACAAAGACAGATGGGAAAAAGGAGAAATGTACTAGTCAGAATAAATATGGTATAAATAACTAGGGGCATGGCTATTATAAAGACAACATAACTCATGAGTGAGAAGGGCAAGCAGCCATGGCTCAGATGTACCTTCAATAGCAGTCCCTGGATGACGTCCTGAGGACAGGTTAGACTACGTTTTATTAGACACTGCAGTTTGTACATAAAGAAACTAAAAACTCTCTTCACCTTGATACATTCAATTGCTTACCCCTGTTGACCTTGAAGTTCTACTGCAAACTTCATAAAATCTCCCACAACTAAATGCAGCAGCAAACTGCACTGACAGTTTTAAAAATCAAAATCCTGAGTTCCTAAGCAACCTGCCATTCTGAGGCTGGTAAACATTTGTCCTTTGCAAATCTTTGTTAAATCTTAAAAGATTTAACTTACAGGAAGGAGGAAGGAATGGGAAATTGAGGAGGGAAGTTACGTGCGCGTAATTTTAGCTGGAAAGGCTCCCAAATATGTAAAATTTCTGGTAGTCTAGACAAAAAAGAGGAAGCCTGCTTCTACTTAGGCAGGAAAGCCAGTGGACACGTCTCTGAAATAGAAGGGCAAAACAACTGGCACTAATTCTCTTCTGGGGACATTCAAGGATAAGCTACAGAAGTAAGCTAAGGCTAAAAAATAAATAAATAAAATATGGTGCTTTTGTATATACTCTGCTCTGATCCCTCCAAGAAAACGATGCTGTGATGCATGTAACTGAAGTTCTTGATACATATACTTGGATATGTTAGATTAATTGGTGCTGTGTAACTCAGTCCAGAAGGATATAAATGGTAATAGTGAAAAGATGGCAAAAAAAATTACCAGAAGAGCCTGGTCAGCTGTAGATCATCAAGTCTGTAATCTTGAGATATCAAAATTCTTTCCTGTCTGGAAAATGTCTTGAGGACATGCCAGAAGCAAAGGAGAGAATTATCTGGTTATGGAGTAACAGTAAGATTAATGATGTGATACATAATGCTGAGATAACTGCATTAAGAATATAGAGATCAGAAACTTTGGATCATAAAAATTGATTTTAAGCACTGCAGCTGTTTGACCATTGAACCACACTAACAATACAAAAATGGCTCTCAGTAAAGGATATCACGGATCAGACAAATCATTTTTGCTTTAGATACAGGCAGGCAGATACAAGTGCACGTGTGTGCAGTTAGATCTCTTGCTTTGCTCAGAGATTACAAGGTTAAAAAAAATCTCTGTTATACATACATATATTTATACTTATAAATACTGCATAACAAGAACCTTTTAGGACAGAATTGGTAGAGTAACTCTTATCAGGGTTTCTCTGTTTAACATGAAATGCATGCTACTTCTGCTCAGGTAAGTTCCAGCTAAGCTGGTGTAGCTGGAAGACAGAAGTTGTGTCCATCACTAGGGATTATTCATCCTTCTCACAGATTTGCAGTTTTTTTTTTTTTTCCTTCAGTCCTGTTGATATATAAAGTTCAATCTGCATCAGATACACAGGCAGAGAGCTGTTCTTTCAAAGGAACAGTAGCATGTGATAAATTCCAGCAGTCAGAGAAATGGCGGTAGCTCACTGATGGGCAGAAATGAGCTTTATTTTCACTGTTGTGTAAAACTGAAGAAATAAAGTGCTACAGGTTATAATGGTAATGGATGTAGGTATTCACCTGGAAATAGTCAGTGGCCATCAACTACTCTACACAATTAACTATGACGGAATGATAGATAATGCAGTTGCAAATTTTAAAGTAAAAATAATTCTGAATGCTTCCTACAAATTTTATTCACATTAAACTGAACTTACTGAGGCCAATTTTAAGCACTTTGAGCTAAATTAATTACTGTAAGTATAGTGTCAAGGTCATAACTGTAAATGATTCAGAAGATCAGTGATTCAATAATGACAACGAACAGAACAACCTAGTTACCAGGTGGTATTTGTGGTATGCTGCCATTCTCGCCTATCCAGATGACTGGAGAAAGCCCTGAACCTTTACAGACTGCCACCACTGAATTCTCTTGATTTGTATGCTCAGTTCAAAACTTCATTTGACACACACACACACACAAGAAATGAAAACACTGAAGGACAACACAGCACATATTAAATAGAGCTCCTAATTACTGGCACCAAACCCCCCCACATTACAGACGTTCAGTATTGCTCCCATGCACAACAGACAGGTGTAAAAACTAGTTTCCAGGTCATTCTTTTAGAACACACACCACAGTTGAGCACGCCATCCTGCCTCAGCTCTCCCTGTACACTAACACGAACACATGAAAGAGATAAAAGCAGCATGAAACATGGGAGTTATTCCTCAGTAAACTAGACCGTAAGTTCTCTCCATCAAGGACAACTCCTCTGTTTCTTTTGTGATAACAAAGAAATCTTGCAGAGCTTTTGATTTGTTTTGAAATAAGCGTGTGATATATCAGCCTGAGCATGTAAATACTGAAATGAAGAAACTGCAGGAAGTTACGCCGAAGAGTGATAAAAAGAAAAGAGGGCAGCAGTGGGGGCAGCAGGAGGAAGTGGAAATTGATGGTAAAAGCACAATCAAGAAGCCATATTCATTGAAGAGTTAAGATTTAGTGGCCTTTGTTTTACACCAGTGTGGGCAAAAATCACTTTTAAGGTCTCTAATGAAAGCTGAAAGTTACCTTCAAAAAGTTATGCATATTTCAACAGAAATAAAAATCATTATGCATTCTCTCTAAAGGGAATACAATCTAAAACTGTCAAAATTCTAAACTCTTCTACATATATTACATAGAAATGCCTTCTATAGAGAAACCTCTTTTCATTTTTCTTCTAAATTAGCTTAGTGGTCCGTGGTATTGCACTATCTTGGTCTAGTCTGCGAATAATGTGACAGGTAATTTTTATAGTTCATGCCTGTACTTAAGTTTGACTGAAGATACGGAAAACAACTTTTATGGTGTAGGTGTAAAAGTAAATGTTCTGTAAGCCCTGCAAATCCAAACTTGGACAGCTATCATAAAATATTTCATGCTAAATATGTGTCCACCAGTAAATAGCAAAAAAAAATTCCAAACCCACAAAACAGAAGGTAGGGGATTTTAAATATGTTTTTTGTTGTTGTTTTAGGTTTGGGGTTTTTCAGTTTTCCTTTGTGCACTAACGTGTTTTCTCAAAACAAAATGCTAATGCTAACATTCATGCAATCTGCCACATTATTGCAGAAGGGATTTAAGATTCTTTGTTATCAAACAGAAATCATTATGAAATAGAATGTACTGAGAAAGATGAATACTATGCAGATAACACAGAAAACCATCTAGCTCTAATTAAAAAAATTGGATGCCTCATGAAACTGTAGTCTACAATGCCACAGAAATGGGACAGAAACAGTCAATTTACATCATGAAAAAGAGCTCAAAATAGCTCCATCAAAACAGAAGAAAAGCTCCAGTGTCAGCTTATATTTGCAAACGACCAGAAGGGTTTCAAAACGCTGAGCAGTCTGGTGCTTCATTTCCAATGCTCAGGAAACAATCAAATCTCTAACTGAAACCACAGCAAATCCAGATTATATTTCTCTTGTACCCAAACGTTAGGCAGCCACAGTACTCAGTCTCTATGATTTACATACGTTCTTGTACTTGAGCAAGAACGATATAAACTGCTAAGAAAGACATAATAAAAATGAATTCTGTTATGCAAACTTGAAAAATAGGAAGGTAAGGAAAAAGCTAAACTAGAAAAAAAAGTTGAACTTTCCAAGTGGAAGTGCAGAAGTTTGGTGGGATCCACGTGGATGAAATGTGACTCCAGAGAGAGAAGTAATGTTCTATATGATCACTTAGATGGAAATTAATCATTAGTCTGAAAAGCATGACTCTCCAGAGTAAGAGGATCAGAAAAAGATGACCAGCATTCCTCCTCTGGAAACCAGAACATGGCCCTTGCACAGAGGTAAAACCCATGTGTGTCTGAGTTTAGGAGAGGACGGCTTTCTTCAGCAATTGAAGACAATTCCTGGAAATGGTGTTATATCTTCTTCCATCTGAGAAATTCTTCCAAGCTTACCTCTTACTGGCAGATCAAAATGTTGTGTATTTTCTACTAATAAATAAGTGAATTCAATTTCACTTGGTGCATTTTCTATATGAGTGTACTTAAAATGTACTTTACTAGCCTACAGATCTGACCATAGGCATTTGCCATGCAGATTTAATCTCCCTGATGCTCTACTTCAACTTCTTAGGTAATTTCAAGCAAGTTTTTTACTTACTCTTCTGGTCTGAACATTTCCTCTTGCAGCTTTTATTTCCCCTTATTTACACCTCAGGTTCCTCCCAATGAAAAGCTTTTACAACCTCCCCTCCAAGGACTGGCATTACACTTGCTGTGTAAGAACTGCCTTGCAAATGCTGACCTATAACTACTGCTTTGTAGACAGACTACCAAGCACAGATCTCAAACCACTTTTCTTTAAACCAGAGTTTTTTTCTACACATAGAATAGTGCTTATACAAACAGTACCTTTTCTAAGTGACACTGCATGCTATCTGACAGGTGGGTAAAGTAAACAACTACCTTATATGCCAAAATAAAAGAGCTTCCTGAGTAGGTCACAGCAGTGAGAGGGACAGTAGAAAAAAGCAACCTAGTCTAGAAAAACACATCAAATCCTTCACTTTCTGAAATCTGTCTTCCTGAGCACAAATCTTTGCAATAAAGCATACAAACCTGAGGCACTGCTTAGAAAGTGGAATGGCTTGGAAGTCAACAATTAAAAATCATTAAAAATTGCTCCCCATACCTCAACAGAGCATTTTACCTGCACAAGAGAACTTCATTAATTTAGTTTTAATTAACTTTATTAATTCAGCTGTAAACCCAGCATAGTTTCTCTCTGCCTTACAAAAGTAGCATCCCCGCTTGATACAAGAAACAGAATCCTCAGCTTATCCCCAAATGCCTTGTCTGGTAGAACATAACAAACCACATGAGGCACTGAGCCCATGTTTTGATGCACTGGTAATAATCAGTACAATGAATAACAAATAAAAAGCAAGGAATCCAAATTTAATCACTCTGTGAAACTTCACTTTTCTGAAAAAAATCCATCCTCTTGCCAGCAGAAAGTTTCAAATTTTGCTAAGCAGATTTACTTCTCACATAAAATAGATTTCATGATGTCAGTACATCCTGTGGTCTCAGAAGTACATCAACTTCAAAACTGAAGTAATGTACAACTGGTTTAATTCTAGGAAATGAATTTGCAAGCATAAAAGCTGCATGTTGAAAGAGAATCAAATTCTGTTTGTCTAAACAAATATCAAAACTTTTTTTTTTTTTTTTTTTTTTTTTTTTACAAGTTTAATTGTATTGCTGAATCATTTTCAGAGAAAAAATGGACAGCTGCAAAGTTAACTGAATGTGAAAAACTACTTTTTCCTTTTAGCCAAAGGAACCTTCAGCAATCGTGTTGGAAATGTTGCTGGGAAAGAATCATTATTTTGATATACACATGTCTGCAAATTCTTTCTCATGCTCTATAGATCCTGTATGAGCAGATCTGGAATGAAAACTATGCGGAACAGCTGCTAAGTGACAACAGAAATGTGCTGCAGATGACAAGCCTGTCACAAACATTGCACTCATAGAGCTTCTGCCTTCACGTTTACCTTAAAGACTTTGCATTGTGTTTAACCTGAAATGGAATACTTTTTGCCTAATAGGTGCAGTGGTGTTCAGAAACAAAAAACACTGTTTATTTATATCAATTCTTGACTTCATCTACTTTAATTTACATATCTTCATGATAATGTTTCAACATTTGGCATATTTCTGCTTTGTTTTGCATTTGTGAAATAGAAGCATATTAGCATATAGTGTCAGGAAGTGCTGCAGTTCTACTGACTCCCAGTTTTGTTTGTGAATTTTGGAACATGTGCACATACACAGGTATGTACAGTGTAAGAACAAAAAAGAGAGGAATACGAAGTCTGTACATTCTACTTTTACAATAAAGCACACACCCTTTTTCACAACTACAGTTTTTCAAAACAACTAATACCAACTGACCAGGTCGGGGTAAGTTTGAGTTGTCCAGGAGCAAATATAACCTACAGAAGTGATGCCTAAGGAAGGACAAAGCTTCCAAGCAGATTATGCTTGTTTAATTCCAAGCTGGTCTGCAAATAAAAGAACATGAAGACTCCAATCAAGTGCAATCAAGATCTTTAGAACCAATACATACACTAGAGAGGCATATTTGGTCCACAGAATTAAGAAGCATATAAAAACAACTTTGAAGGCTGTCTCACCCTACTTTGCAGAAATAGAAATACACATCAGAACTTATTTCCTCCATGTTGGGTTAGATCATAAATAACCTATAATACCATGAGTAATATTAAGGTTGTTAACACACTGTCCTGCAATTTTTTTCCCTGCTTTTTCTTTGTTCTAAACACTTCTCTGGTTGTTCAAATATTGTAGTCCTATAAAACCAGAAGCTTTGAAGTTCTGCGATAATCTGTTGAAGATCAAAAAACCTGTACCATTATAACTTTCAGGAACACATCGGGCATGTGAGCATACAACTGAGAAAACCTTATTCTAGCTTTCTGCTATTTGCAGTTTGTTTATTTTTATTTGTAACTACCTCTGATGTGTTGATATCCTCATAAGAAAACTGCATTGCAGGTACTCCAAGATGGTTGATGAAGTAATCGGAATCTCCCTGTGTCTGCACAGAACTCACATTAGATCCTGGACATTTCATCTTTTCCACACAGTTGATGCTCTGACTCTGAAAAACAAACACAAATCAAAGCTCCACCTATTTATTTTCAACCAGACACCTAACAATTCATATCAGCGTACCATTTACACACTATTTTGCTCAAAGCACTTCAAAAACAGGCTGGAACTTACAACAGGGGAGACAGGTATTAGCCGATTCATACTTTGGGCGAGGTGATCTTTGTGGTCTTTTCCAACCTTACCTGGTAGTGTGTCTACAAATCTCTTATCATCTACTGATGATATGATGCACTGTTTAGAACAGGGAATAAAGAGTAAACTACAAGATGCCTGAGACTTTCAAAGGACAGTGAAAGTCACATCTAACTGAAATGGTGGGAGAGGAAGAAGAATCTGTCAGTAGGCATGTGAAATTTTCCAAATAGGGCAGGAGATTAGAGGCATCTTTTGAAAGCATGCCCAGAGATCTTTAATGGCTGCATTCTTTTTTCAGTTGTGGAGTTCAGAATGTTTTGCATTCATCAAACAAATACAACATTTCCCAATATAATGAACTTGAAGATAATGAATAACAACATCATACAATTAATAAAAAAAAAATCCATCAGTGAAATGTTAAAGTTGGGGAAAGTAGGGGCAAAGTACTAACTGAGTTGATGCAAGAACAGCAGCCCATCACACAGTATGCCATATATTCTACATACAATAATAAATCAAAGTAAACAAGAATTGTGATTTGAAGGACTTTGGTTTTCTGGGGATGGGGAAGACTGAGCATTCCTCATTAGATGAAGTGAAAAGACCAAAAAAAACCAAAAAGGAGCTGAACAAAAGGAATGGATCATGGAGGCTAGAAGATCACAATAACATGAAGTGTGTTAAGACACTGAAAGAATCAGCAACACAAGTAATTGCTTCCACTTGTCCCTTTCTTATTATTCATTAATAATTCAGCATAAGAAAAGATATTAAGGAATCATTTAGTGGAATAAGATGCAAAAATGAGATACTCTTAGTGTGCAGAAGGATGATGGGAGCCATGGGATGAGGGGAAATGGGATGGGAGTCATTAAGTAGTGGGACTATTTTAAAAATACATCTAGAATAAACAATCAGCAACATGCTCTGTAACAACTCCCTCCCCTTTGCAGAGCAAAGTAGAATACTTTATGCAGTTTTACAGTAAAACATGCACAACTGCACTATTCAGATCACTCAGTTTCTCAGGCTTGTCTCTACTGTGTCAGTCAGCCCTCCCTTTATGCTGGAAGGAAAGAAAGCCATGTGGTTAGAGAGTAAGCATCGAGTGGTACATGTCAGTGCAAGGACGTGTATGCTAATTGTAATTGGGTAATTTTATTTCTCTGGAGTTCATTTTGTTTTTCAGCATCACGTTATTGGCTCATATTACAAATCCGAGAAAGAGTACCATATGGCCCATAAAATACATTTAATTTGTATTAATGTTATAAAATAGACCTCAAACATTTAAAGTATAATAAAGTGGTACTTCACTGCAGACATCATTTTTCTGTTGATTAGAGTTAAGCATTCATAATGCCTTTTACTGCTACATTAAGATGCTGCCATAAGTAAAAACCTAAATTAAAAACAAAAAATAAAAAACCAATGGTTATTTCCACAGTTCACTTTCCACCTAGAGACACTTACTTGTTAGTAAGTTCTGGTCACCTACCTTTCTTTCAGTGAATACAGCTGAAATTAAAATCCTAGCTGTTTTGAAGACTGATTTAAATGTCCAAGCAATTTTCAACAGGACAAATAAAGAGTGACTAATTGCTCTTACAAGGTGCCACCAATGCCAGCTTCACCACCACAGCACAGAAGCTTATTATTCATGAATAATTAAGTCTCTATTTCTTGTACTGAATAGCTGCTTGGGTTAGTAATTGGTGCAAGGCAAACAAGCTATAGGAGATAAGACCATCTAGATGAAGTCAAATTATCTAAGAAGAAAACAGCTACAGAATTTATCAAGTTAATCACAGACCACGGAAAAATGCAAGAAAGAAAACCACAGATATACTGGATTACATCACAGCAGTGCTCAGCTGGAATGGCACAGTTTCTTTCAAACACATCCAATGGAATGTGCGGAGAAAGTCTGTGGGGATGAAGAAGAAAGGGATCCTCGTCACAAGGCAACAAATCAGTATCTTAGTTACTGCAAATATGTTAAGCTGAATCATCATCAACAGACAGGAAAGGCCAGGGAAGGTGCATTGCAAAGAATTCATGAGTAGGCATCTCTCACCCATTAAATCCTGCCACGCTCCAACAAATGAATCACTAGAAGGTCTGAGTGCTCATAAAGATGTTATTAGCTCTTTGCCTGCTCTATGAAAATTGGATGAAAAAAGCACAGTTTCTAGGAATTATATTAATTCCACAGCAAGCACACTCCTCTGTCTCTCCCTTCTGATTACTGGTTTGGCTATAATCATCCTGCTTTGCTCTCTTTCTTCGCTGATTGATCGCATATATTACATTAATGCAAATTAGGTGTTTATGAAATTATAAGGGACATTTTATGCCATGTTTTCCTATTTAGTACTTAAGGTATACTTTTTAAATCAACTAAAGACAACACGAGGTACATGATATCTCAGTCCTGCCGACCATCACAGATAGAAAGTAACTGCATTGGCATTTCCCAAATTCTGAGTTCTGCCAGATTGTCATGATTGAAATACGTACATAAGCGTCACTATAAATTATATCTATTCATTTTTCTCTACATAAGAAGAAGAAAATCTAAATGTCCTACTGATAAGGAATATCCTACATACAGTGAACAGCTGTGGTATAAGTAACCTAAGTTTTACACATCACTAAATTTCCCAGAAGAGATATCTATCTGTGTAATGCAATCATGATTACCCACACCATTCTATGGACATAATAAAGACATTTAAAAGGGGATGTGGTAGTTAACTAATTAGCACACAGAAAACTAGCACTGTGCAAAGCAGTCACTTCAATGCAAGTGCATGTCTTTTACCTCTCTTTTGCCAAGAATGGCAAAGTTCAGAATACACTTAAAATCCATGATGATCTTTGATGCTGTATGAGACACTGAAATGCAACTAACCAGCTTTATCTGATGATATTTCTACTACTTGCCATCATATTTAGTCATCATTTATATAACAAAGTAGGAATGCTGAAAAAAGCAACCAATCTTTAGACATAGGCTGTAGGTGTTCAGAATAAGTTAATGTGGTTAAAATTTCAAGAAATCTTCTCAGACAGTGATCAAAATCTGCTGCTTTTATTTTGTATTTAAAATAAGACATTGGGTCCTTAATTTCTCAGCAATTACTAACTTACAGCTTATGCATCTATTTATGTAAACATGTATGAGATTTTATTTAAAATGTCTAAAATCCAAATGCTGTTAATTAACTTTTAATGGCAACATGAAAACTTTTACTGAAACAAAGTAAGTCACAAAGAATGCATTTACCTCTCAGAAGATTCCCTAGTGTGATCCCTCAGTACTTTCGCAGTAAAATGAAAATATTCCTTGTAAGAACACAGACATTTCATTCAGAGGACTGTCTTGTCACCAGGGGGAAAATAGCAGATAACAAAAGCCTCTCACAAAACTAGTGTTTATTTAAAGATATCAAGGACAAAAAACACCTCTAGGGAATTTAGCATCATCTACAATTCTTCTGAAACCCATCACAGCGCATATGGTTCTCAACCAGGTCACTAGAGTCACCAGGGGATCACCATCGCCCCAACAGAAATTTCCTACAGGGTACTCTGTATTTTCTCACAAAACTACTGTATCTTGAAATTCTAAGAGAATTCCGAGTTTTAGCCTGCATTGAAAGAAATCATTACAATTTCACTAACACGAAATGCCTCTCAGATAAATCACACATTTGTCAAAGAATTTTTCAGTTAAAATGCATGCAGTTGTCCTGCATGTCAGAGAAGATCTTTTTCATCCATGGGGGAGCAGTGAAAATTGTGATCACTACAATGCTTACAAAAGTGTTCAAGAAACATGTAGATGTTGCACTACGGTACGTGGTTTAGTGGAGAAATATTGGTAGCAGGTGGATGGTTGGACTAGATGATGTTGAAGGTCTTTTCCAACCTTGGTGATTATGCGAAAAGTGCAGACCAAACAGAGATTAGCCAAGGCTCAGTTCTGATGCTAAATTCAGGTTTCTAATGAGCCAAGGAAAATTCAACTACACAACATGAAGTGCTATACTTAAAAAAAGTCCAATTTTAACACTCAAAAAAAGTAAAATGAGTTTGGCCTTTTGAAGAAAACTTCTTAACAAAGGTGGTAAACCAATGGTTAAAGAGCATGGAGAAGGATGCCTGCTTGCTGGGAGATGTTTAAATACAATATTATGTGCCGTACAAGTTTACAGATGAAAATTGTTTAATGTAGAGCTACAAAACATCAAACAACTGTAAGCCTGTATTGCTTGTTCAAGGCTGACTTTTTCTTCAAGCAGTACATGCGTGTTTTGAAGTCATTGTTTGTTTTTTATATATAATCATCAGAGTGTAAGGTCATTATAACAAACGAGACCTCACAGGAATGAACAATATTTCAGAAGCAAAATATCCACCAAACTGGTAAAAAATACAAAGAAAGGTACTGCAAAATTATATAACTTAAATTTCTTACTGGACCTTTTCTTCATTTACCTTTGTCTGCTGACAGTCTCTCTGATTCCTGATGCTTTTCATATGATACTGAATTAAATTTATCCTTTCTATACCTAAATTGAAGCTATGTGCCCCATTAACTTGTTGCTGGCACCCAGTACAAACTGCAAGGAATTTTAATGGTTTTGGTAAGGTAAGGAAGGTAAAAATCAAGCAGGTATGTTTGCATTTGATAACAGAATTTCAGACCAATCAAGTATTTAAACCTTAAATTAGAAAGCATGGCCATCAACAGTTCCAAAAATTTCACTATCTGAAAAATAGAAGGAATTTCAAAGTTTAATAAAAGTAATTAGGAAATTGTAGAACATCACTATGGTAGCTGCTTTTCTCCAAACTATCATCTACTCCAGACACCTATTCTCATCCAGCTGAGATGTCCTCCCATATTTGTCTTCTGGCACTAATAAAATCAAGCTGTCAAGCATGCACATAAAGTAACTTCAAAGACTTTATCTTCTACTGCCTCAGACTCAATATCCAGTGTGTCATTCCTATTTATGGTAACATTCAGAAAACATTGTATGATCCCATCACTTTATGATGAACACCCAGCAATGATCATACAGTAATAACACAGTGAATATGCTGAAATAACTGAGTGTATAGTGTGTATTTTTCAATCTCATTTTTAATCCAAACTATTTCTGAGCAGAGAATGATTGCATTTGTAATTAAATGATGTAAAATGCTTTTTGATTCCATAAAAAACAGTACTTTCCCAGATTTAATGGTACTCAAGCTTTTTCTTCCAGGTATTTAGCAGCATGAACGCTAGTGTCAGCTGTCACATACATACTGAGATATTGTGAAACACAGGTTTATTGAAATATAAGTTAATCAGTATTAGTATAAAATAGAGACATTTTAAGACTTGCAAAGAACTGCATGATTTCTTTAATGTTTTGTGCTGGCTAAGTACGCAAGAGGATTAGAATTTGATAAGTTCACCTCGTTTTCAAGAAGCTGATACACCATCGAAATAGCTGTGGTTTGTAAACACTTCTAAATGCCTAAAGGAATTATCACACTATAAAATGTAAAGATAGAAATACAGAGAACATATTCCACTATATTCTAACTCCATGATGATCAGGTTCAGCAACGCTACTCATTCTGGGTTGCATCACTCCAGTCTTTCCAACAGAGATTGTAGTTTCACTTCTCTATCCTTACAGGAAGGACAAGAGAGAAATTACTCAGTCCTCTGAAGATAAAAGATAGGTCCAATAGCTTTAAGAAAAGCTGAAATGTTTCATCAATCACCACAGACTTCGTCTCAAACTACTCCATAATTCTGAAGAATTTAATCCATTTAAATTTCCCTTAAATGATCATCACATAATTATGCAATTAAGCTCAGTGTACATCTAACTTATCTACAGAAACTGACCGTTTCCGCTCTGGACTTAATTCAGAGTGACTAGCCAATATATTTTAGCATTAGCCCCAGCTTCAAGAATCAACCCACCTTGTTGAAAAATATAGCTCAAAACAATTTCATGGGTATTTAAATTGTCTAGTCTAACTAAAGAGACAACATAATCAAAACATAACCAAAACCCAGGCTGTCCTAGTAGGCCAAAAGTGGTCGGACATTAATAACCAGAATCTATCCAAAGCCAGTCATGTTACCAAACACCCAGTCTGCAAAGGCACTGAGTTCCCGAGTCTTCCACTGACTGTTTAAGTATCACAACCTCTGAGAATCAGTCTGCTTTTAGTGTGCTTCAGAGATGTAAAATGAATCAATGCAGCAGCAAAAAGCAGGTTAGGAGCAGAGCTGGGAGCTGAAAATAATCTCTTGATTGACTCCTGGCATACTGTTCTATCCACAGGGTCACAGAAGCTCAGAACTCAGAATTCAAAGCTCAGAGCTTTTCACATGCCATCAGTGTACAAGTCCCAGGTTTCATGGTTGTCATAGATTTCTCAGATACAGAGCTGCTCTGCCTAGGTGAGTTCTAATTTCCTAAGCCATTTTTTTTAAATTTCCCCCAGGAGATGGCCAGACCTCTTCCCTTCTAATGTCACAAATAATGCTGCATAGAGCTCTGAATATCTTTTCAGTACTTAATGTATTTTTAAAAGCATAGACTGAAAGATATTACAATGATGCATTGAAGGAGGAGGAAAAATAAACACATCCACTGGGTTTACCCAGATCCATAGCCCCAACCTTTCTTATTTTCTGGCTTGCGATCTTGAACATACTCAGTGAGTGTCAGATTGCAGCTCTGGCATAAACAGCTGAACAAACTAAATCATGGATCCCTGGCAAAATGAAACCCCATTTAATAGATTCTTTGTAGAAATTGTGCACCAGGCAGTGTTAGGCCTAAGAAGGTAAAGAACCGTGCTGAGAGCCATGCACACACATTTACACTGCAATATATTTGCTCTATGATATATTTCACTTACTCTTTGATATGTAAAAATTGGAATATGAAAAAGAAATTATCTACCTGCTTATTTTCATTCCGAGAACTTCCGTTACCTGTATTTCTGATTGTGGAATAATAATTAGAAAAAAATCACTAGAATGATCTTATAATGAGATCTTTCATAATTTAGCACGACCAAACATCCTTCACATGTTCTGCAATGAACTCGCTCCCCATACAATACAAAATTTGCACTGGCAGACTGTTGGGTTACTGAGGAAGAAATAATTAGTAGAAAAACAGAAAATGCTCCTGTCTTATTACTATTTAGTTCACGCCATTTGATTTGACCTTTTATGTAAAGGCTAAGATCTTCAGAGATGCTGAGCGACCAGCAATTCCAGCAATGTTCTTAAGACAAGTCTACTTGTGAAACAGTAGTTTCAGAAGCTAAGAAATGGAAGAAATTTTAAAAAATCTGTAAATTGACTGAGAGAGATATTAAGTTATTCAATGCTAAATCTATTCATAAATAAAAAAATCACAAGGAAGGAGAAATTAGAACAACTTGTTATGAGGAGTGTATTTTTAAAAAAGATAAAATATTCCTTACAAAACTATAGACCAAGTCTGATAAAAATAAATAGCAATAATACTAATAAAGACAATAAGCTGACCTAAGGCTTTAAGAAAAGATGAACCTTTATTTAAAGCAAAGGAAAGGTAACAAGTTAAATGCCTTTCCTTAAGCTGTGTTTTTCTCCTAATCTTCATGCTATTAAGACATAAGCAGCAAAGGAACATTCCTCAGCACTCACATTTCTAATCAAATATTGTTTCTCTTAGCATCTGCATGTTGACAGAATAATGAAACACTGATAATTATCATCTATTATACTAACAGTTGCTGTCTTCTGCTGTCTTCTACGGCATTGGATGGCTTGAAATTTGAGTAGCTTATTTTCTATAAGAATATTATCTTCTTAAACACTATGATAAAAACAGCAGTGTAGATGACCTTTAGTTATTACCTGCAACTGTAAATTTCATTTGAATTTCATGTTAACACATTTGAGTACAGTCTGATTGACTTATCAAAGCACTAAAAAAAAGATTACAATTTGAGCCAATCATGCTGTTACAAAAACAACCCAACCTCTCTGATCTACAGTTCAATATAATGTTTGGAGATGAACAGGATTATTGTACATTAAGGGGACTAAGGATTTCCATTTAAAAGCATTAGAGGAACATCTATATCAAGAACTACTTTCAATTATTTTCAACTTAGTTGCTATACATGTTACAACTGAGCCAAAACAAATGGCCTTTCTCAATCATCTGCATAGCAAACCTGAAAACAACAGTGACCCACTACCTCCTAGCAAAGTCTCCCTACTGCTATTTCATCATCTTCCCTTCAGTGAGCCCGGGAGCTGCTGTTGTTTCTGCCCTCATCTTTACCATTAGCATGCCTCTGTAGTACATTATCTATTGATCCTGATGTAACAAGCGCAGACAGCTTCAGAGTGTAATGTATGCTCTTCAGAGTACAGAACCACGGAGCACATGCATTAAGGAAATTAAAACAAAGACACAAGCATGCAGTCTACTTGAAGCCTCAGAGCAAATGTTTGTTTGCACTCAAATGTTTTTTAAAAAGGGCTGAAGTTTAATTTCTGCCTCACGGTAAAGAGAGCTCAGCATTCACCGACACCAGGGTGAATCCTAAGTAGTCACTATCAACGACCAACAGTAAATTTCAATTTCTCTAAATTAACTAATTTGCCTAAAATTTAATTGAATCTTTCAAACTAACACTGTGTCAGAGAGGTATTGTAGCAAGCGTGTGGAGAATGCTACCTGACCGCAAAAGGAAATAACTTGCACAAATTAAACAAACATGATTTTAAAGCACCAGAAAGCTCACCCAACCAGAGATCAAAGAGGAGTTTAATTCCAAATCAACCATCAAAAATCCTGAATGTTGGATAACCACCTACGGCTCATCGCTTGAATCTGTTTGTACTCACTGAATCCATTAGATCATTGATACGACAAGTATGCAAGCTATCCATTTGTTTTAAAACTAAATACTCTGATGGAGGAGACCCAAGACAGCCTTAAAATATTAATGCATGATGCAAACACAAAGATCCAGAGGGAGCTCTGGCTAATTAACAAGCTCTAGATGTAGACCTATAATGATAATACTGATGAAATCTCTGTCAAGGATTAAATTGAATTCTTAAAGTTCCTTGTTAGGCTTGTGTTCTATAGTAAACACAGGGGGAAGGAATAAATCATATTAGGAGAAAAATTCGTACAGACTCCAGTTCATGCAGTTTGAAATGTTGGTATAGGCTTTTACATCAGTGTAACTGCAGCAGTCCTTGTATAATTTCCCTCAAAAGTAAGAACCAAAATATTTAAGCTGAAGCCGAAGGCAGTTTGTGTTATCTGGGAACACAAACACATTGTCCCAATTAATGGTCATGTATGAGCTCTCCTCCTTTCAAACACTGTCACAGCTCCCTTTTCAAAAGGTCTCAGGTAGGCTTTCAGTCAAGTTCTAAGAATATTTTGCCTAAAGCTACAGTGTTATTTAGAATAAGCACCAGGGCCTAAGGCAAAATCTGCATGGAGTAAGTTGTGCCTCTCTGACGGTGAAGTATGGGATGTTAGAAAGATGAAATGATCATAGGCTTTATCATTATTGACTTATCACTTTTATTTAGAAGTGGAATTAAATACTAGAGCATCAAGCTCAGAGGGTAGGTTTGGGAACCCTGGAATGAGCAGATGCTCAGGATACTGTCAGAACAGAAGCAACACTTATTTTCAGGCTCATTGAAAGATTCACTTGCTTGTCAGCTACTTGGGCTTGCAGAGGTGTTTTTCCAAATACTCTGCTGTGCTATGAAGAGGCATTAAATCATAATATAATGAATGAAAATACTATTTCTTGTAGCAGTGCACAAATATGAGAAATAAAAATGAGAAATCTATTTCTAGGTGCTTTTTTTCCTTCTGAGTTGCAACTCTCACTTCCGATATACATACACTTTTTCTGCCATTTTAACTCACTGCAAAATTCTGGTTGAAGAACAATGTGCCTCAAGTGGCAACCTCTGCCAAAAAAAGTTAATGAAGACTTCACTTGCTTGTCTGAGACATATTAATTCATTTCAAACTGTAAAATTCACACTAACTTTGAGGAAGATGTATCAATTCTCTGAAGCAGATATTCAGTGTACAAAGTGAATCATTTTCTTGCTTAAATTCAAAACTTTAGGGACTGACAAATCCAATTTCCTTTTTGTGAATATCAGAAACAATTCGATAATTCGGGAGCTTTCCTGAGGCTACCTGATTCATCTTTTACTCATCACAACTAATCGTAGAAGCAGCAATAATACTAAGTGGTTTGTATAGTAACTCATCTCAAACCTGAGATACAAATGGCTCTCTTATTCTTTTCTCCTAGAGAACAATATGAGGATGCAAGTCCAAAAATTTGGAAACAGCAGAAATAACTTCTTACCACAGATCTCATCCGGTATTCACTGCAGTCAGCTGCTGCTTATTGACAATAATAGTTATCAGATAAGAACATAAAGATCTCTATCTAAAAAACAGGACGAACCATGAAAAAAAACAAACCTCAGACCAAAAGCCCACAACTCAATTCATCCCCGTGTTTAATTTACAACCATAATCCATAAGTCCACAGGCAGAAAAAAACTTTAGATTATTGTTATTTTTTCCTCTCAACTCAGTGGCCCCAAGAACCCACTACGACGTAATTGGTTCCAAAGCACCCTCAATTCTGAACCCTCAGTGCCATTTTATTATGCAGGCAACTGCTTCATAACCTTAGTTGAAGGTTTTCTCTAAGTATGATTTATGATATTTCTGAGGTGTTTGGAGTTAATTATTTTGAGTGACAACTGCAAACAACTACCACTACTTGTTTTATCTTAAAATGTTGATTTAAAGATGTTGTCTCTTCTCAGTTATTTGATGATACACTTAATTTTTGCATATTTATTTTCCACAAGCTATTTGCGTTGTATAGTTTACAGCCATTAAATCACTCCATGACATAGTTAATAATTACTAGAAGAACAGTGAGAGAAACCACGTGATTATCTGAGGGTGTGCAGAAAATTTAAAATATCCAGAGCCATCAATCTATCCTCTTTCGGAACCAGAAGTTTACTTCTGGACTACTGAAAGGTTTTCTATCATTACGAAAAAAGCTTTCTATCATCATGACAAAGTCTCTGGAAGGTAAAACAGTTTCATTGGACAGTACAGTTTATTACATTACACAGATTTAATTTGCTTGGACAACGCAAATCTAGAAATTCCAATGACAGGAAGAGAATCCACATTATATGAATGTAAGATTTTTTTATGCAAAATCAGGAAATAGGAGCAAGCATCTATACAGAAGCTTAATTTTGGTTCTACTTGAAAGTGAAATAAATGCTTTCAGACTCTAACACCAACTTTAAAATGGCAAAAATGTTTTATGCCATTTAATTCATTACTAAAAACTAATAATAACTACCATGAATATTGCTTGGCAAAGTCATTTCTTAGTTTCTGACACAGAACATCATCTAATCCATTCTTCTATAGCTTTAAAATGTTCCTAAGGAGAGAGGAATAGTAGTTTTTTTTTTAGGTCCAGAAGAAACAGCAGATCTGGAATCTTATTAGCAATAGACATATAATTGGTTAAAATCAAACATAAATTAATAAGTTTCATTATTCATTTTTAGCTTGAAAATTTCACTGAAAAAAAATTCACTAATGGCCTTACTTACAGAGAATGAATGCCAGCCAAAAAAACCAAACCCAATTTACCAGTGATGTACTGCCAAGAAATGGTGATTCACTGACTGAGCAAGCGAATTAACAATCACTTTTCTTACAAAAAACAGTAGGCAAAAACATAACTTGGCAGAACCTCCCTCCTGTTATTGTGGACTCTAATTAGCATAGTCATATAAAAAGATTGAGATTAAATATGTCAAGGACTCAGAATTGTTTGAATTCCTCTTTGCTTAATTAATCCAAATATTTAAATTATCTTCTTCATGTAATTCGGTGTTTCAACCAGAATTCCAGTGATAGGCATGTAAAATTGCTATTTGCAGACTGATTATCTAGCTCACTTTTAAAACCTGACACTAAAATAAAGATGTAATGCCTTTACGTCAAACATCTTTAAGAAGCCACCGCCTCTGTTAATTAGCCAAGCACGTATCCTGTTCTCTCATTGATCACCAGATCTCACATAGCACCCAACTCAACAGGTTTCTCACTTCTCTCTTTATTGGTGGATCTATAATATTCATACAAACTACAATTCAGCTAAAATGTCTTCCTTACTTTTCCTATAGCTTGTAAAATTAAAAAGAGAATTTTTGTGGAATCTACAGTGATCAGAAAGCTCACACAGTGTCCAAAATTCAGCTCTTGAAAAGTCATGTTCCAGTATTTCAGAAAATAAACACTCCTGTATGACATGTACTTGCTTGTCATGAGGGCATTTCTCCTGAGTAGTCTGTAAGCTTTGGTCCTTGCTGCACTCACTGAGTGCTCCACACTCGGTTTAATTTTCACTCCAGTTTTCTTTCACAGGACAAATTCTACTTTACCCTATCTGTTAATTTTTGTGACAAGAATTAAGTGCCCCTAGAAATACATTCTTTCTTTGCTTTACTAAGATGGAATTTCAGCACAGCAGTGGGGACTGAGTGAAACCTGACTCTGTTCTTAATGGTCAAGTTTAAACACCTCCCCGTCCTCACACCTATCAAAACTGCAAGGCAATACTATTTACAAACAGGAAAAACAACGCAAGCTGGATCTGCAAGTCTACCAGCAGAAGTATGATATTTACCAGTGAGTCCAAATACAGGAAGGTAGCCTTGAATCCAATGGCACATGGAAGGTATCTTCCACGAATCCACAAATTATAGAAAGATTGATATTCTTAATACTGAATTCCTTTTTCATCTGCATTTCTTTTCTAACACACTGACATTCAGAGAACTGCTTCCATGATGAATCACTAAATACAAATTAGAATAACGTTTGTCTCTTGCTGGACTTTTTAAGCATTTATTTGCTACCTCATATGTTAACAAGAATCTTATGTGGTTAGTTGACTTGTCATTTTTTCAAGATGATTTGAGACCCAAAAAGACAGACCTTACAACGTTTGTACTACCATAATTTTGAAATAAATCTATAATTACATTGTATTCCTGGCAAGAGCTTGAAGTAACATCAATATTCTTTATAAGATCTGTCTCCCAGAGAAAGACTCCTAGATACATGGCAAATTGTGAGTACCCATGGGAACATATGAAGATCTCTGCCAGGCTTCTCCATCACTGTCATAATATTTGACATGAGTTAGAATTCTGGCCAGTGCTCAGAATCAGTAATTCCTATAAATCTTTTCAATGTCACAGAAAGTATGACACTGCATTAATTACATATAATATTATCCTACAAACAGAATTTTACAGATTACCTTACATGCATTTTGTCCTTTTTAAATGGGGCTCCAGGGTAAACATGCAGAAGAGGTACATTTGCAAGAATACAGCCTTACACATTAAAGAAACAGAGATGAGATGGAGAGCATATACAGAAGAAAAATATGAAACACTAGTCATGTTTAACTAACCACTAACTAATTCTCTTGTAAAAGGCAGGACTCCTAGGAGAGGCTGTGTCGGCACTTTTGGATAGTACACAATGGCCATTGCTAGAATTACAAAATACAAGGAACATCACGTCCAAACTCACCACAGAATTGAAGTGGAAATAGACTTCTGTTTTTCTGAAACTGACATCATGTCTGTCATGCTCCCACTAGTATGGTATTTGTTAGAATAAAAGAATTAAATCTTAACAAAAAAGTAATCAGATAATAAAGGCAGCTGCTGCTGCACAGGTCTAGAGAGTGTTCACAGTTTGGAATGACGGTCATGGTTTGTATTCTGAATTCAAAGAAAGAAAATAAAATTAAAGCAAGTAGGCCAAGGACCTGAAGTAATAAATTTATTCCTGTCAAATGGGAAATACCTTTTTTCATGGAGATAGGTCTGGAGACACCAACAAATTAGCAAAAAAGATAGACACCTGTAAGAACAGCATTTTTGCAAACACAATAACTATTAGGTGTAATAGGATTGTAACAGGCATATCCAGAAAACCTGTAGACACTTTTATAACACTACAAATCATTTTCCAGAAATAAAAATAATAAAAATCTTTTTGTTGTTGTTGGTTTTTTTTTTTGTTTGTTCTGTTTTGTTCTGAAATTATCATCTAATTACTGGACAGGAAACAGGAAAAGTGCTTAAAACATTATTAATAAGCAATTTGTCCAATATTAGATCATTTTACTGATTTAGTTTGACAAAAACTGCCAAGCATTATCAGCCTTAAGGTCCACTTAGTTAAAGCTGATACTTTAAGCAGTGTTTAGTACCAGCTGCTTCAGAGGCAAGTCAAAGAAAAATCAGAGCAACGTAATGAATATTACATTGGCAAATTTATAGAAAAAGCATCTAAAACCTATGCTTCATGAAATTTAATTAGAAGTCTGTTTCATGCATTCTATTTTAAATTGCTTTCATATATTAGTACGTATCTGATATTATAATTTCATCTTAACTATCAATAAGGGCATCAATCTTAGAAACAGCAATGAGGTCATCAGTTTAAAACCTACACGCACTGATAGCAGCAGAACTATGCAATATCCTGACTATACGCAAGTCACAAAGATGTAGGTGAGCTCTGAAACTGACATACATGCAATATATATTAATAGAGTAAGACTTATACTCTCCCCATGTGTACCACATTACAGCTGGTAAACGTACAGACTTAAATACATTATGAGAAAAATTCTGTAAAGATCAGATTAGGAAAAGAAAATTCTAATTTTTGATAATGAGCATAAAATATGCTTCTTTTAAGTCGCAAAAATGTACAAAAGCTGCAGGGAGTGCAAGTTTGGTGAGACTTGGTATAATGAAGTGCTGAAGCATGTAAGTTACTCCTTCCAATCTCTTAAAATTTTTAAAATCAAGTTTAACCTGCTTACTTAGTAAAAACTGTTCATGTATATTAGTTAAAATTAAACTGCTTAAGCAAAACAATGTCCGCCTTTAATTACTAAAACTGAACCAATATCGAGGGGATTATTTGTGCAACCTCATAAGCTATACAAGAAAGAAAATGTTATTTCTAACCTCTGCTGCCAGTTGCTGAAGAGAAGGGGATGCGATAGGATGTAAAGTTGAATTGCCTCTGACTGGATTATGGAGGCTAACATAAGCCACAACATTTCTCTGAAGAACTCTCTTGAGATCCTACAACACAAGCAGAGCAACAGTTATTACTACACATGGTTATAATTAATTGTTTTATCATTTCCTTTCCTTCAAGGGAAAAACTGCACCCTATGATTCTGTCCTCTGTGCTTCCCTAAGTAATACTTACCTACTGTTTTTACAATACACTGTTAAAAACTTCAAAGGATATCTTAGTGTTATTTCTCTCTATAGCAGAAGTTTTAATTCCATTTCACACATCAGCTCAACAAAATGGAAATAGGCCTATGAGGAATTAAAAATAACTACACTTGTAAGGCCAAAAATGAAAACATTACATACTGTGAAACGACGTGAAGGCCTTTTACACTTATGCCTGACAGAAGACAAACTTCAAAAGCAATCATTATCAACAGTTAAACGTACTCTAATTTTTAGAGAGCAAATTCAGATTTAAATTGCATAACTTTCTCAGTGTTGTCACTTTATTATGTCTCAGACTAAGAAAAAAGTATGTACAAACTGTTTCAATTATTATCTCTTAAAAAAAAACACAAAAACACCCTTTGCCTCCTCAGTAATGAGTTACTCTTTCCATGAAGTGGCTCTTCATACTGAACAGAAGGGGTGTAACACAATTACATCTGATGTAAAGCTGACTTGAAGTGGAACTAAACAGATTTTGCTTCCAGCCTGGATCTTTTCAATTTGATTTTTTCACCCCCTCTTGTTTTTGAAGAATAATTGTTTTGGAAGTATGAAACTTCAGTGGCAGCTAGCTGCTTCTCAAGCATGATAAAAATAAATTAACTCTTCATTTTCTCTACTGTTTTAATTCCGCAGCCATGAACATATCTGTTAGCTACTCCTTTAATTTATCAACTGAAATCAATTCCATTCATATACAATTAAACAAGACTGATGAGGTATTTTCTTTCACAGAGCTGATTTATATTCTTTTGAACGGAAAAGAGCCCAAGGAATTTTCCTTGTCAGATTGCAGCTAACTTTTAAGCACAAATATATAGAAAGTGAACCAGTGGCAGTCATGAGATACTGAAATGTTTGTGTAGTCAATGCAACTGTTCTCCTCCTATCACACGTACTCTGCTCCACAGAAACTGCCTCCAAAGATGTTTCATTAGATGTGCTGTGGAATGTGTGAATGTCCACAGACAGCTGTCACAGACCAGTTAATAAACAGTAATTTCTATAAGGTAATTCCATAGTACCTCCATGTTTTCAACAAATGCAATAATAATTGCAATGTTTTCTTCTAAATTTATTTTACCTCTGCCCACTCATATGAACCGATGTTCCCAAACGATGTTCCTCCCCAGGAGCAGAACACAATGGTCCGGTCAGTTCTCCATCCTCTCTTAACTTTTAGCATCAAGGCCTGTATAAATGCTGTTATGATAGCAGTGCTACTGGCCCATTCTTGTCCACTGTAAGTATTCAAACTGCTGTGATGACTACCAATGATGACGTATCTGTCTGAAACAAAAAAAAAGAAAAAAAAAAAAGAGAAAAGAATCTTCCTATACTTACTGGCATTAAATGACAAAAGCTAATATGGTCATGTGCAAGACAGTCATAGAGTAGAAATGACTGTGAATACTACTTAAAAATAAATTAATAAATATTTGTACTTTCCAAATTTTACCCCATGCCCTTCTCTCCATTGCTTGCTTAGTACTTTCTCTCCTTATAAATCAGGTATATGCCCCCTTTTACAGCCAGGATTTTGAGATACAGATAATCTAATAAAGTTCCATGCTTGTGTTAGTGTTGTTTAGGAAAAAAACACAACAACACAAGTAACTGGGAAACAGTATCTTCAATACATAGGAGTATCCACAAAAAAAAAAAAAAAAAAAAAAAGAAAAGAAAAGAAAAGAAAAGAAAAGATGTAGCAGTACAATCAGTAATATGGAAAAAATACACAAAGTATTTGCACTCCCTCACCTGGAAGACTGTGTTCAGTGCTCACCACCCTATCTCAAAAATGACATTGCAGAAACAGCAGTTGAGAAGTTGGTAACCAGAATAGTTAGATATCAGGACTTAGATTTCCAGGTAGGGAGATATTGAAAAGACCTGGACTGCAGGTTTAGAGAAGAAACATGACAGAGGAATAAAGATAGTGAATGATAAAGAAAGGTAAGTCAGAAATAGCAGTTTTGGTGATACTGGAAGAAAGTTTTTAATACAAATTTTATAAAATGAAAGGCAGTAAATTTCATCCTGAAATAAAGAGTGTTTACAATTATACAGAGAAAAAGAATAAATCACATTTCAATCAGAGAAATTATACTAGATAGTAATCTCTTGAGGATTATCACAGATTCCAAATATTAACTCTCTAGTTTAAAGAAACAACTTTGCTTCCAAAAGAATGATATGGTATTTAACAAAATGAATTAGTAGTGTGACTGATGTGTTTTAATAAGTCCACGCAGAGTTCTGTTGAATGACTGATTCCACTGTAAGACCTTCTGTATGAGATGGGTTTACAAAGGAAACGCCTTTGACAGGTTACTAATTGAGTGTATTCTGATACATAGTGAAGAACCTCTCCCCAAATGTCAACCCTTATAGATATTCTTTCCATATTTCAGGGCACTGAGAAAGACCAGGAGAACAGTCATCACAGATTCATAGAATGGCTTAGGTTGGAGAGGACCTTAAAGATCATCTAGTTCCAAATCTTTTTATTATTTGTCCTGCTTCAATTTCACAGTACAGCAGAGTATGTCTAAACACGACAGTTACTACGTTTCAAATCCTAGGACAGCTACCTACAAAACATTAACAAGAGCAGGCTAGTAACTTCAAATTGTTCTAAGACATTAAATCTTTTACTGAAACTAAATTCACTGAGCTACTTATTTTCTAGCTTGCTTTAAAAAATAAAATCATTCTAGTGAAAAGTGCAGCACTGAGCTCACAAAAAAATTCACTTATTATTTCAGTGACAGGTATAAAAATTAAGATTCGCTGCCTTCCCCACTGTATCATATAAAATATGAAATGAGTGGTCCTGGCTCTAGGAGACTGCAGATAAATTGTCACCCTTTCTTTCAAAGATGGTGAAAGGGCATTAATCAAGGGAAGTGTGGTCACAGTCTTGATGATGACGTGATCTACCCAGTATGAATTGGATTGAGTCAACAACACTTGGCAGTAAGTCAGTAGTCAGGAACAGTGTTCATTAATGATGTAGAAACACTTCAACTTTTAGGCAAATTTAGTCACGCACAGAATATGCTCAAGATAATCTTCATTCCTATGTTGTTCTCGTTATGTTACCTACATACAGTATCAAAAGAGGAAGGAGTTTTTTGTTTTATACCACAAATACCCTTGGGTTCTTAATGCTTAATTCTGATGGCATACAGAACAGTAATTATTATTCATAGAGCTGTATAAACTAGCTTAAGGCATGAGTCTAACACAAAATAAGGCTGCAGAAATTATGATGAAGAACTTAGTCACAGATTTTAGTACATTGCAATCACATCTGATAATACATGCTTAATTAAGGCAGAGATCAGGCTGCCCAGGCACTTTGGTTACAGAGAGGCGTGAGTTATGCAGGGATGCAGTGGATTGAGTCATAGCTTTATTTAACTCAAAATTCTGCTAAATTTACAAAATAAATCAAAATATATTCTCAAATCATATAGACAGCTCATGTGTTAATTCAAATCATGCAATACAGCATATCTTATAATTAAAAGCACCAACATAGTTACTCGTGCAGTATATGGCAAAGTAGAACTGTGACCTCAGCAATGACTCCTAGTCATTGTGAAACAAATAATCAGTTCAAATGATGAAGGACTACTTACCAGGAAATACAGATCCTTTCAAATATCCAATAACATTAGAAATTGTCTTGTACGTTGTGACTGACTGAATACTGAGACTGATTATTTTTTTGTCTGTTAAGAGATACAATAAGAAAAAAAACACCTTAGAAAACGTTAAATTTCTGCCTATGCAGCCAAGAGATCTGCAGACCACAACTGTAAAAGAGATGTAAATTCCTCCTAAAAAAAAAAAAAAGAAATAGGAAAAAAAAAAATGAGGTTAAAAATAAAAGTTACCAACAAGAAATCAGATATTGAAACATGGCTTACTAAGGCATTTCCTTAGGTGAATTTTAGTAGCGAAGATTAAACTTGTAATCTTAGAAGATGTTTCTATTCCTTAAGGTAAAAATAAAAACATTATATTCACCCAATATATGCTGACAGAATACAGCAGTAAAAACCCAGCAAACCAAAATCAGAAATAAAACCACACAAGTAGGATTAACAAAATTCTGTGATAAAATTGTTTTAATCTTCGTAGGTTTCCCCAACCTAAGCATTTCCCCGGTTCAATCTTTCTCTAACAGTCACAGAATTATACCTCATTTACATGACACTACTGTGGAAAAAAAACAACCAAACAAGAAAACCCTAACAAGAAAAACAGAAGAATCATATGCTAAATGACATGGGAACAGGTACACCTTCATATTAGTAACCACTGTGCCAGAACAGCCTTTGGTGACATCCTTATGCCAGCAGAACACAGCTTTGTTTGCTTAGCAGGTATTGATTGAAGAAATTATATAACTACAAAAGTAAAAAAGCTTGTAAAGCAGCCAGTATATATGAGATTTGTCATCACAACTGATATGTGGCACAATGTAAAGCCAACAAAATACATTTGATTAAAAATAGTTACTTTTGTTTGTTTTTAAAGTCCAGTTCTGCATAGAGAATTATTGCCATTCCATGTATCCCCAGGTAGGACACATTAGCTACTCTGACTCCTGGAGTCTGTGGGAATGGAACAAAACATCCAACTACAGGGCACTGCAGATACCTTTAAAATGTTGCGTTTGCATTATAATAGACTCTATTCACATTCACCTCATCTGAAAGGTCACAACTCCTATCTCAGAAAAGCAAAATGTCTTAAACTGTTCTAAGTTAAATGCTAACAATTGCCTGACAGTGGCCATAGTGTCACCCTGACATCCCAGGAAGGCGTGACAGCCCAAGCACTGCACCACCAACAGCACATTGTGGTTAAGGGCAAAGCTTCAGTGCCCACATCCCAACTGTCATCACAGACCAAAATTAAAATATTCCACTGATCGTTTTGCTCTCTATCACCTGGGCTGTTATCCTCCCACTGCACTGCTGACAGCTTGTTCCCTGGCTTTGCTTCCCAAAATAAACCAAATATTACAGCAAAGAGTTTACTGCAACATATAAAATCAAAATAATACATCTCTAAGATACTTCAGGGCTCATTTGCTGGTACTTCATCTGGTAAATTTACTTTAAAATTCTCTTAACATAAAATTTTCACTCACTCTCCTCCACTAATATTTGAGAAAAGCAAAATGATATACAATCTTTTCTTCTACTTCATAAAATGTACCAAGAATATTTATTTCATTTTATTTTACTCAGACAAAACCTTATCTGCTATCAATAATATCATCCTTTATGTGAAAACTGCAACACTAAAGAATATGAAAGCCAATCAGTTCATTAAAAACAGACCACAGTATATTACTTTGCGATAATTATCATAGCAAGTTAATAATAAATTTGGGTACAAGTCATAATTACCTTTTGCCTTCTGATACAATTTACTCAAAGTTTATTATCAACATCGTGATGAAATGATTGCTACACAAATCTGCAGATACTGTTCTAGAATTTTATTAAATCTTTAATTTAAAAATGCATTAATCTAGAGGGCTCCCAGCACTGTAACTGGTACCTTTATTCCCTACCTGGTGTAGGGAAACTGCTTTGGCAGGGGCGTTGGACTCGATGATCTCTGGAGGTCCCTTCCAACCCCTACAATTCTGTGATTCTGTGATTCATGTTTTGGTCATTTAAAGAAGTTTGAAAACAGCTCATGGCACCCACATTGATTAAGCAGGTTAAATTTAACCTACATTAAGCAAGTTACCTCTTCTTCTATCTCCTTGCTTAGAGCCATTATAGTGCCTGCTTAGGACTAGTTTAATAGTCTGCTAGAAAAATATTTCCAAGCCCAAACTGATTTGCCTTCTTCTAGACACAAAACTTCAGACATGTTTCTTTAGACCCCATTTCAAAAAGATTATAAATCCTTTTGAAAACAAGTGACTTAACTCTCTTTTTTCCTTAATCAACATCAGCTATCTAGTCTTCAACTGACAAGGAAGAAATAGGAAATTAATTTTGGGTCTGCACACATTCTGAAATCAGATAGTCAAGCTAACAGACACGTACTGCAATAATCAGCTTACAGTGACTTGGATTTAAAGGCTCAGTACATTGCATGAAAAAGCTGAAAGCAGTCTTTGGAGTACACAGCAGAAGTGAAATTTAATCCCTTTATGATACTCCTGGCAACAAATCTCACTTCCTAATACTGTATTTTAAAGGCATTGACAATTTTTTTTCCCCCTGCATTCTCTGAAAAATGAGGAGAATTTAACTTAATACTACCCAGGATATACCTTGACTTTATGTAAACCAGAACTTATTTCTGAAGTAGAAAAGTATTTACTTTTGTTGCTATTTTTATGTATTTATATAACTTGAAATCTGTAAGTTACCTCATACCAAATTACTGCCATGTCTTCAAACTACCTGATTTTAAGAATGCATGGTTATTTCCTACTCATTTGATTGAGAATTTTAAAACTATAGAATAACAATCTACTGCCTGGAGTCTAAGTTTATAACTACTGTTTACATGGGTTGACAGTGATAGGACAAGGGGAAATGGATTTAAACTAATAGTGGGAAGGTTTAGGAAAGGTATTAGGATGAAGTTTTTCACTCAGAGGGTGGTGACACACTGGAACAGGTTGCCCAAGGAGGTTGTGGATGCCCCATCCCTGGAGGCATTCAAGGCCAGGCTGGACGTGACTCTGGGCATCCTAGTCTGGTGGTTATGTGGCAGGGTGGCAGCCCTGCACATAACAGGGGCGTTGAAACTGGATGATCTTCGAAGTTCTTTTCAACCCAGGTCATTCTATGATAGTAAGTAATCAGGTGCGCCTCATTTCTTGTTTCACTTTGAACCTTGTCCCATGGTGATATGGAGTGAAGGCACCACACTTGGTATCAAAGACAGTTACCAATTTTGAGAATGCTTTATTTATATAGCTGCATTTTATAACCTTGCTCTATTTGAGAGCTTCTTTGCCTAATTTATAGCAATTGAAACCAAAGCACCGTGTTCCAGCCAATATCCTAATAACATTCTCTCTCTCTCTCTCAAATAACAACTAAGCAACAACAAAAAACGGCTTCAGAAGCATACAGCTTTTCTGCAATACTTCTTAAATTCCTTCTAATTACCCATTTTTGAAAAAGTTCATGGGAGCACAGAATTTCAAGATTAATGAGGATTAACAAAAGAAGCACCATAATAAACAAAAAAGAAAATCTAATTACTGACTTCAACTAATACAAAGGTAGTAACTAACTTAATTCTCACTCTCCACTGTTTGGGTTTTAAGTATCTGATATATCTCAGATGTCTCCCCCCATGTCCTCCCTCTATCACATCATGTCTCTTGAAAATTGCAAGGCTAAGGGAAAAAAGAGGCAGCGTGAGAAAACTATATATAAATGTTTAATCATTACTGATGAATCTACTGCTTGGCTTTTTGAAACATACTGATAAGAGAATGATCATCATTTTATTCTAACAAATTTTAAGCCAACCAATCATCTGAATTGCCCATTCATCTCTTTTGACAAAAATGATGAATTCTATGTCAGATGTGAAATCTTTCCCTTAAGCTTCTTCAAATCAACAGGAAGACCACAAATTCAGCCTTCACTGTTCTCATACGCCCTGCTCTGTTCAGCATATTCGCTTTAGTTATTGTTATAAAATAGTTATACAAGATTTCTTATCATGAAAGCAATCTTTTGTTTTAATCTCTTCAGAGCTACTATTGAGCACTTCCAGAAAGTATATGCTCCAGACACTGATAGCCATACTGTTATTTCAAAGCACAGTGTATCATGAATGCATTACAGAATTAAGCAAGGCTTGTTGCGACAGAGCCGCCTGACTCAATAAATTAAGATTAAAAAAGAAAAGGCACAAAAACCACAAAGAGTTACTGTGGTTAAAAAGCTTGACATGAAACTGGAAACAGGCTGCTGTGTTCACCAGAAAAGGAGGATGTGGATTGACTCTTTCTAAACAGTCAGCTTGGAATATTCTTTCCAGAAATCTTTTGCCACACAGAATTCCCACCTTCTCAGGGAGGTAAAACAAACACTACATCTCTCATACAAAAGTAGAATAAGTTACCCTCCGGTGATTCTACACTGCAGCCTCCAAACAAACCTCTTTGAAAAACAAACTCCTTGCAGCTTTTTGTATGAGTACTTTCTGACAACCCAAATTCGTGACTTCCATCATGCATTTCAGATGTTGAAAAACAGTGTTAGCAATCTTCACACATCCTAACTGCTCCTTTAAAAAAAAAAGTTATTTTATTGTTTATTCAGTCTTTGTTTATTGGTTGTTGAGAAGATCAGCTTATCTTTAAAATACCTAGTCAGCCATGCATGGAGAGCAATAATTGTCCTAACCACAACAGCTTAAGACACGAAGTGTGCGGCCCTACTGCCTTTACATTTAGCATACATAACTACAAACGATAACACAAGTCATAAAATTAATCAGCCTTTTTTATGACTTGTTTTATTGTATTCCTATTCCACAGTAACTTTCCAAAGGCAATAAATAAATGATACAGTACATATGCTTGCCCTTAAAATTTGCGTTTACGATTATTATTGCACTTAGTGGAGGTTGTAGTGTCTAACTTAATTTGTCTCCCCAAGTCCAAGACCATTGCTTTAAATCACTTAAAATAACAGGCATTATAATAAAAGGTATATTTTTTCTACACTTTTTTTAAAAATAGTGACAAATAGATTATTATAAAACAGAAATCAAGACAGAATTATTACTTCTGCATACAGCTTTTCTGGAATGCTATCTGAAAGGTGTTCCTCCCTTGTAACGCATTGCATCGCTTTTGTTGGAAGACTGTATTTTCACTTTTATTTTCCAAAAAACCCATAAATTTGTTCAAGCAATAATCTGTAAGAGTTTGCTAATGGCATCATCTCTGAAGATGAATGCATCCTTTCTTTTCATCTAGCTCTATTCAAGTCATTTCACTTTTGTCATGATGACTGTTTTTCCGGTGAAATTTGTTGAGAAAGGTGCCTGAAGGTTTAGACAACAATACAGTGTTTATTCTACAGCAGATAAAAATTAAGGAACACAGAAAGACACAACACTATTTAGAATTATTATGCTAGTGGCACACACACACACACACAAAAAAAAGGCACAGAATAATACTGCTCCCACAGCCTTGATGTTTAAGCACTTCAACAAGGCCTAACAAACTGTAATAACTGCTCCCTAGTGAAGATATCTAAAGACAGTGGGATTTTTTTAGTCAATAGCAAGAATTAGAGTTTAATGCCTTATGCTAAGAGACTTTGTACTTCAGATATTGACTTATATTAGCTGAATGCTAGCAAAAGAGAAAAGTTATACCTAACTACAGTAAGGTAGCCAATGATAAAGGAACAAATGTCTTTTTTAAGAGCATAAGTTCTATTTTTTTCCATAACCTCTTCTAGAAATTAGCTACGCAGAACATCCTTATAGTCAGCTAAACCTCTTGGCAATACACCGTTCTAGAAAACAAACGTGGAACTCTTGAAAAATATTTCATAGTTAAGAGAAAAAAAAACAACAAACATTTGAAAAGCATTACCTGTACTTGACATTTGCACAGGTACACACTTGTCTTTTTGGACTCCATTCTCAGGTATCGAAGCGAGTTTTTTGGCAAGTGCTGCAGAAATTGGTTGCACTAACAGTGCAGTGAGGTTCAGTCGATGTTGCCTGTAGTTTCCATCTTAAATGGCAGACAGAAAAGAGCAATTTTGTTAATTATAATTAAGAATTTCTGAATAAAGCATAAACCAAGTGAAAAACCAACCATCTACAATACAGATTAAGACATCTAATTTAGAAAAACAGCCACTATTTTCTTCTTACCTTACTGAAAAAATATTCCTTTAAGAATGTTTACCCCAAAATTACATGTAGATGTTACATTAAGTAGGGAATAGTTCCACAAGAAAAAAGCTTTTGAGTCCAAGCAGATAGTAGATTGTGCATGATTTAACAACAAAAAAAATTACCGCATAGTTAAAGGAATCAGTGAACAATAGAATTACTAATCAGCAGCAATTTTTGAATTGAAGAAAGAACTGAACACAACTTTAAAAGGAAAAGCAGATATTTAAACTGCTTGAAATCAAATAGAAGTATCTGTGTGCACCAAACGATGTTGCTACTGATAAGCTTGTTTGCTTTGCTGCAGATGTGAAAATATTATAAAAGTTATGCTACTTAGCAATATGCGTTTAAGAGGAAAGCCATTTTCACACAAAAAGCTTTTTTTTTTTTGTGAACTCTGAAAAGAACACACACCACAGAGGATTCACGTTGATGAAATACTACAAGCTGATGGAGAGTTGTTCCTTTAACGTAAAAAGAAACCTGGAAATTTGAATATACACATTCCATTTCAAAGAATACAGTTTGATCATCTCGTTGACTCAATGAGTATTCAACACAGCTGAGGTGACTGCCTTATTTTATAATTGCAGTTGTTTTTATGATGGAAGGTTGAAGGTGCAGATGAAAGAGGTGTGGAATAAAAGCACACTGAGCAGATAGGTACACATCCAGTGGAAGAAGGTACACTTCAGAAAGCATCAGAATATTTCATTTACATCTTTAAGATCTTTACAAACAACAGCACAAGCATCATGATAGCTGAAGATTTAAGCATATTTTAAAATGTCTATTTGAAAATAAATGAGTTTCCCTATACATCTGCCAACACTGAAGCATGGGAAGGTTTCTGGAGATAACAAGTTATGTTGGGAGAACAACTGACATAACTGGAGGAGAAGGCAAACTCCACAAATGGAAATGCTCTAACACAGTTTGGGACAAATCATTTATATATTTTTCCTGAATATTTTAGTTGGTCTAATAAAAGCACCGTATCTTCCCAAGGAAAGCAAAAATATTCTTGCAGACAAAAAGCCCAGCATGGAAAGGGAGAGGAAGTTCACAGCATGGGGCAGAAACCAGCTCCGCAAAGCTCTAAAAGCCTTCTAACATGCCTGTGCAGATGGAATAATTCCCAAACTTCCATCCAGAGATTCAGGTTACGAGGCCTATCTCCAAAACATCCATGCAACATGTTTTTCTGCTGACATGGAGGCCTTTATACAGCTGGGAGGTATCCTTTACATTCTGTATGACTTGCAATCACAAGGGGAAGAAGCTATCAGAAATCAGCAGAAAATGTTCTAATAAACTTATAGAAAATTACAAGCAGATGTGTTGTTACTGAACCGCAGCATACACAAGCATATGCATCCTCCCTGTTTTATTTTTTGTTAGAAACTCCTGAGACATCTTCCAACTTGCCCTCAATCATAATGCAAAAATCAACCAACGCTGTAACATTTAATTATGGTGAAAAATCTGTTATTCATCTTCAATACATAGCAGAGATCTTTTCAGTGTTCACTTCTTATAAGTGGAAAGATGAAACTGTTCCAAAAGTGATAATTCAGAAGGTGTTTTTTTTTTTTTTTCTTGCCTTATCAAAGCTGGACAGGGCTGAAAATCCCTGAATGTTACTTCAGTAAATTGATAGTAAATTCAATTTGCTCAAGCTTTAGCAGTCTATTTCTAGAATAAAAAAAGAATCCTGAAATGCCCATCCAAGTAATGTAACTGAGACACTATTTTGTCTACCATTTGTCAACCTGCAGACTATATTACAGGAGCAACGAACCTCAAAATGCTGTAAATGAAAAGCATCTATCCCTTCTCCATTTATCCACAACTTCAGCTTCACACCTGAACAGACTGTGAAAGACATGCATTTGAGAACAACTGATAGGAGAAAACTTCTCATGTTTAAAAAAATAAATCATTTTAAGGTATAAAGTACAGTTTAATGGGTAGGACAAAAAATATTGATCTGAGCTACGGAAAGGGAGATTTACTTTATCCAGAAGAAAAACTTCTGAATTAAAAGAATTAATGACTACGCGTGTCAACAGGAGGTGCAATATCTACAAAAGCAGTCAGGAACAACACAGATATTGTTCATCTCTTCTCTGAGGCAATGTGCTCGATTAGATGTCCACCTGATAGCTGTCCACCTGGATTCTATGAATCCTTAACAATGGAAAAACTAAATTAATTAAGAAAAAAAAAAAAAAAGAATTAGAACAAATACTAAAGCACTTAAAGGAAAGACTTTGAAGTTACTTTCCCTCTACCAGCTATTTATTAGCAATCACAAGAGCATCTTTGTCCTACGAGATGTATACAAAGCCATCTGCATCGTGACCAGGAATCAAACAAGAAACATTCAAAACCCATCCCCCATGTGAAATGCAGTTCGTATTGAACAATTTTGAGATTTCCTGGGCTGAAGTCTTCCAGTTTGTTTTTAAATCGTGGGTTTGGTCAATTATCAACTGCAGAACACAACTCGATTTCCCAAGGAAACTGACAACTAAGAACTTTGTGAAGTTCTCATATCATCTTTCCCAGCTGAATCCTTGGACAACACAGCACTTTCAGGATCTGGGAACCCAACAAATGCTTTGAGAATAATTTAATATTAAGATTTTGCTTGTAATTAAAATTTCATTTTACGGCATCAAAATAGTTCAAGAAACAGAATTCCTTACTCTGCAATTCTAACAATACAACTGTGCCAGGTCTAAAACTGCTATTCATTTAAGAAGACCTCCAGAGAATATTTTGCAGTACAGAAAGAAAAATGCATTAATCAATTATTAAGTTTACTTGGGGAGTGGAAAAAGAGGTAATCTTTAGAAAGTTTCTGACACAGAGCAAGAAATGCACTTTTCCAGTGACTCTGTTTTGGGTTTTCTTCTTTACTGTAAACACAGACGAACCCATTTCCTGCTGTCTGGGTTGCACACTTGTAACCTAACATTTCACAATGTTATGTCATGTAATTTGTTGATCTTAGTAACTTATTCTGAGATTTCTGAAAATGCTTTATGAGGACAATTCAACATGTCCAACAAGTGTTACATGTGCATTATATTCCACTCAATTCTGGATTAAAGCACAATTTTATCATCGCTTCAATGACCAGTCAAGCCTGAAATCAGAGCACAAGAAACAGAAGAGATTTAGTCACAATCTCATACTTCTCTACTCAAAAGAATGTTACTTTATCCACATCTTCTCCAGGGTTGCACAATTTGCCTTTTATTTGTAAGAGCTTATGGTATAGAAATCAACTTCCTGTTCACTTCTATTTAAATTCCACGTTCAGAAAACACCATATTTCATCGTTAGCTGTTTATTAAAGTTGCCCTCTGCCAGGATATGATAAAACAGAAAGTTAATAAAACTGCCTAAGAAGTTTACTGATAAAATTCATTACTGTAATTCTGTCTATGACCTGAAACACTGTTTTAATGACCTCTCAAAAAAAAAAATCACAAATAAAAAAAAGCTGACTGAACACTGAACTAGAATTGTATATACCTACATCTTTGACTTTCTGTTGCATCAATAATAGAGCAGTAAAGTTTTGAAATATCTGAAGTGAACGGCTCATTAATTTTTCACCTTAAGCTTAATGGAAATTTGACAAACAGTTTTATGCTGAGAATAGAAACTCCAAGAAGGACTTCAAAGCACAGTATGAGAATAAATTAAGGTGTAAAGGACAGAGTGAAGTGTGTTTGGTCAAATAAGATGGCTCTGTCACTCATTTGCCTGGAGTGAGCAGTTAGTTCAACGCATGTCTGTGGAAGAGGTATTCTTCCACTTCAGCATTCCTAGCATGTCTTCTGTGTTGCCCTTTGTGAACACTTGATCTTAATTATGATCAAAACAAAGATGTAAAAACTGACATATCTCAGATATTTGTACAGTTTGTACTTTGAATGCATATATCCTCATACAACTGCACTTACGTCTTCAGCAGCTGCTAAGTTTCCACTGGATTTCATGAAGCTAGTCACAATTTCTTTTTCCTCTGGATAGTTGACCTATGGTTTTGCTGACCTACATCTAACCCCATGCCAAGACTGAAGGGTTTGAACAGTGCTTGCTACAGCAAGACTCCATCAGCTGATTGGTGACTCTAGGTCTTAAGCCCACATTGCTATTATTAATAATAATAATTCTGCTATGCAGCAGCTATTTCATTGCACCTTCAGTTACTGTTGTTTACAAATATATCCGTAAGCAATATTAGTAATAAAGACAAGATTCTCACATCACAAAGAAGCAGTCAACAACACTCCTAGTTAATATTGCTAGAAAAGGTTTGCACTGTCACATTGGTTATTTTACAGCAGAGATTGAAAATTCTTGTTGCTTCTATTTTTGCACCTTGGTCTTCCAGTGAATAGCTCCACAAAGTAGCATTCTTTTAAGGCAACTCTTATTGACTTCCTATGTACTTTTCATTGGCTTTATTAGCAAGAGTGCAGTCATACCAAATTGCAGATTTGTTTCAAGAAGATTCTTTGAATTCAGATCTGTCTAACCTCTGATATAAAATTGTTCCTATCTGCTACAATTTTCAAAATCACAGAGTAAGATGTACATTTTTACTTCATAAAGTCACCATTAGAACACTGTTCTAATAAATTGTTCTAATAAATTGTTTTCGTCTGTCCCTTTTTGCTTTAAATTGATATAGCGAGAATGCTTATTCAGACCAAAAATGTTGCTCTCCAAGCACTTTGGAAATGAAAACTCAATGAAAATACCACATCTTCTCAACACTCGGATGTCAAAAGTCAAATATTTTGTTTTCTGTACATAAAGTCTATCGCATAACTCTTCTTTCATCTTTCTAAAGCAAATTATGTTCTGTGGAAACTGGTATTCTGACTGCTGTGTACTAAAAATCTTGCTGACCACCCTATGATGCTCAAAATGTTTTTCATTAATAGGAGGAAGAATAACTTAGCTTAAAGACTGGGACAGTATCTTTCTAAGGATAGTTGAGAATAACTGGTTGAGGAACAAATTATTCAAGAGAAGAGCACAACCTTGCGTAGAAGTCCTTGGAGTAGAAGTGATAATAATCATTTTCCTGTTACATCTTTAATCAGCTCTCTATGGATTATCCAGCAGAACTGCATTGTGAAACATTTGTCAGTTTAGAAGTTCACTGCTTCAATATTCATTAGCATTATAGGAACAGAAAAACATTCGCTTCTCCTGTATTTAAAAGCAAACAAACTAACCAACCAATCTTTGATTCTGTAACCAAGGATTTTAACAGCAGCCAGCAGTCAGGACTTTCCAAGCAGTTTTACAGGACATCAAGTACGAGACTGTCATGATGTCAGCTGGGATACAGTTAATTTTCTTTGTAAATATTACATTTTGATGTATGATGCAACGGTTTGGATTTTTGATTAAAACTGTGGTGACAACACACTGACAGTAAGTTGTTACAGAGTACTGCTTGCACAAAGCTATGAATTTTGCCGATCCTTGTGGTGCCCTGCCAGTGAGGGATTGGCAACCACAAGGGGCTGGAGAGGATTGATCCAACTGGCCTAGGAGACATCCCATGCCATTTGACATCATGCTCAGCAATAAAAGCTGAGGGAAACAAGGAGGAAGTGAATGACTTTTGAAGTGACGGCATTTATCTTGCCAAGAAAACATTATACACAATGATCCCAGCTTGCTTGGAAGTGGCTGAACATCTGCCCGCCAATGGAAAGCAGTGAATGTGTTGCTTGTTTTGCTTTGATTGCAAGCACAGCTTTTGCTTTACTTTTACTTTAGCTTGGGTAAAGCTTTATCTCTACCCACAAGTTTTCACACTTTTACCTTTGTGGTGTCTCCTCATCCCAGCTGAGGAGAGCAAAGGAGTGGCCTAAAAATTGCACTCTCCTGTCTCAGAACAAATCACTCTGCCTTAATGTCTGCTTAACATATTTTAAAACATGTTAGCCTTGTTTCTTTTTAAGATAAGTGGAATACAAAGCAACACATTTATTTTGTAACAGCAAAACCGCTTTGACACACTGATGCAAAAACATCCAATTATTTCATTTCTCTTCTAAAAAAATTATAGCAACAATACAAAAAAAAAAAAAACACCAAACTTTTCACAGTGCTCTCATCGCTCTGAATGCCCTTTTCCACTTTTCTTGTTATAACGACTAATCATTAAAATGACAAGAACTAGACAAAAAAAAAAGTTTCCTTTAGACACAGTGCCACGGAAGTAAAATTTTTCCTATTACATATCCTATGCTAAGTGGCGAAAAGGGAAAAGCAATTATTCTATAGATTAAACATAGCTAATGTATATTTCAATGTCCTAGTAACAACATAATATAGCAGAGGATAAAAATCCTAAATATTGAATATCAGACACATTTCTTTTATAAATCATTCCCTTTAGGTAAAATTACAGCATACCTGCAAGTCTGTTTCAAATGTCTTATTTGTTCCCAGACTATTATCCGTACTGTGATCTTAAAGTAGAGTTTGGGAAGTGTTGTATGCCCACGTGCGCACGAGGGAGCACAAATCAAACTGATGTACTAAGCTTGACAGCAGTAGCTTGACTGGGAATGAACACTGCAAATGCACTGTTCCTCACTTTGGATCATTCCCCTTAGTTCTTTTTGTAAGCAAGAATTTTGAAAACATCAAAATATACAACTAAGGTACTACGTAAGTAGCACAAAACTCTTCCCACACTTAATAGTTTATAATACAGTTTACAGAGACACTTCACTCCTTAAGAGGATTAATTGACATTCACTTCCATATTTTTGCCTTCAAGACAAGTAAACAGTGTTTCTTTTAAAAAATAATTTTAAAATACTTTTTACAACTACAGTATTGTATTCTAGCTAGAACTTACAGTTTTTGATGCCGATCTCCTTTTCCTGCCTGGCAGCAGTTCATAGTGAGAAAAGCAGTAATTACAATAATGCAGCAGCTCTGGTCTTCAGAGTGAGCGAACAGCTTTTCTCTAGTTTACAACTAGGTACAGTAATTGGCAAGTAACAAGTTCTCTTGGGCTTTTTGAAAGACTGACAGTTGGAAGAATGAGAATAGGGAATGACTGGTATCAGTCAGCTCATTTTATGTTTGCACAGCAGTATCCAGTATAACCAAAAATTCTTCTCTCTCCTGCAAAAAGGATCCAGGTAGCCTCCAAGCATGAGTATCAAGTCATGCAAACAGGCACAAAAGAGCCTGCTTCCTTTCCTATATGAATTATATTTCCTGTAAAGCATTCCAAGACATATACTGTTTTACTCTATTTTTGTCTATTCTCTCTCTATTTCTGTCTCACTCAAAAGTTAATGGGCTGGCCCATTAGCTCATTCCTTCATGAACTAAATCTTGTTCTTCTGTACTGATGATGGTCACTGTGTAGGAGAAATAAACAACAAATATAGGAACAAGAGACTGACACAGATTTCCTTCCCTCCAGCGATGATCAAGACTATAAATAGTAAAATAACTCTTGCTTAATGTGAAGTATGTTTGCATCAGCTAGCCTATACATCAAGTTACATATGCTATCCTGAAAACGACTGTTCTGGATAAAAACAAGCATGACGTCCAGCTTACCCATAATAATGAGATTTATTATTACTAAAAATAATAAAAGTCCTATAACATTCTACAAGAAATTGAATGGAAATAGAAAATCTCTAAGAAAACACTGTAAGTGACACATCTAGGATATACCAATTACTTTCTTTACAGCATGTAAGTAACATTGCAATGATTCAGAGCCACATCTTGTCTATATATTTGGTCAATAACATAAAAGTGTGTGCATTACCTGTAGTACACTATGCTTCTCTTACAGTAAGATATATCCGTAATTTATTCTTCCATATTTGAGACTATGTGAAATCATGTTTTGGCTTTGTTTTTTTTACAATATATGTGGCCATTAAATGGTTCTGAGGTCTCCTCGTTTTCTCATAGATTGCTACCCTTTCTTCTCACACAGTACTGCCATAGCTTGTGCCAACACAGTCCTGATTCAGGACTCCAGGAAGAGTCTCATGAGAGCAGAATCACCTCCCTCAACCTGCTGGTCACACTTCCCTTGATGCAACCCAGGATACAGACCCCGCACTTGGTTGCGTTAATGTTCCTTGATGCAGAATGATGCTTAAACATGTACATCAATTCAAAGTTTATTATTGGCTTTAAAAAACAACCAACCAACAACCTTAAAGTTTTCAACTTTCTCTAGTAAAAAAAAAAACAAAAAACACCACCATAAACTGACCTAACTTCTTTGTAAAGGAGCACTGTATCACATTAATTTTAATAAGATAGGTCCTGATACCACAATCCCCATGCAAAAAAAAGCACTTTTTTTTATTACTTTTTTTATTACTGCGTAAGGGTCTGGTTTATAAAATAACTGGTAAATTTATCATAAACATTTAATAGCTGAGCACTGACTTATAAGAAATGAGATGTTAAGCACAGATTAGATTTTGTCAGGCAGATGCCTCTACAAACAATCATAGCATCAGATCCAAAAGTAACAAGAATCACTCTATTTTAAATGCAGAATCATTGCACACATGCTGAATCAGCCTTCTGTATGTATTTCATTCCTTCCTGAAAGGGTTTCAGTCACTCAACAGAATGCCTTCTCTGCCTGTCAGTAGGTAATAAACCACATGCAAGTTTCCATAGACTTACTGACTAATACTTATATAGTGATAATTTTTCACTTGATATTCAGGAACATTTCTGGAGTGGCACATGATGTATTTACATTTATTCTGAATAGATATTATGACAAGATAACAACTCAGATTGCATTCTAGTATTAAGGTAACACAGCTGGATTAATTTTTTTCCTCCTTCTTGCCTCTATACTATGCTAATGAATGTCAAATCAGGATGGCCTGCATTGCTTTCTCTTCTCCGTCTGCACAGCTCTGTGGCTTTTCACAACCACGTCCATTTTCTTATCAGCAAAACATTTCTGAAATTGTTCATTTATAACTGTAAATATTCAGTTAGCATTTAACTTTCGAAAAAAAAAAAAATCACTAAGACAAATCCCCTTACTTTCTCTTTTGAGTGCCATCTGTTAGGCTTCTCCTTAGAGAAATTAGCACGTTTCCATTCTGGCACTCTGAACAGTAAATATGCCATCATCCGCAAAGTTATGAAAAAAGTCCCTTCTGGAAAAGATAATAGTATCATATAAAATTACCAGAAAAGATTGAATTATATACGGAGAGTATTGTATAGATATTACATGAAGGCTCTTTTGCCCCCTAAAAGGCTGACAAAGGCAGAATCACAGAGCAGCTGAGGCTGAAGGATCCTGTGTAGATGTTAATGCCAAGCAATCTGGTAAATTTGGGATAAATTTCTTCCCACCCATATTCAAAATCCAAGATCTTAAACCTGTTCACATCTCATATCTGTTTTAACCCATCACTGTTAAATCCTATAGTCTAGGATTTAGACTCGTAGAACCATACATGCCTCCAAGAAGCAGAGAGAACATTTATCTCCATCTTACAGATAACAGAATTGGATCAAACAAAGAAAATCCTCATACGGAGTAAACACTGTTCCTTGACTCTGAATGCTATATTTGCACTGCTAGACTCACCCCAGACCTCTTCAATAGGAAAGTATTACTCTCCCGCATCACTCTACCATTGTTGTAAATCTCATTCAGCACTTATTTCAAAACACATTTGAAAATCTAACCCTAACACTGCCTCTATTCTGATTCTATTATATTTTGGTCACAATTCAGTTTTAGATTTTTGCCTGAATTTACAGATGGATAAAGTTCAGTAATAACTTACTGACTTCACAGTAGATAATAGATGCCCTCGACCCCTTCATACTGGTAGGCAAAAGCACAGACAAATATACAGATACATGGTTGAATGCAAGAAACCAAGGAATACAAATAGAAAAACACATGGATTAACTACAGTGTGTTAAAGCAGTGATTTTCAGAAAAGCAATGTGTCAAAAGGAATCATCATTGCTATGTTATGTCATCTGTTTCTCAACACTGGCAGTAGTAAACACAGGGTCTGCTCTGAAAGTCACATCTCCTATTTTATTACATTGGCCCAAGATACCAGAAATGGATGTTGGTGGTGTGACAGTAGGAGCTGGACCTTCCCACCAACATTCACTTAAATTTGGAAATGCAAATGATGGAAAAGGTATGTATTTGAATTCCTCCACGTAGAAAAAATTGACATTCATGAATGCCTGCTGAACGTTTATGAAGACCAAACATGGATGCTACTGTGAAGGAGACCAAACATGGATGCCAGTGTGAGGCAGTGGGTGGTGTGTTTCAGCAGTGGCAACATCGATGTGAAAGATGAGCCATGTTCCAGATGGTCGTGCACAGCTGTTGCACAACAAAATGAAGAGCATCTTGATCAGCTCATCTTTGCATATCAGCTAATGGGTGTGACTATGTTGAAAAAAAGGGTTTTGTAGCTGAAAATTTTCACTATCAAATAGTGCTATTGTGCTCTTTGTATATGTTGTAGCCTCAATGGAAATAAATAGGAGACATTACTTTCACAGTGATCTAGGTAGATGCTGTATTTGAAAACTCCATTGGCACCATCTCATTAAAGTGACAGCCTATACAGAACAATTCTTTACCGTTACAAGTACTCTACTTCATATATGTGGACAAGCTAGAATCCACAGTTTTGTAATTAACTATTTCATTCCAATAGATTTGTAAGAAGAAAGTTGAAATTTGTCCTCAAATATGTTTTCTGCTCAGAAAAAAAAAAAAAAAAGGGGGACAAATATTATTTTCCTATGCACTCACTGCTAACAACATTTCATTCTCATAAAATAATACGCTGTATGAGATTACTTAAGTCAGTAAGTCAGAACTGACTGACCAGTATAGCTTTCCACTGCTCTTCATTATAAGGAGACAAAATTCAAGTATTTCTTCACATGATTTCAGTTTACCAATACGTAATTTCATTTTATTGACTGCAGTTCAACTTCAGTACACAAGCCTAAAATTTAAGTAATAACAGAACAGAAAGCAAGAATGCTATTTTAGTCCGTAGACCCACTTGATTTTTTTATTGTGCCTTTACTTTGAATGTGGATTTTACACAAGCATCAATATCATCATTATGAGGAAAGGCATTAAGCACTGTGAAACAAGTGAAATTTACTAGATAAAAAGCAGCACAAGGTACTGCATTTATTACAAATATATATTTAAACTAAAATTAAATTTTAGTCAATTTCAGCATAATTCCATGAAACAAATCCCAAGTCCTTTTTTCCTCTAAAATGAACCAAAGAGGTAGCCAAGGAGAAGGCACAGAGAGGGCCTTTCAAAGATATTAAATTACTTTGTTGACAGTGACAGCCATCCCAGCCACGAATGTTGAGTAAATCGTCACAAGCAGCTGCTGAGGAGGTGGTAAATACATTTTAATTAAGCAGATGTATACATAAAAGACTGCATGTTCACATCGCAATGATTTGAGAGGAAAGAGAAATGAGAGAAAGAAGAGTTTCCTTAAAAAACATCTGCCCACCTATTTAAATCACTTGTCATAAGAAGTCAATCTTAAGGGTGGCAGTTGAAAAAGTGGCGCTGACTCTTGAGAAGCATTAGAGGGTTGAGAGGGAACACAGAAAAAGAAAACTTGAAACAATCAATCACACAAATTATTAAATATATTAGTAAGAACTTGCTAGAAGACAATCTTTATCTTACTTACAGAATCCTCTCCTATTTTTAATTAGACAGTACAGGACCTGGATTAATGATACTTCAAGTACCTGTGGACTTAAATAACTTAATCACAACATTACATTTTGAGTTATGTATGTAAACTTGATTGTTTAAATAATAATTTTGTCATCAGACCTTATTGAGCAGAAGGTACTTAGTTTAATAAGATCTTAGATTCATTGAGTCAATTATACTTCCTTAAAAAAAATCTATTCAATAATTTTCTGTCTTACGCTGTAAGAAAGTAGATATTTCAAAGCTTGTTTTTTGTTCAACTTTAGTTCAAGTCTGAAGAAATAAAAGAAGGCAGAAACAAACCTATTTAAAATCTAATGAAAACTGGTGTTTTTTTTTTCTGCTACTAGTTGGAAGTATGCTTGCTGTTGTCGGCTCCCTGTAGTCTAGCAAACTCACAGAAAATAAAGCTAATTTTCTTTTGTTCCTACGATGTATTAGCACAATACAAACCTCTGCAAACACACACACACAAGCTCATTTACTACTATTTTTCAGTTTCATTTGGAGTCCTCCATATTTATGTGCCCTCAATACCTTTCATTTATTTTTTTCAAAGCTGCAACTAGAAATGCGGTTTCTTAAGAAGATATACATAATGTACAGGGTTGATTGCATAAAATCACTCCATTCAGATTCAAAGGTTCTTAAAGTAATCTGCAGTTTCCTACATGCATACGAAAAATATTTATTTTGAAGAAATAAACTACATTACGTGAGCCTGGGGGAATCTGTGTCAGGTGGCTGGACACCCAATAAGTCAGTGTTCTTCATGGAATATTTCCAAAAGGATTCATTGGGCAACAGAAGGAACTGATGCTGAGTCCATTATGCATTCTTATCCAACACTGTACTTTAAATACCCGACTGAAGTGTAAGAAATCCTGCATGGAATAGACAAAGTCTATACTAAATTCTCCTTCACCCAACTCTGAATCACAGACACACGATATCTTTTGCACAAGCTGCCGCAACCCTTTTATTTTCTTTGCAGAACAAACTCATTTTATTATGGTCAGATAACTTGACATCTTCAACAGTGTTAAGCTACAGCTGAATTAGAATATGCAGCCTAGGGCTGGAAATTCTTCAGTCCAGAAAAGTAAATAGTCCACAGAATAATCAGTAGATTGAAATAATTCAGATGAATTTCTGAACCTGGAAGTGCCTCTTCAGAGCAACTTTTATTTCTCTAAATCCCTCATTAGCTTTAATGCCATTCTCTAGTGAGGTTCTCTATCAAGGATACTTTCATCCATGGTGCTTCCTGTCTACATGCAATTTAGAAAGAACAGCAAAAGCAATTTCAGAGGTTTGATTGAGGTTGGCAGATGTAGCTACCCTAAATGGAATACACCTGGAATTGACAACCAGAGGGTATTTATTTCAAATGCAAAATTCTAAAAGAACTCACTGAGAAGCACCACAGAACTTTTTATGACAAAATGTAATTCTAAAGTACATCTGCAATTGGTTATGAGTTTTTTAGCACAATTATTTAGCTTGGATTATTTAGAAAGTCAGTCTTGCAATCTTAATTGGATTGTTGTGTCCTAACATTTTACAGAAGTATTCCGATTAAAGACTCTACATGTATCTTGAAATAGCAAAAGGAAATTAAACAACAGGTATAGTGTTGATTATTTATCATGATATTTTGGTAATTAAGCATGATGCACAACCTTATCTTAAACAGTTAAATAACATACAGAACTTAGATGAAATAGACTTATTACATACTAGTATCTTCATTGTCGCTTTTGTGGTCAAGAACTACACTACATTTCTCATGAAGAGATGGAGTTACTCAGTGAATGGTTTATAGATAACAAACAAAAAACTAAGGTGCTCAAACACCCCAACACAACCTAGCAATATTAGTCTCTAGAGCTGCTCCTTTCTAAAGCAAGAGACTCAGTTATCTTGCAACAGCTAAGCACCATTATCGGCTACAGTGCTACCTCTACTTGGAAACGGTAATCTTAGTTGCATGAAGTTCATGAGGCAGAGGCCATTGTCTTAGTTCATCATTTCAGAATAAAGCACATAATTTACTGAAAAATAATGTATAGATATTTTCTGCACGTACTAAAGAAATCAGAAGTATAAAACACAAGTAACAGATTAACAAAAATTTTATTGCTCCTGCTTTAGGAAATCATTGAAGATATTTGTCTATGCAAAGTAAACATATGGATTTGTAAAATTCTTCAGCTCTGGAAAGGCATTAACTTTCTCTTCAAAACAGCACTAAATTCCATTAACTATAAAAGTAAATATAGATTAAAGTAGCAGATGTATCAGGAGAAAACTTGCTAGTTATTCAAGGAACACTCCTGCTGACAACAGTGCATGATTCTCTTTGAAATAACTGAAAAGTTTTGTTACAATAAATAACAAGTAATGGACAATAAATAGCAAAATGTCAGTTTGTAAAGACAGGCTAAGATGAGTCTGCCTTTGCTAATGTCTTCAAAATGCTTACTAGAAAAATTTTAAACACAGAAGCTATATAAGGAAGGGCACAGATCAGCTAACATTTTGCCTACTTTAACAGAAACTAATTTTGACAAAGGTTGTACTGTTAACAGAACCAGAGTTTGTTGGGTGTCACAGATTACTAACCGTACTTGATGTACTATTGTAGATCCCATGAAAGAGTGAACAGACAGATACATACAATCTGAAATATTTTACACTACTAGCAATGAAATATGCTTCTGTAAAAAATAAGCCAGTTATATATAAAATCTTGTTTGAGTATTAGATTAAAAAATAAAAGCAAATATTGCAACAGGGATGTTTATTAACAGCTTGTCCAAAGGAGAAAGAGTGGGTCCCCTCTGTCTTACAGTTCAATGTCATTAAGCCTTACCATGTAGTATGAAAATAACAAAAAGCACCTAATTTAAAGAGAATAGAGTTTCTGTATGATAATAAAGAACAAAATGTTAAGAGAGTCAATGACAGCTGAAAAGGATGTGTGGACATGCACTGGAAAATTGAATTTATTTTCAAACACCCAACTGCAAAACCTCTTCTGAAATGCTGGTGCACCAGCTACACAAACATGACATTTTAAAATCTGTATTCACTTGACCTTGAGGCAGTTTAGAAGTGGAAATATTCTGACTGAATTCTGACCCTAAATTCAACTGAAAACTCCCAGAAACTTTAAAATAGTCGGAATTTGAGACTGTTTCTCCAGACTCAGACTCTTCTCTACTGTGTTCATTCTTTAAAAGCAATCACAGAAGTTTACTGTAATTCTTAAACTACATATGAATATTACTCAAGAGATGATTTCTTTTTCTCCATTAAAGATAATGAAATATTCTTTGCAAAAAACTGTTTACATGTAACAAGTTTTCTGGAGCCATAATGTGGGAGTATATAATCTCATAGCTATTTGGACCATAAGAATTTAGCATGTATTCGGTTATTATAAAATGCAAACCATTTTTTCCAGTGAGAATCTAAGGAACTTAATGCACCAGACAAAAGTACTTACAGTAACAACATGTTCCTTCTAAAAATTGCTTTCTGACTGAAAAGACTCTTTAAAATGAACATACTGTCAACCTAACTTTCAGGACAGAATTTTTAGAGATTTGAAGGAGTCAGTTCTGCTCTTAGCTTTCAAGTGAAGTAGCAACTAACATCAGAAGTTACATTGTAGAACAAAACAATTCACAGTTGTCGATACTCTTTTGTACAAACATAGGTAAAAACACATTCCACTGACATCTAACTCAACTAATACAGGCAATCAGATGGGATAGAACTCATTTTAAATAATTAAAACATAAAGAACTGTGACAAGAAAGAGAAAAATGTTTTTGTCGTCTAGATGCTTTTTAATGAATGCTACCCAAAGTTAGTCTATCCACTTCAAGCAGCCCATATAATGGTGTCCATATCAATACAGTGTCTCTCAAGACATACTATTTTATTCTCAAAAAGAAGTCAATAATACTAAATTCCAAAATGAAATTTTTTACTTTTCAATGCAGAGTTTACTTCATAAACAACTGACAAATGGGAAAGGTCAAAACTGAGAAGATTAAGACGACTTCTCAGAAGAAAATCTGTTCTCTTGCCAGTACAAAAATAAGACATTAAAAGATAATTCAAAGGAAAATATTGATGTGAAGCACAAGAAAAATATAACATCAGCAAAACACGCATATCACTGGTTTTATATTCCCTGACGTTTTGCCTGACTTCTCTGATATAACTGAAGCTTTCCCTCCACAGGTGTCAGGCATTTCCTTCCTCTCTTTGCTTAAAGTGGCAGAGATGCCATGTGAATAGAATTTCCCTTCTGGTTGAGCACAGTCAGTCTCTGCAATTAAAACATAACAGCCTCCAGTTGAGAACGATTTAGTGAATGATGCTTAGCTTTTGGAAATTACACAGAGAACATGATGAACAGTCACCAACCTTTATCAGATAAACTGAATGAAGAGTTACTAGCAATTTTAGGAAGTGCTCCATAACAATAAGAGCATCTTTATCAAGGTTGAGAAGATAATGTTGAAAGGAATTAGAAGCTGTAATTTATATCAGTTTTAATACATTTCTTTAAGAAGTGACTCCTCCTACAGAGTATGATACAAAGCACAGTAACAAAGATGCTAGAACCTGAAATGGAAGTAGGAAAGTTTGAAATGCATTTTGGAAACATAACAAAAAGCAATGAATTGAGGAAAATCACCGATCTCAAATTCACAATTGCAATTAAAAGTACACAGCATCAGCACTTAGGTTTTGTTGATATAGATGCTGGACTTTTCAACAACAAAAAAATATTTGGAGTACTTTGTCCAGTTATGCCCCCCAGTAACAAGAGACATACTGAAGAGTCCAATAGAGAGCTACTAAGATGATGAAGGGACTTGGAACGCCTTCTAGCTTCTACCATTCTGTGATTCTGTGATATAAAAAAAATGATAAAAAGAACTAAAAACTCTTTTAATGTAAGAAAGCAGAATGAAGAGTGTACTAACCATGACTGAAGTCAGTCAGAATACAATAAATTTGTTTTATGTTTATATTCATCACAGTTCATCTGATTTAGCAACAATCTAGTATGGCAATAATAAATGATAGTTGTGAGGCTAACAGTATTGAGAGATATATATCATTATTATGAATTCAGCTAATCTCATCTTCCATGACAGGTAACAAACAGGAAATACATTACAATGAAAGGCATATCCTTCGGCTAAAATAACGTATGTTGAGATTATCCACATCATCAAACCTGCTTTTACTATTAAAATAACAAAATATACAAATTATACAGCCTGGAAATGCTTAGATTTTTCTCCGGGAAACAAGTACAGTGCAAAGAAAACAACGAATATTTCCATTAGAATTTAATTATTACATAAATCACCTGAATGCATCTAAAATTGAACAGGATGGTACCAGAAAGTACATATACATGTATACTATGATTTGCCTGATGTCTGATACAAGAGAAGGACAGTTCTGATAGCATTACTAATGGCTTGGCAGAGGGAAGCACATGATGTGGACCACAAAAAGGAATAAAAACATATCCGTATGACTTATTCTGCCTATAAGGGAGATAGCTAGGCCAGAAGAAAACTGTAATATTGCCACAGTTTGTCTTTCCCTTGGAAAGGTGAATTGTGAGGAATTTCTAGAAAGCCTGAAGAACCTCTTAAGTACAATTCAACTACCAGAGAATTCTGGAGACATTTCAGTTGCGCCCCTAAAGCCTCTTTTTCTTCTCTCTCTCACCAGCCAGCCAAACTTCACCATAGACTCCATTTTTCACTGGTACAGAGTATATCTGACATCAGTGTCCTTTCCATCCATCTGACTGATTAAACTTTGAGGAATGCTTTGTTCACCTTAACAAAGGACAGGACAATTCAAAAATACCCATTCACTTTAAAGGAGGAGTATTCTAGTAAACAAGCTTGCTCAGTCCAACGGCCAGAGAAAGCAAAAGAGGTCTCCTTGCTAATGAACTGAAGCCACTCCAGAGGGGAGAATGGCAATTTTTATCATCAAAATAGTCTCCCATTCTTCGGGGGGAGAGAGTGGAGAGAGAGAGAGAGTTAAGGGAGAATTTGTTCTGAACACCACTGAGAAGTCTGAGAAAATTTATTGGAGTTTGGTGAGCCCTGGACCACCTACCATAACTTTACCCTTCAAAGAATTCAGGCTGGAGCAGGAATGAAATAGTTTCCTCCTAGAGGGTCTCATAAAACATTTCTAAATGGCTTCCTGTGGACGGGATTATTTTTAACAAGGAGTGTTCCTTTGAAGGTCTTAACAAAAAACTAATTACTGAAGTAATACATTAGGCAGATGTAGCAATATACGATAAGCCAGAAATCTTCCTGTAATTCCAAATATCAATATGGAAGCTCCTTGACAAATTTTGTCAAAATGTCACACAAATAATCAGAGATTACTGAGAGAGAGGGAAACAAGTGACTCCCCAAAAAAGCAATTATCTCAATATAGTGCAGCTTCCAGAAACAGTCCTCCATCTAGTATCATGGGCTACAAGACTTCTGATTATTAGCTAAACAAAATTCTTTCCCTTTCTGACTAGCATTTCAAAAAGCATTTTTCATCACTGAACTTTTTCCTTCCCATTGGTATCTTCTGAAATCAAAAGAAGCCTAAATGTGATAAGTGCTATACCGCCTCCTACATGATCATTTGGTTATTAAAATTCAAGTTTAAAAAGTATACAAAGTCACAACAATGTGTACTGACAAGATGAAACAAAGTACAGTAACCTCTTTTGAAGGAAGGCTTAATCCTCACAGAAAATAATAGGCTGCACACAGGGATGATTTTTATTAAGCATTAGACTATTTCTTTTCCTATCACATCAAGAACAACTAAGACAATTGCCAAGGAATACTTTTTGAACAGAAGAAAATAATGCTCATTGCTAATCATCAACCAAATATTTTAGATCACTGTTTTGGGAAAGTGAATTTTGGTGAAGGGAGTAAAATCTGGAGAAGTCTCTATGAGTAACAACTTCTCTCTTGAGACAACATTTCTGTTTGCTTACATTCTATATAGTTGAAGGAGAAACAGAGACAGAAAAAAGTATTGCAATGAATATAAGTCTTGCATAAAAATCATGAAGAACATGACCAAAACACAACAGACGCTAAAATTCAAGAATGAGCTTCTACTAAGATCACAGAGCTTTTGTATTATGAATGACTATAAATTTTTGTAGCTAAAATCTCCTTTAAGATTTATGCTACAGATTGTAAATCTCTTGCAGGATTTCTATGTTTTTTTTTAGGATTTGCCTCTCTATTATAGGACTCCCAATTCTACTTTTCATCTTACAAAGCCAATGAGAGATGTAACTAAACACTGCCTTAAAGCACTAATTCCTAAATTGGAGTGTCACAGTTCAGGATCACTGGTTCGCTCAATAATCGGAGGTTAAATCCAAACTCTCAAAATAAATTACATTCAATCTAAGATGAAATTGCCAGAAATTCAAAAACTAAAACTGAAGTTTCATCTTATTGACTAGCTTTAGACTGCTCCTCCTTCTTAAGCCTGTTAAACAAGCTTTTTTCTATGCTTTGATATTTTATAGTAATAAAAAAGTATCTAAAAAGCATCAGTAATGTCCAACAATTATAAACCTTCTTAAAATCCATGGAATTTTCCTCTTTTGCATTCTGTTTTGAGATTTGTTGTTGTTATTGTTGCTTTTTTTTTTTTTTTAAATTATATAGAAATCAAGTTGCATTTTGAGGCTTTCCCTGGTATCATGAAACTTACAAACTAACACCAATATTAAGGCTAATATTAATAAGCTATAAGAGCATTAAAGGCTACTAAGAAATATCAAGCAAACAGTGATCATTGATACCTACATTTTTGACGTTACTGAGTTTCTCATTACTTACTACCCTGTATTAAAAAAAACCTAAAAATACTCATAAGAAATTATCTTACACCCAAATCACTTAAGTTTAACTCAAAAAATACTCCATTCATCCTATCTTCTCAAGGTCTGTATTTTCTCATTCTGGGGAATGTTTTTTGTGTCGATTAGCACCACATTACCAGAGATATATTCTGCTTCTTGCCAGAAAAACTCAAAATCACACCTAATACAGCAGTTTGGGAAGAGAGCAGCAGTAACTGATAAGGGAATGAAGTTTAGTTTTATCTCACCATTATGCTGTATTAGCTGCTAAGAAATATCAAATATTTTATACATTGCATGACTAATGTCCAAGTTTTGAATGCTAAAGCCGTAACACAGTGTGGTTCAGCTCTATCAGAAAATGTAAGATTTTGATGAAAATCTCTTGCAGACCTGCATTAAATCAGGGTTGGTAGAAATAGCACAGTGGACAAGTTGAAAGACTGCTGATGGTTGGAAATCAAGAAAAGAACCTAGACACTTGAAAACATGAGGAGGCCAGCTGTTCTAAAATTAGTCTCCTTGTTAAGAGTATTATACTAAATAGGAATAGATTGTCACCACGTGTCAGCTTTAGCTGACATCTGCTGTAAGAAAAAAATACCTCCCAAGTAGATAGCATAGGCATTTGTTCATTATGTACTTTGTAAAGGGTGGTCCCTACAGCACACAACCATAAATAAACATGCAAATCATTATTATATAACTATTCCAAAACATCTATGACTTCAATGAGGTTTCAAATAACCCAAGAGGCTTCACTCTTTTTTTCAGTAACTCAATAGACCCACCTGCCAAATACACAACATTAGCACATAAGAAGTATTGGAAGTTACACACACTTGTCCTAATTGAAATTGAAACAGCAATGAAAGTTTCAAAGGCTTTTTTAAATCATTCTCATAGCTTAGTTCTGCACACGAAAAACAAGTCAGATAACAAAAGCATCTGGCATCAAACTGCCTGTTCCTCTAGAACTGTAATGGAACTGTACTACTCTGGAACTGTACCCATCACACAGCAAATGCTGGCTGGCACCATTGCATGCAGGACTACTCCATAAGGCAGTGAAGGAAGCAGCTCTGTAAGCTGCGGCTGCCTCTTTCACTGACGTGTCCTTGATGAGCTTCTTATGCAACACATTTGTCACAGACATTCTCCCACGTCTGGCCAGTTCTAGCTGCAAACATTTATTTCAGTTCTACTCACCAGACCATTCTAATTGTTTTAGCAGGGGAGAAAAGCACTTTGCAGCCAAACTGATACAGTCATTTAAATAAAAGTCTTGCAACTTTGTACAAGCAACAGTATCTAAACCTATTAAAGTGAAAGTATTTGCTGCATCTACAGTCATACTGAGTGTGCTTGGGCAGTATTTCTTCAGTGCCTCATTATATTACTCCTTTAGGTTACCAGTGGAGAGTAACCAAGCAGAGGAAGCCCTTGCATTCATGGGACACCATTGGGCACGAGATCACACTTAACTGCTCCAAATGCATTTTGTGAAGTTTCACACCTGTCACACCAAAGAAGCCTCATTTAGCACTATCCTTCAATAGCCAAACTGCAGTTATCAACCAGTGGGTTATTTAGTTTGTGATATTTAGAAGCATGATGTAGGGAAAATTATACCATAAGAGATCACTAGTTAGAAGATGTTTTAAATTCAACCAAAGGCAAAAATATTAGTTTTGAACTGAGTGAAGAGATAGGGTAAGCCTCCATTCTGCTGTTAATTAAGCTGAACTTGAAAAGCCAAACAACTAAACAACCACAAAAGCTGTTCTCATCTTTTTTTCATCCTCACCTCAGCCTTCTCTCTCTTAAGGGAAGAAAACAGTGCAAGTCTGAAAAAAGAAAATGATGAAAAAGTGCAAGCAAAACATTTCAGAAAATATTCTGAGACCGCATTGGGATGAGCTACTTTTGGCTTTCAGTGTTTTGCAGAACAATACTACGTAATGCGACAGTACACATTTATGAAACAAAAAAAAAAATTCCACGTTACCATTTCATTTCTTCAGGGGGAGTTTCTACCTGTCTGCTAGTAGGAAGAGGTACTATTATCTTTTTCATGCAGCTGCTGAATACGGTTAGCGGTGGGCTGGAACAGAGATCATACTGAATTAACAATGCTTTAGTTGGCTCCACCAGCAATATTTCAATTATAAAACTATGTGCACCTCCAATTACTTGAACAATCAGCCAACTGACTTTATGGATACTATGCAGGTGCACCTGCAGATGTTAGCTTTCCAGTACTTTAAGATTTCCTCTGTAATGTCCTAACTTTCACATGGGGATGCTAGGTGGATAAAATAGCACAATACTTAGTACAAACATAAATATATGTCTATATGTCAGATATATGTCAAAATCATGATAGCAGTGATGCTCAACTATTAGAAAACAGGAAAGACAGGCCTAGGTCACTGAGGTAGCTTTACTATAATTAATCCTATTATCTCTCTAAGCTTAAGTTTCACACACAGACATACTAGATGAAAGAATGGGCTAAAGCAGAGCACTAGGAAGTTGCTTGCTTGCAGCACAGAGATGTCATCCTGAACTTGAGAAGCATGTAGTTAAACTACAGCGAACTAAGAAACATGCTTGCAGATTTCAGTCAGCAAAAAATGAAAAGTGCATAGTTTCACTATCACTATGGGGATTTTGTTGGTTTTTTAGCTATTATCTCTGATTTTGTGTGTGTGCAATTACCGCTAAAATTTCCTGCCTATTTGCTAGATGCTGCTGGATGAAAGAATCTCTAGTAACGTTACATTAATTGGGCTCTTAGAGCAAACAAACCACACCCAACACAATGAAGCCTATGTGCGTGACAGAAAGAATGGCTATGACAGAAAGAATTAGAAGAAAGCACAGCAATATGGAAGAGAGGGAAGTAGTTAATGACTGATGCTACAAAAGCAGCTCTCCTTCCCAGATACTCAATCCATGTAAACGCAGTTGATTTCAGCTAGACTCTGCAGGCAGACACTGTTGTAGTAGCAAATACCAGTACACCAAACTAGTTTGTATACAGCAGCACTGGCTGTTTCAGAAGCATATACTAAAAGTAATATCTCATTTGCTCAGTATTATGCTGAACTGAAATATGTTGCACTGGCTGTCATTCAAGATATGAAAGGATTATTTTTAATCATGATTGCACAAGAGATTTAAATGTTCTAATCCTCCTTTTTGAGTAGTGGAGCTTCAAAATGAACCTGGACACCATTTGAAATGATATTTCTTTTAGATGAGAGGAAGTGGCTTTACCAGAATACGTTCTGTAGGAAGTAAAGGCTGTTTGGTAGTTTGAAATTGTCTGAAAGGTCAGAAATGTGGAATCTTCTCCAACATAAACTTGAAAATTAAAACAATCCCGACGATAATCTGGATGGGAAACTAGGCACATGGATTATGACCAAGGAGGTGTCACGGAGGCAATATGTTTTCCTCTTAGCTAAGTCAGCTTTCCAGAAAGTGTTTGTTTTGTCACACAATTTGGTGTTTATCACTTGCAGATTGCATTACTCTTCTAAATTCGCTTTTTTTTTTTTTTTTTAATGTATGATTTTCCTTTTAAAACTGAGACAAACTGTGTCTTATATGGCTGAGTCTGGCATTTGAGTCTGAGGATATAAAAATTAAAAGCAAGCTACTGAAGTATCCTGTCTGTTTAACTGCTAACACCTGATTATCATCCCATAACATCTCCCCCTCCCTCTCAATAATTTAATTGATAAGATCCTTGCATTTTCATTTCAGGTTGTTTTCCTCCTCCAACTTAAAATTACAAGCAGTATCAGGAGAACATAAAACAATATCAATATATACAATGTGCAAGTTCACACACTCAAACTTGGGAGCCTAAAATATCTTGATTGCCAACTGCCATTCTCACTTTTTAAGTATGTACAGCGCCAATTGAAAGCTAGAGAGGAAAAAAAATATCAGACCATATTATTTGGTGCCTAAATACAAATGTAGTTGTTTTATTTTATCCTTCCGGGTCTCAAGAGGCCTGTCACGTCATGGATTCAAACACCTTCTGAACTCTGTGTTGGAGATATTGAAAACCTGCTGAAACCATTACTTCCTGTTCTCACTGTTCAATATCCAGTGTTTCCCAAAGATTGGGATTTACAGCAATCACTAAGATCATGTCATAAACAAAACCACATTTGACCAAGCACGTATATAAACATACACACACATCCTGAAATTAAAAGATGGGGCTGCAAACTTTCCTTTTTTCTTAGCTTCAGTTTGGCCTTAAAGAAAAACAAAACAAACCCAGCATCCTTACTCCTCTTAATGTTGACTGTCACTCTGAATCTCCATGCATAGTTACCTACAGATTTCACTCATCTGATGTCATTAGCAGAAAGTGAACATAAAATCTGGGAGAAAAAAAAGCAAACTGGATTCTCAAGGCCACTTCCACAGCTGCAAAGGCATACATAGAAAAACTATCTTGTATCTGAGTTTTGACTTTTAAAACAACAGACAAACAAAGGCTGAGGACATCCTGTAAGAAATCACAATGATTTACAATAAGACATTTTAGAACATTTGTTGCATATGCATGGAGGAAATTGTCACAGAACGTCCCACTTTTTATTAACTTCAATGCAGTAGGCTGTTTCAGAGGAGTAAAATATCACAAAGTAGAGGACAGTGAGGACAAACTTAGATAAAAGGCAAGAAGGACACAAATATACAGAATCAAATATACAGAAAGACACATTTCTGTCACAGCATGTACTAACTCGTATTCCAAAAAGTTCCCTGTATTCACTATAGAAGAACTGGATCAATTAGAATGACACATAACAAAACAGCAAAATGCCAAGAGCTTTTTGATGCATATTTATTGTTCTTCAACTTTTGCAGTAAAATATCAGTATCAAATATGGTTTCACTGAGATGCCACCAAGATCACAGATGGGCTCAGCTGTGGCACGCAGGGGGCTGTGGAGGTGCCAGCTGGAGCGAGCTGCGTCTGGTGCAGGGCAGCCCTTGACCTCATTCCACCAAGACTGCCGCGTGAACCTGGGCCTTCTTCCCCAAATCCCCTTTCCAGTTGCACCCAATAGACATAGTTCAGATTTCATTTTAAGAACGCAAAATCCCATCCTCTGAGTATTCTGAACGATTGCTCAAACAACTAGCACAATTTCTTTTACTCAGCTTCTGCTGAACAATTATCTTAATAAACGTTACTTGCCCAATTAGTGTAGCACCTCACCATATTCACTGCCTTTTCCAGACATCATAGCACTTTTAAAGCTGAACTACAACATGATTTTCCCCTTCATTATAAAGTGAAATTATTCTTCTAACGATTTATTTTGTGTGGAACTGTTCTCCTGACTGACCTGGGAAGCTTACATCTCCCAACCTCAATTCTGCATCAGGGCTTTGTTCTTGACCTTTTATCCCACTCTGAATTCTGCGAACGTTTTTAAAGTACATCACAAAAAAAACAATCCTTGATACTTCACAACATTAAAAAGACAGCCATTAAGCATATTGAACATTGTCTTTTACCAGAAATGAGTGCACGTAATGATGAACAGAATCACAAGAATGCTTTGGGTTGGAAGGAACCTCCCTAAAGCCCACCTATACCCAAACAGTCTCCAACACCTGACACTGGATCAGTTATCTCAAGGTCCCACTCAAACCATGAAGCATGGGATCAAGAATCCACTGATTCCCTATCACCCTTGTCCTCTACTCAGTCAGACCCTATTAGAGATGTCTGAGGAACACTCACAGTAATTATCTAGCCTGAATGTGAAGTTTACAATTCAGAATTCTAGCTACGCTGTGCATTTCCCCGTACGTAATAATTACTCTTTCTACCTAGTCTCTGGATTGTTGCTCACGTGACAAGATGTTTACAGTGATTTGAAGCATTGACTACTTCCAAATAATAATTTTAACTATACCATTTGCCTTTCCGTTTTAATTTCTACCTAACAGATCTCTAAAACTACAAGATACTTGAAACATTAGTAATGGAATTCTTCCTGAGATAATTTCTATTCCATATTTACACCAATAGGGATCTTCTGTTATATAGCACCTTATGTCAGGGAAAGGGCTCTTAATGCTCATTACGGGGACACAGTTCTATTTACATATCAGGACAGACAAATATACTCTATCCATATATTTATTTACTGAATCACTTTCTGTGTGGAAACTTCGATTTAAAATGATTCTGAAATACAGAAATGAAGAAATCTAATGCATCTCTGCCATACACAGGTAGATGAAAGGAATTGCAGCATTCAGAAAATCAAAATAGATTAAAAAAATGGAGGTGGTGGAAGTCACCAAAGTTTTATGCCATTCCTCTAACCTTTGTTTTGAGGATACTTTTTACTTCGCAGGTCTCACGTCCCTTTCAAGCTTATTCAGGTATGAATAATTTCCTGAGTTTCAGCCTTAGAACAATTTCATTTCAAAAGCAGCAAAACAGAAGAAAGACTTCTCCAAATGAAGGTCACAAGCCTTTGGAAATCGTTGTCAGAAAGAGAGAATGATGCTAACAAATGCTCATGTTATTGTTCTAAAATTCGTAGGATTGGGAGAGTCTTAAGAACAAGAGAATCAAATTACCAAACAAGGCTGCAGAATCTTTTACATAAATTCTTTTGATTTTTCATATCAGTATTGTTTTCTGTTTATCAAACAGAGATCAAAGAAATCATTCAATTCATACGCAGTATTAATCTCTAAGCCACCATCAAGCTATTTCTGTGCATCCTAAAATAATCCAGATGGAGCAGCATAGCATTTCATCTTCGCTAAATTGAAGGTTTGATCTAAACTATGGAAGGTCCAAAGTATTCTCAGAAGTATTAAACAAACTCCATTTAAAAACCTTCTTAAGTTGAAGTAGAGATCTCTCCAAGTTTTATCATGTCCTGAAGATTTTTTTTCTAGGAAAAAAGATTGAAACAGTCCAAAAGTCACAGAAAAAAATTGTTTTCTGATTACAAGAATTTGAGAAACAGAAGGCAGAAGCACAGAAACACAAGTCTCATGCATTTTATTCAGCTAGCACAAGACTGTTTATTTACTATCATTATTTAGTAAAATGATGGTTATCACAGAGAATAGCTCATCAACCAACTAATGCTTATATTACTAGCTACTTTTAATAAAATGGAGTATGGCGTTAGAGCTGTCCCCAGGATTGAATAGTAACAGTTTGGCAATACGTGAACTGCAGATGGTATCAAAGGCATGCCAATAACTTAAACAGGAGCTTCCAATAAAATTTCTTGTAGTGCATGTTAAACTCTGTGAATCGAAGTCATGTGGGCAGCCATGGGTATCTGGCACTTTCAAACTACACGTTGTCTGTTTAACCACCTCACAGGCCACCACATCCTTCAGGCAAAAGTCTGTGCTCCAGATTATTTGTATTTGTCCCAGGCTTACGTTACCTCTAACAAAATTTATTCAGTGAATCATCACTAGAAAAGACAAATTTACTTCCGCTTGATCTACCTTCCAGTGACATAACTGAAAAAAAAACAACAACAAACAACTTCTCCAAGTGTACCTTTGAGTTTTTTCCAGCGCATTATTGCAGTCAATGACCAAAACATAAATGATTATAGGAACCTGACAGCCTATTCATGCTTGTGAATAGTAGTCAGAGATTTAAAATCACAGATAAGCCATGTTAAGGGTTCTAGTGGTAAACTGATAATGTACTTATAACGATATCATCATTTTCTACATAATCAAGCTTCTTTTTCTCACAGTACAGGCTAGGACGCATGCAGTCACTAAGACAATTTACTGACAGCAAACTAATGCATAAGTGTTTAGAAACTGAAGTGGCATCTTCATGCTGCTATATCTGTTTTAATTAGCTTTTCTATTCATCTAGGGTAAATAAAACATTAAGGAGTCAGCCACATAGATAAACAAAAAGCTATTTTTCAAGTAGCTCTGCAAAATGAGCAAAGAATAAAGCTTGAAGACTGTTACATTTACCTCCCTAACTCCCAGGACACTTTTAAGAAGACTAGGTCAGGTACACTGAGACACCAAGAAAATGTGCAATTGCTTTCCTACAGAGCTGTCAAGGCATTCATGCTGTGAATAGCTAACACCCTTCTTTGACAACCAGGCAAATATTTCTATTTTCTGCCATACTAATCCTAAAGTATCTCAGCATTGCATCAGTCGATTTTGTGCCAGTTCAAGTCAAACTTGAGGTGTCTGAGCAAATAACTGGATTAAATATTCTCGATAAAGCCTTGTCACAAACTCATAGACTTATTCTGAATACATTTCCCAATAGTTAGAATAGTAAAAAAAAGACTGTAAAGTTGAACAGGTAGCAGACAACATACAGCCACTAAACTGCCAGAAGGGAAATTAAAGTAGTGCTTACCAGTCAAATAAATTCTATCTCCTTATTGTTAGCAGTGGTTAAAAACCACTCAAAAACACCACAACAAAACCAACAAACTAACAACAACAACAAAATCACCAAACTGTTAAACATTTAAAAACACTGAATAAAAACACTAAATATTTCTGAAAAAAATCAGTTTTTCCAGTTCCCCCTCCCCCTCAATTCTAAAGAACATTTATTTAGATAAACATTTGAGGTAAAAGTCTATCCAGGCGGAACTGAGATACAACTTAAAGAAAATATCTTAATTCAAGTGATAATTGTGCTGAGATGTAAATGCTTTTTTTAGATCTTTTAAAATGTGTATCTCTTATTACATTGGACTTTTGAACTTGCACTTATTGACCATATGTTTCCATTATCATGGAAACCCTACATGAAAGAGTAAGAAAAACGAAGGGAAAAATACTTCTTTCAATAGGAACAAGCACCACGGAACTTGCTGAGATATCACTGTAGAAACAATTCATAGCTCCTTTTTTATAGAGTAAAAACAAGCAGACAAATAGTATACTATGTGAATATATCAATAAAAACAAAAACAAATAAATTACTTGAAGTGCAGACTTCGTGCCAAGAGTTTGAAGCAAAGCACTTTTGAGCCATGCTGCATTACACAATGTTCCCTTATCAAAGGTTACCATTCAGGTAAGATTTCATTTGGAGTTTTAATTCCCATACTTAGAATCTGCGCACAATTAAAATGTCCATTAACTGAATATGTCTCAGGCAGTACTTACCAATACTGGCATAGCCAGGTGTCGATGGATCTCCTCCACTATTCAAGGAAACCATAAAAGCTTTATCAGCAAGATCTGTAGTCTTTGGTAAATCACAAGGATCGACATAAAGAAGAACACCACCAAACCCTGCGTCTTCTAACAAAGAAAGCTGAGGAGAGAAAACAGGAGTAACTATAAAGAGAAGATATTAAAAAACGTTATTACTTTAATTACTGTTGGGATAGGGGCACTATATACATCAGGCTCTCACTCTAATATCAGCACAAGCAGATTAAAGACAGATGCCATCCTAAAATGCTTGTCATATAAATAAAGCAGCTATCCTTAGAAAAGACAAAATCAAAAGCCAACAAGACTGATTCATCAAGTTTCCCAATTCATGTAAAAATATTTTCAAAGGCTAACGACATCAAGAATTCTTAAGAATGACGTAACGTTGAGGAAACAGCACTGATGATCACATTTGAGATTTGTAACTGTTAGATTTTTACCTCTTTTACTGCGATACTGCCCAACAAGTTTGGTGAGCTGGAGATTATATTCAGATGAGGCTCGACTAGGCAAGATTTAAAAAGAAATGTGAGTGGAGTCAACTTTCTCTCTACTCCCTGGACGCTTGCTTAGACTTAGAAACCTTACGTATTTTCATGTGTTACAAACATGATCTTGAAAATTCCTTGGTGTTGAAACTAATCTCCGTAATGACTACTGAGCATCTTTTCTTGATTTCCCATACTATTAGCAGTACGACATTTCCAGTTAGTTTACCTCTTCAACGACATGTATCTTCAAGGACACTGACATCAGACTTGCATAGGATTTTGAGATACAGTTATTCTCCATTAAAGAGAGAAAATATCAGGAGTTTACTGTTCATTAAAAAAATAAAATAGTCTAGCATACCCAAGCCTTGGAGGCTGCCTCCTGTCAGACAGAGAGCTTTTATTCCGTTTCATTAGAACACCTCAGCATGAGTGGTGATGGTAATTAGCCTTCCAAAGAATCTATAGATCTGGGGTAGCCAATCAGGAAAACCTCCCCAGAGTCAAGGATGAAAGCATCTAAGCACCCACCAGAGCTTAAAGCAGTTTATAAAGATCAATTTTGACTGAAAAAAATTCAAACTTTCCTTTTAACAGAGAACTGAAAAATAAATAGATTTTGTTGTGAATTGGGTGAAACTGAATTGCGATGTGGAAATATCTCCATGCTACAAAATGAATTTTCTGTGTAATGCTCTGCATATTTTGAACTGACTGAAGATTACAACAATGGCACAGAACTCCATTAATTCTTCAGACAGAAGTAATTCCAGCTTTTAAGGATTATCTTACTACTCACTAGGCTCCACTGATGACTTTGCAAATGGCTACTGTTAGGTCTGACAAATGATACAGAGGAGGAAGATGCATTATAGATAAATGAACAGTCAGGACTGAAAATAACTGTTGCCTTTTCCTTTTATACATCCATATCCAGTATTCTTTCATTCATCTCTAGTCCTATATTGGCATGTAGGTAACAAAGATCGGGTCTGTACTGCACTTTTGAGGCAAGCTTTACCATTGGGATTTGGCCCCAAAGGTACTGGCAGATAGGTTAAAAAAAAAAATCAAATAGTTGGACATGACTCTGCTGGATAAAGATGCAAGAAGCAGGGTGCCACTACCCCACATGGCTGACATTAATGCGTTCTCCTATCTGAAGCTAGCACATGCACGAGTAAATCGATGGGTTACTGCAATGACCTGAATGCAGGAACAAATCTACCAAGGAGAGCTGTTCTATACAGAACTTCAGTGTGATGCATTAAGAACTCATTAAATACAACATCTCTCAAGTGCACTTTGAAGCTTATATATACACACTGATGAGGTTTTCAGCATGTGATAAATTAAACTAGCAACAGAAAAATGAACCAGATCTCTTGATTTTACAATTGGTTCCTTCTGCTACATTTTCCAGTGTGGTTCACAACAATCCACTGACATTTTCTTATTAAATCTAGTTCTGCTTTCAACTATGTTAATAGTTATTGTAAGCCTACAGGTTTTCAATCATTACACAATGGTTAAAAAAGTATCAGCAATTAAAACAATATACATTTTTTGCTAACTAGTATCTAGAGGTTTCTCTTATCTAGTTCTCATGTATTTTCATTACTATTCTAACAGAATTTAAAAGTCTATATTTCAAAAGGACATTTAGCACACCATGCTAAAAAAAAAAGTAGCTCCCATCTTTAAAACATTCATGTGCGCGCAGTTTATATTATTGGAAGAGTATGCATTGACTGTATCCTCACCAATGTACATAGATGCTTATATTAACAGTATTAGGCTCTACATTAAAACTATTCACATACTTTTGAAGGCCTTTCTACTGTATTCTCAGAATGTCTCTGAAAGAGGCTCCTGTGTAAGTCAGAACTGAAGGAATTATAACCATACACTGGGAGACTGTCACTCCTGTTAGTACTTTGAAAATTATATACCCAAACTCTCAATTTATGTAAAAATTCGAAAGCTTCAGGTCTCCTCTATCTAAAGCTAGATTCAAAATTGCATTATTTATTACAAGTCCATTTATTGTTAACACAATAAAATGTGGATGTAACACATTCATAAAAAAAAAAAAACCTAAATGATACTCCTGCTTATGTATTAATTACAGGCATAAAGGCGTAATCTCCTTTTCACTATTATTCAAGGGAGTCAACACAAAAGCACTCACAGAAAGTGGTTTTATATTCAAAGGCACAGTATGTGAGCATGCGTGCAAACATAAAAAATAAAGTGGAAAAAATAATTAGTACTGCAATGCAGTACACATTATATAATCTTATTTCTGATTAAGAGAGAAAACAACAAAGAAATATGAAGAACGACATATATGCACTCATTACGCATTACAGAAGATAAAGATTTCTAGTAGAAGATATTTCTACACGAAAATTAACAGGTAGGGAATGAGAGAATGTGCAAAACATGAGAGGCAAAACAATTTGCAGGAATTTTTAGAAAACTTAAAGTCACGTTTTATACTGTGAAATAAAATTCTGACAGATCAACATAGTTATCTTTGGCATATGTTACAAGCACAGCTCTCTATTTTAGAGTACGCTCATCATCATGTTTATATTTGGAGTACAGTGTTTATAATTGGAGTAAGACAATTGTATCATATTCAGTAACTCAGGAGTGTTTCCAATATTTGATAGGTCCTTCAGTAAGTGAAGGAGAAGAACATGCATCAAATGAAAAAAGAAGTTAACATTTCTTGGCTTTAATCTGTGTAAGCACCCAAATAACTCTAACACATAGGTTTTTGTTTTTCCCGAAGTTGACCAAATGCTCTCCATTTAAAATCACATATAAGTATTATGAATAGCAGGAGCTTCATCTCCAATTGCCATTATACTTCCGTGCAATAATCAACATTAATTACAGAAATAACTAACCAGTTTTTAACTAGTCCATTTTTCAATTCACAGACCAATGTGCAAAATACATGGTTCATTAATCTGAGACACAGCTTTACTAGCTGGACAGGCTACAAGTTATTAATTATTCTTCGGTACTGAAGTTCCAATTAAAATCATGAGGCTCTGAAAGGAAATCCCATCTCATTTTGCTAATTGGCAGCATGTAAAATTACCAGGCAAGGGTAAAGGGCTATTTAAACTCTTGGAAGACCTCACTGACACAATGCATTTCTGTTTCTGAAACAGATTACTTGAGAAGAAAAATACAACTTCACATACTGCAGATTTAATTAGATGCCAATGTCCTCTCAATTACCTATGATAATACAGGCTACATGGGAGACGCAATCAAGACTCACAGCAGAAAAATAAATAGATACACATCTACATTTTTGTACAACTCTTCTAAATTCCAGATTTCTAACAAGAAAGGAAGCAAAGGTCCACTTTGGCTTCAGCTTTCTTTTTGAATACTACTCATTGTTTAATCATGCCTACATTTTCTATCACAGAGGTCTAAGAAATGCTGAAAAGATTTTAGTGGCAAAATACTATTCGAACGCATTTCAGCTTTCACTGATCCATCCTCAAGGTACGGCATTAAGACAGTAAATGAGATGGAGGACATTACCAGTTTAATGGCTGACTCCACGGGGATGATGAAAAGAAATCTGCTTTTCCAGTTCAGCTCCAACACTGCCCTTGTCTAAGAAATGACACTATTCCTATATTGAACTAACAGGACTGGGAAAAGAATTCAGCTGCAAAAAAAGAACTGCAAAGAGCTTTAAATGCAAGCAACAGGATCTCATAAATGACAGGCTACTCCCATAAAGGTTTTTGAATGTAGGAAATGTACTGCACTGGAATTAAACAAAGTGTTACTAAAATACATTGCCACAGACATGAACAATACAAAATCGTGATGCTTTGCATTGCGGCAAGACCTTAAAACTTTAATGTACTTGCTGTCAAAGGCATGATAATATGAATTGCCATTCTGTGTGGAAAGAATCTGACATCTAAGACATTTTTAGCCATCACTTTCCAAATTGAAACCGTCATTCAACATTTTCAGAATGTTATCATTTTTATATCTAAAAATGATTTGAGAGATATCTTTCACATAGCAGTTATCCATTACTGCATATAGAGCTGACCCATTTCATCATCTGAGACAAAACAGACACAACCCAAAATACAACCACAAGAACATATTCTAACATATCCCGTATGTTCTAATGTTGCTGGCCTGAATCCCTGCTGGAAATTCTACCTCATATCTCCAGATGCCATTCACCAAGGAGTCATAAACTTCCTCTGCGCTATGCCGCATTCAAGAGCAGTCTAACAGCCTCACTCCTAAGCACACACATTTTGCATAGTAGCCTGGACACACTGTATGAACGTGCGTAATATGCTAGGAGCAAATGAAAAGGAAAAGGAAACAAAAGAAAATGAAGACTGGCAAGCAGCATTTGGAATCATAGTACGCATGCAAAGAACAGCAGCTCTGATGGCACTAAGATGGGATAACCTCCAACACCAACAAAAGGATCAAGATGTTGAATAAAGCATAGGTATTATAAATTGGCAGATTGAGAGTTTCCAAACGTTAATGCATAAATTCAAGTCACAGTTCCCCTTGCTGTATGCTAGCCTTTAAGACAGATGTCACAGCTAAGGAAAAGCCTCTTGAAAATTTCCCCAAGCCCCCCAAAATCTCTGAACCCAGAAGTAGTTTGCTTTGCCGTTCTTGCACAGCAGCATTTCCAACAACATGGTCTTGAATGTGCTATTAAGCTTATTATGAACTGGCTGCGTTGTCCCATACTTTCTCCTTTTGCTGTCTGCTCATCTTCAATGCAGTTTTACCAAAGAAAAGTCATTTGTTAAACATCAATTGTTTTTAAAAAAGGATTTTTTCCACAACAGGGTACTTGGACAATTAAACATAAACCAGATATACTGCCCGTTCGCTGCACTAGTCTTTAGGAACCTTTAATAGAAATTGAGTGCATATTTTATTGCCAGATCTTGCTTACCACTGCTAAGAAATTCACAACGTTCAATCTAATTAAAAATGAAATTCAACTACAATTCCCTAGAAACAAGGGCTGCTTGGACTCTGTAAGCTTCACTTAATTTATTCCAGAAACAACATAATTGAATTGTTTACAGTCCAGAAAAATAAAGTTTCATTATTTGATGAGCATATAATACCAAATCTTTTATATTGCTATTGTATTCCTACATCTTCAAGAAATACTACTCACATTTAAATAATTGCGTAGAGGAGCACTGTGTCTATAATAAGCATCATTAAATATTCAGTAAACATTAAGAAGAAACATTCTGGAAAAATGTCCAGATGAGTGACCTCCATAAAGCCATTTGCATTTCCTTGTTCATACTGAAACAGTTGTTTCTGGTGATGTTTATAGTTACTTTAGACTAGGGTTATACTCTATTACTGAGAGAACTAAGCTGAAGATCCATCATACAAAACACAATTAGACAAGTAAATAATTAAAATCTTGGTAAATCATCAGGAATAAATTGATCAAACTCCAGGTTATAGTTTATGCATTCTCTATAACTTTAAGCCCAAAAAACACCAAACAGCCAACACAACCACAGCCCTAAGGCAACTGTATGCAACTCCCCTTTCTTTTGTTCCGCTCTCTCTAGAAAACTGCCGTAATCTCAGCACAAGTAATTTGTAAATACTGTTTTCCCATCTACAGCACCTCACTTACAGAAAACCATAGCAACCAGTCTCCATCACTGACCTGCACTGCAAATAAGGCATAAAAACAGAAACAGTTTTCTCAGGTAAAGACTGTCCTCTGTCATCAAGGGAAGCCCCCATGTCTAAGGAGAAGTGGCAAGTGCAGTGAGAATATGGGAAGGAAAAAAACTTGTGCTGTAACCTTGGGAAAGGGATCCCCAAACTCTAGTGCTAGATTTGCTAACAGAAGTGACAGGTATGCTGAAAAACTGAAGACTTAATACAAGATGTTCTACACTGCTAGACATAGTAAGCAATCACCTAAAAGCCAGGAACGAGTACACTTTTGTGCATTTGATTTAGCTTAGCTGTTTGCTACAACTACTCCCGAGGATTCTGGGTGTCATAGGCATTATTCACTCAGCCTCTACATTAATTGCACATAATTGCCCACATTTATGAGTGGTTTCCACAGACAATGTCAGCTGTGGGTACGTAACGGCTCCAGATCACCAGAGTAGCTGATGTCTAATAGGCAAGGAACAATTGGGAAAAATAATGCTGTTTTTAAAATTGCCAAATAATAACTAACAAGAACAATAAGTAGAGAGATAGTGAAACTACTTGCATAACACCCCATCTGCTGTATCAAATACAGAGCAAACTTGTAATCTTTCATTCTCTCAACTTATGTAAGAGATGCAGTCCATACCTGGGACACGCTTGGGTGCCTTGAGTACGTTTTCCAGTACCGTAAGACAGCAAAGTTAAAATGCAAGCAGTCCAAGTCAAACTCTGATCAACCATCTCCAAGATAAAAGCAGGATTTAGACTTCACTAGCTCTGTGTGAGGTGATGTTACATACAATCTATTGAGGTATTAGCAGATGTTCTCACAATCCACGTAACAATCAGCTGTACATTTTTAATTAAGGCACATTTGCTGCCTCAAGCAATTGCATTTTAGGGCATCTGTTAGGTTGTTAAAACACAACTGCCTTCATCAGACCTGTGCAAAAATATAATCTTCAATTACTTTATTATTCTCACAATTATTGTCCTGACAGATTCTATGAAAAGCCACATTTCTTCAAAAACATAGAACATGTCCTCAGCACATGGGGTATGTTTTCTGGAGTATTACAATGTGCCAGGGTTTCATGTATTTAAAACACCTTGGGTATGATAGCAGTCTTCTTAGATATTGCATAAAACAATTGTTAGGTATTTTTACTTTTTGTTTGTTTAACGTTATGATTCTAAGTGGAACGTATAACTATGCAGAGTATGCTATATGTAAGCCTCAGGGATATCTATGTATCACCTAGGAAGACTACAGATTATTGATTGGTGGATGAGTATTTTAGTTTCATTTATAGAAAACAACAGCGTTTAATTGTTTAGCATCCCTTTAAGTAAATCAATACGTGAAATGAACTTGTCTTCCTTATTAGAAAAACAGTCACAAGCCAGAAATGATAAAACAGATGATCATAAAGAATATGTCCCAGTATATGAAGTTATTTCGAAAATAATAAATATTAAAGAAATTATTAAAAACCTTAGCAATGAAAGTTCTTCATAAATTATCAGTATTGATCTCTACTCCTAAGCTCCACTAGAAATCCTCAAATCCAAAATTTGGCTAGATTCCATTTGTCCATGGTGGATATTTCTGAAAATGAAAGATTTTCCACAAGACCTTTTTCACTATCTGTGCTACACAGGCCATAACCTCGGTGTATCTTTCCTATTGAACACCAGGGTCTATTGTAGAATATGCAGTAAAGAAAAGTGCCACTCCATGTATAACTTGGGCAAAGCACAACCACAGGAAATCTACACAAAAGATACAGCAGTGTTAAAGTCAACATTTGCAGCTTTTTCTTTTTTTTTTTTTCTTTCTTCTGAGGTCCTTTCTCTGTACTATTCAGCACATCAATAAATCAGGCCTTTGGCCCCTCCTGTGACCTACTAAATAGCCCATTTCACCGAACTGAAATAGTAGAAAGAGCTACACAAAGGAGGTCCAAGGTTGCAGTACTTGATGAAAACAGGGGTGGCAGCTATATTAGTCTGGCAGTCATAAAGAACTGCAAAGTCGTCCATTCGCCAAGAGTTAAAAAAAGAAAAAAAATCACAACAAAAACAGCAGTAACACTAGTATACAATTAGTGCCAAAACATCCATCCAAAGTTATGGCCTTGCCTTGTCACAAAGAAGGAGAGAAAAACATCAAACGTAAAAAAATATGCTCACATTATTGTCATAAAGATTTCTTATGCAGTGATTAGGAAAGGAAGACCTCAATACCAAAAGTGGTTAAGAAAGATATGCTGGCAACATATTGCTCCCCATCATTCCTCTCACCAGCTGGGTCATGGACAGCAGCCATAGCAAATTCATGAGAGATTCACTAGGTCATTTTTACCTCTCTGACAATTTCTTGGGGAAGGTAAGGAAAAACTGAGAGAAAATATCTTTCAAAACCTTGTATGTTAAAAGCAAATACTGCTCTCTCTAATGGCCCCACTGAAAAGATTTAGCACCACTTACAGCTCACAGAACTACACTGAACTGACTTCTAAACGACATAAACATAGAATACTGAAGTTAGATGATGAATGAAAAAGAAATACAATGTAACCCATGATCAATCAATTTCTGTTACACCACTGCTTTCTCTTGAGACAGAACTTTGAGTAAAAGCCTTTGAAGCATGCACTGCTTTATCCTCCAGGAAAAACAAAAAACCAAAAACAAAACAAAAAACAAACAATAAAAAACCCCTCATAAATAAAACCACCACAAAAAAAGCTCAAGCAATACACAATATTATGCTGCAAGGCCATGCAATGACCCTTGTGACATAGAAGTGAATATGACATTCATATCCTCTGGTGTTCAGCACACTATTGGGATATAGACAAAAAACAGAATAATTCTTCAGATAAGTCTCATGTAACATCTTAGCAAAAGAGACAAGCAGAAAAACAGCATAAAAAACATTTCTGTATTCATCTATTAATTGCTTTTCTCTGGTGGTAGATTAGCAGTGAGGAGTAATCTTTGCTCTTACAACTCTTCATCAAGGTGATAAGGAAGCCATCCCAGACTTACAAACAGCAAGCTTACTTTTGCATCACTACTTAATGGAAAATGTAAAAACATTCACTACATTAAGGATATTACTACTACTTGTTACATAAATCTTTTTTGCCTTTTAAGTCTTCATAGAGTTGCACCAGCTTTACACCCATTTAACTTGCCTTTTATTTTGTTTTGGGCAGCATTAAACTGCCCTTTGAAACAAGATGTCTAAAGATAATGATCTGCTCAAATGACATTCCAAGAAGACACAGACTTTAAAGGCAGCTCTGACAGTAAAATTCTTCCTTAGCATTGCTCAACTCTTTTCACCCCATGAGACAAACTTTGATTATTGGAATATATCATCGACATTGAGGTCTGTCTCAGAAATACTTACATTCATTTCAACTCACAGTCACTGATGCTAAGTTCCAGGCTTATCATGCATTTGTTTAAATTTTGAGTATTCCTAATTTTTGCAATAACCTTTATTTCAGAATTCACATCAACAAGTTGGTGATGGACAAACACGCTTTCAAACAAGGTGTTAAGTCAACAGGTTCTTACTGCTTTCCATAAAAGCAAATATGCAATATTGGTAGAACTGATTCTTTTACTCCAGCTGGAAAAGTAAGTCTAATGACTGAATTCAAAATGAGGGTAAAAGATCATTGGAAAAAGCTGTGGTCTGCTCTCCAACAACAAATCAGAGTTCTTCTATTCTTTGGTCCAGCCATCTTTTAAAATACTTCCTCCTGTGTTTTTTTGTTTGCTTTCCCCACTCCCAAAGAACTAAGCAAGGGAACAAAATTGCTGTAATTTTCCAGAAAGCACTGTTAACTAATCTGCCTTTTTGCATTCGAGTATTTACTCGGATGGCCTTTCAATAACAATGAAGTAGTCAATCCAGTTATTTCCATTTCTCTGGAGAGGCTTAATATTTTTTGGAAAAACATACATTTAAATGTTGTACTTTTAAATGTTTCTGTTCTGAAACACACAGTTCTAAGAAGGACACTTCAGTATGATGATCTCCTAGCAACTAGAAGGCAGCAGAGGTACAAGTTTCAGATCAGAGATCAGGTAACAACAGAAAGTCTGAGAAATCCTCTCAAGCCTTTGCCCAATTACCACTCAGTTCTGAATTTACACGTCTGTGATGGTTGTGGTTCTTTCCAAAGTCTCTCACTGCCCACATTTGAGACAGATGCAAAAAAAAGATAAAAAGCTTTTGAGGGTCACACATGTCTGTGCAGAAGATGCATCTGAACTGTACTGATGCTATGCTATGAGTGATATACAAGTCTCTCTTTAGTAAGAGAATAACTGCTGCTTTATTTACCTTCAGACATGAAGTACATATTTATGAAGAATTCAAAGAACATACCTTTTTGTTGGTGTTCAGCTAAAGAATGTTCTACCAGTGACATTTTTTCTATATTAAACTATGTTTATTTAAAGATTATATTTATAGTCTTTGATATTGCCAAAATTATATTATATTGCTTACTTTATTCAATGATTAATTTCCAAGACCATATGCTTTCTGTGTCTACGTGCAGCTTGCGTTCAGTTACATTTATAATAAATGCATCTAACAATAAGCACAGGAATTACATTCAGACAGTTGTAAAACTCCAGGCCGTATATCATCATACTTCTATTACTGCATTATCACCACACACCATCCTTTCTCCTCTAAATTTCCTAAAGCAATAAACATAACGTATCAACCATCAGCATAAAAATCCCAAATGGCTTTTGCTAGAAAACTCAAGTATGCGGATTTCAAGATACATGTTATATAAACTTTGTCCAAAAAAAATTATTAACAAATTGATTCCAAAATGAAGCTGTAAGATTTGGATTCAATTTGACCAAAATATTAACAAGATACCATTATGAAGTCTTAAGTTGTCACCAGTTAACACAAGGAAGTGTTGCTTCCTCTTTAAGGAGATGTACGTGTCTTTGAGCATGACTTTTTTCCTCCTTTTGGAGTACAGTTACTCCAAAACTGTAAGGAGTTAAAGAATATGATATGGTAATGTTTAAGATATTTTTTCCCAAGCTCTTATAAACTTCTTCAGAGGCAAACCAAACTGTCACGTAACACACCTTAGCCATCAACTAACTATTTAAGAAAAAGAAAACTTCAAAAAAAATCTGCTTACATGAATGTTATTTATTTAGAGACAATAGACTTCATATATCTGTTCATTTATCTGTAAATTTTTTAAAATGCCAAGACCTCTGCCTCTCATGATTAGCTAATTTCTGATGAATCACAACACGCTGAAAATGAATGAAATAAAAAATAAAAACTATTTAGTGAAAATTTCTCTAATTTTATCATATTGTATATCACACTTCCAACACCATTTTAGTTGGCTAAAGCAAAAGATATATTTTAAAGATGGTCTCATTAATGTCAAGGGTAAGGTACAGTGCAAATATTATAATCTACTTCTCAGATTTTTTAAAACAAGAAAGGTAGATGGTGTTTTGTGAGACTGCTGCTACACGTAGTACACAGAAAGAAGAGGCTATGCACAATTCTCCTACTGCATTCTGAATGTCTTCCCTGTACCTTATTTTTTAAGCTTCATGTTTTAAGCCTCTTACACTGGAGCCAAATTACACTACCAAGCTCAGCCTGTGTAAAGCTTATAACATTTGTCTGATATGGGAAACAGTAGATCCAGTGTATCACACGTACACACGATGGCCTGCGTTGCTATGAGTGCATATCTATTGAAAGAGAGCAACTTCCATGGCAGTCAGGTGTACAATAACTGCCTCGTAATACATCACAAAGATTTCTTAAACTTGGAATCCAAGAATTACCTGAACCAGCAGATTTGAATTTGGCTCGTATACGCTATCATATGATAAACAGACTGTGACATGGTCAAGTGGTTAAGTGGATTAAACATCATCTTTTTTTCTCTGAGGCCAGAATGAAATGAGCTGCTAGGTCAGTTCCTTAATGGACAGTTTATATCATAAAACCATCACAGATAACTGAATACTGCTATAAAAGGCAACATAAGCACTTCCCGCTCTCAGAAAAAAAAGCAAGACTGACTTGGAAATGAAAAATATGCTTCCTTTTAGCAAAAAGGTGGTCTCTGTAGGTCACCTCAAGGCCATTCTGAAGCCATTTGGTAAGAGTTCTTACAACAGCTGCATAACAACTTTGGTGGGAAAACATAAATAAAAGGTTCAATTGTCAGTGCAGGCACTCCTTCAGCCTTCACAAAATGCAAATACTCTGTCCTCTGTGTAAAACATTACCTATATCTAGACATAAGTGTCTTGCCCTGACAGACTCAGTCAATGCAGATGATTATTTACAATTACAAGGTTATCACTAGCAATGCAATTTTACGATTTTTTCTTCTTAAATCTGATGAAGAATCTGATTTTTAGAGAATTTTGAGGGGGAAAAGTGATGGGAAGGTGAGAAGAACTATCAATTCTACTATTTATCTTATGGAACCCCAGGATGATTATGTAAAGTAGCCTCCACCAATTTTAGCCTCCATCAATGAGCGTCAGGAAGCTCAACAGTCCTTTCACATACAAGATCCTTAGTTGACCTCTTTGTATCAAAGAAAAACAAAAACAGTTTTTTTCTTAAGACAATCACCATGAATTATCACAACCTTAGTTTTGAATGTGGAGAATTAACTGCATTCAGAAAATCGCCTAGAATCTATTCAAAATTGGAACAAAACAAAAGCAAAACAGTACCAAAAAACCCCTAAGCATACATACAAAAAAACACCACACACGAAAGCCAGACACACTTAGAAATATCGAAATATAGGAGGATAAAATAAATTGAAGCAAATTGCCATTTATTTAGATTTGAACCTAAACAATAAAGATAAATTTAATGTGGGTTAATTTTCGGTACTGCCAGTGAGTTAATTATTCAGATCTAAAGATGAAATTTAAATGCCTCGGTTCCTACACTGAAATGCACAATATTCCTGTTTAGTTATAAACGCGTTAATTGTAGAAATACTGCCTTCTGCACAAAAGCATCATTTCATGTTCTGTCAAACAAAATATTCTGAGTGACTACAGTTGTAATTGCCAAGAGTGTGCAAATGTATTTGAAACGATGGAGTCAGTGTTCTTTTCAAATCCATGTCTACAAATCAATAACAGTATAAAGGTAACTTTTTGGCTTAGTTATTCTAGGGCTCCCTTTCACCACCATGTAGAGGGAAAAAAAAAAAATGAGAAAATGAAAAGATACAGTACCAAAAGCAACCTGCTAGCCCCTGCCAAGAAAAGAAAAAAAAAGAAAGAAAAATAGACTTTCCCAAGCCCCGAGGACAAGCAGTTACATATTTTATGCAGCTATGTTTCACAAAAGCTATAGAAAATCTAAAAGTGGTGCATTAAATAATACTAGGGAAAATGATTAAAAACTTCTGTAGGCTATAGAATGTAACGTCTAAAAATCTGATTCTGCTGACACCGATGAAAAGGCTGGCAATCAGCATTCAGCAGGTCCACAGTTTTACTCGAAGTTCTGATCACAATGCAAACTGCAAGTGTATTCGTAAGGCCAAAATTCAGACTTTCACTGGCAAATCACAAGCAGTAAACCAGTAAACTAGTTCTCACGGACCAACTCTGAAAGCTATACAGAACATAAATGCATATCCAGCCAAGTTCTGGACCTGGATATATTTCTGCAGGACCATCCCTAAAATTATTTCTATTCACAGACCTCACTAGGTTACTGAAACTTTTTTTTTTTTCTTAACTGTGCAACTTAGATGCATTTTAAAAGGACAGATAACAAAATAAAAATATAAAATAAAAGTAAAAAAAAAAGGAGGTACTGTCCTATGGTTACTATGAACATGAAAAATAACGAGTGTGCATGGTACTGGTCTATAATTATCCTCTCAGAGTTTTTTGGGTGAGCAGTTGGGATGTCTGATGGCATGGGGCGTATCACTCCACCTACTTCAATATCTGATACTTTTGAAGAACCTTCAGGCATATAGATCTGTTCTGTCAGAAAGATTTTACACATTAATTCCATCTCTGCTCAAAGCTCTCATATCTTCTGTTTTCTTTTCCACCTTCTCAGCTGTTGTTGAAATTGAACAGTATGTGTGAGGAAAAGAGGCCCATATCATTTGTGAACGGTTCTTTTGTGAAGTCCAAGTTCAACAAATGTGATGGGCCAGCTCAATTAGTAGCTTGCGGAAAAAAAATTCCCTTAAATTCCTTATATAACCAAGCAGCAGAAAAAGTGCCAAGGCCAGAAATATAGCTAGTGCATCTGATTTGAACAGTTTAGGTTTTATGATGGAAAGACAAGGTGTATAAAGCATCTGATCAGCTGTGAGGATGTAAGGCTCTGAGGTACAAATCGAGGCAATGGATTTCTTTGCTTCGACTGTGCTTTAGAATAATTGCCTCACAACAAAGCTGCTTTGCTTGACTTTGCACTATTTATCAGGACTCAGTAAATTGGACTCATAGGACTCAGTAAAAATTGGATGATCACATTTACTATTCATTTTTTAAGGGTTTGATAAAATAGAAAATTATGCTTGTCTTCACACCTCAAAAATTCAGAAAGAGTTGAAGACGACACCAGAATCTGTGGGGTTTTTCTGTTTGTTTTTTGTTTCTTTAAAGAGTCAGCCACCTTCCATTTTGAATGGAAGCCACTTACACTCTCAGTCAAATTAAGAATGACTTACTAACAGGAGGAGACCTGCTATAAAATGGTCATCACATTCCCTCAGGAAATATTCCCTCAGGAAATTGTGATTCATAATGGAGTTGGATTAATTTTTCAAAAGATGGATTCAATGTTCGTGCAATTAGAAATTCTACTGAGTATAGGAATATTTAATTTCCTAAGAGAAAAACAAGTGCTCAGTATTACTGAAGACAACAAGAAAACATAGGCAGTGAAATAGCTAAGTGGAACTTCAGGAACTTTGGTATCAATCCAGAAGAGAAAGTAATAGAAAGTAAAGAAAGTAAGAGAAAGTAATAGAAACTTCAACTGGGAATACGAATAGGTACACAAGACAACAATGACTATGGAAAACATTCTGGAAAAATACTGTCACATCAGAAATGCAAAAAAATCTATGGCTACTTTTGGTTATTTATCTTGTGTCCCCTCATTTACTCTGCTAATAGCACACTTCTTCCATCCAAACAAACACACGGTTTTGTAATTGAATAGGAAATGAGTAATAACCGAAAAGTCCTTTCACTGATGCAACCAAAATGTTAATTAGTAGAGAATATTGACAAGCTGTGCTACAATTGTGCTTCCACCCAGACATCAATTGTTTTTCTCCTACCCCACCCTTTACATATTCATCTTATGGCTTACAAGCCTGAATTACTTTTCTCCATTTTTACTGCACAGAGTAAGAATTCTCTCTCTACTTTTATTTACTGCAGTGCATTTGACTAAAGGGATAAGAGAGCAAATTTTTGTCAACTATTTCATATTCATAAGGAGGGATACAGATTGAATTTATAACCATACTGGCATTGTTTCTTGTTTAGGTGGTGTGGGTCACAGTACATCATCCTTCAAATGCTGGAATAAGTACAAGGTAAATTGACATGCTCGGTTCAAATTATTTTGAGTAGAACAGCTTTCCATGAGCAGAACAATAGAGCTCAGTGTGATTTGGTTCCCATCAGTAGCACAAAACCACTCTTTTGAGGTTTTTTGTTAAATTACCAGCAACAGATTTCAAGTCAATACATCTCTCAATTTTCTTTCCTACAGTACCTCACACAGAGACAAAACCCTATCAGAATTGGCACTTTCACTTTAAGCTATGTTTTAAAATGTTTGTAAATAAAAATTTGAAATATGACTTTGGGATGAAACATTAAGTGATAAATCTGTGGAGTTATTTTTCCTTTTTTAACTCAAGCATGCGTATTCTATGGGATGGGGATGGATTTTTCAGTCACTCAAACACAACACATTTAAGACCTCAACGCAGGATGCCTTCTCTAATTATCTGCTATAGCTTGTTCCTTCTATTCAAAAGAACAAGGCAGAATTGTCATCAAAGTTGGTAGAATATAATTGAGTATTACATCTATCAATCTTTTAAATTGGATATGCTTTCAGATAAAGGAAGACCTATGGTCTTCAGAACACAAAATTTCTCACTAAACAGCAGAATAGCTTGCACATTACCATTCACTAAAACATGAAATCAGGAAGAGGTAAGTAAACAGGTGACTAAAAGTAGCATTCAGAACAAGATTAACGATAATATGAAAACAATTACATAAATGATACTTTCACACAGACAATTTGTGCAGCTTTTTTTTTTTTAATATTGTAAGTGGGAAAAAAAAAAAAGCAATGAAGCCTTCTTCCAACTGGAGCTGTTTGAGAAGAGGAAGGTTAAGAACCTGAGTGAATTAAAATTTACTAAATCTTTGGGAGAAGAAAGGGTTCAAGAACACTAAACAAAAGCTGAAGACTTGTAAGAAGGAATCCTCTACAAACACAAGGCAGACAAAGACTACAAGAGAAGGACCACAAGGCAACCAGCGGTTCCTCAAAAGCAAAGTAAGAACATACTTTGTAGGAATACAACTTGGCCAAACCACAAACTCCACATCAGCAAATATGACCATCATCAAACAATCTGAAATCATTCTCGCCTCTTCAAAAGAAACTCATGATTATGGCAATTGGAATAAGATTTTAAGAAGATAATAGATAACAGGAATCCTGAGAAACCAGATGCTATTCAAATGAGCGTTACTACATTTAAGCCAATTGTAAAAACAGAACAAAGGAAGAGGTTTTGAAGAAATTCATGACCAGGCTCAGATGAAACACCAACTACAGTTTTGGGGCAAAAAAAAACCGAACAAACATCAGATTCAAACTAGCAGAAAGGAGATCAATCTATAGAACAAGTGAAGGTTACACAAAACAATATGAAAAAAAGACCGGAAGAAACAGCTTTTTCAGTCTAAAAAAGAGAAAACTGAAAAGCATGATAGATAAGACCTTATTGCAGAGGAAAAGGAGCCTGCCGTATTCTCAGCACACAGGACAAAATTAACAGACTTTATGTGCAGTATTGAATGGCGCAGTCCAGGAAATAATAACTGAGGAAAACACTGAAATTTCTACTCTGGAAATACTTAAGAAAGACGACAAAGAATTACCAGGAATCACAGCAGATACAGTAGGTTTACCCTAAGTAATGCACTACGTAATCTCTTCCAATCCAGTTCTGCAGGTCTAGTTTTATATGCTTCCATAACTTTTATTCATACTACCTACACATACAGCTTGAATTTTCAAGAAAGGCTTCTCAAGAGGATATAATATCATCATAAATCTCGCAGTACAGAGGAAGTGAGTATGCAAACACTTTAGGTGCCCTGGAAAAAAAAATCATCCTATGAAACAAAAAACCCAATGTCCTTAATAATGAAATGCATACGAGGTGCTTAGAATCCCTGGAAAAGTTTTAATCAGTATAGTTTGTATACATGCACACGTAGATACACGTGTGTATAGGCGGAAGGAGCAGGAGATATAAGGAGAGACAGAGTCGTAGTTGAATGGAGATTTAAAACGTGATCTTCACAGTTGTGTATGCTAGCCATAAAACATGCCAGATGAAAAGAATCCAACGTTGAGAGAAAAAAAAAAGCCTAACAATGTAGAAAGTAGAAACGTGCAATGACTTTCCAAACTAAACTGATTTTAAATGCAGTTTTTAAATAGAAGTCCTTTTCTAAATGACTTTTATTCTATTTTTCATTTACTAAATCTTTGTCCATAAGTGGCTACCAAGAATCCCTGCATAAAGATGCAAACATCCACATTTCTAAACTTGATGACAGTTAAAAATCAGTTCTATGAATATTCATGAAGGCTGTAAATATTTTTTAAAAAACACATATTTACACATTAGTACAACATTTTCATTTAATGAATGTAAGAAAAATACTAATGTGCACACATTGTAAAGATTAAGTAATCTGGCCTCCAGGGCTATTGCTACTTTATTAAAAGTTCATTTAGGATAAAAGTTATGGCTTTTCCTTGAATCCCCAAACTCAAAGATTAAATCGTGAACCAGACTCACAGCATTCTTCAAAAAATGATTTCAGTCATGATATCTCCAGTCTGAATATTGACATTACTGTGTTGTTTTCTTTTCTGGAGAAAATAACACCAAAAAACAACAACATATCCCCCTAGCTTTCTTTATGTGCTCACAGTCATGACATATAGTCAGAGAAGCTTTAGGGCAGAGTAGCTGCACGCTGGTGAGGTGGTTTAATCAGTCTTTTTGTCACCACACATTTTATACCATTGAAAGAGGATGTTTGTGTCTACAGACACAGCAGGAAACTCAAGCTGCTCCTTCCAAGAAAGGTAATTTACACCACAAATGCAATTTGTTTCATCCCTAGTAATAAATTTAGTCATCTTTCCCCTTCTTATTCAAGAACGTAGTGAATGTGTTCTGATCTACTGTATGTAACTACTCACTGAAGTTCACCGATAACACAAGTTCCAGCAAAAGTAATTACTGTTTGTAGCAGATTTTCCTTTTAGCAGAATACTAGAAGGCAGTCACTTTCAATCTGAAGGTGGGAGAAAACAAGCATTTTCTCTGGAAGATGGTTCCAGAAGTTGTGCTTCATCTACAATTTAAATTTCTCTAGTTTCAGCTTTCACCTTAAGGAAGATTTTTTTGTTCCAAATCAAGCCTCTCTATACTTTGAAATTATCAGGCTCTTAAAAATGTTCTGGTTTGTAGCCACGGATCTGCTCTAGGAGTAATCGAAGAAGTTTGAAAATTGTAATCATGTCAGTGACTCTGCCTTCTTCCCGCTGTAACTTTCTCCAGCTCTTGAACCATTTCTATCATTCTTTCACCCCACTTTTAAGACTACCATTGAGTAATTTCAATATGGAGAGAGGGAACAAGTGAGACTTAAAAGTAAATAATACGAAAATACAAAAGATGAGACTAGGAAGAACATAGAAAAACAGTCTAGATGGCAGTAAAAGACAGAAAGGAAAAAAAAATGTACCCATGCAATAGAAAACTCAAAACTGAAAAACAAAGACAAGATTAAAAATTGTTATGAAGAGGAAACCTCTTCAGGCATCTTGGTGGAAATCTTATAAAAATAAGGCCCAAAACCTAAGAAAGATAATTGGACAATATAAGGTAGTAATAATGAGAAATTAAAGAACATTAAAATGTGAAAAATGCAAGTTGGACAGAAAAAATAGAAAGAACAAGATATATATACACATATACAGTGACACCTCTGTTATGACCTAGTGTTCTGTTTTAATGTGATGTAAAACCAAGCACGTGGACGACAGAGATAAGGAAAATAAAGGCAAAGGAAAGCACCTGCTACAACAGACTCAGTAAATACAGAAGCAAACTTTAGGGGAAAAGGCAGACAAGAAATGCATTCAGTGGTGAGATATGGCGCCCATTAAGACTAGCTGTTTAATGCAATCTTTCTCTTTTAGTTCAAATATTTCCTACAAAAGACTATTTCTATCCTCCCACATATTTTCCTCATATTTTTAAAAGATTATGGTCATTTCGCAGCCAAAGAGGCACAATTTATATCCTAAAAAAGAGAGTTTACAACCTCAGAAAGAAGAAACAAGAAATAAAACCAAATTTTCTACGTGTGTGAGATGAGTACAGGTTTGAGGGATTGCTGTATTTTCCCCTCACGACTTCAGCAACTGTTACTAAAGTGACATCAAATATATGTAGGTGACTGTCTCCTTAGTTGGATCAGCAGTATGTTTTCAGTCAATCTCCTGATCATCAACACTGATCACACTTTGGTTCGCATTATGCAATGCTCTGAATATACAAAAATGGATAATTTTAAAAGAGCAAATGAGTGCTCAACTACTAATTAGCATGCACTCCTTTGGACCAAACTGCTGTAGACATAGTAAAAATACTAAGACAGTTGTCAGGATCAACTATGTTGCTCTGCTCCTTCAGCTGTACTACTTGGTAATTTAGACATAATAAGTGCATACAGAAATAGAATTAAATTGGAAAAGGTGTCTATTCCATAGACACTGTAACAACACTATTATAGCAAGCTTTGCCTCTTTATCAAATTCCTATTTTATGAGCTCCAACTGCTATTTCATTATTTTTGTCAGTTGGCATTGAAATACAGTATAAGATCTATCAGCGGAAATGATGCACAACAGCCAAGTTCCAGCAATGATAACTGACCTTTCACAAACTTAATTAGATTGCAGCTAAATAATGTAGACAAACAACTAAAGCTACTCAGTTGAAAATGGCATTTTTATTAAGACAAATATTATCCCTATTTAAAAAAAAAAAACAAGTGCTTATTTTCTAAACCTGTGTTGTGGTCCCGATTGTACTTTCTCGTGGCTGACAGAGCAGATCCTGATTCTGTTAATTATAAGATCTGGAGTTACTGTTGTTTTATAATTGCTACTGTGAATTGGGAATGAATCGTTTAATTATTTATTGGGCTAGTGTATTTTCTGAAAGGCAAAACAGTATTCTGCTTAGAAAATATTTGCAATAGAAAACAGTTACTTGATATTCAGGGTTTAAATGCGTTTTATATGTGGACTCCATTACATCTAATTTGCAAATGGACTGCTGAGCTCCAACTCAGTGCTCTCTGCTTGGGCTGGAGTAGTAGGAGAATGAGCAAACACATATACATGTACCCTTCTCCCTACATAGCTACAGCCAAAGAACAAAGAAAGGGAGGGAGTAGAAAAAGAATGCTCACTCTGAACCTATGGAAACTCAACTACAGGTAAATCCTGGCGAATTTACAAGAGGAACCTGTAAAATTAACAGAAGTAAGGATAAATGCCTGTTTGCTCACACATTTTGCAGCAGAAACACCATGAAAATTAATGCTGTTCTCCAGCTCAGTCTCTCCCTCTGAGATGGTAAGGATGGAAGGAAGAAGTAGGAAGGCAGTGGTACCTTACCCACAGAACATGGCTGTATCATGTAACAACGAAATCAAGTTACAGTGTGATTTCTTAAATCCATAACCAATGAGATAGTCCTTCTATAGTGTATGCTATTGCTTACCTCACAATCTCAGTGCTTTCAGCAGCACATCTGTAGTGAGGGCAAAAGCGCTGCAGTTTAGACCTAGCCCCCTGGGACTGGAAACACTCTCAGAAGCTGAGGGTCAGGTGAGTACACAAAGTACTCTGCTTCTTCTACCAGCACACTCAACCTATAGCCAGCAGGTTAAGTGCTACATATAATAACGTGGAAACAAGATTTCAGCAGCCTTACCTGTGCAGTTTTTCGCAAAGATGCAACAGCTGATTTCAGCTGCCTCCCCCCCCCCAACCCCCCCCCCCCCCCCCACCTCATACTTTATTATTATTTTAAGGATTTCTTCATTTGCCAAAAGGCTTATAGTACACAGCTAAAACACAGCAGGATACTGGGGCACTCTAAGATACGCAGCAAAACAAATGTTACACGTAAGAGGTACTGTAGATCAAGTGTAAAACTAACCTTATAAAGTAAAGGTGATTGTCCTAGCTTCAGAAGTGCAATTTTTTTGGTCACATTTGTAGCGGTTTGAATTCGCATCAAGTCTTCTATGGTCCCATACTGTATATCAACAAGTTCTGCCTGAAAGAGAAGACAAAATTCAGGGCATATTGATAACTATACAGCAGAGAGAGTGTTCATTCCACAGAAACAAAGTTATCTGTGTAATTACAAGCAGCTGGGAGTTCTGTTTAACCTTATTTCTAATCACTGGAATAGGAAGACCTGTAAGAGCAAAGAGCTTGATAATTAAATCTGACAAATACATTTCTGTCTTGGCGGTTTTCAAGCAGTTCCTCAGCAGTGATAAAAATCAGAATTTTATTTCTTGCCAATAATAATCATAAATGCTGCTGATTTTGATGAGAATTCCTCCTCATTAGTTAAAGGAATGCAATTAGAACTATGTAAGGGCTAATAACTAACCTGTACTTTACCTTCCTCTACTCTTTAAAGGAACCAAAGTCTTGTAAAGCATTTCAAGAAAGAGTGAACGATTTAGCAGGTCACGCGACAACACCTAGGTTTACACACTGTACCAATAGACAGTTTTATTAAGGGGTCTTGAATGCTCATTGAGTAACCTTGAAGTACTTATATGTTATCCAGCATTAGATAAAACATTTACAACAGATTATGCCACACTGATGCTTGAGCTTTTCTATTAATGCTTTTATATTATTTAAAATCACATCCAACTAACTATAAAGTCTTTACAGGATGATCTTTGGCACTTTAGTTAGAACAGCGCAAGAGTATGTCAAGCAGGGACAGTGATAGATAAAACATTCAAGAAGTGTTTCTAAAGATTTAGGAAGTATACATGTATTTATTAATCCATTTATGTTTATATACATATATATATCTACATATATATATGTATCTACATACGCAAATAAAATTTAAGAGTAACCAGCTGCATTTGTCTGGCACATATATAGCAATTGTCGAAGACCAGGTATGAAGATAATTAGTTTTGTATGCTGATTTCAGAACACCAAAGAAAATCTTGTACCTCTAAACCCTTTGCACAGTTTTCACATAAAATACAAACAAGACAACACAAAAATATTACACAAACATTTAAAAAATAAAACGAGACGAGCAGTACAGGATGGAAAATTTCTCTTTCATTTCAGTTTCAGTAACCACGGACTCACTGCCAAAGTCAACAGTTCTGGCTTTAGACATCTTCACACAAACTGTTTAAATTCTTCCAACAGTTATTCTGGCAGTGTAGGATGTGTGAAATTTCACTAGATTCCTAAACGCAGGTATTTTAAGAAAGTGTTTACTCTTATACAATTCTATCTGAACGTTATGAGCTTGTGCTTTAACACGTGAATTGAATTCATAAATTTCTTTCTTGCCAAAGTCCATGTCTTCTTAAACACGTTTCATTAAATTTTCAAGTTAACAAGTTTCTAAGTCCATAACATGTCATCAGTGCTGCATAAACAGTCTTTAGAAAGCTCAACCAAAGTAATTAAACACTTCTGTAACAGAAAACACCAGATTTTACACCAGGTACTGAAATGTAAGAGCAAAAAATCGTGCACTTCATACAGAATTCTTTTTTTTTTTTTAACACGTGGGTTTTCACTACATAAAGAACATGAAAACTACTTAATATAAAAACTCAAATCATAACTATAAGCTGAAATACAATATAAACTTTCCCGTGTGATTGTTATATTGAAAAGTATGACAAAATCGCATGAATTAAGTTTTGGTTCTATTGCAAGTTACGATACATTTTACTTAATTTGATGCTCCTGTCTGAAAAGATCTCACAGAATTAATGCAGTTATGCACAGTTCATCTCAAAAGAAGAAAAGGAATTAATTCATCAGCCTACTTCCCAGAAGTTCTCACAGATTTGCCTTATTTTGTAGAACTTGGCTTTATTTTCATTTGTACCTACAGAAGTCACTGAAGCAAAATAATTATTGGTCTCAAAAGTCTTACAGTTTGAGAGCTTATCTATGAGTTGATTTCTGGGGAGACTTCTAATCCCTTTGGACCCAACGCTTTTACCAATTACCCCCAAACAAACTGAAATCAGGGCTTTCATCACTCATATGAGAAACTGCACTGCCTTTTCCTGAGGCAAAATCAATACACAAAGGTATGACATAATGGAGTATCAAATCATTTGCTTCTACAGTGTGTCTGTGTGAAAATGCGATGCCTGCTCATATTCACAAGCCTCTTCATGTTATTTTTGCTAGCTGCTCCTCCAGGGTGCTATCCACCATTCTGTAAAGAAGAATACTACATGTTCGCACAATTATTAATCTTTAAAATATCTAATTATTAATCTTTAAAAAATTTAGTGACTGCTGTTTGTTAATTTATGGATGCAAACCACACTTTCAAGTGCTGCTTGCTGGTCCTTTCCAAGTACTATACTGACTCTACAAGAGAAAAGTTTTTAAGATTCTTCCTTTTTTGTACACCTGAAATCAATGTAAAATTTGTAATACATAGAGAATCATTCAGCTCTAATTAATTACATACTATACTGCAACACGAGCTCAGAGTAGTCAGTTTTGCTCTTACTGTAAGTGCTGGGGCTCAACCAATTTGATCCTTTATTTCTAGTATGAAAGATTAAAAGTATAATTTCAAAATAATGTTAGAGAAAAGTATATTAAGCCAAAAAGTGCTACTCTCTCAATCATCTGCTGAGAAACAGCTATTTATGTTGCATGAAGTTCTGTTTTAGTCACAACAGTCTTAACTCAAAAAAATAATGAATAAAGATTAGCTTTTTTTTTTTTTCCTGTTTTAGAAATGCTTACAATGGGAAATATTTCTCATTTTATAGATTCCAGATTTAAGAAAGTAGAATACCCCACCCGCAGAAACCCACGCTTGATATATTGCTTTCCTTTGGTAGGATAATTTTATTCATAAAACAAAAAAGAACTCATCCTTTTATCAGATGCTGAAAAAGAGCACTTGTATACTTGATTTAGATACGGGAGAGTAAATCCTCTTACCTTAAACTAGAAAACGACTAAACAATGAGCTGTTTCATCCATTTGAATTGGGTACTTACTCTTCAAATCGCTATGCTGTTTCAAAGATACGACTATTTCAGAGCAAATTGTGATGTGCAATATGGAGTTCAGAAGTATTCCCCCACGCGTGAAATGAAGTAAGGGTAAGTAATAAAACAAACATTTCTAGGAAAAGTAATTATTTTATGTTAGACTTATTATTAGTTTCTAAATCCCAAGATGACGCTCAATGACTTGTAAACATTCCATCTTAAAAATTATGATAAAAAACCCACAAAATCTGCAAAGTCAAGCATTTTGAAAATGCCATGATCAGGGAAGCCAAGGGTCTTTTCTCAGTCTCTTTTACTTCTCTCCAAAATTAAAGAGAATAAAAAGCATTCTTCACCCGGTCAAGGGTAGGAAAAAAAAACAAAAAACACAATAGCTAGCTCTTGGAAAAGAAAAGTATTCGTAACTGTATGAAGCAAGTGGCAGTCAGAATCCTGAAGCCATCATATGCAATCTTAAAAATTCGCTTTCTTAGCAAATACTATCAGAATTAAAAATGTAAAGAACAAGTTAAATAGATCAAAAATAGATGAGAGAGGGATAGAAACAGACAGAAACAGATGAAGAAACCGTCAGTATTTTACAAAGCTGAATGCTATGTATACAATTTATTTAGGACAATTACTCATCAGAATTAAGACAATTCACCTAAAGAAAATGATGGACCAACACCTCAGTCTATTGTGTGTTCACACATACTACATCCTCTTATTTCATTCAAATCTATGACCTTCATATGTCCCTCAATATTCAGCTACTGTTTTTAGGCTGTCGACCCAATAAAGGTAACAAATGTGTGACCAATCACAGGTAAATGACCTCCAACTATTCCTCCTGACAAATGTAAAAACTTAAATGTACATTTGCAAATCATATTGGAGCAGACAGTAGTTTGTGATCAGCACCTGAGATTGAATTTTATTAAACACTTCACTATAATTCATTTGCACAGCACTGAAACTGCGATTGAAGGCAACATTCAGCACAGTATAAAAGTAAATTCAAGCTGGCTGTAGATTAAAGTTGGACATCAACAAATACACAGAATACTCTGCAAACATAAAAGCATTTCTTCACTAAAATTAGGAAAAAGAAAAGAAATAACTGTTGTGTCCAAGCATGCCAACTCATTCATCAGTATAAGTTCTCTTACACTTTCTGTTGGGGATGCTTCTCCCATTATAGCCAAAAGCATGCAGCTGATACCCAATGAACCACAGCTGTCTCCCTCTAATTGCTACCACCCAAACCTCTCTCTTTGCCCTTGTTTGAGCAGCCAGAGACAAAATGAACTACCCAGTCATAACAGAACCTGGATGGAGAATTAAAAGACCTGTGTTGGTAGGTTTTGCAGCATACGTCTCATTACCACCTCTGGTTTAATTGAAGAGCTGAAAGCGCAACTAAAAGTAGCTGCAGCCTAACTATTGAGGCCTCTTACAGTAATGGCACTCAATACAAGTGGAATCAGCCTGCTGTTTTGTGGTTAGGATTCACTGAAGCCAAGAGCAAACACAGTAAGTTTGGTTTCCTCTTGCTAGGTTCAGCATTGCCAAAACAGAAAAAGATAAAAGAAAGCGTGACCATACAATCAGTAATATTTAGAATTACATTTGATGCACGACGTCTGGGCAGACTTGAATCACAAAATTTGAGTGTTGCTCCAGATAACGTGATATGTTTGGGGTCATTATTAAATGCCTATTTGTTCACTAAATAAAGTATTTAGTCGTCTTCAAACAGATTGATGAAATTCTTTTGTGCTTTTTTGCACCTTACACTGCAAGCTTTTTTTACTTCAACATTCATATTCACCCACTGAAATATCAGAGTAATTCCATATGATCCTCAATGCCAACTAACAGTCAGAAAGGATTCTCTGTGTCTAGATTTTATCATGTAAAATTGCAGTAACATCTAAAATTGTAATTTGTTCAAGAGTGCAATACCAAAACAAGAGGAAACAATTACGTCCCTCAGCCTCAGAGTTTGACCTCACAGAGCAAATTTAGTTGCTGACACATTTCAGGTGCTCTTTCCTCCCCTCACCATATCAGGGAACACAGCTCCATTCCAGGCAGGAATGTTCCTACAGGTTGCTTGTGCTGTTCCAGTATCATTTTTAGAGAGACACTGGAATTTAACTTGTTGGCTTGCTTGCTCTTTATAGTTTATAGCAGGTGTTCTTATCCTGCTATCACCCATGGAGACTGAATTAAGATCGAAGCCTTTTTATAGCCTACAGAAAAGAACCTCTTCTGTGTTTTATGGTTACAGAGCCCCCAGATAAATCTGAGTTGGCACAGTCTGTCCCCTGTTGATAATACTTATCCAGTAGACTCCTCCCTCTACATCTATTCTGAACATTATTTTTCCTTCTTTTCATTTGTTTTTACTTTTTCGCCCTCTGCTCATGATTACATTCTTCCAGTTTCCCTTAAGCAGAAGGAAAAACTAATATCTAAGTGTAATTTTTTAATTCATGATATTCAGTGAGATAACCAATGTGGCAAGCCTCGTTTTTTCATCTTTTCTAATTAGATTAAAATACTTATCTATTTTTTAGGTATTCTGAAGTCAAACATTTTCTTCAGTCGTATAAAAATTGATATTTATTCTAAAATCTCTAAGAACATTGCTTTGGTTATGAAACACTGAAGGACACAACATCATTTGAGGCTTGAAAACCCATCAGAAATTTCATTATCCTAAGCCTTCATTAAGTGGTGCTGAATGCCTGCCATCTCACAAAACTCGCTAGTGGCAAAATTTAAAATTCTGGTGATTCTTTCTTATATATGAAATGAAAGCCACATTGATCATATTTTCCTAAGAAGAAACAGTAATCTGTATTTGCCAGCCTATTTGGTTGAGCTTACTCAGGGGATAGCTGTTCATGCAAATATACATTTATAAATCATGCAGACTGAGGAAAAGCTACCAAAACAATCAGAATTGTTTAGCCACAATACTACATTTAAAAAAAAAAAAAATCATAAAATGTACATGGTGAATTATAATGCTGTAATTTAAACCTGGCCTTAATATTTCCAGTGAAACTGTTTTATATCAAAATCTGTCCCCACAATGTCAGAGTTCAGCAAATTCTAAAGGCCAGACTGCGGGAAAGGACAAGTTTTATTGTTTACTCTCTGACACGAACCATCCAGAGGCTGAAGACCATCGTCATTTAAAGGCTTTTTTATCATCTATATGGAATAAATATATATAACCACTACAGGAAAGAATTCTCTATATGTTAAAGCCTAGGGAAGATGCTTGCACCTCTGAGAAATGCCTGGAAGCTTCATATACACACAGCCACTGCAGGCTGTGGCACAAGCTGCCAGATAGACTGCTACGGCAGGGATGGGTCAGTCCCTAGCAGAGCAGGAGGGCGTACCCCAAGGCACCAATATCTCCTTGCTCTGCTTTTTCACGGGATCTCCATGAAAAACAACGAAATGTGAGTTTACGCTTACACAACTCAAGAAAGAAAATAATCTCCTGTCTAAAATGACAGGCCATAAAAATAGTGTCAAGAGAATGGAAACACTATCAGAGACAGAATGTGTGTGTCAACCAATGTGAAATATTGCATGGAAGTGCTTTTGAATCTTTTCAAGTGCAGCTGAAATATGCCATTTAATAACTTTAATATTTTAATTTCTTAGAGGCTAGTGTATCAGTTTTGTTAAATTCCTTCACCTTCAGAGTTGGCCTGGTTGTGTAAACAAAAAAAAAAAATCTAGAAAATAACCTTACAATATTCAGGCTTCCAATTTTTGCCATTTTAAAATTGCACAAATTTCAAAGGATGAGAAGCCTGTTTTAGCCAACCAGCTCTCATCCTACTGCATGTATAATATACAGAAATATACATACTGGCTCTATTTCTACGTATGCTTGCTATACACACAGAAAACATATGTTGCTATTACCGTATGTACTTGGAAACAGAAGGATAAAGTGGACACCTACTTCAAGAATGCAGATAAGCACATCTATGCACAAGAGGTTATCCATTCCATCTTGAACTTTCAGAAGCATCAGTGAGAACTTGATTTTCCACAGTATAATAAACACTCTTTTACACAGAACTTGTAGCCATCACTTGGCCAAACGTCACAGACTGAACATAATGAGAGAGATGGCAAACCATATAGTGCTGTAAACACATCAGGGAGTTAAAGCAGCATTTCGTCAAATCTGGAGAACTAGACATGTAGTTGCAAAAAGGAAGATGACACCTTTCATATCTGGTGTGAACTCTGGTATCCAAAAGCAATAGATAATTGTATAGGTCTACAAATTGTCCTTTTAGGAAACACGCTGAAAAATACACTCTAGAATTACAAATACATTTGGAAGGAAGAAAGAGGCTCCAATGAGAATAGTGAGTGATAATGAATTCAAGTGGACAAAATGATTGACCAAGGCAAATACAAAAAATGGCTACATGTGAGAATAGTAAAGCTCTGTGATTGAAGCAATAGATATTTTCATTTTCAATTTTGTAACATTTTGGATATTAAACCTTACAAGAAACACATAAGCTTATGATTCAGGTATCACATTTAACATTGTTGTAGGAATAAAAGTTCTTCATTCTTCCAGGCATTCTGATTTTGTTTTCAAAAATGAACTGCCAGTTGGTCATTAACTGTGACTCTATGGTGTCACTGTTCACTTTTAAGTAAGCTGAAATTCTTTCTTCTTTCAGAAATGGTTGGCCTTCAATTTTTAACGCTTTATTTTTATGAGCAATGGAAGGAATTAAGCAGGAATTCAGGATAGGGCTCTGTCAGGTACCCTTGCTATAGTGCAATTAGTGGCTTGCCTTTGCATAGATTAAGGCAATAATATTTCTGAGTTGTGCCAAATTTCACACAGACATTCTCAGAGTTCATCTCTACTAACGTGTGAGCAGGAACTCCATTGAGAATTTCTGAACTTGCTTCCTACGCTCTCAGCAGGGACAGAAAATCCTGTAAAAGAAAGGAAATCCCATGCAAAAGACAGGAATTGCTTCATTTTAGAAGAGACCAGTGAATTGTTCACTCTGTATAGTGTGTTTTGATACATTATATCTCAAAGGAAAGATGTTTACATTACTAAAAATACATGGGAAAGACTGCAGGGAAACTGCAACCCAGACAACTTGATGGGAGGAAGGAGTAATCTACTGTTGCCCTGTTGGAGCTCCGGAGCTTGCCTGATCTTCCACAGCCTGCATTCCAGGTCACTTTTTTACAGCAGTAGAGAGTTGCTCAGTATTACTGTAGTAGTACTTTACAGAATAGTTTTCAATAAAAGCAGTCAGAGACATTATTAGAGAACTACTAGATGCCACAGAGATCTGCACTCAACTCTTCCTCTTGCCCTGGTATGATTTCTCCTGCACGAGATGTTAAACAACCAATAGAAAGGAACTGAAAACCGACAGGTCAGTATGTACTGTCATAAATGCTGTTTCAAATACAAGTTTTCATACTCCATCAACAAGAAGCCCACTTTCTGGATTTCTATAATCACAAGAAACTTTGTCGTCTGTACAGAAAAATGAAAAATTATACAAGTTATTTTAGGCAGAGAAAGTCTACGTGCCTTAAGAAAACAACAACAAGGCCATCAGGAATACGCCTGAATGAACGAGCAGTCTTTGTCCATCAGTTTGCATGGACAAGAATTCTAGATGTCTAGTCTGCATCACATTACATGACACAAACATTTTCTTTTAGTCTTCAGATATCAGGGATTTTTAGATAAAAGGATATGTATAAATAAATACAATTTTTTTGGAATAAAAATTTTAGTTAGAAGAATGATATAGAAACTTATTTGCCAGTAATATTATTTCCAGTTTTCCATGCTACTTCAACCTACAAAATACTCCTCTAGCAAAGATTGTATCTGGCAAGCTGTGACCCATAGAAGAAGGAACATCTCTCCCCAGAGACAACACACAGGAGCTTTCCTGCATATTTAAGGAGCTTTGCTCTCTAACAGTTGAAGTTGTTGCCAGACCAATTCTATCCTTATTCTCCTCTGTCTGCCTCTTGAAGACACCAGTGTGAAGCAGTGAATCTTACAGGAGACAAGACTAAGTCTATCAAGTAACATAATTCAGCGGAAGGAAGATAAATTCCTTGAAGCATCTCCTTTCTCAAACACACCTACTCTTGGGTCAGTCACAAGCTGGTGATGGATCATTCGCTTTCTCTTTGAACTGCAGAGCATGGGAACATAATAAATAATTATGAGGATAGGACAGATATTTCTCATGATTAATTCACATTAAGGCCGCCTTAATGAATGAGATAAACACAGGAACTAATATCCATTACATGAGATGTTAGGCACTAGATTTATTTCAACTTAGATGAGATTGCATATTGAACAAAAAAAAAAAACCCCAAAACCCTAGGGATTCCCAATTCTAGCAAAAGGAAAAGTCAATGTATTTTCATCTTTGTTCACAATTCCTTTTTTTTTTTTTTCTTTTTAAATTTGGGATACATCCCTCCCAGGATTGAGGCTTGCACTGCTGGTTGCAGTTGTAAGTGCTGTATTTCCAACCAGCTCAAAAGTAAAGTTTTGAGAGAGGATTTTTCTCAAGACATTTTAGTCCACAGTTCACATACACACCCAATACACTCCTACAAATGCATCTGGATACCAAACTTAGACTTGTCTATGGTTAGAAACAGAGTCATCATTCAGTTCTTATGTATTTTTTGAACCAGCTGTACCAGAGCAGAGACTACATTCTGCAGTTTTTTTTCATCCTGCTCTGAAAGGTTTTCAAAACAATTTTGCTTCCAAGTGCTTCCTTTACTAGAGGCCTTCTTAGCTTTTTGGCTTTCCTTACTATTAAGGTTCTATGTCCAGGTTTATACCATTCCTGAAAGCACTCTCTAAGATAGTTCATTCTTCGCTCTTTTATACCAAAATTCTTCAAATAAAGATTTCTCACAAAATTATCTAAAATCTGTCCTCACCAAATAACTCTTCTCACGGTAGTTTTATCCTCAGCTAGCTTAGGCTGCATTTACAACTCATGCTTCTTTTTCACATACCACTCTTCTCACCTGGTCATCTTAGAAAATTGTATTTGGACTTATCATATCCTAAGACGGAAAAAAGAAATCTGGAGACTTGTTTTGGATTCTCAGCGCTATTGCATTTGGAAACATTTCAAAAAGATCTTGACAAAGAGAAAAAAAGAAGTCCTGTAGAGAAGCACCAAACAAGTTAATTTAGTTACATTAAAGGAAATCCATCTAGTAAGACTCTGGCAAAAATATTTCCATTTGATTTGGGCTACCTTCGCATTTAAGTTTGCACCATTAACAAGAAGTGAGCACGAAAGATAAGACACACTGGGCAGTTATCAACCCAGACATCAATTGAACTCGACAGGAAATTTTAATCATGCAATAAAATTATTGAAGTGAAAAATATTTCCCTGAGTCACCTATAGAAATGTGTCCATGTGACTATCAACAGGAAAAAAAAACAACCTAAACTCTGGATGAAATTATCACAACTCTCTTTAATTTCAACAGGAATTTTACTTTCACTGAAAGCTGAATACAGAACCAAATCTATTTCCAATGTTTTCACTGTTCTCACCCTTCAGTTTTGAACCGTGCAAAGGGAATATATGTAACGTTTATGGTTCAGCACTGCTCCAATTTTTACAGAGGTTTTATTGAAAAATGCCTTTGGCTGATTATGTGCAATGGCTTGGAAGTACTCAGTGATCTGTTATGTCTATGGATACAAGATGCCTCACCTTTTGCACTTTTGCATTGGAAAAAAAAAACCTCCATTATTGACACTTATTAAAATGTCATTACTAATATTTTATTACTAAAACGTGATTATGATATCCACTAACAACTGTAAAGCAGTAAAAGGTGGTAGTATCCATGTACGTCTTTGTAATCCTGACCCTCAATGATACGAAAATCATGCAGCAGTGTTAACTGGACTCTTATGCATGATGAGCCGCTATTATTTTAGGGAGCTGTACAACTTTATTTATGAATGGTTATATGATATATGGCAGAAAACTGACAGGATACTCTGCAGGAAATCTTTTCAATGATCATTTCTGTAGTTCTTGACTGGAATTTTAAATTACACAACCTTCACATTACATTTCACAGTTTTCTATATGTAATTATAATGGAATGGCAGCTATACTGTAGTTAATGCTAACCGTTGTTTTCTGTTTAAAGGTCAGTTGTTCCAAAATCCATATTCTTAGCGAGATTGTCTTGAAAAATTTGCTGTGCCTACTTAGCATGCAGAACAGTGGTCTAAGTTATGATTATTTGTGGAAGAGGCTTCTGAAAAAAACTCCTCTATAAATAAAGGATAAATAAGGTTCCTCCAAAATATCTAAATGTTAACAAAGTTGCATTTTTCTCATTTGTGTATGTGTTACTCAACCTATAGCCCTTGCCATCTGCAAACTGATTGCAATTGCTAGGGATTCATTTTAGCTAGTACACGTCTCTTCAGAGAAGAAATTTTAGAAAATGTTAATAAAGATAATAATGAACTAAATTGGCATGCCTAAAGGAATTAGATGTACAGATGTATGAAGATTCCCCCAGCTTGATATTTTGCACCAGTGTACCATCAAAAATGACTGAAAGACTTAGGGTGAGATGCTGTGATTATTTAATCTGAATTACATGCACTCTGCTTTTGGAATTCAAGATGTGCAAGTGAGCGTGCTGCTGAAGGCTCATTTGGAAATTTTGCCTGGGGATAAAAATATACTGGGAATATTTAAAAGATATTCAAAGCCAACTGTTAATTCAGAAATACTGTTAAGGAAATTACCACTGATCAGCTAGAGGGAAGACAAAAGATAATAAGCATGCACTAACGTTTTCAGTTTGGGAAGTAATCAAACCAAATGAAAGCAAACTTTTGGGTCAAGGCATTCCTGATGCTCAATCCCTCCCCAAGGAACTCAAAGCTTTTTTTTTTTTTGTACAGAACTAGAAATATAGAGCAACTTAAATTCTGCAAGGAAACTGAAGAGTGCTTGCAAAGTGCTACTAACGACTTAGAGAAAGAGACTGTAGGGCACACAGTGGGGACATGGCAATAAGTGGCTAAGAGCAGGGGAATCAGCAGTCAAGGAGACAAAGGCTGCCACCTTTCTGGATGGAGAAAAGGGATGGATGGGCAGAGAAGGCATCTCAGCCCAGAGATGGGAGAATGGGGTGTCTGCTGCACTGAGCAAAACCTCTTCCTCATGCAAGACCTGTCAGGAACATGCACAGTGCTTCCTTCATTTCTGCCTTGCAAGGATTGAAGAATGGCAAAATTGCTACTAACTGAGCTTAACAGATGGGTCTGAACCTCTCTCACTGTTTCAGGTTGCATTAATCTCACGTTGGGTTCTCATTTAGCTGAGAAAATGTCACTGAAACAAATGAACCGGAGCAGGCTAAAATACTATCAACAGATGTAGAGAATCTCTTCTGCATATTGCAGTTACAGAGGCAAACAGTCGGCATTCTCACTTTTCTGCTCCTACCTGCCCCTTCAAAACTAATCAAAGATACTGCTGGTTGAGTTGGGAATAAAATTGGCTAACATCAGCAAACACTTGGAAGAGAGAAATGGGTCATCAGTCAGAATTTGGAAGGGAGAAGAGGCAGAGAAGTGAAGGCAGCCAGGGAATGTGGATGGCAGCGAGGCTGACTTGCAAACGGGATACGGATGGGCACCGCCTTGGAGACAGGAACGACTTTGTTTCTATCCACAGACCTCTCAGAAACCTGCCCGCTTGGAATGCCCATTTTAAGGACTCTCCACACAGAACAGCAAAGGACCTAGCAGGGTGTTGCTGCAGTCCAACATGGGACAGAGCAGATGAACATCACATTCCACCTGTGCACTCACATCAGCCTCTGGAGATCACTGCTACAGGTTGGTTATGGAGGTGCACTCACCCTAACACATCTTACACATTCAGCACCAGAAGGAGCACACGGCAGCTCCCCAGCACCTTTCCTCAGAGCTCAGCAGCAGCTCTCTGCTCGTCCCCGCTCCCCAGGGACAGCCTGCAGCCACAGCTCTCAGGCAATCCTATGACGTGAGAGCATGGAATGGCACGTTGTGATTCACCGCAGCACACTCACTCAGAGGCTGGCCAGATACTGTCTGACAACACATTTTGCTTCAATGCATAAATTCAATGCGATGTGATTTCCCTTCATACGCAATGTTGACCAAAGAGGCTTTTCCATTTTCATTAAGCAGATAAAAGGTTTAAACTCTATAAACACGTCTGACATTAAAGTTTTAATAAAAATATATTCCACTTTTTTTTTCCTTGGACTGACCTGGTCTGTGGTATATTATTTACATAACCTCTGCAATATCTATTACAGAGCTGACAAGACAGCTCTCTCCACAACTGCAGGCTGCCCTGCCTGTCACCATGATGGGTAAACAGTGTCACCTTTTCAGGGCCCAATGAATTACAGAGAAGCAGTAAAGTGCACCATCCATCACAATGGCACTGAGTAGGTTTTTGAAGTAGATTTCAGATATCACAAATGCTGTTTAGACTGTTACCAGAAAGCACAAATTGGACAGCTCATATACAACGGCCATATAATGAATGGACATGACAGGTCGTCAAAGAAAATGAGTCTTCCTATTCTACAAATAACCTTGTCAACATGCAGGTAGAGCTATAGCTCTGCTTCTAGACAGAAGCAGATGCAATGAACTAGCAATGAACTAACGGTTTTATTTGTTTGAACTTCCAGCACACCAAATACACAAATGAGATACAATGGAGCAGCAGCATTCAAGCAATATTAGCAATTCAACCTGATTATGTGATGTGTAATAGAAGCTCTCTACTAAAGATGTGTCACATTTGAAAGAAAATTATTCAGATTATGAGTAGCTGTAACTAAAATATCCTTTCACAGGAAAACCCTCATGATTTAGCAATCACAACCAACTGCAACATATTCAAAATACACAATTTGTAGTTCCACTGCAAGCAATCAACTCGCTCTCTGATTGCTGAACCCAGCAACAGCCACCACTTTATATTTCTCAAAGTTTTTTTTTTTCCTACCCCATTATCTTAAATAGCGTAGATCATTCCACAGGATTGAAAGTTAGAAAGGTTAGATTGCTACCAATTTCTCCATAGCCTAAACACGTGGGGAAATTTCCCTTTTAGGCAAATCATTAGAAAAGCATTCAGGATAGACTCATCAGAAAACAGAAAACATCTGAAGTTCTGTGAGAGCATCAAGTATCTCAAAGCACTGACTGTGGAATTACACACAGTCAGCCATCCTTGGCTCAAACACAAGCTTTGAAAGGTTTTGCCAAAGCCAAGGCACACCCTTACAGATGAGTCCATAGGCAGTGTACATGGTCCTCATTTCTTCAGAATTCAATTATGGAGAAAAGTGTCCTGAAATATAACTCGAAGTGGTGCACGTGTTTCTGGTAACAACATCAAAGATTTTCCCTGGTACATTCGATTTCCTTTAATCTGATGAATTTGTTAGCAACACATTTATTTTCATGAAAGAAATCTCAAAGGCCACAACTGTACTTTTACCTCATTAGAGTTACTCTTATTAGGTTATGAGAAAATATATTATGTATTGAGTTTCTAAGTGATAAAGTGTAAGTCAAGTCTGTTCATTAGTATTTTTTACTTGTCTACAGAAAAGCTGAAGAGTATATGATGCAAGACCTATCTTCATTTACTTCACTTCACTTCGTAACATCAAAAACTTCAATATGAAGTTACAGTTCTTTAGGAGTTTTACTGATACAATCCCAGGGCATAACAAGTGTGAAACTAAGCCTGAAAAATGGGCACGTAAGGTATATTAAAATAAATAAATAAAACAAGAGATGGACACAAGTCTTCTCCCAAAGGAGACAATCCTTTGGAATAAAAACTTCTGATGCTTTCCAGAAAGAGAATTTCAAGCAGGATGAGAAACTGACGGATCTGAAATTCTACCAGCCCTCAGATTTCTCAGTGTCCAAATTTCAAAACCATGTTAATAGTAAGATTGGCTACTGGGCGTGATGCAACTGTCATCACTTTGATTCAGAAGATTTCCACAATACATTACGAGTAACGAATGAACACGATGCACCGTGTCAAAAACAACATACACAACGGTTGCATTTTACTACTCGAAAAATCAGTAACTGCTATGCTATAAATATTTTATAGAACAAAGATATTTTGGAAGAGGTATCTCCCAAACTCAACGTCTGTTCTTACACATACACTAATGCCCTTCTGTCATGAGAATGAACTTATAAACAATAAAGGGAAAAAAAACAAAGTTCCCTGCATCACTGGAGGTAAAAGTACAATATTTTAAAAAGGAAAAAGACAACAGTACAACAGCTATGCAGTTAGCAGGGAAATTTACGCTGAAATTTTTGTTTCAGAAATATATGTTGAGATTTATACTAAGTAAGAAGAAAGTAAACAAACGATGACCACTCTGTATATTCCAAATAGATTTGAAAAGCAAATATATGAAAGCAGCCAGTGAACAGGATAGAATAAGGTAGTTCAGAATAGAATAGAGTAGTTCGAGATCTTATTTCACTCAGCAAGTAACTAATCCCAGCTGGCAGCATATTTTTTTGTCTGATTGAACTTTCTAACAAAAGATACTGTAAGACAAAAATATGAACTGTGATCTTCAAGGCAAAACAAAGCATATGCATCAATGGAGCAGCCACAGAAGAAACTATGCAAGACCTACAACAATAAGTCAGGAACTCCAGGAATTAAACTAGTGCTCCAGAAGATCTCATGGCAGAGAAACTCAACCTTCCTACTGACATGCCTCAAACCAGTAGCACTTACATATCAGACTGCTGTAGGGGGCTGGACTCAATGATCTCTAGAGGTCTCCCTTCTAGCCCCTACGAATCTGCAATTCTGTGATCAACAAAGATCAGATATAGCCTGCATGCTTTTTACACCAAAGCAGCAGATGACAATACATTAATTCAGATACTTATTTAAAAAATAAGCAGTAATAAAAAAAAAAAAAAAAAAAAAAAAAAAAAAAAAAAAATCACATGAAGTCTTCAGGTCTGTCTGATTTTTAACATTCAACTTCAGATTTGGGCCACATCACATTTCAACAGCATATATTGGATTATCTTAAGGCTGGGCAATTCACCACATTTACTTTTTCCAGCCAAGTTCAATGGAAACCGGTGTTTTGTAACTATTCCAACACAAAAGACAGAGACAAATAGACACATTACCTCAAGAGTTCCTTTGGCAGAGTAAGCTGCGTATGAGTACAGGAGGTCTTGGCTATGAAGTGTTTTGGTCACTTTGCTGCACTGCTGTCCATCAGGATAAAAACATTCACCGCTGTTTTTCAGAGTTATCGTGTTTGAAGAAGAGTCTGGTAGGTCGAGCAAAACAGAGTAATTTACCAGCTGGACATCTTCAAGGCCATGAGAAGTCCACTGGAGCAAAATTTTCATTGCAGCGTCTACATCATCTTCTCTAGGGGATTGTAACAAATCTCTGGAGAAAAACAAGCAAACAATTTAAGATCCCTTCCCACCAAGACCTGCACCTTAGCACGCAGCCATCTATAATGTTATCTGAATGAAACATGGCATTTATGAAAGATCATTAAATAGGGATTTAAAAAATGAAGTCATGCTTCACTGTCTTTGCAAATAATTTTCACCCGTTACAAGGCAAAAGCAAACACTTTTTTGAAAAGAAAAAGATATATAGAAAAGCTATATAAGAAACACTACATTGAAATGCAAAGAGTCAGTAGAAATTATGACAGCAATAGTTTCAAAATTCATTTCTGGAGAGCTGATCGAGTTTCTGATAACTTAACCAAACACTGTAAGGAAATGAATACAATCTAAAACAATATTTCAGGAACTTTAGGGAGGAGGTGGTGCTGAAGATTAGTTATGTGTTTGTCTTAAATTCATCAAGTAAAGCAAATTTCCTAAGCAGAATAGCATTGTTTCCCCAAATACTGTTTCAGTTGTAGGAAGGTGATCCTCATCCCTCCTACCTACATTGAAGGATTGCTTCAGCCAACAGCTTGGCAAGCACAAGACTCCAGCTTGAAAATCATTTTGGCAGTATTGGCCAGATGGATCCTACAGGGACTTCAGGTGAGCTTGTTTGGGCTTATATCACTGGGTTTGTATTACTGTTCGACACCTGCCACCAGGCGGGCCATAGAACAAAATGACAGCACAGAAGGGCCACCTTCCTCCCAGGAAATGCCAGATCACAGACGTAGGAACACATTTTAAGGATAACTTTACAGGATATAGTTTTGTAGATACATAGTTATGTAAGAAAAGTAGGTCACAAGTAAAAAGCAGCATTATTCAAATAGTAAAGCACTCTCTAAACGCAGTACAAAGAAATGCAGGGAATATTTTTTGAGTTTGAGGATTTTCTCATTTATGCAGTAGGTCTGAAGATGTCAAGACCGAGACACAAGACTAGGGATAACAGAGGTATTAACTTTAAAGCACAGAAATACCAACATTGCCTGAAACTCTCGCTCACAAATTTACAAAAAGGCCAGTTCTCAAGATAGTTAGATGCTTCACAGTCTTTAGTAGATCCTTGAAAATAACACAGAGATCTTGTACACATCAAAAGCAAAGGCTGAATAATGCGTAGCAACCTTAAAACCATTCCTGCAGGCAATAGATACTTGAGAATTGCACCAATTACACGTCTGCATTTTTGGGCATCTCTGGGCAAGCCAGGAGCTGCAGGCAGGCAGGGCATCAAATGCCCAGAGAACACCTCCGTGGAATGCGTAGGATTTACTGCCGTTCCAGAGACTTCCTTCCCTACCCAACAAAACTCACAGCTCGACAGGCCTTTACAAAAGAACATTAGATAAAATTGGAGTTGAATAAGCATGCCAATGTAAAATGGATTTTTTTTTTAAAGGCTCTTTTGAAAGATTTATATTGTAACACAGCCTGCATCACAGTAACAAGGTTAGCAGCGTCCAAAGTTCAAAATCTTTACAAGAACGCTGGACTTAGTTAAAACTTCAGAGATCCTGTCAGAAGGAATAGCTGTCAAAGGTTATTCTTGCAGTGTTAATCTTTTTCAATTATCTAAAATAAGTCTTCAAGCAACCTACACAAAATGGACAAGGCAATTCAATTTGTAGTATATACTGTAAGGTTTCAATTTCATCTCCTGTACCCGCTATTGTAATGTCATAAACTTGGGCACTGCAGAGATACAGAAAGTTGTTTGATTAACACAGCCATTAACAGAACATCCACATTTGCCATGATGTGAGAAATGGAAACATTAATAGAATAAATGCCAGTGTGAAACTGATCCCAGGCCAATAAGGTTAGGACATAGTGCAAGAAGAAGGATTCAGTTTCAATAAAAGTAATTAAACATTAAAAAAAGACAAAGATAGAGTAATCAAATTGCTCCTTTAATAATAGAAGTTACTTTCTACTTCATAACTGAATAAGCGTGTCTTTGAAACTTCTGTGACAACACATCTGATTAGGTTAAAGAAATGAGCATACTGACTATTTACTCCATAATTTCATTATAGCATATTAAAATCAAATTGCAAATTATGAGTAAATTGTACATTAAAATAAATCAGCACATATTAGGCTGCTTTCATAACCAGAAACACAATGCCAAGGGCTTTTACTTTCTAGGTTTCTTACAATGACTGACCTGCACTTAAACTTGATATAATTTTTTGACTGCACAGACTTCAATTGACAAGTATTTTAACCAATAATTCTTACCACACACTAGTTGGCTAACAACTGTAACATACAAAAAGAAAATATTGTCTGACAGCCCCATCCCAGCTGTTAAAAAAAATTGCTTCGTTTCTCGTGTCCTACTGCAGTCACTCTACATGTCCCATAATGTACTTCTAACAGCTGCCAGAGCATTAAGATTCATAGCAGTAAGAATTACACTGTGGAAACGATCTGTGGATGATCGTGCTTCTCACTTCTGCACTCAGCAGTGCACTCAGTAGGAATCAATACCAATGCAATTGCTAATTTCCATTTGCATTATGACCTCTAATAACCTCAGCCAAATTTTTGTATTCCCTTACATTAAAACAACACTATTCAGCTACTTGTCCAGCTTCAGTCAACGTGAATAACCACAAACATAATGGTCATTTCTTGAGTTGCTATAAATCTGCATAATTTATTGAAGTGGAGCCACCAACAACGTAGGATTTGGTCTCAAGTTAGAATCAATATTAATAAGTATAACAGTAACAGTCCAAATATTACTGAGCCTTAATCTGATGCTCTCAAAGGGTTTACACAAGTTAATTTTGTTTGCTTTCTAATATAGATCAGATGTGGCTCAAACACTGAACTAACACAGATCAAAATATGTTTGTTTTCATGCATATTCTGCTCCACCTCAAACACTTTCCACTTCTGAACTGAAAAAAATGAACATAACTGGACTTAAAACTTTGAAAAGAGGCACCATTTTACCTACAACAAAGTTTTCCAAGTGGATATGGTGAAAAGACCAAGGCAGTGTTTCTGAAGGCACACTCATAGACTTCCTTTGTAAGATCAAGATTTAAGAGATGATTACAAGAGGTAAGGGAGCACATGTGCACGCACACAAAATAAAATAAAGAAATTTCATTTTAAAATTGGTGACCACAGGAAACGTGGAGTTGAAGCAGCTCAGCGGAAAGTCATTTGTTAGCCACAAAATAATTCCTTTGGGCACAGCTCCCTAAAGGAAAGAAGGTAACGCAGAAAGGCCAGCTGCTTGCTGGGCATAGTGGGACACTGCAAAATACTCTTCAAAAGATACTGAGAACTTACAAAAAGCACTTTAAGGAATCAAAAGATAAAATAACATAATAGCATCACAATTCCTTACCAGGTAATGGTGTTAAACAGTTACAAACAAATGAAACAATCACAAAACCAATTCTGAAACCACGGTATTTTTATAGATTTAATTTTGAATATCCAGGGACAGAATTTTCCCTCAAGTGTGAATAGCTTTGTGTTCTTCTTTCATTTTCTTTGCAGATTTAATGTCTATAATGAAATAAGAGTGGAAAACAGACAGTGTTTGCTGCCATATTAAAAATAACCCGAGTTCCACTTCTGCACAGTTAGAAATGCATCTAATTTTTATTTTCTCAATTTTTAATGGTTAATTTTTACTTTTTAAAATTATTTTTTATTTTTTGGTCTCCACTAATTCACAAAAATCAGTGTTCAATAACAAATGAGAACAAATACAATTTCGGAATTTTCAGCTGGGTAGCTGTTCCCAAAGTTTGGAGGTCACAACAAATTTGCCAGACAGCATTTTTAATTAACTACATTAAAGTGTTATCTAGGCCAATATACTGTTTATAACTGTAGTTGGCAAAAGGTGATTAAAAACAAATGTAAGAAACATGATATGGGATTATTATATTTATAGACTTCTGTGCACGTGTCTTTTTCCTACCCACAAACGTGGTCCATGCAGAGTTTTCAAGATGTTTATCCGTGCTCAGGAGTGCAGAACTCATTTCAGTCCAGCGTGAGCTGAGACACGGCTACTTTGGAAGCGCTGGACAAGCGAGCGCTCAGCACTCGCACCCACTGACTGCTCAGCATATGCACAAGCTTTGTGCACAGTAGCAGGCAGTGTATCTATTTGTATCCATCACATTTACATTTCCACAGAGCACTGTAAATGCTTCCAGGAAATACCACCTGCCCAAGCCACATCTGCCTGCATTTTAATTACACATTCCTGTTAATTAGGGTGCTCAGCTGCCTGGTCTCCTGCCTGCCCACTCAGATTTCCTACAGTCTGAACTGACTGCCCCAAATCTGCAGATTCCAAAAGAAACAATGGAAGCACAACAGAGGAAAAGTTTTAACCTACTGATAAATACATTTCAGAGAAACATTTCGAGGAAGTTTGCAGCACAAATGCAGTGCAAAGCTGTGGTTAAGCACAAGTCAGCCTCGACACGACCAGATGCTCTTCCTTCCATACACCCATTCCTGCTCGGCAGGCCAGGCCCCACAGCAGGCACCGCTCAGGAAGACGGCAACAGGTCCTCATGATGAGCAGGACTTGCTGCCAGTCCCACCCTGTGCCACCGTGCTGCCTGGCAGGTATTTATGTGCAGCTCATCCAGATACAGTGAGGGATGCTTGCTGTCTGAGTCAGAGGAAATCAGACATCATATTCATTCGTAGATATCTATATATTGCTTTTGCTATCAAAGCATTTACAGATCTATATCATCGTGTCTATGAATGCTACATAGTACCTACAATAAAGACATCAAGCTATTAACATAAAGCAGTATGATTAACAACAGTCTTCATCTTCTGCAGAGACTGAGTAAATGTAATTCATAAAACCATAAAAAATACATAATATCAGGTGAAAGAACACCATCTCCAGATTTGGTTATGCAGCTCCATAGCAGAAAAATGGTTTTGATTTATTATTTTGAAGTCATGTGCACCTTGGACGACTTAAGTCTTCTATTCAGCAAATGAAGCACAAAAGCAGGTGCAAAAGTACTTTTCAACAAACTTTTTCGTACTTTGTCTAGGTCCACCTGGCTATTAGACTTTCCCAGGGGAACCCAAGGATATGCACCCTTTCCTACCATGTTATAATTACATGCACAACAGCTGTAGACCAAACCTCTCATTTTCCTGTGGAATTCTCTCTCACAGGATTGAAGAACAGACTCAGATCTCGGCCCACGCTGGCTTCCAAGCGTGGCTATTTTGTACATTGTTTTGTTCACTGCAGGACTACTAAGCATAGTGGTGCTCCCCACTGCATCAGACAGTCAAATCCCTTTTATGCGTCTTAAATAAAAGCCACCAGGATAGTTCAAATCTCACTTGCCAACATCAGGATGCAAGCCAAACCTGCGTTCCAGACAGATGGGGAAAGGCATTGAAAAACGACTGATTCTCTCACTCTGTGTTTCTGAAGTTTACTGGAAAACATTCATTGTTAATGTGCACTACATATTGCAAAGTCACAAACTGGCCACAGGTGAGCTTTGCAAAGCTAAGAGATGTGGATGTCAGTTCTGCTGACAAGTAGCCAGCATACAAATCTGTCAAATGCATCAGAAGATAAGAATGCCAATACTAGTTGCAGCTAAGATCTATCGAATGATTGCTTAAAAAAGAGTAAAAACATGGCAAGCACACAGAAAAACTCTTCTAGTCTGTCTCAAACATAGAAGACTTCTGAAAAACCTATAGCTCTAAATCCTTGTGTAGGGAAATGCAATGGCAGACAACCAGTTCTAAATTACTCAAAAAAGAGAGGGTCGTAATCCAGTTAAAGAAAGAACAATTTTCTTACCCATCCCCAGGATCAAGGCCCACCAAATTCTCCAAAAGGAGGAATCTCCAGGTAGAGATCCTTTCCTCATGGAAGCCAGGCCTTAAATGAGGCTTAAGGAGGGGTTGGGACCAGGTTGCACAGGTGAGTTCCTTTCACCTGTGCTGCCGGGGCTGGCTGTGTCCCTTCAGCAGGTGCTCAATCACTGGTTCAGACCATGAGTTAGCAATTCCTATACAGCTTGTGACTTGGCTGAGAGTATTCACCTGATTTTTCAGCAATATACAGTTCTAAACAAAACAAAGAAGGTTATTTAGAGATCTATTTGTTTAATGAACAGCGGTTCTTTTGTTGCGGAATCTCTCACTGTAGAAATTCCAGTGGCAAAACTCAACGCCTTCCTCATTCCGGCATCAGACAAAAACAACGTAAAGGCATTCTAAAATGTCTTTTATGCAACAGTGAACTCTACACATTCACTGAGAATTCTAGAGCCCATGATATTGTAATGGTCTATCAGCAGAAAACTATTGATTGCATCTTATTATTGATGGAGAAAGAAAATTATCAAAAGCTGTCATTGAACAAAATGAAGTGGTTACGCGACCTACATGTTAATCTAACGAGTGAAACTGTGTCACAACACTGAGGACACGGCCAGATCTACCAACAGATCAACAGCTGATCTGTCAACAAACAGGCCATCTGAAAATGCGTTACATTAAAAAAAAAACCAAAAACCTCTAATCTAGAGTCTGTAAAATATTATGTGGCCTAGCACCTGAATCTAGAGATTGCTGGGCAAAAACCACTAGCTCTTATTTCATTCAAATGCTTTGCAAGTCAGAGAAAAAGACTTTGAATACCTGCAACATAAATTATTTGATGAATTTCATACAAACAGTTCTAAATACATCACATTCTTAAAAATAAAGAGAACCTACCTGTATGTTGTATATGAAAAATAGAACAGGTGGCAAACAACCAATGTTATCACGTTACTTTACAAACGAGTTTATCAGCAGAGCACAGAAGTACAGTAAAACACTCTGATGAGAGTAAAGGTTGTTTAAACAAGCTCATTTTACTGTATAATTGCAACGTACTATGGGCATCAGTAATCACTGCGTTTTGCTGTCCTGTGATAACTTGTTGAATTACTGATTTTTGATCACTCACAACCATGGAGGCAAAATCTGAAAAGCAACTGACTTAGATATTAAACCAGATACCTAAGACATGACAAAGAAAAACTGCAGACGTTTTTAAAATGTTTAGTATAAACAAATGAGTCAAAGACAGGTAGGTAGGCAATTATAGAAGTAGCCATAGAAACCAGACTGCCCGATTCACATTTGAAGGTTTCGGTTATCAAACCATCTTACACTGTGTTTAAAACCATCCTTAACTATTTTTATAACATCACTTGGTTTTTCATGACACATCTTGCTTAATTATTCAGTGCAGAGGCAGATGAGAATGCCATTTAGTATTTCTCCCCCATCATTCTGGAGACATACAGAAAAAAAGGATGGCCATCATTATCCATTTTCAGAATAGTTAATGAACCACAGAAACCTTAATATGGAGAATGACAGGTCCAGCCTCTCAAATGGGCAATTACTCAAAATCCTAAAGACCGTTTATGCCAGATGCCAGAGGAGGAGAGGAAAGATACCTTTTAAATTGTATACTTCAGTGTAAAAAAAAGTCACTGTCATGACTGATTGTCCCTTATATTTACAGAACAGCTTAGGCAAAAGGCCTTCCATTTAGGCAAACAAGTAAATTTCGTCTCTTTCTGTTACTGAACTCTCAGACTTCAGATGCTTAATGCAAAGAGGACTGATCCAATACAGTTCTTGTTTATTATATGGCAAACTATTTTCAGCAGATGAATTGATTGTAAGTAAACTTATATATATACACACACAGAATGGAAATGAGTATAGAAGAAATCTCTTCTTCATTTAACAATCTCATTTGCGAGAAAGTATCTGAAAATAATGCTATTTTAAATCAGTAAGACCATCACTATTGTCATTGTCCTACTAACTTCCCTGTTAATTTGCTAATTTTCCCACTCACAGATTTTCTGCTACAGAATATGATTTGGAGGGGTGAACATCACAATTTAGACCTTTGTCCAATTACATCAGAAGTATTTCAGATCAACTTACACTCTATCCTAAGTCAGAGCATTATTCTGACAACCTGAATTTTTTTACTTTGGACATACAAGAATATCCTACCCTGTGTTATATACAGCAAAGAGAATACACAATTACTTGAAATTTATAGGTCTAATTATTCTACAAAGGGCTTTACCACTATTTTCTCCTAAAGCAACAAAAGATTCCTCCAAACAACTCAAGCAGTGAGATGCAAACAATAGTGCCCAGCATCTGCCAGCAGGCTGCAATGTGAGGGCAGGGTGTGCTGCAGCTGCAGGGGGACAAAGACAAGTCCCCCAACTTGAAAGTGTTGCACATAACTCTGCTTTCCCAGGCTGAGAGCTGACCAGCAAAACTTCGCTGTGATACAAGCTTCTTTTCTTTGCAGACCACAGGGAATATACCAGTGTTTCAATAAAATGAGAGCAGCTGTATAATCAAGTCCAGGTGATACCTTTTACTGCCTGAGAAACGTTTACTTACAGTAAGAGACACATTCTATATGGATGTGAAAAGCAATGGATGCTTCACTAATGCTTTTTTTTTTTTTTTTAATATATAAAGAAAATCTATTGATCAAAAACATTCAAACATTGCTTTTTATATAGAGAATCTGCTGTTAAAAATATATATATATCTTAATTCTGCCCAACTGGCAATACTTTTTTCTTTCATTTCCCATGTTAAGTTACATGGGAACAGAAAAGCAGTTAGTTTGAATGCCAGGTGTTATTCTGACAGCACTGGAATTCCTTATTTAAACTGTATTATTTAAGTTTTGAATAAAAACCCATTTCCCAGAGGATGCTTTAGGGAATTAAGAAAGCATCCTAACCCAAAATCCTAGAAAAACGTAGAAAAGCTACCCATTATTTGAAGATTTAGAATGATTTGGGAATACATAAATCCCCAAATGTTTAATTTTTAAAATGAAAAAGAAAGCGAGAGCTTCATTTTAGCTCATAAATCTCAAAAGTTAACCCTATAGACAGAAAGGCCTCAGCTAACAAGAACACAAAGTCATGTAACATTTCTGTTACCGGTTTCATTTTGTCACCTGTATATGTTTAACTTCCCAGTGCAATTCTACTGAAACTAGAGAGATTTCTAACCAATGTGTCAGCTTAGACATTTTATGAAAACTTTAACAAGTTCAGCCAGGTGCATTACCTAAAATGGAAACTGCAGCTAAAAAAAGGGAGAAAGGAAACGAAATAATTTCTACGTATTCACGTAGTAAAAACGTTATCTTGAATCTCATACCACAGGGCTTAGTTCAGATCATCTCCATCTCACCACCCAATCCATGTTTCAGATGAATTTGTCTTATCTCAAATTACTGACATCTTTGAACTGATGCATCAGTTTGAATAAACAAAACATCACACAAGTTATTTATGCCATATCGCAGATCAAACTGCTTGTGGATACTCAAACAGCCCTCTCCAAAGGAGGAAGCATAAAATCCTGAAAAGAGAGGCTTAGAAGAAGCTACAGGAGATTATTTGGTCCAAAGCTCAGCTCACCCTGCTGCCACTGCAAGCAGATTTCCTGCCCTGTTCCAGGTACAGAGTTCCCTGACCATCCTAAATAATCCCACCATCTCCTGCTGCATTTAAGCATGCTGTTTTTTGCAATTTTTTTTTTTTTTTAGACTTGAATATTGCTCCTATGGCCTTTCCTCATCTGATCTTTCCTTTTTTTTTTTCTTAAGCCAAGTACCCTCAAATCTTTTTATCCCTTTCTCAGAGTTCCTGTCCCAAAAATCCAACTGCTCTCCCCAGTTTCTTCTGGCCTGCTTCCATCAAGCCTCCACTCCTTCTGAAACTCAGTTCCACAAAATGGACCTTGCAGGTATGCTGCTTGCATTTAAAATGCATAATTAGCATCCAATTACTATTTGCCCTCATAAAAGTCTTTTCTACTTCCTCTACTGTCCTTTATTCTGATTTCTTCTCTATAGCTCTCCAGTGAATTCACATAGCCCTTCAGCTTTATTGACCTCAAACTTCAGAATGGAAAACTTGCTTCTTCCATTTCCTGTACTTCAAGAAGGAATGGTCCTGACTACATCTTCATACACTCATCTAAAACAGAACCTTACTCTGCCCTGCTCCAGCTTCTACTTTGATTCTTTCTGGGCATGCAACATTCCTTCTTTTCCCTTTGCAATCTCAGAAGTGTGACTCATTCACTCAAGAAATCTCTTTACCGATGTTTTCTTGCCTGTTCTAGATTTCTCTCAGAATCTTTGCGCTTCTTTAAAAAGTAGTGCCATGCCTCACAAACAGCAGTCTGTGTTTTCAACGAGTAATACTTACATGATCTAATTCATTTTCAGCATCTTTTTCTGATACAACTAAAATTTCCAAGTCAATTTTGAAGGAATAAAGCATAAATAAAGGACAAAAACAGCAGCAATATGCAGATGTTCAGGAATTAGAATCAAGGCTGACAAATGCCCTCTAGTACTGAACACACTTTAACGTGCAATCACTTGAATTGCTTACTGCAAGTACAAATGGGCTATTGTAGAATGGCAATGTTTAAACCTGAAGGCCAGAGGGGGGTGACTGTTGCTAGGCAGTAAAGAGGAAAGTGCTCCATTCCAAAGCTGCAGTATCAATTAAATGTTGGGGGGGGGGGGAGGGTAGAGGTGGGGGTAATGGAGGTGAGAGGGAAAGCAGCATCATTACTTATGAATGGTAAATTTCAGTATAGTTTCTCATCTCTCACCCTATAAAGAAATTCTGATTCTGAGTCCTAACTTGCTCTTAATGCAGTGTTAAATAAGGTACACATGGACATAGAGACACAACAAGCACTCAGAAATTCAGCAGTGGTGCAGGATGCAGGTTTTTACTGGGTACGTGCATACTGAGCACGGTTATGTAGATACACTGCAGAAAATAAAAACGTTGCCATGGTCATCTGGTATTGCTTCTTATATCTAACTATAAAAGTGGTCATTTATTAAACTGTGTACTGGGTGAAGTAATTCTGGGAGGCAGAGGCTGTATTTGTTATTAACACTGCTGATGCTCATATTCTCTGAATAAAACTACCTGAACGGATTATGCAAACACATTTCACCCCAGATTTCTTAAGAACCTGTGACATTAGCAGATACATAAAAGGATAAATATCAAAATGGAAAAAAAAATAATAAGAGGTCTTGACTAGATACATTTAATCAAGTTGAACTATACAGCTTCAGACTTACTCACTTTAATCGAGGGGAGAAGGTAAAAGCACAACCTTAGCAGTGTAGTTACAGTCAACAACTTACACCAAATAAAAGAAGTTAAACTTGACAATTAGCTGTAACTATGCATGGAAGAGTAGCCTCTAAACCATAGGTATGCATAAAGTCTTTTGAGGAAAGGCAAACTGGGTTGAATTCAGTGGAAATCTTCCAAAAGAAAAGCCTACGTTGTTTAGCACAAACAAATACAAAAGCAGGGACACTGCAAGAAGCCCAACGAGCAATGTATCCATTCTTCAACTGCTTCCTCCACTCAACTGAATGGTTGAACGCTCTGCCCCAAGATGCTGCCTGCCCACAAGCAGAGCCAAGTCCTTCATGATGGATAAAATCTGCCAGAACACACAGCAGTCACTGGAGGACTCAACATTTCATGGGTAGTTATTCCTCAGAACACCATACTGCAATTCTAGGTTACAGATTCCAAACATATTTTAATTAACTGATTTAAGTTACACAAGTGCAAATATTGCACGTGTAGAATCACAGTATGGCTTGGGGGTTGGGAGAGACCTCAGATACCATTTAATTGCAACCTCTCTGCCACGGTCAGGGTAGACACAAAGCAGCAACATGTCATCCCAGTGTAAAGTGCCAGCTCTCTTCCCCTTCCCTAATTGAAACTATACTCAAAGAAGCTACTTTTAAACTAAAATGTACACACATTTACATCCAACTGCATTAATTTCTTTCAGCCCACAGGCCAGCAACAAAGACAGCAAAGACAGCATTCATTAACTTCTGAATTTGGGTTAGATGTTTAATCAAGTTACTTTTTTTAAAAGCTTCACTTTAAAGACAAGCAACAATTATTCTGAGACCTGAGAAATGTGAGGCATGTCAGATGGTAAGAAGGAGCAGGAACACTACATTACTGTGAATCCTGCTGTCCAAGAAAAATAATCCTGAAACACATGCAAGACTAAAATCCATAATCTTTCCCTCAAAATATCTTATCACAATTAAAATAAATACCACATCTGGCCAAGTTCACAATTCACTTTATCTGATGCCACTGTAACAGACCACAGGAGGGTTGCTAAACATTCTCAGTCAAATTGATAGTTCAGTCAACACAATACAATATTAGCTGCGATTCTTGTCTTAGTGTGGTGTTACCATGGTTCCTACCAAGGAATCAGGAGTACAAAATGACTTCAACCTCTATTTTGAATTGTATTTGGGAGCAACTTCTCTATACGCATCTCCAAATACAAGATTTACCTAGCTAAAGTCTGGAACACTGTGTAAACACTGGGTCTTGCTATACGTATCACAAGAACACAGAGTCTACAGATGTCCAAGCATCTGCCAGTCACTGTGAATCAAGACAAAGTCCTTACAATGTTTTCTCCACAACAGAAACCACCACCACTACATACAGAAGGAAACCTCCACTCCATCCTTTGCTTTATCATCTTTCTCAGGGAATTTTACATTATCGAAACTGTCACAACCTGGCTATACCCCTTCTTCTTTATGACTTCTTTATTTTTTGTTTTGCTTTGGCTTTGGGTTGTTTGCTCATATTTTTGAGCTGTCGGTTCACTCAAACCACATACTCAGCTCCTTTCACTGATCTTTGTTAGAACTTCTCTAGGGTCTCCCCTCACCGACCTTCTCTTCCTACTGCAAACCGTACTTTGGTAACCTCAGCCTTGGATGACTTCACCTCTGCTCTCCTCCTTTAGCATTAATCACTTCTGAAGCATCCCTTGCTAACTTCAGCCTTATGCTCCAACATAACACGTTACTTTACATACCAAGCAGGCAGAACCAGCTAACGAGTTACAGGATGTGCTTGAGCCTTGGGACTGAAGAAATGCCAAGTGTATCAAATAGATCTTGAGAGAAAAAAGAAAGGAAGAATTCAATCTGATAAGGGAGCTGACCCCACATCTACCCAGCCCTTCGACCTGCATATCATGAGAGAAAGCACTTAGAGGAAATACCCCAGAAATGTGGGCTTATGAAAATAATTTATACACAGTATTCAGCCAGTGGGTCAGGAGGGGAGCAGCCTATTGAAAGCGTTTTTTCTCCTTGTACTGAAGCTAGTAAGTTTTATCTAAAAGTGGTATTGCCTGAGATTACTTGGCATTCTGTGTCCACAAGTTTGCTCTCTGGGCTGAAAAAGACACAAAATCTTTATAAAGATGGGTGAAATCCTTATGTGTTGACATTAATCCTTTACTGCCTTTTAAATTTTATTCTAAAATATTACTCACACCAATGCACTACCTGGAACAGAAGAATAGCTTACCAAAGTTTGGTTTGTGTTGTTTTTTTGTTTGTTGATTAAAAAAATAATTGTGCATTCTTTTATCTTCTGTTCACCTTGGCCACTATATTAGGAGATGCAGTTTAATGACACATTTATATGAAGACAATAATAGCTTTATGGCTTACTATGTTACATGGCTGGGATGTACTTCTTAAATCATCAACAAAATTACGCTCAGCAGCTATATATTTAGTAAACCTACCAACAACTGGGAAAACTGAACTAATCAATTTATCCATAGCCTATATATATATATATATATATATTTAATAGATCGTTAACATTAGAATCCTAGGCCCATATTTAAACATAAAAAAAATACTCTGGAATAAAAACAATGAGCACTGGAGATAGGAGCATTATTCAAGACCTAAGAAGCCGGTTCGGAAGTCAATTTCCTGTCAGTTATTAAACCTCATTGAAGAAAGGCAAGTCAGCAGCACCATGCCTTTCTGAGAAAACATCACACCAGGAATATCACCTGTTTTTTCTTCTTCCAACCGCTCACGCTGTAGCCCAAGTCTCCAAAGTCTACCAAATGTTCTGCCTACAAATAGGCTGTTACATTAGCACTACTCGAAATTTACCCTATAAATCCACATGGCTCTCCAGTTGCAGCTGTGTCAGCTAAGAGATTATTAGTATTATCCCAAGCCCTCCCTTAGCCCTTTGCTCTCCATCTGAAAATTACTGTTTATGCTGTTCTTGTGATGCTGACCTCAATCAAAATGAGCTGGGTTTATTAGCACATTTTAAATATTATGTATTCGGTAGTCCAGCTCATCAGCAAACTACCAAAATATTTTTCTGTTGGAAGTCCTCTCCCTGAGACTAATGATAAGTTCTTGACAAGCCACCATCCAACATGAGTCAAATCCTAGCCTTTCTGCTAACAGAGCATAGCTGCTTTGTTTCCTGAAATGACATTACCTCATCAAAAGTTTGTAGCTGAATGGGCTCTGTGCCTCTGCAAAGGTTTGCTATTAATAGGATAAAATAAACTGTATGAATACAACAAGCAGGTTAAAAATTCCATACGTGGCCTGAAGGTGATGGAAAATGAGACCAAGCAGTCACTATTTAAGTACTCTATTACCTGCAAATATAGCAGCTTTCAAGAAACTATACATGCTTTTACAATAGAAAGATGCATCTGAAGCGTAGAATGAATGGAAGAAAAGGAACACTGTTTCTATTAGTTAATATTTCCAGAACATTCACGTATCATAGATTCATAGAATGTACGAAACAATGCTAAACATACACGTTTCTACATGCTGCCATTTTAAGGATAAAGCTCAAAACAGGTCAGCTGTAGGCAAAAAATAAATACAGAAAATGTCATACACAGATCATAAGCATGTAATTATAAAACCATTTCAACTACATTTTGTTTGTTTGAAAGTCAAAGATCTAAGTATGTAACTGTATAGGCTCAATAGGTAAGACAAGCACGCGAGTGTGCACATGTACACACAAAAAGAGATGTGCTGGTAGCACATGGACAACTAGTTAACCCACATCTCCTGCTTTCCAGTTTAAGGCTGACTGCAGAAAGACCACAAGAGTTCACTGCAACTCCTGATGACAACAAGCAAACAAGATGTTTGGAACACAACCTGTTTTCCTTACCCTAGGACACATCTAACCACAGCTCAGCTTGTCTCAGGCTAGATGAAGCATGAAGCCCAGGAGACACAGCTACAAGGGGCTGCTCACTCTGTCGGGCAGCCTCCTGCACTCAGCATCACTCACCTGGGAGAAAACCTGGGAGAAATCCTCACAACAGCTTCCAGCTGCTGTTGACTCCCGCATTAAACACGGAAAAGCACACATTGGGCTGTCCTGCTGGGTAAACGTATTCACCTGTTTCTCCAGGCTTCTTTGTAAAATGCCACTGATCTGCAGGGTCGAAGCTGCAGATTGTGACTTTTGAAGACATTTGAAGATTCAGAGAGAAAAGAACAGACATTTTGTTACTAACTAAAAAGTTTGAGTAAATAAAGGTAACGCTTGCTTTTATTATTTGCCAAGATTTTTCCTTGAATATTCTGATCTAGAAGCACTGAAAACCTGTATTTTTCAAGACCCTGTGAAACTGCTGAGTATAGTGATGTATTTAAATTTCTGACTAGTTTTCTTACAACCACAGGAGATTTTCAGAGCCACTAAGAATCTACCATCCAAAAAAGGCCAAATGTTAAATATAAGCTCCTAAGATTAACAACAACAAAAAAAAGCCAAACAGGATCACTTCACTGACATACACTAAGTTACAATTGTGTACATGGGTTAAAGTTGTGTCCTCATATTAAGCCCAGAAAGTTACAGCACCACACAAGGGTAAAGTTTAAATTAAGAAAACCTTTCTATCTACTGTTTTTGTATCTGACTATTCCACAACATGTCAAAAACACTCATGTTACAAAATCCTATCAAACGTCCGCATTTATGGAAAGCATTATTTGCAGTATGTTTCAATGATCTTCTAATGGTGAAAACAAGTGGACTTCTCTCTTGCACTTCTCTATGAAGTGCTATGAAGTTCAGAGACCTGCTTCCATCAGCAGTACACAGACCCTTCTTGTACAAAATTGTTTCCAGCAACTCAACCAGTATTTTCCCCGCTCTCCAAAAACTCTTGGACCAATGACGTATAAAATCTTTTTTTTATACAAGACCTCTCAGAAGATTGCTACATAAGTTTTTATACATCTTCTCTTCATAGTTGACAACATAGAAATGATGAACCTGAAATCACTTACATAAAAAGCTTTAAAAAATCTGAAACAGACTGCTAGATGAACATAATCTGATTATCCATCTCCAAGAAAGCACTCCCAATTATTATAGCATGGATTATCAAATAATTCCTGCTAAGCATAGCATTAGAAACATTATTAAATTAATGGTTGCAGTTTTCAGATGATGAATGCATAATAGAAGTGACATCATGCAAATGATCATAAGGAAGCAATATGCAATTAGGTATTTTTGAGAGCAGGAGGCTGTCAACAACATAGGCACATGCAGAAAGAAGTGACAACTGAAAAATGCAGTGTTTTGGTTCCCTTCTTGACTGTGTCAAACAGACATGCTATTATCCTTGCAACATCCAGAGTACGTTCTGCACATCTACAAAAAAAGGTCCATTCAGTGCTTCAAACATAAGAAACACAGCTTGAATTCCCACAGAAAGAGCTACCACAACAAATATGACATTTTGGGCCATACAAATGCATTTCACATTTATCTCAAACCACAGCTCCTGGAATACTCCGATAACATCAGATTTTCAGCTTTTATTACAGAATATTTTAACTTGTAGTATTATGGAGGAGAGCATAGCAGATTGGCTCAAACACATTCAGCAGACAGGTAAAAAATTAAGAAATCATTCCCATTTTAATATAACTACATATATTGCTTAAGTAATTGACAATAGATTGAAGATGAATCATTTTGTCATGTGGTGGTGTCGGCAAGTTTGCTTTATGAGATATGAAATAAAAAATAGTCACATAGAAAGTCAGCGGTCTCAGAGCTTCATAGCACTTCTCTGACATGACTCCCAGCAAGCTGCAGTGGCATGACCCAGCCTTTTCAGCACTGTGAATAAAGGGTAGGGTTGAGGCCACCACTGCAAGGCCTAGGCTGAAATGTGATTCCCTGCCAGCCAGTTACGCTACCCTTGGGTTACATAATCATAGAATCATAACGTTTGAAAAAGACCTCTGAGATCATCGAGTCCAACCACCAACCCATCCCCACCACGTCTTTCCCTTTCTTGCAGGATTGTAGCAGCAGCAGCTTGGAGGCTCCAGTGAGCACAGGTGCACAAGACGATGTTCAATGCATTCTGGCTTTTGGACACAGTCGACAGCCACGCTTCTCTAGACCAAACATGAGATTACAATTAAAAGAAATCAAAGCAGCACAGGGAACAGAAAGACCCTAAACCACAGGATCTATGCTTCTGTACAGAGATGGAGAAAACCAAAGGGATCCAGAATATTGTGAAGATTGAGCCAAGAACTACTTTGATTTAAACTGATGAGAGGAAAAGGACACAGCCAGATAGGTTTAAGCCCTACTTGCTGGCTGTAATAGAAAGAAAACTATTCTAAGCAATGAGAAGCCTATTCTGGAAAAACCTCAGGCTAACAATTTAATTTCTGACTGTGGAGATATTACCTTTTTAAATCAACAGTCAGTGAAAGGCTTTTACTTCTTCCTGTAAGTGCATTACCAACCCTTTCCTTTTCCACTGTAATCCTGCCACCAGATGGAGTTCGCATCTTGCAATGCTCACAGGAGAAAGAACAAGGAAAACCACAAAACCATTTATGGATTTCAACACATTCCAAACAAACACAGCTTAAAGTTACTGTCTGCACTTAAACTGAAGGACGTATTTGGCAAACCAGCAAAAACAAAGAGTGAGCAATACTCAGGAAACAGTGTTACTGCTGAGAAAGACAGAGTTTTAAGAAGAATAAAGTCATTCATTTGAAATTGTGCTGACAATGTAATGGCAAATTCTATGGTTACCAGATATGCTCTTCAGATTATAAAACATCAGCTGATGCAAACTTTATTCCTTTAGAAATAATTTTCTTCTTGACACAGAGGGAAAGGATAACCCAAGAAGTGAAGCATCATAAATGTGTTACTGTCATAAAGAAAACCATTTGCTAGTGAGACATTGCAAATTTAAGGTGCAGACCAGCAATTCTGATTGAAGCAGAAATCACAGCAACTTCAGCAGGAACTCCAAAAATCAGCAGAATAGGAGAGAGAAACTATCCAGTCCACACTCACCCAGCCCTGCAGCACTGGAAACAGATGTTTTATCTCTTGCTACTTCTGACAGATTAAGTAATTCCAGAGTTGTCCATAATTAACTTTGGCATGAAGGTAACTACCCTTATACAATCAGGAAGACAAATGAAATGTTAGAGAGAGGTACTCTGAAGTAATTTGTTTCTTGCCTTATCTATAAGGAACAGGTGTTATTTTTTAAGAAGTGTGACATGACAGCACAAGACAGTGTCTCACCGCTAGTCACTTAATAAATGTAAATATCATAGAAATACTTCAAATACCAAGTAAAGAATAAGGAGTAAAACAGAAATTGGTTAGTAAAACAAGACAACGCTCCCTCTGCACTCCCAAACACCTCCCTTCAGGAGGCTCAGGGTCTGCAAGGAAGCTTCTGGTACTGAACAGAAGATGGAGAACCACTTGGGTTCTGCAAAGGTTTCATCATCTGCACCATCAATTCAAAAAGATACCTGGAACTCAGGTGTCACTTGTCTCACTGTCCCATATATCCTTGCCTCAGATTGTAAACTCTGAAATTACCTCCAGGGCTGATGTTACTATTTGCAGCAGGTAAGAATCAAATGAGCACGGCCTGCCAGTGATGATTCTGTTCTTAATCACCATGATGTGCCAGCACCTGCTAACCACGACCAGCAGCTTCACGTAGACAACTCCTGTCTGTCACCTTTGGAAAGGCAACAGAGCCTCAGCAGAGGTGCTGTACCTCCAGTAAAGCAGCGGAGATCTTCAGTACAGGCAGTGTGATGCTCAGTACAGGCAGTGTGATGCACAATGGGGAAAAAAATGTGCAAACTCTGAAGGAAAAAAAGCAACACACCATGGATGCACCTCCCACGGAACGGAGACAGAAGGACAACAAAAGCTATCAACAAGGAGAAAGGTATTCAGACTTAGGCTGGGTTCTCAGGATGTCATTACAGGATTACCAGATATATACTTTGCCATGTTATGAGGGATGTTATTTAGTAACACTGTAAGTACAAATCTGTCGTCCCTGAGCCTTTCTTGTTTACCTCACCTCGCCCCTATCATCTTAAATCCTACTATTCTGTCTTTTCTCAACTCAAGATTACTTTTGGCTGTCTTATCAGTCTCCTCCAGACTGATAGTTTCAAAAACAGATATATTCTTGATGCAGGTGTCTGACAGGTTCTGCCTCACTTTCTATGACATCTGTGCCAAAAAGCACACCTTTTTGTGCTAAGGATATGTGCAACTGCATCTGAATGCTCCTAAGTACCCTAACTAGAAAAAGTTTTCTTACTTTATACAAAGATTTCCACAGTGACCTTCCCTAACAATGTCACTGGACATCAGCTATCAATGTAGTGTATCTTACACAGACAGAAAGTGTTAGCAATTCAGGCTGTGCAGATCCAAGAAGCAGGTAAAATTCTTTAGTCAATAACTGAACTAGAAATATCAACTGACAATTACTGCTAGGAAAATACATTGCCCTTTTTTCATCATATATTTTGAAAATATCCATCAGCTCTTCTCTGTAGGCAGAAAAATACAGGAGCAGTCTTCCCAGAAAACGATTGTTTGTTCCCCCCCAAAAATCAGGATGATATAAAAGCATTCACACATACTGACTCATACACTCATTTCTGACTCAGTGAAATCGGTGCCTTGGTAGCTGATGCCATGGCAAAATCTGGACTCTGCTTTCACAACCGAGACAGTCAAAGAGGATTTGAACATTAAGTATCTGTCCTGATTTTTAAATGCTGTGAACTCTAGCACTCCTCCATCCAAATTCCATCCCTACTTCAAATAAAACAAGCAGTTATTTAGTATTACCTGAATAGAAACTGTCTTAGGAAAAAAAAAAAAAAAATCATAAAATTCTTATCTACTAAAAAAGTTAATCATTATGCCAGAGTAACCTAACAGCAATCTCAGCATTTAATATGTCACCAAGAAATCATAAAAGGACTGTCAAATAGCACAGAATGGCTTTCATCCCCACGAAGTTTATAAGACCATCAAACAAACAGAAGTCAATCAAGAAGCAGCGAAAAAAAGAAATCTACCCAAACTCTTCTTGAGCCAACTAGTGAAAAGTATTTCCTTCCAAGAGGAGCAAAACACATGAAGTGAAGCCACCAATTTCAGACAACTACAGCAGAGGACACCATTTTCTAGTGCTGTCAAGTCAGACATATTCAGTAACACTGATTAAACATTGAAAAACAAAATGAAAATTAAGCTTCAAATTAATAAACTATATATTAAAAAGACATATTGTGTACATACACAAAAAGGTTCTGATTAAAATTGAAAGAGTGAATGCATCATTCAACCCAGGTTTTATCAATACCATATATGCTTCGCATTTCCATTCTGCAATGACATCACATCATTTGACTGCTGGATGTGAAACTTTGTTGAAAAACTTCCCTAAGACCAGCTGATTTCTTAACTCTTTGTATTGCTAACATTACCGAAGGCAGAATAAGGAGAGAAAAGATTTCTGCTTTCAGATTGTGGATCACTAAAGGCAGTTCAGCAATTACATTATGAGCTATAAGATAAAATAAAATCCCTCTGAAATCCATAAGAATCTAATGCATATTGCTAAAAGTAAATACGCTTAAGTAAATTAAATGAGAATTTCAAAATAATACATAAATTTTATATCAAAACAAGCAGCTTCTTGGACTTAACATGTACAAGCAACTAACTCAGAAATCACTGTTGTCCTAAATGCAGATGCAACAGAACAGCCCCTGTTCTGTTTACCAATAAAAAGCTTCTTGCCTTTATGCACCACATGCCAGCACACACATTTTGACAACGCAATTCATTTTTGGGCAGAAGGAATTGGACTTCTACTGTTTATTTCCTCTGCAAACACTAACTCAGAAGTAGGCAACACTCCTGCATGCTGTACTGCATGTGCAGGATATTCAGGAATAGCCTCTCATTTACTATTTAAATAATCCACTTGAATTTAAGCTGTAGCCACATCTAAAAAGATAAGACGTTAGTCTTCTTTTAAAATCAGCAATAATAAACAATAACCACTGTCAGTTTAGAAGGCATCAGCTTCATCTTAAAGGAAAAGCAAGGTCAGTGATAAAAAAAAGTTCATTTCATTTAATAACATTCTTTATTAAATTACTGTTCACCACAATCTGCAATTCCAACTTCATCTGCAAAAGCAGAGGGAAATGGCTAAACTGGCATCATTAATAAAGCCTGAAATAGCAAAGCTCTGCGAAGAAATACTTGGGAGGTGTCTTTAAAGAACTCTATCAGTGGCATTACAATACACCTGGAGGAGCTCATTTCTTCACCTGCTGGATCTGCTGCAGGCAGGAGGCCCTGGAGGAACCAACCATGGGTGGCCCTGTGCAGCCACTGCAACAGCTTGTGTTCATGAGTTTTCTTCTGAGCACCCAACCTTCTTATCACTGGCTACCACTGGTATCTCATCTTCTTCCCAGGTTTTCTGAGCAAATGTGTTGATTTCAGGGTGACACTAAAATAATTTCTCATTGTCTCTGCAGACACAGCTCACATCTCCTTGCTTCCCAGAAAACCCAGGCCATGTGTCAGTGTGAAAATAGAAACCAGTCCCCAGTGAAAGTTAGGCTCAGTCTTTGACAGATTCTACCAAACATAAAACAAAACAAAAAAGACTTAGGTAATAAAGAAATCTAAGAGAAAGTGGCAATATTCCTTCTAAAGAAATTCCAAAGCTTTCCTTGTGCTACATGCTACCCCGAGATGGTACGTGGCCCACTTCAAGGTGCTGCTGCCACTGTACACAGCTGCAGGCTCTTACTTCTCTCCACCCAACTTCTCTTTTATACAGAAAGGTGACATGTGGAAGCCTACATACATACATTAATATAGAACAGTGGCATTCAGAAGACCTCTCCTTCATGAGATAAAATTGCCAAGAGCAGCTAGGCAATATCTAGGAAGGAAAGTGTTTGGATGGTTAGTGAAAGCATGTTTGTGCCTCACAGAAAATAAAAATTTCTGCAGGAGTCAGGAACACTTCACCTCAAGGCATAATACAACCATTAACTGTGCAGTAATTATTGACTGTGAATTCTAACAGTATGCTCTGATGCATTTGGCACTGGCACGGAACAGGAGGCAGTAAACTAATTCAATTACATGCCTGATCTGTGAAGTTTATTGATCTTCAGAACCGGGGCTAACTTAGAGAGCCTTAACTGGGAAAGCTAAGAAGGTGCTGAAATAGTCTAATATATGTCTTCTTTCTTTGCTGCTGATGTTAATTAGGTTATTATGGAACTGGAGTCACCATTACCTTGTATTCCTAGAATTGTATCATGGAATGTGTCTCAAATTTTATTTCTCTCCCCCCCCCCCCCCCTTTTTTTTTTTTTTTAAATTTCCTTCATTTCTTATTTATATTAAAATATAAATAAATAAAAAATGAATATAAAAACACAAACATTTGAAATTGACATACATTTATACTGCAGTATATTCTAAGTGTTTAGATCATCCTCCTATCTCTGTCACAACTGTGATAGCAATTACACCTGTAACAATGTAGACCTCCTATGTTTCTCTCACACAGTATCAAGATTAGCACTCTTTGGGCAGAATGTAGTATAAATTACTGGACTCACTGAGGCTATCGAATACAAGCTCATATTGTCTGAGCTGGAATATCTGGTATCACCAACATGACAGAAGTGTCAAATATTAAGCAATACGAATATATAAGTAGCAAAAGCATGCTTAGCATTTGGAAAATGTTTTCCTTCACTAGGCCTCATTTTCTTATAGAAGACCATTGCAATCACATCTGCTGTGATGTGTTATATCCACCATGCCTTAGTGCTGACTACAACTTTTTCCTATCTCAAGTAGCACTACTACAGCCCATTTTCATAGGTTTTAGGAGGATGTTGATTCCTACGTAACGAGCATCAGAAATCATCTGGCAATTACACCCCAGAGAGAGGCTAACTGATAAATTAGCAGACTTCCACTGCAGCAGGAAGGCTGGCAAAATGTTTAAAAACAGTCCTCAGATAATCTCTGGTATATATGGAAAAGTTTATAAAGAAGCAACACCTACCGTATTTTGAAAAAAAAAAAAAATGTTACTGAGATGGTAAGTGACATCCCAGAGCAACAGCCTGCCCAGTTCTGGCTCTGTTTAATCCCATTTTCCAGGTTGCACAGCTCCTAATTTGAGTATGCAGCTTTGCAGAGGTAAAGTCAGGACCACATGTGATAAAATGGGTTCACATCAAGCCTCAAGTTCATGAAGTGTTTCTGATAACATTCCAAGGTTTGAATCCGCTGGCTACAGTGAAAAAGCAAAGATCAAAATAATCCAATAAGCAAACTAACAAATGGCCTCACAAACCAACTGCTTCTCATCCAAGTACCAGGTGGTCTGTCTGGAGCAATGCAAACTACAGCACTGCCTCCAGCTAACAGAGCAGCTCAACACAGGGAGTCTGAGCAGCTCACTGAAGAGCTCACTGCTGTGCTGCTCTGCCTCTGCAATTCTCATTGCAGAGAGAACTTCTCAAACAGTGAGTCAGAAATAAAGACCAAGCCAAGAAGAAAGAAAAAAAGAAACAAGAAAATATGCAACTGAAATGTGCTGTCACAAGCAAGTTTTGTGTCAAACAGACCTGCAATTCACCGGAACTCATTACGAACAGTGTTTTGAGATCAACCATTTTTAAAGAATAATTTACCTGCAGTTATTAAAATATGAATGTGTAATATATATAAGCATTTCAAGTATTTCTGAAATAGCACAATGTCTTCAAATAATATAGAACAGGGATTATCTGCAGCATATTAAAATAGAAGCTCAGCAAATGTTGAATTTATTGTGGCATTCGGTAAGCAATGGCCACTGCATTTTCCAGGGAATTGGGTGGGATTTCACCTGGTTGCACAGAGTAATGCAGTTGAGACAAAAAGGTTCCATGAAAGAAGCAGAAATGACTGTCTTTTTTTTTTTTTTCCTGTGTTAACAGATATGTTTGTATCAGGGTTACTGAAAAGCAGGTGAAAGTCGACCCAGACGCACTGCTTAAGTGCAATTCAAAGACAAAGTGCTCAACAAAAAGAAACTGAATAAACCTTTCTGTTCAGAGGCAGTAAAACTAGAGGGCAGAAAATGACATTCAATTGTATAAACTTGTTGCATCAACAAAGCACAGTAGTAAGTTACAAAATGTGTGTCTCGTGGTAACCATTCCTATGCTACATATAAGCAAAACAATAAAACAGTTGCATCATAGCCAAGCTGAACCTACACAATGACTCACCCTGGGAAACCTAGGCACTGGCAGTGGGAGAAGGTGGAAATGAGCATGTGAGGAACACAACCCACCAGAAAGCGAAGCAACGCACAAGCACCACAGTGGAAAAGCGAAGAACAAGTTGAGTCAATAGAGCAGGTGACAATCCATCTAAGCTAACTAAAAGATGAAGGGCATTCTGCTATTTCAGTTTCAAGCATAGTTTGCAGCTGTGCTCATCAGACAGTAAGTGCAGCTTAAAGTATACGTTTAAAGTAAGGACAAAAGTCAGTCGGAATTGTGGGGAAGGTCTGGACAGCACTTATCTGTAAGCAGCAGCAGCCAACTCCTCAAGTCACAGAAGATACAAAGAACTTCAGGAACTCTTCACTCATGCAGAGGCAACATCCTTTCCCATAGCAGCAGGGCAAGTAAGGGCAGGCACAGGATAGGAGTGGTTGGTGTGGGCCATACAGTTCCACTGGTTAGCAGAAATGCTTACCCACCTGTTTCCCCAAAAGCGAAAGCACAGAGCAGTGACAGAGCAGTGAAGTTCCCCCTCAACTGACTGATCACCACCAGACCTCAAGAACACGCACAGTTCGATTCCTGGAATTTCTCAGTACGACTCCAACTACAACACCATCCTTCTTTTTTTGCCTATATTCACTCTTGGGATGCATTAAACACCATAAAACGCATCCATGACAAAGACCTAATTTATATGATTCAAAGACCAAGTCCCACGACACCACAGATTACTTAATCGTATATCTGATTCTGTCCGTGGATTACACATATAATGCAATAACTCGAAGCTTCTTCACTTGCTTTCATCTGCAATAATATCCTCTTATGGAATTTTCCTTAAGGAAAAAAGCTGCCTTTCCTAACCCATGAAAAAGCAGTCACTGAACTGTGCTCCTGAACAAAGCAGAAAAACCTGAGCCGTCATTGTAAATCACAGCAAACTGCACACAGGCTATTCACATGTACATCACTTTATGAGGAAGATATACAGCTGCCTTCAACTCTGCACTTACGTTAGTGAATGGGCACACTGCTTTCTTCTTTATCATCTTCTTCAGGGAAATCGTGCTATGCTGGTAAGGAATCAGAGTCACACCAACTAAGTAAGGTCACACACCATTTTGGTTGGTGTTCTGCATGCTAAATAGGCACACTTCACATTTTCCAACTGAAATAGTTGGAAATGCATATTCAGAATTCACTAAACCCCAATTCTCTGATTTGCAAGGAGCAGACTCAACTTATCCACTCAAGGATAGCAACCTAAAAGATGTAGCTGTACAAAAATGCCCCCAAATATAAATACAACTTTGGAGAAGCTTTTTTTCTTTGAAGTTATTTGGGCTACAATTATACATAGCTCAAAAATAAACAATATTTCTGGCAGAAATTAGATGCCAAAGGAATAAGGCTATAATAAAGTCTTTCCAATGAGACATCAGCATACCTCCCAAGTGACTCCAGAAGAAATGCTCCAGATAAACATTAGGTTAATGAAAACACACTTTCAGGTCACCAGGCAATGTTCATTAAATGCAAAGAAAATAGAAAAAAAACACTATTTTAAATTATTAATATTTTAAGATAGCAGATGAATTAAACATCTGAACAGAAATAATCACACTACCAGAGATTTAATTGACACAATCTGAAGAGAAAAACATCCAAAATGATTAACATTTTTATTACTTGATAAATTGTCCGCTTCCACTTGACATGCACTTCCTGCTTCTTTCTGTCTTTAGGCAGCATTTAGGCAGATGTACATCACAGACAGCACTGTGCCTCTTCATTCTTACGGTAAGCAATGTGTATTTATGGTCTTATGCCCAATCTTACCAGAAAAGCAGTGTGAAAGCTACATCCACTGGGGCATCCTGACTTTCACAAAGAACCCAAGCAGCTGTGGAGCTAGACAGAAAGGAAAGCTAATGAGTTTGAAAAATACCATTCCTTTAAGTAACTTTAGCCAAAAGATAATTTTTCAGCAGATCAGCTCCTTCAGCCATTTGGCCAAACTGCCCTACAGGGTTAGTTGCAGCATAAAGGAGAAAAAGGCAGGACAACAGGGAGGCAAGTATGACAACACATCTCTGATCCCATCTGCAGCTGCAACCATTATCCAAATAGAAAGCTGCAAATGTTACATAGAGCAAAGCAGCAAGTCCTGCTTTTCCCAAGCTGGCAAGAGAACAGTGCACTCTGCAGTAATATTCTAAAACCAGACAAAACAAAGTCAGAAATGATATAGACATTCAAATCCATTTTCCTTAAGATATAACTCGAATTTTAAAGGAAACAAAGCATTTTGTGTTGAACGAATACAGGTTAATAAAGATTGCTCTCACTACTAATTTCAGATTGAAGCATGAGAAAACGACACTAGGATGACTTTATGTACTTATAATCTTAATCCTGGGACTCCTACATCCAATCAGGTCTACTTTCTCAATTTTTCATAGTATCCTTGCAACTGTAAGGCAAATTGCATTTGCCCTTGATATTGCAGAGACTTTTATGTACATTTGATTGGGTTCCTAGAGAGGAGAGAGATTTGGCTTGTGCCTGCATTTTGTTCCTAGCCACATTACAAACTACTGTCGTCTGAGAGATTTCAAAATGTGATTACTGAAAACATAAGCCATGAAAAATGGTAAAACACTACTGTGCATCAGAGCAGACTTGAGAAATCTCACAAGATGCTCATTTCTGCTCATGCAGATGTCCAAAAACATAGCTTTAAGAAGAAAATATGGTATTTACTATAAACAAATCTAAAAGTAACAAATGTCATTTTTTCTCTGTTTTAAATGAAAAAAAAATCTCTTGTACAACAGGATGGAAATTCCCAACATCAAACTGGGCAACTGAATTAAAGTTCCGCAATTATTCTACTAGTAGAGTTTCAACCTCTCTCTCGGTAGACACAAATATTTATTACAATACCTCTGTATATACCTAAGTTCCTTACATTCCAGCTGTCATGCTCCTTCCCATCATGCTGTGCCTGGAAATGATGCACGAAGTTAAAACAAAACAAAAAATTGACACCTGAGACAAACAGAGCTAAGGCACCTTCCTTTACTAGCACAAAATCCAACAGTATTATTCATGAGGGGCATAAATAGGGGGACACAGTCTGACATGTTTTGTCAGCAATCACAATTGTGGTGGAACTGGTATCTGAAGAAAAGCAGCATTTTACAGTTACATTGTTTTTGCTCCTCTTTAACCTTCAAGCTGCTTAAAAACAAGATAATTTTTAATCTGCATATTGCATGGCATCAAAATAGCACTTCTGCAAAGCTGAGAAAACATATGCTGTCAGCAAAGAACAAAATGATCTCTTTGATTCTAATACCTGTGATAGTAGCATGATAATAACTACGTGTGACAACTTCTCCCTACTCTCAAAATAATTATGGCTCTCTAGAATTCAGCATCTGCATTACCAGATGTTACTGTCAAACACGTAAGCAAAAGCACTGCAGAAACCTGGCCAGCCTCCAGAGTTTTTGTCTCAGTACCTCAGCAGATGCAGGTGGTTTTCAGTGGCCCAATATTTGGAGCACCAACCCATGCAAATCCACTTATGTAAACAAGAAAATGACAGTAGCATATAATGCATCATACCCAAACAGCTTCAGCAGGATCACTCCAGTCTGACTGGGAATGACATTTCTGCTAACCTACCAAGAACTCAGATCAGGTTTCAGCATTTGTCTGACATAAAAACAAAAAATATTAATGTCACTACCTATTTCTGAAAGCCCTTCTCTCCACATCTCGCATTAGGATACGATTACTTGCTTTAACTTCAACATTCTTACATACACATAGTATTTGCCTGAAAGATGACACACAAGTTATTAAAAAACAGACAGGTACAGCAAAATTTTTAAATCTTATATTGAATCCATAAATCATTCACTCTTAACATGTAGCTTGTAGCTTAGCACCAAACTCTTTGCCTGAGTACGCTGATTTACATACAGCACGGTGTTATGGAAGAATTTTTCCTCCATCTAGGTACCTCCAAACTGCTGCAATCTGAAATCAAATTATCTTCAGTAGGGAAGCAATGCAAACTCTAGCTGAACTTCTGGAGTAAAAATAAACATATTTAAAATGAAATTAGCCGTAGCCAGAGGGTAACAATCTTTCAAAAATGTGCTCAAAGCACTACTGACGCAGAAACTTTTTGATGTCACACACCTTAGCTACGAAATCGAGAGGTTTAATTTAAAAAGAACAGGCCTCTTTCTACAGATGACTCATGCACCCTTTCTTTCTCACAACCAGCCACAGATCAGCTTTCTTTCTGCCATCTGGCTGCACTTCCCTACACTCTCTCTTCTCAGTACCTAAATAACACGCCAACCAGCACGCAGCAGGATAGTTACATTTGGAGGGCTTTCTCCTAACAGTTGCCCCAAAGCATTCTGCAAAATCAGCAAGTGAGGTACAGTGTGCTGCTGGTACTTGAATTAAGGAGGTGAGCACGCGTGGGGTGAACTGCTTAACTTAGATGTGAAATACGAACAATATGAGAATCCATCTGGCAGATCCCAGCAGAGCTGTGCAGCTGGAGAGGTAAAGCAAAGCCAGTCTTGCAGCCAAAAAACTCATCCAGTATTTAGTATTTCGACATGAATCTCGAAAGATGCTGGATATGTATCAACCATAGTGTGCAGTACAGGACTCAGGCAGGAATCATTAGGGCCTTTATAACAGCAGGAGTCTAGCACTACAGTAATAAAGTCAAGGTTTCAACTATAAAACTTTTTCATGTCTGTATAACTTAGCTGTCAACAATTTCGTGGTTCAAATATTTCTTAAAAGTCCTTCGCCTCCATTGAAACTGAATTAAACTGAAGTCCTCAATCATTTTTAAATAGCATATGTAGTAAGTTTCAGGCTGTTTGCAATCTCTTATTCAATTCTCAGTATTCAACATTTAACCTGAAGTTCAACAATTAAGGCATTTGCAGCCAAATTCCACGATTCAGTTTCTTTATTCACAAAACACGTCTGCGCATGCTACGGCTATTTTGTTTTGGGCAACAACCAGTTCTTATAATACCATTTTGTTCGGTTGAAGTTTAACAGCTACAACTAGTTTCCATGTATTCAAAGCTGGTAAGATATAATTTTTGCCAGTAGGTCTGGAATTATTTAGGTAAACTGGTAAAAGCAATTCAAAGGCAATTTTTGTTACGTTTTGTTCAAGGTAAGATAAGGGCATCTCTACCCTGCTTTCCTCTAGTACATAAAATCAAAACCATATAATTAGCTGTAAACAAATATTCACTTTAATTTTGCGTATCTTGTAGAATATGGTCTCTTTCTGAGTTAGTGCTAGCTTTATGGGCTCAAATAATACTGTAAGTAAAAATCATTTCATTTTACCACATCTTTATGAATATTCCCAAGGCAGTTTAAATATTGTCTGAAACATATGCTAAGAAGTATGGGTTATTTCTCTTTCAGCTATAACAACAACAGAAAGAAACTTGAATAAATTTAAGATATTACCACAATTTGAAACATAGGGCAGGGGAAGAGAGGAAAGACCGAAGCCAAAATAGCTTTTCTGGCAATCTTTAACAGCATTCTTAATTGAAAGTGAAGCTACAACACTTATTTGCAATGCAGAAAGTACAAAGATGTACCTTGTAGCTGGATAGCAATCTAGAAAAGAACACTAATTTTCCATTACTGTGGTGTCATCTATTGAAAGCAATATATAGTCAGTATTATGATATCCCTTTTGTCGATTCAGTAAAAACAGCCCTGTCATTTTCTAAGGTCACATTTCTTCTCTGAGGTATCTTTTTATGATTTCAACTTATGTGCTGTATAGTAGTCTACCATGAAACCAAGAAGCGCTTTGTGTACAAACTACAGTAAGATGACAATTATTACAAACCTTCCTGTGTAAAACCACTTTCATTCTAGAAAAAGTAACAACTTCTTCTCTGGTATAATAGGTATTGATTTATGGATGCAATATTACCACCCTCATCTCAGTCAAAGTCATTACTCAGAACACTAATGAATAGCACAATGATACAGAACAAATAGTTACTCATCTTCAGATAAATCTGATTTGCATCTCTGCTGAACCTGGAGTCACATGGTATATAACAGCCTGCAATCAGTCTTCACCATGCAACAAATGAAAGGACTTAAAGGGTCTGTATGCACCAAGGATCTAGAGTACAACCCAATCTTAACATAAATTACTTTGGGGTAGACTGAAATACAGTTACTGAATCATCCTGAATTCTTTAGGAAGCACAGCCGTCTCTGGGTAAGTTTACAAAGAAATTTACCTTCCTATGCTGAAAGACACGGTGGAAATGTCAGCGGTTTTATCTGAGCAGAAGCAAATGGGACTCGATCTCAGGAGAGTCAGCCGTTGTGCAAAAGCAGCCTTCAGCAAGGCAGCTCAGCTGCAGCCTGTGAGGCCCAGGAGGGTGCGAGGCCCCGGGGGCGAGGTGCTGCGGCAGGATGCCTGCGAGGGCTCTGGGACTTCCCCGAGGCGGTTGTGAACAGGTAACTGAGGTAAGGCAGCCCATTGGCAAGAGACTGAAATATAGCTCAGGCAGTTCTGCATTCCTGCTAGAAAAAAATTTGACTAGACCAAAAAATCGATCTTAAAAAAAATCAGGAGCGTTCAGGACACCAACGATCAGCCTGCGCTGAGAGGAAGGAGATGGCCGCCAAAAATGGAGCTGAGTCAAAACAGCAGCAGGCCATAGAATCACAAGGTTGGAAACGACCTGCAATATCATCTAGGTCCCTACGAGCAGAGCCCAGTACACTCGCTAAACTCGCCAGGCACTTCTCTGTGCACCTCACGAGGCCAGCAGGACAGCTTTTGGCAAAGAGAAGCTCATCTTTCCACAAGAGGCGTTCCACCGGGCTGCACCTGGCTGCTGAGAGGAAACAAGATGGCGGCTCGGCTGGCTCCGCCCCCAAGGGGCACTGTGCGCCTCGGGCTGCAGCGCTCATCATGGCAGAGCTAGCACCGTGCGGCAACGTCCCTGCAGAGCCTCTCTCTTACCTGAGACCCTAATTTCATACACGATAATGTGATCTTTAATGTCGGTCTTAATTACATTAACAAAGGGGATGGGATCCAATCACAATTCCAAAATTTAATCCCGGGTATGATTTATCCTGATCCAATTAACTGTTTCCCAAATAGTGAGACCTGACGTATGATGAAAGAAGAAAGGAGAAAATGAGAAGCACATAAAAGAGACTGAAAATTCGGCCAGCCTTACTCTTCCTCAGGGCAGCGCTGATCACTGCTGCAGCCGCAGTCTGTACATGCTGCAATTTCTGCAGCGGCAGCGCTGGCAGAACTCTACAAAGAGAGCTACATTAATCCAGTCAGGATGTGACGAAAGCATGTAAAACCAATTTCCAAATCCGTAAGACTAAAGTAGGATTTAATTTATTTAGCTTTGTATTTCTGCAATAATTCCAAATGATTCTTGTTTTAACAGGGTCTGTTTTGTCATCAAGAAATAAAAACAAACAAAACAAAAAAAAAACGAACAAATATTCAGGCAGTTGAGAGCTGCAAATTCAAGATAATGCCCCGAAGGCCTCACTGTGCTATAAACAGCCCTGTGCATGCTCTAGCAGAGCATAGCAGCACCAAGCTCGGCCTCGGCTTTGCTCCTGCCAAGCCCCAGAACCTCTCTTCTAGTTCAGTTTATTAATCAAAAGACAACAATAATATCAAACCTTCTCAGACTAGCTATTTAAAATAGCTCAATAAAAAAGAAAAATAAGCAGTAGCTCCAGAGATTTAGAAGTTTAACACTAATAACAGAGCAAACTCTCACTGCCTTTTCTTTAGAAACCAGTTGGTAAAAACTAAGAATCTGATCTCGCCAATAATGACAAAAAAGGAAAGGCGGGCACTGTAGCCTCAAGCCTTTAATGTAAACAGCTGCTTTTTCCTCTGTCAGAAACCCATGTGAAGGCAGTGGGCTGGTCAACAGAGCAGGCCCACGTTTCCATCAGCACAATTGAGCAGAATGCGATCTTCTCATTCTCCTTTAAAGCTTTTCTTAGTTTACTTGACCCCCACTGTAACAAGACAAGGCATACATTGCATAAACACAGTCCCTTTCACTTAGAAGTGTTTGTACAAGTGCTACAGATCACACACACAAGTTCAGTTCTCCTGTTCCTCTGGGTGTCATCTCCAGTTCTGGCACTCAAAGGTCTGCACTACGGTCTATGCACTGCATCTCAGCTCCTAGGCTACAAATTCTGATTTTAAAATGCGGTCAAAATGCAGAGCTGCTAACATTAGTAAAAGCAAAGGAAAGCCCTACCATCTGAGGAACTCACCACACTGCAGAAATACGAGTCTTCAAAATTACACTCCAAGAGAATTTTTTGTACATGTAACAAATTTGAGCTCAGTACACCTTGGTAATATTTTTGGGAAAAAAATAAAGATAAAATGCATAGATTAGAAAAATTTCATAAAGGAACCAATAAGTCACTTCATCTCATCTTTTTTACTTGATCAGTGCTTTTGTTTTTAATGTAATGCTTCCTCTTTCAGCCACTGATTGTTGCTATGTTGTTTTCCCACACCAGACTAAGGAGCTCACATACTTATTTTAACGTCGAAGTACTTCTGCGCTGTGATCAACATAATATTTTATGTTGCCTAACACCTACTTCACTATGAAGGAAATGAGTTCCTCAAACTCATATTTAACTTTTATTTCTCATCTACTGCTAAAGAAATGCTACCAACTTCAGGAGTTGAGGCCCATCGTTCCCTGCAGAACTGCATCCTTAATAACTTTCTAGGTTCTATGATAACATAGTCATCATAGCATTTCAGTTCCTACAGTTTCAAAGGACTTATAAATACAGAAAATACCTCTGAGCCTAAGATAAGGATGGAAATCAGGTTTCAGCCACAACCACAGGGAGAAGAGATACTGAACGGTAGAATATTTGAAACTTTTGAGATTCGTAATGCAAGTGACCAAACTTCAGCTACTTTGCAAAAGCAGATATGCATTCACATATGTGCAAAATCCCACATATAAATAGATGACTGTATAAATATATATACACATGTTTATGTCCATAGGAAATAGAAATTGCAGAACTTATTTCAAGTTTAAAAAAAAAAAAACTCCATGAGAACAAAAGGAACACCTATCTTCATTTCCAAAGCACAACATCTTATCTATCATCGTAGCATATATGTAAAGCTGAATAATTTAGAAATAAAACCCCCAGAAACCATATTTGGATTCTCAGGAACCACAGAGATTAAATTCTCTCTTTTCTTTTTTTTTGGGGGGGGGGCGGGGAAGGGAGGGGGCAGGAGTGGGGAACAGTTTAATTTTCTTACGCAGTTTCTAGAAATATTTGCAAAGAAAAACCAAGCATGATAATACAGAGGAAAGCCATTTGTGTTTTCTTAGTCACTTTCTGCACTGCTAGCAACACAGCAGCAGGTTCCATTTGCCTTACACTGAGCACATAATGAATAATTCAGTTTCTTGCATTGTTCCCTAAATAGTTGATAGGGAATGGTAACTTTATTCATGACTGTATGGCCTTTTTTTAAGCTCATCTATGTATTTAATAATGCACATCACAAGACCCATCACCTAGCTTGGCCTTTATTAAAAATAAAAGCATTTAGTAACCATTGCAAACAAATGGCCATGAAACAAGCAACTTCCCAGAGCTACCACCTTTTGCTCACAAATAGCACTCACCCAGCTATTTAAATAATTAAATGGTCCCAATCTGCACTGCATCAGCGTTGTCTCACGTAGCCTTCGACAAGAAACAGATTCCAGAACTGCTGGGAACATGTTCCAGCCTCAGCCATAATCATAACCATAAATAAGTGAGCACTCCGCTAAATCACAAATGCCCTGCTGGAACAAAGAAAATGATTTCCATGAAAGGTGACATTTTCACAGTCTCCTTATCCATTTTAAACTATCACTGCTTCCTCCCACTGCCTTCCACTGTTTTGAAAAACTCCTGGGCTTCTCTAGCTTTCAGGCTCCAGTTCACCACTTGAAAAAAAAAAAGCAAAATTTGTTATTTCATAGAGCAGAACCTAAGTATGTAAGTATATATAAAGGAACAGTAACCTTTTCCCTTAAGCCTCACAAGCTGCTCTATTAGCCCACTGGTCAACAAAGTTTGAGCTCCCACTGGAAAATGTAAGAAAAATAAAAGAAAAAATTGTATATGCTGATCTTTTCTGATATGATTGTGGAAGAACTGGTACAAGGAAATCCGTGTGATACTACAGAAAAGAAAAAAACTGTACAACAGCTGAAAAGATGGAAGTTGTTAAATTTTCTCCAGCTTTCACAAAAGATAAACAAAGACACTAAGCTGGTTGAAGACCAGTTTCTTTTATCAATGCACATACAAAAATCCAAACTAGGAATAATACTAAATTCAGGATTTCCAAACAATTTTACTTCTGAGACATTAGAATACTTAGTTTTGGTAGTGACACTTGAGTTCACTATTCCTTTGTAATGAAAAAAAAAAAAAAAAAAGAAATAGTAACTGGGGAAACTTCCATCTAACTGGAATATTTCAACATTTTCACCCATTAAAAAAATAGGAAGAAAGGGGGCTGTGACATGTTTTCTATTCCGGACTGGCACTAGTTCATCAAGAACTCATCTGCATGTAAATTTCAATCAATTAAACGTGTCCAAGGGAAACATTGGGTGAGGGTGAGACTTGAAGGGAGACATGAAGGGTGAGACTTCACTCTCATTTTAAGATTATTATCTACTGAGACAGCGTATATTCAAAGATCCATACACACATCCTGACTTATTTAACTTCTTGTCCATAAAGAGTTATCAAGAAATTGTGGAAAAGCAACCATGAAATAAACTTGTTTAATTTTGAAAGTCTAACACTGGACAAGTTCCAATATTACTGGAAAAGGATTATCTTTTTAATATATTTTATATTTGTTTCAGCATGGCAAGTAATACACTTCAGAAACTCATCAGCTTTCAAAGAGAATTGAAGTGAGAATAGAAGCCCCTTACTGCAAGACTACCATAGAAGACAATTATTAAAATTGATTATTATTCAGACAATATCAATTTCATTATCCCTGATCGATTCCTAGTGTTGCCTGTTAGTAGCCTTCAGTCCTGAGCGCTGCATGAATGGTAACCTAATCCCACACAAATTGCAGTCCTGCTGGTCTCAGTGAATTTGGTAACAGCCTGACTTATTAGCAAGCTTCTAGTAGATAGCTGTCATAGGTGCTGACTGCAGGAACTGGATGTCAAAGCACAACCACAGAGGGCTGGGAAAACTCTTTCCCCTCAAGGCTTTGTTAATTTGATTTATGTGTACAGGCAGGAAACTAATTGCTAATTGTTGCAGTGCATACCATGGAATTGCAGCACTCCATTCAAAAGCTGCATCTCAAGAGTACCAATAGACTTCAGCTTTACAGTATGGTGATGAGAGACGCATCCTAAACAGGAATTTGTTAGTTCTGGTGCCTAAGAAATGGTACAAAGGGAACTTGCAATGTCCTGTGCCACCATCTCCTCCCTGGGGAAAACAGCCACCCCTGAGCACACAGTCACACTGAGCGCCAACACAGTTACCTCAGCATGAGCACACTCTTCCTGTTGTTCAGGCAATTAGCAGATAACACATCTCATATCAGTAATTAAATTGTTAAGAGTCTTTGTTCTGGAATGTTTGTTTCTCAGTATCATTATAAGTATGTTCCTGGGACCACTAGTTAAAGTTGTTAATTCTCCCTGTATTAAGGTGCAAAGACTGGACAATGTCAAACCACTTTGTACAATTTCCACATCCTCGATATTTCCCTGTTGGAAGCAATTGCTCTACAAAAAAAAAAAAAAAAAAAAAAAAAAAAAAAAAGAATACTTCTTGTTGTCTCAACAGAATGTGATGGTTGATGGTTTTTTCTACAGAATCTTTCTGTTAGAAGACATATGGTTTGGTTATGTCTATAAAACTGATGAGTGACGACATAAATAAAGCCCTTGCCTGTAAATACTGCCTTTTAGCCAGTATTATTGTCAGAATCACTCAGAAATGTCTAGTCAAATACTTCTTCAGGTATAGTCCAATACTAAGCCTCAGGTATACCAAACACTGCACAAACTGTTACTGCTCTGTGATTCATAAATGTTTTGCCATCTGTTCCAGTTTGCCCCATGCTGAAGAAACAACCCTCAGAAATCCTTAGCTTTCCAAATAGCATTCAGCACCTGCCAGTAAAGGCATGAGGCCTGGGGGACATCAGCTGGTCCCAAGACCTTGAAAACAGGGAAACTGAGGGAATCAGTCCCTCGGTCCTCCTGACCACCCGAGCAGGTGAGAGTGAAGTATGCTAGAGCTTAAAAAGCAAATTAGTCGTCAGCCCATTTCATCATCTGTGATAAAAAGTAGTACTTGTCACTGCTGAGAGTTGCTATTTTTAATTAGGACTAAATTGCTCCATACTTTTCAGCAGTCATGGTAAAGAGGTAGATGTCTAATAGCTGTGGAAATTGGTTTTCCCTCTAAACTCTAGCCACACATCTGCTTATAGCAAATGAAGCAAATTGGCAAGGTAACCTAATTTTAAAAGTTAAAATTACACAGTCCAGAAAGGAGTCATCAGAGCAAAATTCAGTTGCTTTCTATAGCCTATAAAAAACAGGTGTTCCTTTTCATTAGAAAACGTGAGGCACTGCATCAACACTTAGATATTCCATAAGAAAGCACTCCAATGTGAAAGTTCAGGTTTCAGGCCCTGCTCCTCCTAACACAGAACAGGACCACTACCCTCAGCCCCCTCTGTCATCTCTCACCAGCACTGGACTGCCCCCTATCTTCCTCCCCTCGTTTCTACCCCAAACTTGTGAACGCTGCATTGAAATAGATAATGTACTATAAAAAAAAGTAAGAAAGATAGATTCAAGAAAAAATGGTAAAAAAGAAAAGCCTTCAAAAAATTGCAAATTAGCTAATCTACAAAATAAACAACCTGGAATTATACCCTTATAGGAGAATACTCCAAAGCATTATTCTCAGTTTTCAGTTTGTAGCCATGCAGGACATCACATGCAACACACAAATCCTTCAGCTTCTCTTCTTGTATGAAAAGGTCTCAGAGGTTTGGCAGTATCTGTCATTTTCTTATGCCTCAACAACAATTTTTTTTTTCTTACAGGTAAGTTGTCCCAGTCGCGATTTCCTTTCTGTTTTTCCTAGCACAGAACTGCACGATGATTTGAGAAAGCCGCAGTAAGGCAGAAGCCATTCATGTGGGCTGTGACAGATAAGAAAATTTATCAAGGGACTCATTACTTATTATGCCAATGCGAAAGTACAGCTTATTGGATCTAATTCATTACTATATCACACTGGTGTATTGCTTACAAAAAATAATTTTAAATCAACACTGTGCACTTCATTTACAGAAAACACAATTATAACACACAAAAAAATCACACTGTAAATGATTTCCCAAATCAAACATCTCAGATTCAATATATTTTTATGGTGATCATTAAGAAAAATAATCAACAGAGGGGAAAAATTGTTTTTAGTAAACTGTATAGTGGACTTGATATATATATTAATCATGTCCTTAGATGTTGAATAAACCATAAGCTAAGATGTTTCTTCAAACAGGAAGAGGGATTTTATAAGCATATGCTGCAACTGACAGTAATGGAAGAAACTATATAATATATCCCTACATCAATGTAACGCTTCTTTCTTCCATCCATAGAAAAACAAATGAAAGAGCTATGTTAAGCCATAAAAAAAAAAAAAGGGGGGGGGGGAGCAAATCAAATGAAACCTATGAAAACCATAAAGCAGACAAGACTTTCTAATACCTTTGAAGTACAAACACAGACTATTTTGGGGCAGGGGAAAAAATCATATTGGACATAAGTAGGTATCTGGAGCTGAAATTTATCAAGTTAGTGTTCCACAGATAATGGCTTGGGTCATGCAGGGCATCTTTCTTGCACAAAAGGTACATCCTCATGTTCTCAGAGCCATTCTTTATGGGTGAGGTACCAGGAGGATAACGGGGAACTTTCACTTGTATGATACTACCTCTTATCTCCTTTCAAAAGGTCTTTGTACTTATAAATACACATTGAAAATTGCCATGTGAATGAAAAGAATCCCAAGTGACTACGCAAAATAGGGGAAAGAAATAAATCCAGAGAGTTCACTGAGCAACTGCTTACCCAGGAGCATCACAATATCAATTTCTAAAGATGCAGCAGAGAGGACTTCAGATTCAGGCTAACTATATTTAGTGCTTGCATTTTTACAGCAATACAATAAATATCTGAGACTGATACACAGCAGCAAATAGGATGAATTCCCACAGACTTACTATTTGCAACATATTTCTCCCGTGCTGGCATGACAGAAGTCAGGATTTATTCGCATACTGAGAACACACAGACAGCTGCTCAGACCCCAGGTAAAGCAAGAAATGGTCTAGGCCAGCTATTCACCCATGAATATGTCAGCATGTAGCTATTAATGAACAGTAGCTATTAATGGCAGTGGGGACAGAATGGGTCTCTCCTGGGAGAAGCAGCCACCAGGAGCACAACAAAAGTCAGTTATTTCTCCTTTCTCCCCTTGTACTCTTCCCATTAGAAGGTGATGATCTATTCCTGCTGAGATTTCTCATTTATGGGACAAATTATTCAGTTTTTCCTATAAGCAACTTGGAAATTTAATTCATTCCAAATTTCCACAGTTCAGCTTTTCCAAGACATTCTGGGCTCTCTTTGCTTGCCAAGCATTTTCCAAGTTTTACTTGATACAAATGTTTGAAGCTCCAAGGACTTAACAACACTGAATATAACTGCTGAAGGACAACAGAAACTTGGGTCTGAAGGAAGTTTCCTTTCTCACTTTCAGACAAAGATATAAAGTCCTTTCCTCTCTGCAAAGCAACTTTTGTTTCTGTGGCAGTGACCATGTAAGGAGAGCTGCTTCTATCTACTTTCCTACAGTCCTTTGAAGAACTAAGCTGAAGTTGAGGATAGAACCAGGCACTGGTGACAAATCAATTCTTGCCAGAGATGGATTTGTGAGATTCTGCAGGTGATATTACCAGCTGGAAGAAGGAAAAGATACGCCTCCAAAGGACAGTTAGTTACAACTAGATGCATTACGAAGGGATTTAAACCTCCCTATTGCTCGAGGGGGAAGAAATCTCAGTGAAGAAAGATTTGAGTGAGGATATATAGAATGAAAAGCAGAGCTGAAATGGAAGAACAGCCCTACGGACTGGATGAAGAGCAAAGCAAAAAGGTCTTTGGTCTGTAGGTCCGTGTTGTTAATCACGGAAACACGTATTCATCTTTCACAGTCATAAGGCTGTGAATGTGCTAGCAGCTGAGAACTCTCACTGTTGAAAGGAATGGCACAATAAGGCCGTACAAGGCTTTCAGGATTTTTAAAATAACATTTGAGAGAATTAACTGATCAGATAAGTAAGGTATAGCTAGAATTATCACAAACAGCACCACAACAGTCCATCTTTCTTCACATTTATCATTCAATATGAATCCACTTACAAAGTCAATTTATAGACATCAAATCAAAAACCAAAACTTCCTATAAAATAAACATAGTAGACTCATTATCTCACTTTTTTTTCCTCTTGCTTTTCTTGAAGACAGAGCAGCAAATGAGCAAAAATGAGTCAAAAAATGACTCAAAGGATTGGCACAACTGTGTCTTCAACACATTTTCCCTTTAACTCCTTTATCAAAATTGTTAGCAAAATTTCTTACATTTATTGAGTCTGATCTAAGTAGTAAGCTACAAAAATTAAATTAATGTCATTCTCAGTAACATTTAGAAATTGCAAGCTAAGCAGCTGCCACTTATCCCTAGTAATTCAAAGTATATTACACTGAAAGACTTACAATAACACTTATTGATTTTGTCAGGTTTTTTTTCTTTCCCCAAGAAACATATGCTGTGTGTTCTATATTTGTGGGACTCCATATACTCAGGTTTCATTGCAATAGCTTTGACTCTTGACAAACAGATGTTGAGGGAAAATAGCTTAACTGAACATGCAATAAAAACTTTCTCAGATCAAAGTGTTGGATAAAGAAAAATCTTGTGGGTAATATACTAAACTAAAAGCTCCAACTGTATATTTTTATACAGAACTGAAAACCAATGCTTGATGACATTTGTGGAAATATTGCTGTTATGTAGGAAAAAAATCACCAAGTTCTAAGTATTATGCTAATTAAAGTATGGCAACACGGTAAGTTCTATTAGGTGCAAAGTATTTCTATAATTGATTTTACCCAAAGGCCAGACTTAAATTAACATCTCAATAGTTAGCCAAAATAATTTGAAAAGTGATGAAACAACAGAACTTTTTAAAACCACTCTTCAAAATAATAAAATGGCAAGCAATTCCAAATTCCAAATCAAAGTATTGGAATACCATCCTGACACCAACAGAGTTCTCTGCAATTTTCTGTAATTTTTGTAATATCCTATCAGTAGAATCTAGCTTATTAAAATACTTTGCTCATGATTAAGCCTGATGACAGACCTCAGTCTACCTTCCTTTGTGAGCAGACATAGAAGTTAAATCCGTAGCATACAGAACCCCCAATTGTTCATCATAGCATTTCCCATTATGAAAATAATTGGATCCATAACATCGAGCCAGAACAGCACATGAAAACTGGCATGAAGTCCTTTATAATGCATATATACACATTTTAAACTTGTATTTAGTAGTAATACTGGTTCAAAGCATGCTACTAACCACTTCAAGGATTTTAGGTTCAAGTTTACCTCATGAAAAAAAAAAAAAGAGACAAATTATATTGGAATATTTCAATAATTACTTCCAATTTACTTCAGAAATACCCCACAAACTCTTTGGATTTCCTCTACAACAATCCTCCTTAATCCTGGGTATATAAATTCTGCCACTTCTCAGCTACTACTAATCAAAAAATGTGCAATGTGTTTCCTTCACCATGAAAAAAGAACTTTCTCTGCTCTGGGTCACTTCCAGAAGCCAGAAATAAGTCAAATTCCTCCTTCATGGAGAACCAACTTTAAAAAATTGGCATGAAAACCTAGTTTCTTCCACATTCACTGCATGAGAAAAGTGATTGTACTCTCGTACAAAAGCGTTTTATAAACTTTCAAATCAGCGGAAAGTTTCTGTATGGAAAAAGAAATAAAAAAATAAAAATAAAACCCAGTCAGGGGTTTCAGTAGGCAATTCATAACACTTCATATCCATACCCAAGTTAATAGGTACTATGTATTAAAACACTGTTTTTTCAATTCAGTAAATTTTAAAAACGTCTTGGGAGAAGGAGTCACCCTCCTGATTATGTTCTTAAAACAATCTCTCATAGTTCGGATTTCAGTTTTCCCCTCTAAAAGCACGCAAACTTAAGGTTGACATCACACTCACAGGCTGAAAATAGAGAGCAAAGATTCATCTATTTGCCACAGACCAGACGGGGATTTCACGGAGATCTTATTATTACAGATCACAATCTAACACTTTGCTCTTCAACAATGTTATCTGACGATTGACTGCAACTAGAAAATCTGGTGCTTTCACCTATATCCAATCTGAATAGTTTGTGTTTTTGCAATTAACGTACATGAAAGGTAACATTAATATACTGAGTAGACAAGTTACTGATCTCTTAAAATAAATACATTTCCATAAGACAACAACTAAGACAAATCCACGTTACTGTAAGTATCATTCATAAAGGAAAATCCAAGGTTTGTAAGTAAAAATAAAAAAAAAAATAAAAATTAACAGCAATTCTTTATATTCACATTTGATGGCTCTAAGTAAAAAAAAAAAAAAAAAAAAAAAAAAAAAAAAATTAAAACACATACCTGTATATTTGCTGAATATTTTCAGCTTTGATTTCCTTGAGGATTTCGTGGTAGTTCTGAGGATTATTTGGTTCTGGAGATGCTGGAGGAGAAGGGCATTTCTTGCCCGCATAATATCCTATCATAATTCCAAAAATAAATAAAATCAACGCAGCACAAAATACTTTCAGTATCTGAAAAAAACTGCAGCGGTGGCTCTTTGGCGACTGTCTTGAATAGTGTGAGATGTACTCAGGGTCTTCCTGAAGTCTCTGGAATCTTCCCTTAGGAGAAGCTGATGGCTGGATGGGCTCAAGATCGAGGTCAGGGCTCTCTGAGTTTCCCAGATGATGCTGGACTGCACCATCGAGTCGGAAATGGTCAAAGCCAGGCTCCTCCAGCTCTTTTTCCATGTCCCATTCCAGTTCTAGCGCTGTGGCCTGGAGGTCATCACTGTCAAGGTATTGGCCCTGGGTTCTCTGGTCCGCATTCACTTTGTGATAGGCCATCTTTTTAACTGTGAAAACAAATTTTAAAAACAAAAAACAAACTTGAGTGTTTGTTTTCTCATGTCTATGCAAACAATTTATTTATGTCTCCTTTGCAAACCTGGGAGAACTGAAAATACGAATTAAAAAGCAGAAACTCAGTTTCACTCTATTTTCATCTCCCCGTTATTCGTTGTAGGATCAGTGGTCCCACAATAAACATCGAAGAGGAAATAAGATATTTAAAGGAATACAATATATTGAAGGATATGAGTGAAGGGAATTGATGAGTACCAATGGCAAAACACAGAAGTTACTCCATTATTTTTCTCAGTCTCAAGATAGCAATAAAAATTTGAGTGAAGGTACAGAATTTCCAAAACAATTATTTATTATCTGAAAGTCATTTTAAAGCTTAACTGTGCACATCAATTTTATTGCACACACTGTACAAAATAAAGCTGCTAAAATAAAGTTGGAAAAATAAAAATAACACTTGCCTGTTCTGACTCTAAACACAAGGAAATGAGAAGTTAAAAAAGAAATTTCAGAGTAACATTCTACTTATACATCAATAAAAGACTTCTTTTTAGATGGAAGATTCTATTATTTATAGGTATTTTAAATGCATAGTTCCTGAATGACTGATGAATTTACTTAGAAATTGTCCCAGCTGTTTTGCTGCACTTATTTTTCCCAATTTAATGAATAAAAATCACTGCCAGATACATATTTACAACAGAATCAATCCTTTAATAGCATGGCATACTTCTAGATACTTCGAAGGAAGTACAAGCCCTCCAAGGGGAACTGACCTCCACTACAAACATTCAAAGTCAATTTCCAGCAAATCATTTTTAACCGACTGCACCAGTGGGGTGCCGTTTTCCTCCATACTCTGACAATAGCTATTCCATCACGTAAGTATCTGTAATCAACGGCTTCTCTAACTTCAGACTCATCAACTAGAATAAAATGATAAAGATATTAAATTTCTTGCAGCGATAGATATCAAACCAAACCCTACACTACATTATCCTTCCATTTTGATGCTTTAAGGCATTTTCAAAGTACCTCCAGATTACGTTACTGGGGCCACATAACAGATGAACACAGTCTATAAGCAGAGAAGAATTTAGCTTGTTTGAAGCTCTTTTGAAGAGAACAAACATCAGAAATCACTGACATAATGAACAGCCTATTGTCCACCAAAAGTCTGTCTCACTCTCTACCAATTTACAGACTATTTCCTTGTGCAGGTATATAAATACCCCTTGCCTATGCTTCTCAGAGCAGTCCAGTAACAGTGAAGACAGCACATACCTGAGGTACGTGTTTCAGGTTTACCTACCATACACACTTTGCATATCAATTATCCACCTGCAGTCCAAACACTTCTATTTGCAGTGGAAGCAAGAGTATAAAGTAAGCTGAATTAAGTTAAAGCACACTGCATAATTTTAAGCACATTTGGATCAATGGACATGCATGCTTCTCAGACATCCAAACGTTGCTGGAAAACCCACAGGGAATCTTTTAAAATCATGCTAGTGTCCTTTAGGATCAAAAATGGTTAGCAAAAATATCTTCCCTGAAAATATGTAGATAGTTCAGAGCTTCACAGATTCTGGTCAATTTAGCAATCACTTAAGTGCTGCCATTCTGAGGTACCTTTGTGCATCTTGCCATGATGCATGCTTAAAATTATGCATATGCTTCATTGCTTTGCAGATCAGAGAACAAAGTGGAAAAAATTTTGTAGCTAAAGTCCTATAAAATAATACATTGTAATTTTTCCAAGTGAATAATCATATATTCATAAAAATACTAGTTTCAAGGGACCTTTGGAGATTATCTAGCCCAGTATCTTATTCAAAGCAGGATCACTACCAGGCGAATTATGATGTTGCCCTGCTGAACCTTCAAAACTTCCCAGGACATAGAGGCCAACACCTCTCTGTTAAGCTGTGGGACTTCTCTTCTGAAAATTTTCCTAACATCAGCCTGAACTTCATGTGCCACAACTTGCCCTTACTTTCACCACCTGCCACTACCAAAGAGAGTTTGCTCTTACATTTCCTTTGACAGAAGAAGAAACAAGCCCTAAATCGGGAACCATTTGCCTGCAGTCTCTCCAGTTTCTCAGCATCCTTCTTAACGAAGAATCCAAAGCTGGACACAAGTTGTGACCTTGCAGAACAGGAGAGCAGTAACACTTCTAGATATGCTAAGCCACGGACAGGGGAATTTGGCACCCCCATAGTGCTTATACCAGAGTGCTGGTCTAAAGCGCACCATATCAAGCCACTCTTCCCCAGCTGGACTTCACTTCAAAATCTCCTGAGAGCGTGTGCTGTCTGCTCATCCAGTTTTTGGGGAAGACGCTGAATAATGTCAGCTTCAGAACTGGTCCGCTGATGCACTGTGCTCGTTTTACGAGGCACCACACAGCCATCAAGTGCTAATAAATATCCTTTGGAAAGCTGAACCAACCAATCTTCAAGCTACTTATTTTTCCTTTTGCTCTGCCTCCTCCTATTTTGTTGGTGAATGGAATAATGTGCAAACATCAGTGACATAAGACACCATTAGGTAATAACAACTGCCCAACAGGTTCACTTTCCCAACACCATTTCATACTGCTTTCTACTAGAAAATTATTAAAAGATGAGTGTTTTGCCCTTCAAAAGTAAAGCAAATCTCTTCTATATAATTTTGACTCCAGAATTAATGGAGTCATTTAATACAAGGCTTTAGTCAAATAAACTCCTAACAGGTTATGGCAGTATTACCCACAGAATAAGAATTAAAGGCAGTTTTAAGACGTAGTTGCATGGCTAATGATCATGCTGAATTTATGAATAGCATCCATTGTATATCAGTAATACTTAAAGTTTTCTCTGCATTTATGACATTTTAAAAACACATGCTATTGTTCAATGAAGTGTATTAATAAAGGTTATTTAAATTTCTACATATAAATACATAATAAAAATTCATACTGAATTTCTTTAAATGGTTGTTAATGCAGTGAGTAGTAACTGCACTCCACAGCATAGTATCTCAGGAACTCAACTTGCATACAAAGTACCAAAATCAGTCATCACACTTCAGAAAAAAAAAGAAAAGAAAAGAAAAAAAAATGCTAAAAGAACTGAAATAACAACAAAAAAAATCATAATACATTTCAGAATCATACTTGAGACAGACTTCAGTGGGATCTGCTTTGCAATGCATGTGGTATAGTTGAAGAATACAAAGAAAGCAAGAACAGCCCCAGTTATGATCTTCATTTTTATAGTAATATATCCAAGTTCGTTATTTGAATTTAAAGACAGAAAAACTTAGCAAGAAGCATCTGAAATCAGATCCCATAGTGTACTTTAAAATGATTTTAGAAAGCTACTGCCTGGTTCTGAATGACAAATATGTATTTTTTATATTAGCAGTCCTACTTGGCTGGTCAAAGGGGCACCATGACTTGAAGATTATGTGTTAAATATAATTCTAGGTAAGAATTAGAAGGATAAAGAAAACATTACACAGAGAACAACAACATAAAAATAGGCAATAGAAAGAAGGATAAACTGTTAAGTCAAGAAAAGCCACTGTGATACTCTAGCTCAGCCTTCTCAATAACAAAGACCATAAAACAATACATACTTCTGAAAACTTCAGGAGACAGAAAATCCAACCCATCTGCTAGCAAGCTGTTTCGACATTTAATTGCCGTTAAATACATATTTTATTATAAAGATAAAAGAGCAATTGTAAAATGCCAGAAGTCTGAATGTGCTCAAGGTAACCTTGAAAGCTGTTTTAGGGAGACAACAAAGAGGATCATAAATTGTAGAATACTGGACATAGCAAACTGATAACCAATTAAACTCATGCCCCTTTCTATGCTTCCACTTATTTGTGTGGAGAATATTTATAGTGAAGTATCAAATCCACGCTAAATATCCATTCAGTAGAACATACACAAAAAATTAAGAGAGTTAACCTTAACAGATCATTATTTCCTTAGAAAGCCCATTTCAAAACTACCTATTCTTTGATGTAAAAATAATGCACTTACCTTCTGTCTGGTAGGTACATCTTGTTATGAAACTACCAGAAACCTCTTATGATGTTTTTCCTACTTTAATCCCTCATCAATGAAGCCTTTGAAAGCTATCTAATGAGGACTAAAAAAGGTGCTGCATCTACACCACATTGGCTCTCTGTAATACCTCCCCTACAGAAAGGTCAACTAACATGAATAGAACATGAAACCAACAAAGAGAAATATGGATATATTGCAGTAAATTCCCTTATCTTTGTGACTAGTAGTAGCTGCAGTTGTTAAATCCAGTTTACAAGCAGAGGATTCAGGCATGTTCACAGCAGGAAGAATGGCAAGCATTAACATGCTGCCCAGAGTGAACGCCCCATTGGTCCATCTGGTGTTCTGTTCTGAAAAAGCAATTTTTACTTAGGAAATGTACTAAAGGTATTACACCCTCTTTGTATAGCCAGAAACAGAAAAATCTGGGGCTGTTTTCTAATGGTTCTCCTTTTGATTCTTCTCTCTCTATTCTCTACGCAGGGAATACAAAACAGATATGTCACCTGTTGGAAGGGCAAACAGCTGCACTCGTTCCAGAAATCAACACCCACCACACATACACGTCTTTCAAATGTATTTGACAGCTATTTAGTATTTTGTTGAGACGATGCCAAATTTCAGGCCTATACACCCTTCCTCAGTTCTGAAAAAAAGATTGTTTGCAGAGGAGATTATGATGCCCTTGTCGACAGCAACATTACGCTAATGCAGAAAGTAATATTATTTTTCCATCATATCTTCTGTAATTTTCTTCAGTAATGATTTTTCCTTTCCTTGTGTTTGGGATATGGGCTTGGCAACCAATTTTGGTGACAGCATAAAAAGCTTTTTGTTGCAACAACCATATGAAAAACCAATGGCAAAATCGATCTGCTGTTCCTGCTTCCTTCACTAGCTGGCTCAAGATAAGAACAGTCAAAGAAAAAACTGCAATACTGTAAAGTAAGAAACAACAGGCAGATCAAATGTGAGAAAAATGAGTAGAGCATTGTTAGCCATTACATTAAAGTTGTCTGTTCATATAATACTATTCAGCCCTCACTTGGCTTCCATTCCCAAAGTAGCTCTTTCCTCTGGTTCTGGTGGTTACAGCTCAGTTTTCCAGGCACTCTGTGTGATCTGGAGGTTAGCAGCAAGCTCCTCTGCATAAGAATCAATCTTTTCCAAAGTATTCTGTGAACCTTAATCTTTCCCTTTTCCCATTCTTCCTCAGACCAAGTGCCTATACACCAAACTAATATATTCAATCTTCTTGCAGATTTTTTTTTTTTTCCCATAGTCAAGGTTTCATCAAGAATGCATTTCTCACCATGTTCCCCTAGATGTTGTAATTGCCTCTAAAAGACAAATGAACCAAAACCACAAAGCTTTACCAAGAAAAACCAAAACTGTTATTGGAGCATTTGCATTTAGGCTTACAGTTGAATTTTATGAGAAATAAAACTACGGTAAATATTGTTTAACTTGAAAATGCTGACAGCAGTAGCTGCAATAACAGGCCCTAGAAGCTTTTAAGAAAGTTAATTTTGTATGACTCATTCTGTGCTGTAAAATATATTTTTTTCCCAGTCATTTGTTTGGACACATTTCACTTCAATTTATATATTTTTTTCACAATTGCTTTTTGCTCTTTAATTACAGTCAATCACAACTGAATTACTGTTAAAAGAATAAAAATAATCTTAACTATTAAAATCTGAAAAAAATATACATTCTAAAGCTCTTATACTCTAAGTCAGCTTGGCCAGCAGGAATCCACCACAGTTTAAAATGTAAAAAAAATAATGCGGGGCTGATTCCATTTCTTAAAAAAAAACAAAACAAACAAAAAAAAGCTAAAGAAAAACCCAAACCTCTACCACCACCAACAGTACTTTCCAAGATCTGCTTCTGCTGAAGAAACCGGAGCTCATAGCAGTAGGAGAAGAGCAGAACAATTCACTTACCAGCTCCCTTCTGCTCCTGGCGATACAACACAAAACCAGGTCATCTAGACCAGTTCTGAGAATTTAGGATTAACTTCACAAACTCTTATGGTTACAGGAGATAAATCATGGACTTATCTAGGTACTCTGCTTTTCCAGTAGGACGTAAGTATAAATTAATTAGTAGACAAATTAGTAAGTAGATTCTATTAGTGATTAATCACCATATCAGCAAGATTTCACATTGAAATCAGAGAGATAAATGATATATGAAGCCCCACTGTCTCAAGTTTAGAGTATTTTTTTTTTATAAAACCATATTTTAAATGAAATATTTAGAATGTTGATGAACATAATAACATGGTTCCACTGTCACCATGCTCTCATCTTCAAACTTGCGATAGAAAAGCAGGTCAGTACTTACAAAACAAACAAACAACCTTGTCTCAGAGTGCATTTTATAAAAGAATAATTTCATTTCTTGCTCGGTGGGTTTTTATTGAGCTTTATCAATTTCAACAATGACACAGAGCCCTTAAAGATAATGTATTATGGAGCTGAGGATGGCAACATTTACAATTTAGCTTTATTGGAATTTTACTATATTTTGATAGATGACAGTCTCAATGCTTCCATGCATGGTTTATAGCAGAAAACACAGCAAGGCAGCAGCATCATCATCTGCTTTTCTGAATAATCCACAGAATTCAGAAAATAAGCAAGTTTACTTCACAATCACATCAAATTTATTTTCTGGGTGAACTCTCAAATGTTAAAACTCAACTACACAGAGTAAGGTTGCCACGGCAACTGCTACTGCAAACCAAGATTGCAACGTTTTTGAAAGCCAGTTTAAAATCCCCCCCCCACACACACACACTGAGGCACACCAACACTCCAGAACCCTAAGAGAAGGCAATAATGCTATCACCAGCTATCCACCATGGTAAGCCTAGAGGACAACCACTGCAGCTACTTTCTCAGTCTGGTGTGTGACAGTACCAGGGGATTCCTACATATCGAGGCCATACACGAAACCTTGGATCCATTACTCTTATTTGCAGGGCCTCAACAAGGAAACGTTACTTTGCCATGTGATGTAATACTAGAAAATCGCTATAGCCATAGGCAAAGAGTGCAGTGGTAATACGTTTGGTGGTCTTTGACCTTTCTGTTTTGTTTTGCATGGTGGTTTTTTTTTTCCTAAATCTCCACTAAAATAAGCTGTCAAGTTTGAGAAATGTCAAAGTTTGGTCATTTGAGTCTGCCCAGAGGTGTAATTTTGCATGGTGTACAATTCCTGTGAATTTATCACATTATTTCACACACAGTCAATGCGGTGTGACATTCAGCATCCTGAGCACGCTGATGTCTACACGCTGGAATGAGTTCATGCTTTTTCTTTAAAGCAAAAACCGAGGTGTGTTAGTTCTGGTCAACTGAGGAATCCTTAAAGGATTAATGGAACAAAGAATCAAAGGAAGCACCCCTTCTCTCTGCCTCTTTGGCTGTATATCTGTTACACAGTCCTGCCACGTTCCTGATCCAGCCTTCCACACTAGGCAGCAGTGAGGTCATCATCTTACACTGAAAACTGATTCATTCATTTATTGAGGGTCACTCACTTTGCAAGCGTGTTTAAGACATTTAAGTAAATCTGCACGTAAAATTCCATAGAGCAAAACTTTTACGGGAGAGATTGACACTTCACTGCTGTCCCTTCCAGAACTATATCCCAAAAAGCAGACAGACCTGATGGACTTTTCTGCCAAACTCCCCCTCATAATGACCACAGCCCAGGGAGAAGAGGCACTGCTGCTTCCAGGATATGTGGTTTGTTGTTTCATCTTTAGCCTCTGTGTGATAGACTCTCAGACATCAATTACGCATATTTCTCAGCCTTGCTGAGATGGATGAAGATATATCACGCTGAATAAACTAGACAAGTCCATTATCCTAAAGAAGACCTCAATTCTCATTTGTTCATTTCAGCCTTTTATAGTCGCTTTTGACACCCACAACTTGGCAGATAAACTTTTATATATTCAAAATTTATCACGCACCGCTATTAGGCTGAACTCTGAGCAGTTCTTATTAAGACCATTAGTCTGTACTAATGAAATTAAAGTAATAATTTCTTAAAAAGTAAATGTAATACTTTACCACAAATAAAGCAGCTTAGAGAGAAACATAATAAATACTTCACAAGATAAACAATTCAGCTCCTTTAAAGGAAAAGTTTTTGAGAAAACTTCTTGATCATTTAGACCTTTGTGCACAGCTATTAGAACTTAAATAGCTTACACTGCAGTATTTTTTGAGTTAAAGACCTTAACAAATTGAAGACGAGCAAAGAACAAAAACAAGGGGAAAAGAAACATCTGTGAAACACGGAGCTTATTACACTGAGTTAAAGTAAGCTGTAAGCTGTATAATAGCCCTGATACTAAGACATATTACAGCACTTGCCATCTAAATTGCAAGAATGGTACAGGAACAGGAGGGCCAATGGTTTGCACTAACTCAGCTTTATACCATCAGTTAAATGTGTGCTGATGGTCTTAAGATGCTGGATACCTGAGCTCAGGTACATGCTCTCATACAACATCTCTCTTTAAAAAAAAATAGGACAGTTTGCTGACAGTGGAATCCTTAAATATCCACAGAAGTACAGCAGTGGCTGACCAGTCACTGAACATACTTCACATCTCTTCTAATATTTACACTTACTTCCTCTCTTGGATTGTCTGCAAATAGCAACATCAGTCCAGAAACACACCAAGCAACAGCAGTGAGAGAAGACTAACTCCTATCTTCTCTGCAATCAGCAGAAAAACAGAACATTCATTTCACAGCAGAATACATTACATCTTAAAAAGATGGGATGATACATCATTTACACTAATTCTCTTAATGCTGGATAGTTATACAGAAATGGAGTGATAGAAACATCGGATGGTGGGGACCTCTAGGGCTCTTGAGTGCCAACATCCCACCCAGTGTGACTGTGGCCATCAGCAGATGGAGTCACCAGTCCTAAAACTGAGCTCATCGAGTGTTCAACCGGAGCTAAAGGGTTCAACAGGAACACAGATTATGCAATTTCTAGCTTTTCCTTTTGTGCTGATACATCTGTTTCTTATTAAAAATAACACCACTATGCAAAAATAAAAATCCTCAAACCTGTAATATAACCAGCCATTAAAATCTGCACAGACATTTCTGCCTAAAATATAAACATGGAGGAAAAAAAAAAAAAAAGAAAAAAGAAAAAAAGACAGGCATGGAAATAGAAACAAAAGCCTTAATGCACAGCCATAGCAGCCATGGCATACAAAATTCATTTCCATTAATGAGACGTGGTAGTCCCCAGGCCAGCGCCCTTTGCATGTGAACCATGGTAATCAGATTGTATGAGCATTTGTGGGAAGCTCATGGGACAGCAACCAACTATAACAATACAGCAAGCACAGCGGATTAGCAGTTTGCTAAAAACTGCTTGACTTGTAACCCTTGAAGCACACGAATGATGCAGATTTCCTGAGCCCCTGGTAACCGAAGCATTTCATTTTGTGAATCACATTCGCTGCAGACTTTCACTCAATTTGCTTGCCATCAGATGCGTACAAATATCCTTCTCACTGGCGCCTTTACGTGACAAAAGTACAGAATCAATAAACAAGTAAGGGTTGTGTCAACTCAGATTTGGTCATGCATATTTCCAGCACGGTGCCTTGCTATTGTTCTTCTGTACCTCCAAAACACCCTCCAGTAACCCCAACAGAGCTGGTGCAGGACAAACATACAGGCATTCCTACCAGGACCCATTGCAGCTGCTCAGCAGGTTCAGATGTGGACAGAATGCCAGTTCCTAAAATGCCTAACAAGACAAGATCTGGAGTCAGCCTTTCTAAGTGCTAACAACTGAACCCTTCAGAGAGGAGGAGGAGGAAAACAAATTAAAACTTTGGCTTTCCTTCCTTCAGCACAAATACATTCAATTGCTTCCTAGGTTGGGCTTTATCTGCTGTGTTTTCCCAGTGACAGGAACAGATGGAAACTTTCCCTACTCGAGACAGTTGCGTTTTAAAAACACTTGAGTTTCAAGGGAATTTCAATGTCATTAGATCTGTAACACTTTTTATTGACTTTATCCCCAAATTAATTCTACATCATCTCAATCACCAGTTCTCAAGTCACCTTTTGAGCAGAGCTAGGAACGATTAAGAAGCCAATGTTCTCAAAAACAAAACAAAACAAAACCAACCCACAAAACAGAAAGAATCAATAAACTAATTTCTAAAGGACACAATTTCACAAAAAAATTAAAAAAATGTTATCTATAGCAGACTCTGAAAAGGTGTGCAGAAAACATTGCTGTTAGTGAGGCTGAATAATAGAAGAATCTATTAAACCAAGCAAATTGCCATGTATTTTTAATGTTGTATTAATCTCTTCTTTTTTTTTTTTTTTTTTTTTTTTTTTAAACCAGAATATGAATTATAGCTTCATTGCCTGTTTTGCAACAATACTTGGGTATATCTTCTTAAAGATAAGGAAAGACTTCACAGCATAAACGTAATAGCAACCAATCATCCCTTACATGCTTTTTCAGTCTTTCTGCAGGCCTCTGAGAAACTGCAATTGCAGTAGTTACTATTATTAGGTCCCTGGTCCCCCCAGCTCTTCCTTCCCTTTTGAGATATCGATGAATAAACAAAAAGTGGAGACAGAGGGATAAAGATCCACTAGGCATATTTTCTTCAACCTCGAAAATGAAAGAATAATTTTTAGTTTCCTCAGGAACATCATTCAAAACTAAACACCCCTTGCTTTATATGCCAATTATTGCTCTTAGAAATAAATATATCCTCCACTAAAAATGTGCATTTTGATGAAATTTAATTTTTTAGTGGAAATATTTCCCCTCATGAAACATCTTAATTAGCTTTATTTATATGTGACCTAATTTCAAACTGAAAAAAAAAAAAAAAAAAAAAAAAAAAAAAAAAAAAAAAAAAAAAAGAAGTCAAGAGATGCCCATGAGCTCCCACAGAAAGAGGATGAGGCCACACAATTGAAAAAAGCAGAAGTGCTCCCTTCATTTCTGCTGGTGTTTGCAGAGCAAACCGTCTTCAGTTGAGGCGCACACTACAGCTTTTTCATGATTTACCATCAAGGGAAGAGAAGCAAATCAGCCTCCAGTGAAAAGCCACCCAAGCTTATGAAAAATTTAAAATGATTAAATTTATAATTAACATGAATCAAAAATTCGTATTAGAATGCAGTTGGTGCATTAAAAAAAATTGAGAGCAACATTTTGAATGTTCCTATTTCTCCAACGTTGTACATACCGTAGTTGAGACAGATGTACTGATAGTTTCTGCACCTATAAAGGTATTAAGAAACACGGTGAACTATTTTAAGTACACCTCATAGCTTTTGTAATTTATTTATGAACAGAAGCGTTATTAAAAATAAAAGACTTCCAATGGAACTTAAAAGTAACTCTGTTTTGTGACTAAATGTCAGACAAAAAGCATGCAAATAAAAACTCAGTCATAAACCAGCACTTCATCCCAGAATATTTATCCTACCAAAATACACTACGAATCTACATTTGTTATGACAGTGCAAACAAAATCATTACAATTACGTTACCTTTCCCATATAATTGTAACTTTGCTTCAGTATGTCTTATTCTCTTTAAAAAGAGTATCAAAGCTACAATTCTAATTAGTTGCACTAAATAAAGATTAAAATGCTTTACCTTCACTGCTACCTATTCTCAAGTGCGTGGTCAAGGCAGATATGAACCAAAGAATCAGTACCACTACCTATCTTCTGCCACAAAAGCCACGCCAAGGATCTACTGTGCTGAATATAGAGGTTACAGCCCCAAAATGACCATTATGTCACATCACTGTGCAAATAAACTGTAAGCTCTCTGTAAACCTGCTCAGACCCATAAGCCATTTCCACATTTTCTTTGCTTTTAGATCTCGGAAATAATTAAGCCTATAGTTTAGCCAATTAAAGATTGTAAGCCATTACAAAACTATCCTAGATTTTATCCTCTTCTGCTAAACTTAGTCCAAAATAATTGCAGTGAATAAAATTAGCTCCCACAGTTAGCATCTGGGACATGAAAGCAAATATTTTAATTATTCCCATTGTAATTTGGGCCTCACAAAGACCAGTATTTGGGCCACATATGGAATTTGTTTTTATGGATTAATGCCAAAATAGGTGGATTCAGTGCCTCAAAAGATAGTTGGCTCAATGCCCATAAACTTTGTTACCTGGTGCAAAGTGCTACAAAGAGCTGGAGGACAAGAATTTATATCCAGACTGGTTGTTGAGCTGCTGGGTGATCTCAAATACAAAAATCAGGATAAAAGACCCTGACCTCTGCTCTAAAGCACTTTTATTTTTCACTGAAGTAGTTATTATTGAAGTGTAGAAACGACTCTCTCATTAGAGATGTAGATTATCAAAAACTCCTACCAGTTTTCAAGACTGTATAAGAGATTTCGTATATGAGGACAGGAGAACACTTCACCTTAGGCACCCATAAGCATTTCTAATATCGGGCATTAAGTTTTAAGGGTATTTGTCCTCCAAAGTGATCTCCCAGCAGAGGAAAGGAGGACGCAATCTAGTTAAATTAATGAGAATCAGAAAAATTAATATAAAGGGTATGAAACAGAGAGCAGATATGAAATAAAGAGAGAGCATGAAACAGAGAGGGTAATAACTTCAGTTTTTCAAATGCTGAAAGAAGGGCACAGGAGCCTTTGAAAATAGCATCTGTTTTATCTGACTGCAAAATGAGCACAAAATTGCAAATGTTAGGTAACACCAGTAGCACAGTGAGCAAAGATCTCTTAGAGCATATCACAATTTAGGTTATTCATACAGCTGAAGAAAAAACAATGAATTGTCATTTAATGAGCCAATTAAGAACTTCTAGCTTGAGTCTAAGACCCGAGATTATTGATGTTTGCACCACAGGTTGCCCTATCTATGAAATGTGAAGCCCACACATCTTCAAGATGATCACGTTTTGTTTTTGGCATACAGTGAACTCCTCCCGTGGGCTGCTGGGGCTCCTCAACTCTTGCCGATACTAAAAGAAATCAGTGTGCTCAGTTTCTCCAAGCCATATGTTAAATCCAGCAGAACTGAACCAGCAGTAATTTTCCATTGTGCATCACAGCTTGTCCAATTCTGTAACAAACACAGTTGTTTTCTATTTTGCTTGTTTAAACTAATAAGACAATCCTCACCAAGACTCTTCACTTTTTACTTTCACCATTTTAATGAAAGATGAAGACCAACAGCATGTGTTGGCACTCACTGTGTTTCGTAAGCAACAAATGCACTATCAATTAACAGACACCCAGTTCCCCTGCAGGGTGAACAGGTATTACAGCAATACCCTACAAAATGTCATTCACGTGGCTTCAGGTCTGGAAGCAATGGAACGGCTCAAGGATCTCCATGGACTGCTCTCTGCAAATGCACATTCCATTAACCACCATACTGTAGCTGAGACCATGGTCTATTATTTCTCTGGAACCAGATTTTACCCTTTGCAGATTTTGTTTGTAGATTTTTCTCTAAATTAAAGTTACATGCCACTTTTTTTGTTAGAAAAGACATTCAACTGCATGCCTCTCAGTGCTTTGTTGTTTAGTCATAAATGCGTACAAAGATGATGACACTTGAAATTTTCGCATTGAAATCTAAATTCCACTTTTTGGCAGGCTTAACAGGAATGTTCAGATTAGTCCGTTCATTTTACAGATTTACATATCACTTATTTACTGTTGTGCAAAGGCCAGTGAGTTGAAATACCTTTTACTAAAGATAGTGATTCAGCTGTTTAGCTCAATAAACTAGTATGTGACATTATTGAGAAAATGTGCAGTGTTTATCTCTCAACATTATCTTGAATATATCTTCATCCTAGAAGGAATATTTTACTATTGCAAGTATAAACATCTCCATGCCATGTTTTAAAAGAAAATAATTACATTTATAAATATAATATGCTTAATTATACCCAGGAAATCAAGACTGACTTCTCAGAGGGTGCAAGTTGCTCACTCCATCTGCTGAATATGCTTGCTGCTTTTTTGGCACTTCCTTGAAACCATGAAGTATGCATGCAGAGGTCAGAAATGTTTCACAGACACGTAAGCAGATGGTGATACAGCAGGTAATAATTTAATTATGCAACTCCAAGAAGGTAAAAAGTATTTCAAATATGAGTGACCATGAAATTCAAGTTTCTAAAGAAAAAGAAAGAATAAGTAATGTCTATCCTGAACTTCAAATGCAGTGTAGCAGTTTTTGTTGAATTGGCAATGATTTTCCACTTATCTACTCTGTAGTTTCAAGCAGCAACAAACAAAAATCATAGAATGGTTTGGGTTGGAAGGGATTTTTAAGAACATCTCATTCCAACCCCCCTGCAACAGAGACAGAGACACCTCCCACTAGACCAAGTTGCTCAAAGCCCCATCCAGCCTGGCCTTGAATGTCTTCAAGGAGAAGGCATCCACAACCTCGCTGGGCAACTTGTTTTAAAATAAGTTTTATGCTATTTTTTATTCCTATCACACTTCAGATATTTAATGAATAGCAACAAAAACTACAACTTGTATAAAAACAAAAATAAATATAATCATGGAACATTAGTTCTACAGGTATAAGGAGGTCAGAAATAAACTCGCATTATGCACAAGAACTTGAATCAGAAAGGAACACTGGGGCTGCTGAAGTGTGAAAGACTTAAAACAACGTTAATCACCTTCTAGAGGCACACAGTCATATTGGAGGAGTATGATACAAGAGATAAATCAAAAACAGTGACTTCAATGAAAATAAGAGAATAAAAAAAAAAAAAAAGATTGCGTAAAGGAAGGCTGGAGGATAAAAAGAGATCTCTTGAATGCTATTGTAACAACTTCACCACTTCAGGAAAGGAACTTCTACCTCCAAAGGAGGCAAAGATGCAAGGTGGTTTGGTTAGCAGTCTGCTAAGTGAGAAGAAGTCATCTTAGGTGAAGGGCTTACAATTACATCAGAAGTGAATCAGCCTTTGCACTATGTGCAGAAACTGAAGCATAAATACGCAAGTAAATGCAAATGAATTCAAATACTCAAGGAACTGTCACTATGAGACTCAGATAGTTCGTCCCAATCACTGCTGGCTTTATTTTATGTGTTCTGCTAAGACATTAAGAAAATACAGGCAAGAGAAGGGTGGAGGGTAGAGCAGAACTAATAGCTGTGAAATGTTTATCCCATAGTAACAGAAACATCCGCAAGCTTTTCCAGTGCAGTTGTTTAGCGGTTTGGTTTTTTTCTTTTTAATGTAAAGGTCAAATACTTTAAAGAGCAATTGTACGTTAGCCGCAAATATATTTCTAAATTACTACTAATATTATGTGTATAGACAGACTGACTACAAATTCCATAACTGGTTGCCTAATTTCAAGGAAAACATGCAGTCTTGTGAATTAAGAGTAGCTCAAAAGGCAAATTTTCATTGGACTATTTTTGATTATTTCCATTTTTCTGCAAACTTCAAAACAAAAACAGATTACAAAACATGGGTTCTCAAATTTATGATGCTACAAAATGTCACGTGAAATATTTTATTATTTAATGTTAAGATTCATAAGCCAAGAGGATAATTTATCTCCAGGTTGTATCCAAATCAGTTCCAGCTTGGGCTCTGCTTCTGTTTTTTTTTTGAATGCACTGAAGAAAAACAGCAGCACCGTGGATTAGAGTGTCACCTTGTCTTTGTAGCACTCATTTTTCTTCTTTTTATTGGGTATGTAAATGGCATAAAGAAGCGGGATAAAGAACTATTTACAGCTATTTCCTTTAATTTTATTTTCTGATTCTTAAAATTTACTCCCTTTAAGTTAACAAAACAGAAAAGAAGCGTCACAAAGGGTCACTTTGATGTAGAAACATCAAAATCCCCAAAGTTATTCCAGGCAGGTTTACGACTTCTAGCTTGAAATGTAAGATAAACTGAGAAAAATATATTAAAATAAAAACTCATAATGAAAACAATATATAAATTTCATTTAATTTGTAGTGCTTGTCACTTGAAAAGGAAGGAAGCGCAAATCAAATTTTAATAAATATGACATACTAGTTCACAGTGTAATGGTGCATTTGCCACTAGGACAATTAGAGTTTTTTTAATTGAATGCTGCTTAACGAACCTTTAAGTTACCTTTCAATGCTGACTACAATAGAGTGTTGTGAAAAGACCGTCTGGAGTCAGAGTCTAATTAGAATCCTCTGCATGTCCTGCTGCATCTGTGCTATGCTCTTTTTTTCTAAAGAGAGTCTGATACTTTGAAGATAAGTTATTCAATTTACCTCATTGCACAAAGTTATATACACTATGCACATACATTTTCTATAGCTGCACACAGAATAAATACATATTACCTAATATTTTCTTTAAAAACATGCAAGACTGCTGAAGTATTTCTGAGGCAACAAATACCTCACTCAGATATGAAAGTGAGGGTAATAACCATTAGGTTTAAGTGGTTAGTGCCAGATTATTAGGCCTGATTTTTGCAGTGGCCCTAAACAGACCTAAAGCTGCTGCAGTTGGACAGCTGAGGAACAGGATAAGAGAAATATTTTCTATTATAAAGCCAGCTGAGAAATAGCCTCTGTACAGAGAAACTGAAGTACAAGAGTCCTGCACAGCGGAAATCTCTATAGAGTATAGACAGCAGGGGTAGGTGCAGGTATGTTTGTAGGACAAAATGATCTCCTTGTATGTGAAGTCGCACCATGCATTTGACAAGAGCCCTGAGCAGTGGAATAGCTTTGCCGACAGCAACAACTGTCCCTCATGCAGTCTGAACAAGCCCACCGCCATGAGCTCACAGCAGCTTTGCTACCTTGTCTGGAATTACAGCCTCAAAGCCACCTTATCACAGCTTGAGGCCAAAATGAGTTAGTTAGTTCCCCTCTGAGAGAGAGGGAAAAGCAAACCAAGAGTCCCCCTTCAGCACTGATGGGTACAAAACAAATGAAGATCCTATTATTTTCTGATGAATGTCACCACCCCAACATCGTATCAATACAGCAAAGATTAATAGGTAAAACTGCGTCAGCAAATTAATAGGTAAGGAAGCAGTAAACTTGCCCCTAGACAAAGAAAATAAAAAATACTTAAAAGCAATTCCTATTAACCCAAAGTCTCTCTCTGATGTCCCTACATACCTTTCCCATAAGGCAAACACCGCTCAACCTGCCAGCTTTCCGGCAGGCATTCCGGCACAACAAATGAGAGGCCTGGCAGATCCCAAACCTGGTTTCACCACGCAGTGGCTCTGTGGGAAGGAGCTGTGACAGTGGTCAGTCCTGTGGTGCAGTGGCTGTATCATGGCACCCATCAACTCATTCCCATAGTTCTATTATATGCTGTGTATTATTATACAGCATATATTTTATAATATAATAAGTGAAAGCCAGCTGTGTTCGAATGAATGAAGCAGATTCTGTTACAGCCCTCACACTTCATACAAACTCAGTGAAATAGCATGGTCAAGATTTCAAAATCTATTTTGATGCAGCACTCCAGACTGCATTTCTCATTGAAATAATAGGAAAAAATAGGAAGATTCCCCATGAATACACTGGAAGCTGTAGAGGAGACTGCTCGGCACAGGTAACATCTGTCCTGCTTCAAAATAAAATGCAAAATTTCAGAATATGATCATTCACGAAAAGATGACAATAAAGAAGTTTATTTTGAAAGGAAACATTATGCAGAATTGTTTTGGTTTTCAGCCCTTGAATGACAAACATCCCTTTGGAGTAAAATGGCACAAGCTCATTCCTGATGCAACTCCTGTGCACCCCAACATGTGCCACAGTGCAGTCCTCAATGCCTGGCGTCAATGGCAACTCTGGACCCAAACTAACTGGGTTTTAAACAATGCCCAGCTGCTTGATGCATCTCTTCTGATTTACTATATCCTCACTGAGTCAAAGAAGCGCATATTAAGCATGTAGAGCACAATGTGACAACCATAAGGTTAGTGTTACTATACACTGAAGTGAATGAATGGTACTTTCATTAATAGAGGGAGGCCATATGCTGAAAAAGTCATTGGATTCGCTTCACTGGTGAACTAGAGCAACAGTGTACGATTAGAAAGACTCAGCAGTTCAAAAGCCTTTAGAGGCAGGTCCGCTGGATACACAATGAATTTTTAATAATATTGTGACCACCCGGGAGATTCATTTTAAGTGCCAAATGTGTTCCCTGAACTAAAATATTAGGCTTAACAAAATCTATGCAAGTACTAGGTGTCCAGTATTTTTATTTCAAGTATTAAAAGGTTTATGAGATTAAGATTTCATTACTTCTATCTACTCCTTCTCCAACACTTCTTACCATTCTTCAGTACATACACAGTAGGAAACATGCAGATACTAGATTTGTATTGGACATTTTAGAATTTTAACAGGAAAAAGCGAACTTTTCATTTGGATTGAATTCTATAATCTCTGCTCCTTTGGAAAACAAAAATTTTAAAAAAATTAAAAAAAAAAAAAACCAACAAAAAAAAACAAGGTTTCTGATAAGTTACAGAATTTTGTTGACAGTTTAGCAAAAATTCCTCTCAGAAGCCTCTTGTTTTACTTGAGTATCAAAGACGACCCTCACAATACATTTATTTATTTATTGGTAAATGTTCATTACTATATAATTTTAGGGAGCTGAGTAAGTAAATTAAGTAGGTGCACGTTTAGGGAGTTCGGTCTTTCTTAGAAATCTTATTAAATGCTGCCACTAGCATTTTATTCCCAAGTTACCTATGATGTGAGCAGCAGCTGCCAAACACATGATGCAACTTCCAAATTTTAAGCACACACAGAGTTAAATGTTATACATGGGGTTATGCTTTCATTTAACACTTTTTGATGTAAAGAAGGAACATACTTCACACTTTTCAAATTTCAGCAAAAATTTTTACTCATCGTAGAATAACAATGCTGAAATCTAACATGGGGATTGTGATAATTCAGATTAGCATTTAAGTGTTTGCTTACAAATATCTGTGTATTTGAAACTTAAGGCCTTTGTACAGTCATAACATTAAACATTCCTGCAACATTGCTCCAGATTACTTTTTTGGAGGGGGGAACATGCAGGTTCTATTATGAAAATATTTTTCAGTGATGCGAACATTTCTAAAATTGTGTTTAAAAAATTTAAAGCAGCAGTTACCAAACTGTATTTTGCTATTGTATTTCTACTCCTAGAATTGTATCACAACAGACAGGTTGAAAAAGTTGTCAAGCATAGCTGTAAATCTGTTTTCCCAATAGGAATTTATTCTACAACTACAGGCCTCAGAAAAAAAAACAAAAAAAAAAAACAAACAAACAAAAAAAAAAAAAACCACCCACAAACAGAAATCTCATCAGATAAGGACAGCAAGACAGCAAAACCTTCAGAAAAAGTAACTTCTCAAACCAACAAATTTATGGAAACATAGACGTCTGCTTCTTTGACCCAAAGCATATTGTATGATTCATGCTAAATGGGGGCACCTCCAAGAGAGATAGGAAGCAACAGAGCTGAACCTCTGCTTCAGTGAGTGCCTAATAAGAACTGTTTGAGAATACCCTGACTATGAGGTTTCTCAAACAGATTAACACAAATATGTAGGAAATTTAACGTAAAAATAATAGCAACCAGTATTTCTAGCATTCAAATGAAACTCGTACAACTAACCCAGAGCTGGTCTCAGATTCTCATTTCAACTAATTACTATTTCAGCACAGCAGCATTCTGTCCATGCAACAGACAACTCTGCACAAAGCTCATAGGTTAATTATTGTCCTTTTCATCCCTCCTTAATAAAAGTCATTGGAAAGCAGGCGATATTCAATATTACATCATCTCCCGCCCCGCTCCCTTCATTTTAATGCATGCAAATGCTTGCCTAATTTACATTTTAGAACAGATACACATTTTGCAGTCAGCACATAGAAGTTTTTCATGGACAAAATGACACTTGTGCCATTTATGAAGAAAATATCTTATATGGCTTAAGGGAAATAACAAAGGTATTTCATTTATGTGCTATTCTTACTTCATCAAAATGCATTAAGAACTGAAGTACAGATTCGCTTTACTAAAGACAGAATAAAGGACAAAGATTATTATACTAAAGGTCACATTATCTTAACAAAGTGCCCCTTTCTGACAGTGTGACATTGATACTGAAGTTAACAAAAAGTGCTCTAGAGTGCAGAGGGCATGGATCTCATAAACAAAGAAATTGGTGAGCTTCTTCAAATGTCACACAGACCGTGCTGGTTTTTGCCAATGGCAGCAGATATCTAAGAGAACTCCTGGCATGGCAGCAGGCTATTATGTTTTGGTTAGCAGTTAGTGTTAAAGAAAAAAAAAAAAAGAAAAAAGAAAAAAGATTAGGCCACTACTGTTGCATAGAGTTCATGCATACAAGTTCCTCTCCCCCTCAGCTTCTTTTCAGAGTACGTTTTGTTGAAGAAATGCTATCTCCTTTTAACATGCACGAAAAGCGACAGCATTCACTTTCCAAGTGATTGTGTTACGTGCATAAAAAAATGGACATAATGGTAGAAATGAAACATCAGCTACACTCCTGTCTGGCTCTGAATGTGAAAGCCTGCGTATCTGTCTAAAGATAGGCTTATTACATAAGATACAGCTAATGCTAGTTCATGGGAACTGTTCCATAACAACGGAATATGACAGCTTATTACTTAATGTGCCGCTGAGCTGATGCAACTCAGATAACAGCACACGGGAAATGTTACTCTGCCCAGAAGACACTGTTCTTTCTCTAAGAGCCCCTTTAAAGCCCTCACAGCTAAGTAGCTGGTGTGCCAGTAAGGAGTGGGCCTATAACCCTATAACCTAATCTGAAGGTTATTACAAGGGAAAGAATCAAGAAAACAATAAAGATCAGCTCTGCAAAGCTCAGTATTCAAAAAAAGTGATGACATTTCTGTATAAGGCGTGGAACTCCAACGTGGAGATCAAAAGATTAACAGAAATGCATTCAAAGAACCAGATGCACTTTTTTGTGAACAAGACTTGTTTTCAGCAGTCATTCACTATTCTGACCTTATCAAGCTTTGCATCTTCTCCAGATCTGTTAGAACTGTTTAAAACCAAATGAACCAGCCAACTGGAGAGCTATAAAAGGAGAGCATCTCAGGGGAGCTCAATTACTAATTCACAAGGAAACATTGTTTTCATGAAAACAGTCTATTAAAATAATACTCCCTTGAATATCTTCCTTAAGTTTATTGCGATATTTCTATCTGCATTTTAATGAGGATCCTTGGGAAAAAGGAATCTCAACAGCTATTCACTTATTATTATTACTTTAGTGAAATGGTATTAATCATGTTTGTATACAAGAAACTAACACTGCCATAAAATGCAAGGCTTGCTTAACACAAGTAAGGATTTTCTTGCTGCTCGTTCTTAGACCAGAATTTCACTGGACATTGATCCTTCTACTGACAAATCTCAGGTAAAGCCAGGGGGAAGTCAGTGTGACACTCAGAAAGGACCCACAAGCAGGGTATACCCAAGAGAAGCACTCCTCTTCCACCCCCATTTGAAGTCATTCTGCTACGCGGAGAGTAGTTATCGCTATTTGTGAGCCAAAGTGGAAAAAAAAAAACAGCATTCCCTTGGAGAGAGAAAGTCCTGCTTGAAACACTGCACACAGATTTTACGTCGAGATGTCACTGGGTAAAAAGCTACGCTGAAGTACCCAAAACTAATTGAGGCATTGGTGAATACGTAACTCCTTCTGTAGGTTTAGATAACTTTGAGCACCTAAAATCAAAGGTCTTTCTAAAAGATTCTGACTACTTATCTGCAGTCTGAGCCTCAAAACAGTGCTAACAATACTTACCTATCATTAAAATGGAGGACAAATTTGTTTAACAGTTATGAAGTACATTAATTTAACATAATCAAATAGAACAGAGCAGGTAAATCTGAAGGTATGTAGACTTTACACATGAGATATGATAGTATAAATATATTCCTGTTTAGTAAGTGGTACTAATAGTGTTTTTCACCAAGTTAGGAGGGTATTATTTCTTACTGGAAAACTTGTACACCTTATTACTGCAATCACTTTTTTAATTTCATGCTTCCCTAGCTTTATTACTGTTAATTTTACTCATTTAATTCTAGCTATTTTCCACCATTTATTGAGAAAATAGCAAGAACTCATAATTTTCAGATAAATATAAGATAAATGGCTTTGAGAAAAAGAACATCCATCCATACAATGCACTTTTTTCCTTCCAGCACTGGAAGCTCTATGAGATCCTATGATACTCTTTAACCAAGCCTTGTTAAAAATCCTGCAGCCTCAGAACAGAAGCCAAGGTAGAAATGAAGAGCTGAGCAGCACGAAGGGCTGGGCTCCAAGGCTGGCTGACAGCGGAGTCTCACCAATTTCAAGGAGCTTTGGGTAAGGTCCAGTAGACCTTGTGTTGGTATATTCTTTTGAACACATAAATCTTTCTCAAAATGTTGACTGAATCAAAGCAATTATTAACTTCATTTGGCCACAGTTGAACAATGTATTCCCCAAATTATCCGTATCCTTTTGGGTGGGGGGAGGGTGAAAACACAAACAAAAACTCAGCTTTTAAGTGAAAAAATAAAGGATCAATATGGAATTATATGAGCATCATTCTATGATTTTTCAGTAAATTATATTTACTTCAAATACACTTGCTGGTAAACGCGAATTCTTTTCTGTTTGGTTTTAAGTTTACTGCATTCTTTTCCCAAGGGAGCCAATGGCCTTATAATGCATGTTAAAATTTACATTCTTAAAGGGAAATGCAAGCATTATATTAGAACAGAACGATGCATCACACTACTGCTTTTCTGGACAGCCACGTTACAACTAAACAAGAAATGTCGGAGTCATGCTTTAGAACAAACAAAAAAAGTTCACGTCAGCCAAACTCACAGCATCCCAAATGAACGTCAAAGATGTATGCACCTACATAACATTCCCAATACACTTTCAGGTTTTTCCTTTAATATTTGCAAAGTGAGAGAACAGAAGAGTTGTAACTCAGTGCAATTTCAATAGCCTAATGTAGATATCTTTCTTGTATGTTTTATGCTAATGGTGGGCTATAGAATGAAAGTCTATGTCTATAACTAAAAATATATTTATTCCCATAATACAACAGAGCTGGAGTCTTCAGTATACTGCAGCTTTTAGTCACATTACCTTTAACACCTGAATGAGTACTGGATTATTAGAACAGAACTGTTGTATTTCCCTCTTTCATTGTGAATCACACATGACAATAGAAATAGTGCACTGAGGAACCTGAAGTACATTACTACACTGTCAGTCTTTATGGATGCATCGTGTTTTATATATTAGTCTTTTCAATATTTGCATCTCTATTGGACAGCATTTTTGAAGTTTCTGTAGTAAAAGTGTTTCTTTAAAATGGCCAAACTCCCTGTCCAATTTATCTCCCACTGATTTCCAATTGTAATTATGAACAATATTTCCCACAAGCAAGTTAGATCAGAGGTACATCAAACAAAATGGATGTCATGAGACATATTTCCAGTATGTGTTGAAATGAAAGTTACACTTAGTCACCACAACTCTGGGAACCTCTACAATTCAGGATATGCTAATCGTATCTGTTTTACCCTTCAGAAATAAACACATGAAAAAAATAAATTGTTGTAGTAATTGAAGGAGAATATTTTAAGCCTCGTTTCCTTGGGAGAAACAACAACAACAAAACACTCAACACCACCATGTTTCTCTGAAAGCAAGATGACTTTGTGAAACTTCTGATGTGGCTGAAAATGGATGTTTGTGAAAGCACTCTGGCTCAACAGTGTCATCTACCAAGACTGATTATTTAGAATTATTAAAGATATTCCAAAATAAGCTCAGCCATGTGAGAGGAGGTATTAGCACCAACCTCTTTGGAGCAACGCTGCTGAATTTTTCAAAACCTCTTAAAACACCATTTCACAGAGCAATAAAGTATTCTGAAGAAAAAAATACAGCTGTGTTCAACTTGTCCTCACATAGATGCTTCAGACTTCTCAGCTTTTTTTTTTTTTTTTTTTTTTTTTTTTTTTAATGCTTTTCTTGTTAAAAGCCCATTTTGCTTTCAGCTACGCGCCACAGAAGAATTTATGAAACAAAGCACTTTGGTGCTATCCTAAGCAATGGCAGCGATTAAAGATCTGGACTGACAGCATCCTGCCCCCTGGTCAGCACCACCAACACCACCTCTCTTTCACCCCACCCCAAAGAACCACGCTCTGCCTTTCATTTCACCATTTGACATCGTGTAGGATTCAACTTCCAGAAGAAAAGTCAGGTTTCAGACATTCCCTCCTCCCCTCCACCTTGTTTTCATACCACATGAATATATGCATCCTCTTGGAAATGAAGCAAGCCACCAAGTATAGCTAGCTAATTGATGATAATATTTTAATTTGCTGGAAATTAAAGAAATGGATGCACAGAAGACATTACCTAAACCTACTGTGGCAGAACTTGAAGAACCTCACGTCCCTACAGGCACAGCACTGCATCAGAGACGAGCAGAGCAACAAACATCTTATTAAACAACAAGCGCACAAAAGCAAAAGGCAGCAGCCTCCAGGGCCGTGTTAATTATCTCGGGGTCGAAGCCGCGGCGAAGGCTGTCTCACCGGCTGCAAGGCAGTCAGACGCAGTGCCAGCACGCTGCAGTCCCCAAGGTCCTGCAGTTACAGCGCTGTCATATTTCAAATGACAGGTAATACTTATGAACATGCTGACACTCACCTCCTCAATTATACTCAATGTCAAGGTTTTAGTACTGAAGGAAGTGCTAATTTTCAGCATACACACTTGCTGACAAAAGGTACTTTATCAAAGGAAGGAGTTTAGGGTATCTGCAGCAAGACACTGAAGATACCTTTTGACACTCGCAATGGGAATAATGTCCTTCGTGGAAGCTCTCAAATGATGGAATAAATATTGCCTTTAGTCAGATGTACAAAAAAAAATCACAGCATCCTGTGTTTGCTTTTCTGAGAGACAGTGTCTTTACGTGGAAATCTCACTGCCACTAACTGCTGTACGGATGAGCAGCTATTCTCCTGGTGTTTGTTTGAACTTCCTCTGAATAAAAAGCACAAGCAAGGCATGCGTTATTGTAATGCCTCAGGTGCTCCAAGAAGCAGGGCTAAAAAGATGGACTGCCTTCCACCATCCCCAAAGGGCAGCCATGCATGCCCTGGAACGATTCAAGTGCAATTGCTAAGAAAAAACATAAGCAGTGATTTTAGAGAGAGATTTTTAAACATGCAAATATGATTCCTCGTTTGTTCTCATATCCATTCTTTTCTGAATTCAACTGAAAAAAGAAAACACTAACTGCCACATCAAGTTCATTTAATTGTATAGAAAAGATATTAGGTGGCACAGACATGGCCATGGGTGAAGGAACACGGTCTCATTAGAGCTCTCTGTCCGTTCAGGCAGCTTCACCCGCTTACAGTTGTTAATGCGAACTGGAGACAGATTCTGCTTTGAGTTGCACCAATTTAAATCCAGAACATCTCTCATCCGGCCCCCAATTTGCGTTAATGGTCAGGAGGGCACACCAGGATGGAGGCAGCCGCTATGATCTAAAGGCGAAGGTCTGCCTACAAAGGGACACCGCAATTCTAAAAGGCAGCATTTTGAGCCATTATAGAAACCTGGCAAAAAAAATTACTCTTATTATACAAACGGCTGAAAGTTTAAAAGGCTTATTCTTCATAATTTTAGCTGTATATAAGCCGTTTCAATGTTTTCTTATTATGTTTGTTAACATTTACATTGCAGTAACACAGCTGTCCAAAAATGGCATATTCCTACAGGATGAGCCTGGGCACTATTAGGCATTTCAGCAGTTATCCTTACAAATACTCAGTACAAATGCTCAGCTCAGAACATTAGATCTTCCCTGGCTCCTCTTCTTACCCAGAGTAACTTTGTACTCTGTACCAGCAATAGCACAGCTTCAAAAGAGAGAAGAGGGAAAAGAGAACACATATGTTTACCATAAAAATTAGCATTTCAAAAGGGAAGTCACGACAATTTATTTTCACTTTTTTTGTTCTTCCTGTTTGCTTGTTTCACAGGCTTTATCAATTTCACAGCAGAAATTTCATTTAATCATTTCCACTTACAGGTGGGTTGGTTAAACATCACCTTATCTCTTGGGCAAAGGTGAGCAGTGGATAAAGGAGATGTGCAAGTGGCCATGAGTGCACTATGAGCCTCCAGGGCAGGCAGCAAAGCCACTGCTGCTTTGCCCCAGGCTAAGCTATGGCTGGGCACCACAGCCCAGGGCAGCACAGGATCGTGTGCGACTTGGACTCACAGAACTGCTTCCACAAATGATAGCTACAACTCTACACCCTCCTATGAGCACACTATAGCAGAATGCATAGGCACAAGAAAAATAAAGGAATTGTGATAAAAATAACATGCTGCACAAGTGACGGAATGTTGCCATGACTTTTCAAAAGATATGTCACTATCGAATTCAAATTTCCTACTGAATTCATTGGCAACAGTGACCGAGGATGAAGTAAGAAAATACATTTCAGTATTTTTGCATGAAATTTTGCCCGCATTCCTGATGCAGATGTTGGCAAATTACTTGCACTGAACACTATTGCTCTCCACTACCAATATATTCTACATTCATTTGCATACATTACATTTATAGAACACCAGGACAAAATTATTGCCTGCCTTACTTACACGTGAAATCACATCAGAAAAGAAAAAACGCTGAAATATTCTTTATTGAAGAAAGGTTTTTTTAAAGTATAGTGAGAGCATGAAAGTCCCCATCTGCAATTGATGCAAACTGGAATACTTTGTGAGGGAGACACACTACTCTTACCATATCCTTTTACACTAAGATTTTTGTACAGCTCCAGGACAAAAAGAATTAGTTTTTCACATCTCATGATCCAAGAGTTTCTTTTATATTGATATAACCAATGTTAACACCGAAAAAACAACCGAAAGATACTGAGGAATTAAAAACACAGAAGGGCCCATCAGTGCCACTTTCTGAGCTAGGAGTGGGAAGATAAAGGCACTACAGAGAGATCCGGACAGGCTGTATTGCTGAACTGATGCCAAAGGGATGAGGTTCAACAAGAACAAGAGCCATGTCCTGCACTTTGGCCACAAAAACCACAGACAACACTGGTTTGGAGCAGAGAGGCTGGAACACTGTGCGGAGAAAAAGAACCTGGGGATGTTGGTAAACACTCAGCTGAACCATGAGCCAGCAATGTACCTAGGTGGTCAAGAAGGCCAAGGGCATCCTGATCTGTATCAGATATAATGCAGCCAGCAGAAGGAGGAAGGCGATTGTCCTGTTGTACTCAGCTCTGGTAAGGCCGCACCTCAAGCACTGTGTTCAGTTTTGGGCACTTCTCAACAAGAAAAACATCAAGGTCATGCATGGAGTGCATCCAGAGAAGAGCAACAGAGCTGGTGAGGGAACTGGAGCACAGAGAGACCAAGTGAACTGGGATTGTTTGGTTTGGAGAAGAGGAGGCTCAGAGGAGACCTTATTGCCCTCTATACAGATATCTGAAAGGACGTCATGGCAAGCAGGTGTCAGCCTCTGCACTCATGTAACTAGCTATAGGATAAGAGGAATGGCCTCACATTGCACCAGGGGAGGTTCAGACTGGATGTTAGGAAAAACTTCTCTGAAAGTGTGGTTAGGCATTGAAACAGGCTGCCTAGGGAGGTGGTTGAGTAACCATCTCTGAAGGTGTTTAAGAAATGTGTGGATGTGACAGTAAGGAACTAAGGTTTTAGTAGGCAACATTGGTGGTAGGTAGATGGTTAGATTAGATCATCTTAGATATCTTTTCCAACCTTAATGATTCTGTGATTCTACCAATGAGATTTAATGAGGAAACGACACTCTCAGACTAATCACGTTTCATATTCACACTGACTCCTAAGAGCCTGAGATTACTTAATGTCTGACTGCTCAACCCTTTTTAAGCATTCTGATTCATGACAAAGACTCTGTAAATGTTTTGTATGAACAACACTTCCAAAGTCAAAATTTCTAAACATGCATTAACAATCTGCTCTGCTTTCACTGCTGACACTGAAGAGCAGAATCGGTGCTGCCTCTACCTGCAGTGTACCAACAGGTATCTCCCAGCATCACCTTCTTCAGAAAAATGTTTCGGGTAACTCACAGAATTTGTAACATTCAAAAAACCTCCAGCTCATCCAGCCTTTATATTAGCATATTTAATATTTTTCAGCATCACATTTAGGCTTAAGAGATATCAAACCATGTGATCTGCATCCTTATCTTTACTGCTAATTACCCAATTAAAACACAAATTACAAACATCTTAGATTACCAGTCTCCAAACCTGGATAACCCATTTTGGAGAGGATATTCAGCTGCACCCTCTTATCTTTTGGAGAGGGATGTGAATTTTTTTAGCTATTTTTTTTTTTAATGACCACTACAGCTAACAGAATCCATGTTTTCCTGCTCTTTCATTAAAATCATTTCATAGTCATTACTATAAAAAGTAAACATTGAGATCATTGAGATCATGTTTACTGCTCTTTTGTCCAACAAAAGATGTTGGACAATATCTGTTAGTCCATAAAATAAGTTTCCCTCCCTTATTTCATTCATGTGCATGAGACATTCCATATATTTTTAAATGTTTTCTTTTTTTTTTTTCCCCTTTTTCTTGTATGATTATCCTGGCATTAGGACAAATGAACTTCGGAGAATGGTGAAAAAAAGCGTAACTTTTTTTCTTTCCAGCTGACATTTTGTTAATAAAATAATACTTTTTTTGGTTGATCAACATAGAGTGAGAAGACATCTTCTCATTTAGATACAGATAGCACTGCAGAGATGCATCTCTTCCTACTTTATAAAGCCTGTTATTCCGTAATGAAACATGGAAAAATATTTTCCTTCCATCTGTTGGTAAGATGAGGCATATATCCAAGCCAGTGACAGTGGGTTGTTGGTTTATTCTTTGCTTTTCTTTTTTTTTTTTTTTTTTTTTTTTTTAATTCCATATGGTAGTTAAGTAGGCAATACCACTCTAGTATATTTGGAGAAAGTAAAGGTTACTTTTGCTTAGTGGAATTCCAATAAACCTCTTTTTCTCATTTATAATGTAACTGTTGAAGCACAGTAAGATGTCAAGGCCACTAATGGAATGCAAACAATTCCCATGAACTTTGGAATAGACAAAAAAGTGTCATATCTTAAAAATATGTTTTTTTGATAAGTTAACTATTTTCATATTGTATATCACCAAGACAAATCCGAAACTGCTATATACTCATCTTCACAGTTGGACTAAAAATTAACAATATGAAATGGCATAAATTTCTTGGCAGATTTCACACGCACCCCAACATACAGGTGCTTTGGAGGAAGTGTATGACCAGAACCAAAAGGCTCAGCAATACAGTGCTGCTATAGAGATAAGCCTGAATATCCAGATATGTAATGCCATGTTGTACAATGCAATTATATCCAGAGCAATCAACAGGTTTTCAGGATGTAAAGTAGAGCCTAGATATAGAAGAACACGGGCAATCATTCACATGCAGTCTGAAGCATATGCATGCAAGATTCACTAAAGCTTCCTTTGTTTACTCGGCATTTGTGTGCCCCAAATAGATGATAGACCTCTTCAGAAACATTCTACAGAGGAAAAAAAAATTACTGTCTAAAGACTTAGTTCATGGATTTAATAAAAGAACAACTTTCCTAAAGCCCAATTGCCAAAGCCAATTCTTAAATCAATGTTGTATGCCCAACATATGTTCTCCTATGAAGAAGATGATTTAAGACTTCTTTAGCTCTTATACCAGTAACAATATGCAAAACAATTCATTTTGTTGCCCGAATTAGATTTTTTTTTTTATTACTCTCTATTGGTTTTGTATTCTGGCTTATGAAAATAAAAATTAATGCTAAGACTGCAACTGTAGCAGTTTGTACCACTTTAAGTTTCTCCCACTGCACAAAGTACCTCCTGTCTGTTATGTGGAATTTGCTAAAGCTGCCATCCAAAAACCCAAAAATCTTAATACTATATTTGAGTCAAATCCCAAATGCTTTTCTACAGATGCAGTGAAAGATTTGGGATTTCCCAAGTCCTAGCAAAAGAAATTAGCTATCTCCCTCTCTGTTGGCATTACAGAAAATTACCGACATACATTTTACTATCATTTGAAGTATTCTGTTTCCATTAAAATAAAAAAGCTTAGAAAAATTTTATCTCCCTGTAATTGTTACATAAATCCAGTGGCATTTAAAAATTTATAAATGTAAATGCATTTTTATTTCCCCTGACCTATCCAAGAAAAAAAATTCACTCTCAGAACATAAACCAGCCTACTTGAAATTCTTTGGCCAACAACTTTATTTAACAATATAGCAGTAAATAGATAAGTGCACACAGATTTTACCTTCTCCCACCAACTCAAAAATGTTGGCATGAGCAAAATTCTAATTGGGCCTGTATGGTTTGGTCATGTCTTCAAGGACTGGTTGGTCAGCTTCTTCTGAACATGGGTACACACACGCATCAGTGGGACTCCAAGGCTTGCTCCAAGAGAGGTTTCTCCTGAAGGTGGCTTTGTTCTCCAACACTTCCCCCTACCTATCAGTGCCACTGAAGTTCAGCATCACTCAGATGCTAAAACTTGAAAGGACTGTTTTCTTGTAAGGTAATAGACTTAAGCATTATTTAGGTGGAAATAGATTCTTTCCTCCATAAATGTGATGGAAATAATGTGCAAGTCCTTTCATTTAGAACCACTTACGATGTAAAGATACTTCAGACAGCAGCTTCACTCTAGGATAGTATAAAAATTACATTAAAGCTGACTCTGAAATATTTGCAAGCTGTAATACCACTTCAATACAGAAAAGTATGAAATCAAACCCACTACAAAAGAAACTGCTAGCTGATTTTTCATGCAGGTAGTAAGCCATAGGAAAAAGTTGTTGTCTGGCAGCTGGAGTTGTATAAAACAGTTGCAGCAGACAAAAAAAAAAAACTGAATGCATTCAGCTTCATCTCTCCTTGTGAGAAAGTCACCAAAAAATTGTTCACATTTTGTAGAGTCTTTGCTATATAGGTCCCTTTTTCAGTGGAAGTTAGTCCTTGTACATAAAGCCTGGATACAATGATGCTTAACATTGCAAGTATTAATTATATAAATAGCCACTAAATTGTATAATGAAATAGCTAGTAGGAATAAGACATCTCCAGGCATACATCTACCAGTTTAACTCTTTCAAGTGTTCAGAAACGTTGTCCTTTAGTCAGGGAAGACAACCTCAGAAACAATACGCCTTCAAATCTGCTTCTAACACACCATCAGGCACTTAGTGCTTCACAAAGCATCACAACATTTGCCATCCAGAAAGTTCAAAGTTGCTTTTAGTCCCCAGTACAATAGAAATACTGTTTGCATAGACCTTAAGGGCTAAAAAAAAAACAGGTAACAGAAATGGATACAGTTGGACTGGGTGCAGATGGGTGTACTTGCATTTACATTTTACACATATTCTGTCTGGAGAAACACCTGAAATGGTAGCTTTGTACAGAACATGCAAGAGTGAAGAAATGCAACCGGAGAGGAAACGTCACTGAAATTGATTTTGAGGGCCCTGAACTACAAGCAATGGAGGGACTGGGAAGGAAGGGAGCTGCTGGCCGCATCCTGCAGTCCTGCAAAGCTGGAGAAACATTTATCCAGTGCACTGACAGAGAGGGTAGTCAGTTCAAACACCCCAAATTGAGATACTGCTGTATTTCTTTTGCCAAAGTCTGCTTAAAAGACGCTTTGGGATTTGACATGTGACGTCATTAAACACACTGCCACTATTTTTCCAGGTTTCTAAGAAAAGGTCCAACTGGTGGAGGCTTTACATTTCCCTTTTTATCTATTTTTTAATGCACTTTGTTAGCAATTGACTCCTTGCTGTCAACTGGTGCCTACAGAACAGCCAGATTTGTACGAACAGCAGCAAGAGAGCTCGAGCATGTGACAGGCATCACATGCTGACAGAGGCTGGAAGACACAATCTTTTATGAACACCAGAATTATATTCCAGCAGAGAACTTAAATTTTTATATCTTCTAGCAATTTCTCAAAAGGAGTAATACTTACATAAGTGAAACAGCTGCCCACACAGAAATTAAAGCAGCACTTGCCAGCACATTTTACTTCAACTATAAAGGAATGCAAGGTAGCAAAAAGATTTGCACATCCATTTCTCAGGAAAATAAGCCCAGCTAAGAAGGAGCATTCTGATTTCTGAGGACACTGCTCATGGAGAGTGAACATCAGACACTGCAGCTTTCAGAGGAAGCAACAAGCTACATCCCTGGAAGCCAGAGTTGTCAGACAAGTGATCCTATGGTTCCTTGGGGAGCAAGGAGCAATAGGAATACAACAACAAAAAATCCACTAACCAGGAGCACCAGATTTTGACAGAGACAGCACAACTTCTTCTCACCAATGACATTGATGGATGTTTTCTGTACCTCACCTGACAGAGACAAAGGAGGCTATAATGTGAAGGAGCCTTTCCAGTTTCTTATCATGCATCTGGGAAGGCTGGTGCTAACTGACAAGCCCAACATTAGGGATGACTGATACCCTAAAACAAATGCAGAGGTGGGGTGTCTTCAAAGAGCATCTGCTACCACCACCGATGAGCCTTCTTAACACTTACTGCAGTGACTGGCCTTACTGCATGCAACTGAGGACTAACCGTCTCATCCCACCTAACCTTGCTTCCCAATCTGAACTACTGAAACAGCTGTGCTGCCTGAGGTACCAACAAACTGTCTTGCCTAGGGTGTTGCTCACCACAACAGAAAAGAAAAACAATAAGCCCAGAAAAAAATGAAAAGATGCAAAATCAGAGAAACCAGAGGTAGAAGCAAGAAAGCAACAAAATAGTAGGGACTCATTATCTTTCTTACGCCCCCACTTCCATTACTGCACTCTCATCATCTCCAGCATCTCCTCTCCATTCATTTTCTCAGCAATGCTTGGCTTTGTGTTCTCAGGAGAAAACACACAAGAAATGAATAAAAGCTATTTCATACCTTTTACATTTTTCTCAGCTGATGGCCCACATTGACAAGTTAGCCACAGAATTCTAATCCTGCCCTGGTACAGAAAGCATCTCCTACAGCTGGTTGCCATTAGCAGGTCAGCTCTTACACAGATTTCAGCTGTGGTACCTGGAGAATCAAAGCCACACTGTAGGCTTCAGTATGTTGCAAAGTCCAATTTTTTCTCTGAAGAGCATGAGGCAAATCAATTAGGTTAATCTACCAGGTGTATTAGATGATGTTATTTACCTGTTTTAATCTACTGGTTTTATATACATATCTATATCTATCATCCATATATATATGAATACACACTTTTTTTTAAGAATTAGTTGGAAAGGTATTTATAAAAAGATATGCTCTATATATGTCAAGGATAGTTTAAAAATAGTTTGAAAAAACCACAAACTAAAAACATGAAGATCCAGCACCCACAACACTTTTGTATTATACTTGGTTACGACGAAATACGCTTGCTGACTTTTAAAACATACTTCTGCTGCCATGTTTGTAACAAACAACTGAAGTGATGAAATGCAATGAAGAGGAGAGCAAGAAAAATACTGACTTTGTCTCCCGGTTTCTCCCTCTAATCCCTAAGAGCTCATACTTCTGCTCTAAATTCACTAGGATGTTTCCAATCCTATCTAGAGGTAGAGTCCATTAATTGCACAGTCAGCACAACATGGCAGAGTCACCCGAATTTCCTGGGAAAGACCCATAGCAAGGATATATACTTTGGGCAAGATCAGTATCTGAAGCAAATAAAATCCAGATCTGTATTTGCTAAGGACTGAGTTTACCAAGGAACGTAGTAAATTTAATATTCAGTTACTGCAACAAGAACTTTAATTTTAGTACAGATGAAGATCATGATGTAAAACACAGCATCCTGCAATCTATCATGGTTAGCAAGATTTTAATAGGTCATTAGAAAAGCTTATGGAACCTATGAGTTTCTGGGCACTGCTTCGGGATCAGTAATAAAAAAATTCATTTCCTAGTTACCTCCTAAAGCAACGTAGCATACCACATATGACGAAGAATTATAGTCTACTTGAGAAAAGATACTTAACTCCTTACAATGCAGCAATAAAAGATGCCTGATCGGAGATGAAATTTGAAAGCTTTGAGTTTGATGGGCTTTGAGAATGTCCCTGTGTAAAGCATAGTTTAGATTCTTTTTCTTTTTAAAATGATTGTTTTCCTAGAGAATTTTTAATATGAGCATATTAGGGACACACAGAACAATTCCAATATTTACTTTCTGTTATCACAGAATCACAGAGCTGTAGGGGTAGGAAGGGACCTCTGGACATCATCTAGTCCTGTACTGACGCATGTGTTATTCCCCCCCCCCAAGATGCAAGACCCCACACTTGCTCTTGGTGAACCTCATCACATTCCTCACCAACTCTCAGCACGTCCAGGTCTTACTGGATGGCTGCAAAGCCTTCTGCTATGCACCCCAGCTTTGTATCGACAGCAAACTTGCTGAGGGTGCAACTCTATTCCTTCATCCAGGTCACTGATGAAGATGTCGAACAAAATCAGACCCAGTAAGGACCCCTGGGGCACACAGCTAGCTACAGGCCTCCAACTAGACTCTGTCCAATTTTAGCTATTTATTATAGTGCAAACTCCCCAAAAATATTTTATAAATCAAATACCAAGTTCTACCTACACTTAACAATTTAGATATGTGCTGAATCAGACATCAGGATGACTGCTCAGAAAGAAATCTTTCTGGAATCAACACTATGCTCACTGTATCCACACAACCTTCTTGGAGAGGAGCTATCCTTCCTGCTCTGCTGCTTATGAAGGCAGATGGTATTTACTATTCTGTGAATAATTTTAATAAATACTCCACAGAGTATCCATAAAGCAAATAAAAATAATTAACTCACAGCTGACATAAATGCTTCTGAAGCAGCATGAACTCTTCTTTCATGCAAGACCACTAAAATCAATACAATGATAAAGGCTACGTGAAGCATTAGAGAGAACCGAGTTCTCACCTCTCAGCCTTCTCTCACCTTTTTATTTTTATTTTTTTGAGGAAGTGTAATAAAAGGAGGTGTGTAGCTAAATGGTGACCTTTAGAAGTACTGTGTGTTCCCACTGGAGCAAATGCATTGTATTTGACTGGAAGTTTCTGTAAGATTAATTAGTCTGGCACATTGATATCTTTCTTGTAGATGAGAACAGTAAGATAGTTTGTATCCCTTAAACTGAATTCTGGAATTAATGCAATCCATAGATAAAGAACAGCACTGCTTTATCATGGCATTATACCTTTTTGGAGAAACATTTTTGTAACAAAGCCACACATCAGTATGTTATCTGAAAGCACTGCACAGCACAGCTAGCAGATAGCAAGATCTTCATGGATTTGAATCAAACCAGACGCATAATAAAGGTCCTCTGTTCAGTAGGACAGACATCATCAACAGAAAGCCTCGGCATCACCAAGTCACACCAGTTCAGGATTATTCCCTTGCACCACTTGCACTGTAATGCAGCTTCCCCTCAAACACAAAAGAACCCAGTTTCCAAAGAAACAGCATTACGAGATGTGCTAGCATTGCCTAGCTCTTCCTTGCCCTGATATCTACATACAGAGGCACAATAATCTATCACGAATCTGACCTTCAGAAACCACGTTTGTATGCAAGTATGGGCAATATTCTGCAAGCACTAATGAAGCTGTTTAGTCAGACAGTGCCTAGTCAGAGGTGGACCTCAGACACATGATGAAGTTATCACAGATAATTAATACATTATTTGCATAACTGTGCAATGATAACTGCCCCATCACCTGCTCCTCACTCATAAAATGCAAGGAAAAATTATTTTTGTCCTCTCCCTCTTCAGGTTAATTCAAATTTATATTTGTATAAATACAGACTATTAGTGCTTTTTTGCTAACCCACAGTTACAAAATCCTAGCATGTGCATGACCATGATGCGCTGCTGCCATCCCAGGAATTGTGCCAGGCATAGCCTGAAGTAAACAAAAGAAGAACCTGACAGTACAGAAGGTGCAACTCCTAGGCACTATACAAGTACACATATGTAAAACACACATACAGATGTACACACAGCACAGATCATACAACAGGGTGAGAGAAGGCAGAGCATAAGCCCTGGGGATTTGCAGACTGGTGACTTTTGCAGTAGAATTAGTGGCATTATTGTACTTCTCTGATAACTGCAAATGAGGAGTAAGATTAATTTTACAGCAGCAGATTTTCCCCATGACTTCAACAGAATTAGATTAAATTAACATTTCTGTTGTGCTTAATCTAAATTTCTGTCTTCTAAACTGTAGGCAAATGGTTTCTAATCACTATTTCTGTACCAACTGATGTTAAAGGTTGATCAATTTTGTTTCCCACCAATATGATTAAACCCTTATTCAAGCAAGAAAACACTGTTAGAAAGCAAATCAGTTTCTTTTAAAACTCTCTCACGTACTACCACTTAATAGCTTCTTCCATCAAAACAGTGAAAACATACTGGTCTTGGGCTTACTTCCTAGTGATAAGCTGAGGTCTGCATGATGTTTCTCCCTTCTAATTACGGCTGTTCTAGATTAGCAAGATATAGGACAGACAACTGAACCTCTCCCTATATGAAATTCTTTTCTCAAAGAAAAAAACAGAAGTCTGCTGAATCATAAAAGGCTACACAGTGTGCTTTTATTTTATTTAATGAAGGATGGAATCCACTTCTATCTTAGAAGAATGTAATTCTGGTCAATACCAGAAATAAAACACTCTACACACCTATCAAAAACTCATAAAACATCTGGGTTTAAGAATAATCAGCTAAATAGTCCTACGCGAAACAGATATAAAATTCTTTACTGCAGTTAATCACCTTCTATCTTTAACATTATACTGTACATACGCATTAAAGATATTAGATATGTAAATTGTTTTACAATGCCCTGAAAGATTGTCACACCGAGGGCTGGAAGCACATTAAAAAAATAAAACTTTTAAAATCTTTAGACAATGAGGTCTGTTGGTTAAAGGTTAAAGGAAATTAAAGGACTATCCCATCGGCTTCATCAAACCAAGCCTCCATCAAACAGGATGAGAGAAGGGTGTCTCTCCAGCCAGCTCACCCACACTCCTCCATATCAGCCAAAACATCTATTCCTCCTTCCCTCCGAAAAGGGCAAGGAAAAGGACTCAGTGTTGTCCTCAGTTGTGGACAGCCACAGCTAGTCCTTGCACTAAGGCTAAAAAAAATAACAATAAAAATAGGCCTTAAAATTACAAACTTCTCCGTCTTGCTTAGTAACAGCTTTCCTTCTCTGTGAAGCATTAATAATACACTTTTATCCACTTTGAACACCACACCTATACGATAGAATGTTTAAGTCCTTAAAAAAAAACAACTCTCCCCCTAGCTGGGAGATAACTCCAGCAGCATACCAGCAAATGCATGGTTTCGATAGCTGTCTGGTCATAAGCCATCATAGGTTTGAATAAGTGATAACTTATTTATGTGGACTACCAATTCTGCAAGGAAAACTGAGGAAATGCATGGAAACAGGTTAAAATATCAGAGTTAAAATCCACAGAAAACATTGGCGTAGAAGGAATCGCAGACTAGCTCAACAGATCAGTAGGCATAATTAACAGATGTGTAAGAAATGGACCAGATTTCAGAGGAAATCCTCCTTCTGTAAAGGTTTATGGGCGACAATAAAGCTTAAACTGTCACATTTAGCAGGTTACAGATGGAATTTAGAACTGGCAGGTTCATAATGAAGCACTCCCCAGGGTATCAAACTCCCATTAATGTGTCTCCTCCTTTACCTGGTTGAGTCAACATGCATTTGTGCTTTCCCACCACCTGACAAAATACATCTGCTGTTAGTTTAAAAAGCAGCTTTTCCTGGAAACAGATTAAATATTTATTCCATTCTGTTACTGATACAAACGTTTCAACAGAATTTTCTAGATATAGATCAGTAGTTTCATTGCAAAACTTAATCATGCGCTGTCCCCTGAAAACTGCTTAAAAGTATGCTTTAGAAACTGCTCACAGAAGGTAACAAAATTAATGTAGTCACGTGAAACTTATGGTCAACGTTCCAACCACTCTAATACTGAAAAACACCGAGCTGGAAAGTCGAGCAGCCTTAGTGAATAGTACATACGCCCCTCCAGCATCTAATTAGCTGATAATACTCCTGGTGCCTGTAATGCACAATTCAAATGCCTCACTTACCAATGTGTTTAGTATTCTGCAAATAAGTCCTTGTACCAATTAAATCCCTTGTTATTATGAAATGCTTCCATACTGTTGTAATAACACAGGATAATACAGTCAATACTTCTAATCATGAGGTTATTCTCTGAATAATTGCAGGATTTCTGAGTAATCACTGCTAAGGGTACGTTACCACTCTGCACAGAGCACACAAAATCGAATAACAGCTTTCAAATAAATCTGATTAATGTTATAGTATGCTTCACATAAGGCATGTACAAGAAGTTCTTCCCAAACCACCAAGTAGCCATGTTTTACAGTGCAGTAATTCACTGTAACAATTCTGCCATAATTTACAAGTGCATTCAGACTACAATCTATTTTTATTCTCAGTATGTGCAACATTGTTAAGAGTCAGGTTTGCTCCGAGAAAAGATTCCTACTTCTATGGTCTATCTGCTCATCAAAAGGTTTAGGTGCAAACCCAGGAATGAGCCCACACTCCTTATTTAGCCAGTTGACAACCCATGGTATTCCACAGAAATGTTTACTGTCTCCAGTTTATACTTAAGAGTAAATCTAAATTCTTCCTCTGATGTCTTTTCTAGTAGAAATACTTCATTTATCCGAACAAGCAAATACATTCCTTGTAAAGTAATACATGAACTCGTCTCCTTATTACTCAGGAAGTTATCTATCTTCAAGGATTCAGAAAAACTAAACAAGAAGTCTACAGGCTGAGAATAAAGGACCTCTTCACCTCAAAAGGGATGCTATGCTATGATGCAGAACTCATAGGAACAAGTAACAAAATATCATAAGCTGATAACCACCTCTCAGGAACAGCATTGGTTGGGCTTTTTTGAATTACTGTCAATATTACTGTATCACACAAAACTGTGTTTTCTGCATGCAGGGTGTTTCAGTGAGCACTGAAGCTGAATGCAATCCACAATTAGGAATGCTTTAAAATAACTCATCCCCTTAAATTACATATATATTATTATATATATACTATATATATTACATATAAATTATATAGCAGGAGGCTTCTGGAAAAAAGAAAAACAAAAAACAAAGTTACAAATCAAATGAATTTCATGCTGTCACATCACATTCTGAATATAGCATGTATAAAATATAATATATACAGAGAGTAAGGGAAAAAACTCAAACACCTGCTATAGATAAATAAATCTGTTCATTTTTCTTTAGATGACCTTGGTTACTCAGGCGAACCACTGTATTAGCAAATTCCTCCAAAAGCAGAAGATTAAATACTCCACAGCAAGATTAATAGTAGGTAAGCTGTTGTTTCTGGTCTCATGCCCAGTGAATGCTTTTCTAAAAGAACAAAGATATGACCATGCCAACCATCAGCACACAGCATTGGACTCCACCTCCTCCTTTTCCAAAAAATCAAATTACCCATGCATCAAAAAATAAATTAAAAACAAATAGCATTTACTGTTTTTATTGTATCTGTGTCAGATGGACAAAGCTCAGCCAACACGCAATCGTATCATGGGGTCAAGACAGGCAATTTCACAATTACAATATTATTCATTAACATCCTAAACATGCTTGTTATGTTTTCCAATAGAAAAGACCATTTCCAACACGTATACAGAAAATCTGTATTTTCTGACTTTTTTTTCTGATGACCAGGCAACTAGAATAGAACAGAACATATGAAAAGCTCATCAAAAAAAGATCATTATTCTTAATAACCTTCTGGATGTACTGGAAAAAAATATGCAGATTTTTGCTTTATTGAACCCAAATCCCAACCATCACTAAAGACATTCTACACGAACTTACATGATGTCTTCAGGGCAGCAGGTAACTTCTAATTAAAGAGGAAGAGAACTCCTAGACATACCAGGTCCCCAACTTATGTACAAAGTACCAAATTATGTCTACCCTCACATACACTGTAGATTCAGCATGGGAAATATGCTTATTTTCCTAGAATAACAAAATCTTGGTTTTCTGCATGCTAAAAGTTTGTTTTCCAACTTTGATCAGAAGCTTTCCTAGGATGTTCTCACCTACGTGCATCCCATGCTGTTTAGAAGTGATCTGTGGCAATTTACCAGTTCACCAACTCCTTCTTCAAACATTACAGCGTAGCAAAGGATTTCGGCTTTCCAAACCCATAAAATGGTTTAAGAGTGATTTACATAAATTGTACAAGTACTTTACATATATGAAAATAAATTGTTTTAGCAAAGCAAATATTTGATAACATTGGGTACAAAACAATTTCACTACTGTCAAGTATGCATGGAATCATGTATGGTTTTCTTTTTTTTTTTTTCCCTTTCATTTTATTAAATAGATTCTTCAATATGTGAAAGAAGCAATAGCAATTCATTAAGCTAAAACACAGAAGGCAGAAGCACTAAATTGGTACAGACAGATTAATAGTTTATGACAGACGATCTAATCTTTTATAAGAAAAGTAAGTAAAGAAAATTTAATGTGTGAACTACTTTTTGATGTTTCACTGATCTGCTTGCCTGTACACAGGTAAAATGCACTGTCAGCACGTGCCACATCCCCAGGCAGGTGAACATGGAGTAGCTCTACCTTGGCCTCCACAGAAACAGTTCCACAGCGTTTGGAAGCAGTTGCTTTCTGTGAAAAGTTTCCCCAGTGGCCATTTGTACTGCATACCTAACAGTTGGCTTCGTCACCTGCGCCTTCGCCTGCCCGCACCTTTACTTTCTCATCCCAAAGTTCAAAGATCAACAACCTCCTTCTGTCTTCAAAGCTGCCACTTTGGCAAGCACCCACAGACACAACCACAGCAGGAAGCTGTGACACAAACACAAACCGTGTGCCTAGCTGGTCATTTGAATCCACAAATAGGAAACATGCAACATACAGACAGTGGCTGTATTAACCTAATCCTAAATTAGGTTCATTCGACCGGCAGTAAAATTTTACTTTTTAGCAGCATCTGAGAGTAACTTACTATTACATGTAGTTTGAATTTGCATTACAGCATCATCCAGAAGCTGGAGTTAAAGTAATATGCCAAACACATCTTAAACATTTTAACATTCATTTCAGTGCACAGATATTTTGACTATCACGTACATCTTTATCAGGCGCCCATCTGCACTTTGCTTTCAATTCAAGTCAGAGCACCTCATTTAATACAGATAAATTACACAAGCGTAAATAAGAGCTTGAGAACACAGAAATCACCTTTGCATTTGGACTGGTTTTGCTTTAATCAATGGTGTTGATAATAACTAAGCCACAAAACCTGTACACCTAAATGACACACCGCAATTTGTTTACATTAGAGAGTTTGATTTGTTATTTTCAATTCTCCCTTTAACAGGCAAACACAAAGCCACACATCTCCTTGGTAACAAACCGAGCCCAGCTCAATTTCCCAAAATTTCTGCCTGGTTGGGACTGGGCATCCCCTCCAGCACTGCCAACAGATGCAGCCACCGAGTACCAGATAACTGTCCTCATTTCTGGGCAGAGGACAACAAAGATATCTTGGATAAGGTTATCAAGCCTTTTGCTGCAGTCAAGCCTGCAAACCTGCACTGACCAATTTGCTTCTTTGTTCCATTTCCTGAACTCCAGTTGGTTTTGGCTCAACCACGTCAAGTCCTGCACAAAGGACAATTCCCTCTGTTTTTTTTCCTGGTACAGATGATAATAGTTGTTTCTGCTTTGTAGTGAGCGATAGCTGATGAATATCTCTCTAGCTTCAGTTTGTGAAACTGCATCATGGAAGGAACCTATTATTGATGGTACAATACGTTATAATGGAATTTTATAGAGATTTTATGGATTTCTTCCTCCTTTCACCTACCAGGCATTATTTCAGAGAGATTTCAGCACAAGTCAACCTGGCTTTTGTTTTAATCTCCCAACTATGACAATATAATTAAGCTGTGAATGATATATCAAAGTGCCATACGCAAAGACAAACTGACAGGAGTAATTTTTACTACTCAAAAGCCTTCTCTTTCATATATCATAATATCCTGTAGAGCAAGTCCACTGACATCTGCTTGACTGTAAAAGCTTGGTATAAACCTCAATTCATCCTTCAAACATGTGTATGTGCTCCTTGCTTCTTACCTGCACCCTGTGCACTGCTACAGATGACACCTGCGTTATTATTTCGGTTCTTTGTTAACAGCTCACCACAAACACAAGGGCAGAACTATTGCGCTGTATTTTTGCACGACAGCGTTTCATGAGTGCTCTGCTTCTTCTATCCTGACAATTAATATTTTTAATTATTATTATTATTGGTGGTTTCTTAAACATCTGCCACACAACTGGCCTTCCACCAAAAGATGGAGAACTCGTATTCAAGCTCTTATGTTTTACATTTTACGTATGCTTTTGAATCTTTTCAGGCTTGGATCTGATCTTAGCTCTATATCTACACAAATGAGAATCTCATTCACAGCTAAGATCCCAAGGCACTACTGCAATGCAATTATTATCATCACCATCACTATCAGCTCAATCAACCCGAATGTGCTTCTAATGAGAATACTTCTTCAGGCAGCCAAAGTTCAGACTTGTTTTCTGTTTTCTTTTTAAATAAGCAATCTTTGTAGCAAATAAATTGAAAACTTTATCAAACTAAGATTATCATACAGAGAGCAGCTACAAAAAATCTGAGCATAGCAAAAAATTATAAGAGCAGATTAACCTAGCTCATTTAAAGAGTTTGTTGGGCTAAAAGATAAATTGTTTCTTGGCCAACCCATATGTCTCTGGATTCTTCTATAGAAGAACAGAACAAAAACTAAAAAAAGTACACCAACAATACGACAAAATTAAATACCCTTCTACCTACAGATAATACATAGAAGGAATGCTTGCTATTTAAGTGGCTGTTCTGGCACAAGAAAAAGACAGGGTATGTTTTTTCTGCACATTCCTGTGCAATTCACTACAACAAATTTATGTCTTCTCAAAGAGGACATTTGGGCCATCAGATGCAAGAACACTTCCAACTTGAGCAAAAAAAAAAAAAAACAAAAAAAAACCAACAATGAAAACCCACAACAAAATCTTTAATTTGCTTTTATCTGATAAAATGCTCTGCCACAAAAGTCTCAATTGTGAATAATTACCATTCAATCATATGAACCATTCTTGTGAATATGGCTGGGTTCAAAATGATACTCATTTTCAGCTGTGTGTTTCCAACTATTTGTATTAGAAAGCCACCACTTCTAGGGCAAGCATACAAAGAAAAGTGAAGGTGAAAACTTTTCCATTATCTTAGAAGACAGCCTATTACCTATATCACTTTCTCAAATATCCATCCATCCACACCTAATGTGTCCTATGATTTAGTCAGAACACATTCATAAAAATGATTCATAGTTGTTATGCAGCCACTTGATGTTAATGGCAAAGCTGATGCCTTAAATCAAAGCTGTTTCCTTATGATAGCCAAGGGGCAAAGCGACACTTTCAAAAACAGAGCAAAGAATATATTGGGGCAACTTGATGAAAGCAACATTTAGAAGAAAAATGTGGAGCAAAGCACCAGGGTCAAAAATACCATAACCAAATCACCAGATATCATTAGAATCAGTACAGTAATCTGCATACCTAAACAGTAGTTCTATTCTGATGCATTTGTCCTCTGCCCATATTAGAATTGCAAAAAATTTACTATATCCAAGTTTAAAACTTTCATACTGAATTTTCATTATGTTTATAGTCTGCTCTCAACTTTCTATAGAGATGCACAAGGATTTGTATAATCATAGCAGTAATAAGAATTTTTTTCTCATGCTATGAAGCACATAACCTGCAAATGAAAAGGGCAAGTTTTACCAGAAAGAAATTAAAAAAGAAAGCCTTACACTTCCCAACTGAATATATTTACTGAGTATTAATCATATTAAGGGCTTGATTGTTCAGTATGTTAAGAGTATTAGTCCTAGGACAGGAATGAGCACCAAATGACCCTATGTGCTCACAAGAAGTACCTAAGCCTCAGATGTAGCTTGCCTAGAAGATTTGTTGGATCACAAAGTATAGAAGATATTACAGTACTACATTCTCGCTGTTTAAATCTACTCTGATGCAATATGATTCACAAATAGTCACTTGCAAGCTTTGGAGATGTAAAGCATAATGCTGTTTTAGAGCCAGGAAAGAAGAAAGACACAAGTAAAACTGGCATGATACAAAGGAAAAAAAAAAGAAAAAAAAAGCAATTAGGCATTGAATCTCCTAAGTCTCCCAATATTAATAACTTACAAGATGCTGAAGCACGCAGTTTTAACAGTTGAGAAACAGGTGCAACTTCATCCACAGCCACCAACCATTGACATTTTGCTCACTTTCAGCAGTTCTCAGTTTGCCTTACTAATTGCCATTAAGAAAAGCTAAGTTAATCCAGCAGGATTTCTGAGGAAGCAGTGACCAAACTTTGACTCCACAAAGCAGTTGTCTGATTTCTGCCTCCATTGTTCTGGCCAGTAATTGTAACAAGAGAAATACTAAACCCCAGTTCCCATTACTAACCAGATGGTATTTTTAACAACTCATGAAATGACTGCCAAAGTGAAAAAAATATGGAGACAGAACAGAATGTGCATACACCCTTAGCAAAGTGAAATAATTACATAGATAAGTAGGTCAAGTACAGGTATTTATTTCTTTCAAGAAGATCCAAAAGGGTATGAAAAGGTTGCATGTGAAGGCATGCTCAGTAGGGTAGAACCCATGGCCACAAACAGGCCTGCCTTACTCACACAGAGGGAGGCACAGCTGGAAACCACCTCCCCTAAGGCAGCACCCAATGGAAAGGCAGACTTGTTTCCATACCTGCTCTCTGAAAAGCTGCTGGGGAGCGACTGAAGAGCACAGCACGCATGTTCTTAATGATATTTTGTCAGGTGATTTAAAAGGAGGAGACTCGATTGGATAGGAAGTTTCCTTTATCACAGCCGTCTAGTATTTTGCATCAGGAAAAACAGGTATTCAAATGCCATGAATATGGTAGTCACTGATTTCCTACCTTACACCCTTTTTCTCATGTGAGCTCTGAAGCTTTCCACTTGTATTTAGGTCTGCAGTGTGATTCTCAGTACAGAGCTAAGCATGTGTTTCAAAACAAAAAGATGAAAAGAGGATAGGAACCACCCTGTTAACAAAGAGTCCTCCATTCCCGTGAGGGAGGAAGGACATTTTTAAAGCAAAAAAAAAAAAAAAAAAAAAAAAAAAGCCTTTGAGGCATAAATAGCTGGCAGCTTTTTGGAACTTGTGCATCAGTTTGGACAGTGATTCCTGGATGAAGCAGGAAAAGAGACATGAACGTGCACGCACATTTCCCCCAGCTGCCGCATGCACCCATAGATTTCCAGTTCAGTTTAGTTTTGTTTCTTCAGGCACCAGGTGTCTTCTAACCTTGTGAAACTCACATTATGTTATCGCTAATTAAGGAAAAAAAAAAAAAGAATTTTGAGAAAGAAAGACTAGTATTTGAATCCCCAAGCCTTGAGCAGGCTGTAAGATGAATCGGGTATTTCAGAAAGCATTGAAACATTAGGTTTTTAACAAGGAACTGATTCTAATCTTTCAGAAAGTTGAATTTTTTGCCTTAACTTCCCATACAGTTCAAAAAGAAGGTACTTCAGCATGCAAGGCCAATAAAGCCCCAGAAAGATCTGGTGCACGTGCAGGTGTGCATACACAGACCAGGAGATCTTGTGCCAAAAGCCCAGGGGAAGGTTAGCAGAAACCCAGACATGGGAACATCTCATTACAGCCGAGCATTAATCTGACATGAGCCCCAGATGGGAACACCCAGACTCCCAAAGCCTCAGGAAAGGAAAAATATGAAACATTTCGAGCGTGGGAAAACTTCTGTCCCCTCCACTGCTCCGTCACTCACCACTTTCTCCATAAGGCAAAGCCAGAAACGGACACATACAACTTTCACATCTTCAGCAGACTGCAAATTCGTTCCCCTACCTGTGAGCAGCATGGAAAGGCAGACTTGTTTCCAAACCTGCTCTCAACATTGCTGTGTATTTGTTGCCCAGCCCTCTGCTCACAGCCCTCGCAGGTGCTGTTGCACCACAGCGGGTGGGAATCTCCGCACACGTGAGATGCTGGATGTGCTGCAATCCCAGCTCCCAGCCTCCAGGTGAATGAAGGAACAAAATATGTATGAAGTAAAACTGTACAACTACCAATGGCTGGTATGCTCTGTTCCTTCTCTATCCAAATATCAATCTATGCCAAGTATCGATGTATCACGCCATGTTAACATGGTTAAAGGGCACATGATCTTCTCCTCAGCCAGACGTTTGGGCTGAACTGTAGCATTAGGAGTGCAGAAAAAAAAAAAAGAAAGGAAACAGAGCAAGCAAGCTACTAACGACAACATACCATCATTAAATTCATGGAATTTAGGGAGGATCAAGGAAGTTCCTGAAGTTTCTGCCTCCTCTTTATAGTGTCATGCTCCTAACTTACTTCATTTATATTAATAAAAATCGGATTTCACAAGTATTAGTCTGATTGAAAACTGCAATAAAGCTCACTAAATCTGTCTCTAATTATTATAATTAATGGTCCAAAACAATCAGCTTCTCAATTAACAGCGTAAAGCAACTGGTATGGAAAAAGGATGTTTTTTTTCTTGGTAAACAGGGTCTTCAGTCTTTTTAGTTAATGAAATTTTGAGTAGCCCATTCACTACTATTGCATTCTAATTCTAACTATCCATTTACATAGATTTGCAAAGATTATGCTGCTTCTGAGTATTTATTTGAGATTAATTATTTTAAAACTGCACACTAAGACTCATGCTTAGTTTAATAACGTAGAAATGGATCTTCAAGAGTTGTGTACAACCTGTGGCTGTATTGCTTTTCCTCACTTCTTCATGTACATAAATTATATAGTTTCCTGTATTATTGCTCCTATTATTCACCAATACTCATTATTAAAGGGCATGTTCTCCATTTAATATCTGAGAATGATGAAGACTCCTAGCATTTCAAAGGTGTATCACCAAACTAAGAAATATTCATCACCTAAAACACTTCACAGAAATTAAAATTTCCCATTATTCTGTGATTACTACTCCAACGTCTGTTATTTTACAGAAATTTTAAAGAATATTAAATAAAACCAATCAGACAAATAAGAGGAGTCTTATCAAATCCAGAAGGGAAATATAGAATATTTCTAGCTTTCACCCACTAGATTTGAGTTTATAGCTTTGCAGTTTTGCCCAGCAACTCTATTCAGTCATTACGAAGCCTGAATCAAAGCCAATTCACTAACATCAGAATGAACTATTAAGCAAATAAGATCTCCTCTTGTCCTCATCCCCCTCAAACCATGTAAGAGCATCACCCGCAGCCCAGCTTCCCTTATAAATTTCAAATTACATACCCAGTTTAAGCAAGTTTGTGTTCAGTACTTCTGTCATCTGTGGCCCACATGTGACCAACTACTTATACAGTCTGACAGTGATAGCACAAGGGAGAACAGTTTTAATTAAAAGAGGGAACATTCAGATTAGATGTTAGGTAGAAATTCTTCACTCAGATGGCAGTGAGGCCCTGGCTCTGCTGCCCAGGGCTGTGGGTGCCGCACTCCTGGAGGTGCTCGATGGCCAGTTTGGGTGGACCCTGAGCAGCCTGAAGTGGAGCAGCCAGCCCATGGTAGAGAGTTGGAACTAGATGATTTTTAAAGCCCCTTCCAACCGTTCCATGAATCTACATACTCACATGTGAATAACCAAGACAGTACAAAAATTAAAAGGGAAAAGTAGACAGTTAAAACAACTGGTTTGGCAGCCTCACAGGGAAAACGGGAGTGGTTCAACTGCCATGTTCTCACACATCAGTCTGAGAATGCCCTGCAGAGGATTCCTTAGGAGACAGTACTGGCTGGCGTGTGGGAAACCTAAATCTAACTGTTTCAACATGAGGGGTACGTTTGAATACTCTTCACAGTCATTGTGAAAGACAGGACAAAACCACTGGAATCTATTTGGAAAGTTATTGGGAAACGGCAAATTAGTCATAACTTCATGGCTTTCCTTCTGTTGTCAGTGCTCAGAACACCAGACCTTGCAATTACCATGAAAAATCTCAAAAACTAATTTTGAGACTAGAAAAGCTTACAAATGCTTCCCGAGCCCTACTGCACAGTGATTATCTCCCTATGTTTTGAAATATGAAGGTGAGAACCAAGAAAACCTCCTCCTAAGGGAAAGAACGGCACCCAGCGTGGCATCACCAAAACTAGAAAAAGATAAAATTCTAAAATGGGGAATGATTTCATATTGTGATTTACAGGTTCCTGAGTTGAAGCTGAGAGGGATAGAGGCATTTCTGCTGGAAAGTATCCAATATATACTATAACTAAGCTTCATATAAATTACTCACATACTTAATTCTCATTTTCTGAACAAGTCATTTGACAGAATGCAACTCTAACAGGTTTTTTTTGTCATGAAAGAAGAAAAAGGAACATCCCAATTTAACCGAAGGTAATTGGACTTGACTTTCCTTTTTCCAAAACTATAGTTTTTCTTTCTGTAACAGAAGAATCCACAGGAAAATTTTAATCACTTCTGTGACACTTCTACGAGCCTTTTTTTTTTATTATTATTATTTATTTACTTGTCCTGAACTAGTAGGAAATTCACATCACACTGAAGGGATAAAGCTACTTGAATTTCATCTGCTTTCAAGTCTCAACAAGAAATTTCTTACAACCCTACCCGTTTGGAGTGACCTTGCAAAGTCTCAAACCCTACTGATATATTTCTTAGCTCAGACTGAACTGGTAAGAGTAGTCCCACTCTCAGATACCCTGAAGACTAAAAAAAATATAATTTGTTCTTGTGCACGTATAAGATAAACATAATTTGTAAAAGCATTCATGAGTATAAGATTTCCCAAGGCTTCATATGACATGAGTTCATAAAACATTTGTGCCTGATGGTATACATTTTTACACCGCCACCTCTCACTGTTTTTCTGTTACTGTGAATTTCATTAAGTGAACAATATTTAAAGGTATAGGAAGCTTTAGCAATAGCAGACTGGGAAAAGGATTTAGAAGTAATCTCTCCAGTTGCACCACGAGGACTACTGTATTAACAATACTTTGAGAAGGCAATGATATTATAGCGCCGATTTTTGGAATGATGTTCTTGCTAATAGTGGCTCCAAAAATAACATGACCCAAGAACCAAGTTTCTCAGTTTACAATTGATTTAAATGACATTGATCTGGAATTTGAATAAAAACAAATACAAATCCCAATAAACAGTTATAGGAATAGCATTTGAAGTCACTTGGTTACACCAGAATCCCTTTGCTTTGCATCTTCTGGCCTTGCTGCTGGGAGCAGCAAGCACTGCTGAGTACTGAGAATGGACAAACTCTCAGCGTTTCTACAAGCTTCATCACATTAGGAACATGACCTTTATGCATCTCAAATTTATGGGCATCTACTTTTGGAAAGAGTCTTATACTGTTTCCTTCTCTCCAGCATCAAGCCAGCCATAGAATTTTAGAATGCTTATGTGGGTATACATAACAGGAGAAAAGGAAGCAACACCAGAAAGAGTCAAAACCCCAAAATCTTACAAATGGATAGCTTTACAATTCCTCATATAGATACACTATCAGAAAAAAACAGTTCATATGATAGCAGTTAGTTAAATGCAAGAATTCCAGAATTAAAAGGATAGCAAAGAATAGGAAATAGCAAGTCCAGGTAGCCAGTTGGTTTTCATAACCTACATTTCACAAAAGCTCATACTTCCCCCTGTATGGATAGAAATAGGTCTTAGAGACTTTCATTTTAAGCAGCCACTCTCAATTGAGACTGTTGTCTTGAGAAACTAGGTTATAAATGACTGTAACATATTTGCATTTAAAAATAAAAGCACGTTTAGAAAATCACACGACACTTACTAGGATTATACCTATTTGAAGAAAGCTATTGAACTGAAGACCAAGGTAGATAGAACCCCCTCATTGGCAGGCTTCTCTACCATGCACAACTGTCTCCAAGCTATCTCTGCAGGCAGCCCCGTGACCCTGCATATGTGTTCTGCCTTAAGATGCAGCTGAAGATTATAGGACATCTGGACATAGTTCATAATACCATTTCTCACCCAGTTAACAAGCAATAAAAATTGATTAGAAAAGTAAATCATTCTCATTTTTAAATTAAGACTTCCACAGACTGCTACTGATACCATCAAGTAGGAATCCTGCTGAGTACTTGCAGTCACAGTTTCTAATCATAGACCTTCAAAACACTGAGTAGGGCACTCAGCATCCTCTCTCCAAAACAAATAGGGCATTTTTAAGATCTGTTAAGAACGATATTCTTTTCCTCAGGAAGCACTAGTTCTTCCAAAACCAAGAAGTTCTACACAAATGCATTCTAAAAACCTCACCAGAAGGTTTTGTAATCTGGGGAAATGTGAGCATTGTCATACTTGAGCACTCAGCTCTTCACAGAGGCTTTGCCTCCCTTTGCTTTCTGTCAGCTTGTGGGGAAAACAAAAAAGGAGGAGAGTGATAGGGAAGGAGAGAGAAACATTTCCTGTGCATCTTTAATTACAAGCGTCACTATCCTCAAACAGAGCTTTAATTGGCCTGGTTCTTACTTTAACCTAGCCAGTTCACTCATATTTAACGATCACAGAAACATTACACTGTTGGTCTTGAAATTATTTTTAGACACCATTAGAAGTTTGGCTTTAGCAAAAATTCATAATTCAATTTATCATGAAAAGAGTAACAAGTATATTTGAGAAAGAAAGACTCTGCACTAACAAAAATGGAGGGAAAAGCAAAAGCTTATCAAGCTGGACTGAAGACAAAAACCTTCTACAGAGCTGCCAGCAACGAGAAGATGGCACAGTTAGTGCAGGTCTGACTGCTCGGGCTTGCTACTGCACACCAGCAGATTGAGAAGGGATTGCTGTCAGCTGTACTGTTTTGCTGCTGGGTTACTCCTCTGCAACACTGGATAAATCCACAAGGACAGCGTCAAATTGCAAATTGTAAACCAATAAGAGAACTTCTAAGAGAAACAATGTGGTTTTTGAAGCATCGGATAGGACCAGTGTGGACCAGCTCCAGAGAAGATTGACTTACAAGCATAATACAACTGAGCCAACCTTCCAGAAGTAAGGCAGAAATAAGATATCTCTAACATTTTTGACATAGCAAATCACTAAAATAGAGTTGCTAAAAGACCTTTTAGGTAAGGCTTTTACAAATTGGAGAGAAATTTTGTACAAAGGTACATATGAATTCACCAAGAAAAAAAAAAACCCTTTCATTGTAAGAATTACAGCTCTGGAGTGAGGTGTTCATTCTAAAGAAGAATTAAAATGAAAATATGTAGAGGAAAAAAAAAAAAAAAAAGAACAAAAAACCCTCTCCAGTTCTCAGCTATTGAGCTTCCAGTTTAATTTCAGTATTAAGATAAAAGTCCTCAGAATTTATAAAATCTGGACATTTGTCTCTCCCCTAATCTTTATGGCAAGGCAGGTTGCAACCTCAAGTCTAGCACTCCTACCGAATTTCACCATTCACTCTCATCTCTAGAATGAGAAAATAATCAGCTCTAAAAACTTGAATTCTCTACAACTACATGGAAATTGGACCGGTTTCTTGGTGATGAATGAATGAAAGATGCAAATGTAGTAAATTAAATTCAAGCCTGCATACAGTTATGGTACTACTGATCTTTACGCAGCTTAAAATGAGATCTTAGAATGAAAAACACAATTTTTTTTTAAAGTGTGGTTTTACTTGATAAAAGTGATTTTTTTTTTGTGGACTTGCAATTTTTTCTGCTGCTTTCCTTCTATATTGTTATCAAAAGCCTTATATTTTTATTTCACGTAGTTTGTCTAAGGACATCTCATAGAAACGTAGAATCATTACAGTTGGAAAAGACCTCCAAGATCATCTAGTCCAACTGCCCAATATTGCCAACTAAACCACGTCTCTCCAGTACCACAACTATACATTTCTTTACTACCTCCAGAGACAGTGACTCAGGCACCTCTCTGGACAGCATGTTCCAGTGCCTGACCACTCTTTCAGGGCAGTTTTTCTTTATATCCAACCTGAACCTCCCCTGGTGCAACTTGAGGCCACCACCTCTCAACCTACTGCTGTTAACTGGGAGAAGAAACTGACTCCCAGCTCTCCACAACTTCCCTTCAGAGATTCGCAGTGGGCAATAAGGTCTCATCTGAGCCTCCTCTTCTCTAGAATAAACAGTTCCAGTACGATCTATTGTATGATGCATGCCATAGCAGGAGGGTTGGACTCGATAATCCCTTCCAATCCATGCAATTCCATGATTCTGTGATTCAGATGCTTCAAAAGACAAATAAAATAACCCTGACTTGTCTAAGCCTAGCGGTTGTCTCTTAATGTGTGTGAACTAAACAAAAGTACTACTGTATTCTGCATGAAATTCCCCTCAAGTTTAATGGGAAGATTTTTAACCACTCTCCTTTAAGATGCTTATAAAGTATTGCTCACTCTATTCAAAAAGGAGGTAGACGAAATGACAGCAGTCTCAAAGAACAAGGGACACATCTCCGCCCAGAACACACGCTTGTCAATAACATTAACTGTGTGCACAAAGAGGCTTTGTTGGAGGGATGTGTGCTCAAGGGAGTGGGGAGGAAAACAGAAGGGAGGGGAAAAGACAAATAAAAGCCTGAGAAGCAGAGTCAAGGATATAGCCAGAATCAGCCTAGGAAGAAAGTTACAGCTTAGTATGCTGAATAAATATTTGTTCTGTAAGCAAATATGCAGCACTTAAATCTCAAAAGAAAAAAAGACATTACATATTATTTATTACATAAACGAGACACCTCACAGGACAAAAGAATTTTTTGGACATTAAGAATTTTCTGAAAACAAATAAACAGTATTTTAAAAAGGGAAAATTTCTATTATGAATAAACAGGGAAAGTTGCATGAATCTTTGAGAAAGACAAGAAAAGCCAGAAAACGCATTATACATCTTTACAAATAATCATTAACACAGAGCAACACTTAATATTTTTCCTTTGATGCTTGGCAGTATGGGAAAACATTCATGATTGAAAGCCTCAGGTAATGGCAGCTAGCAGGTGGTTTAGCCTGAGGAGCTGGAATCAGGAAGACCTAACTATTTTCATTATTATTTTTTTGTAAAAGATCAGAAGACAACATTTTGAATTAACACAATGCAACATCAAAGTACACGTATGGATATGCTGAGAAGGCAGAACAGCACAAAGAACCTGAGCAACTGACAGCAGCCAGGACAGCACCTCAAAGACACAAGGCTGGAGCTACCAGCCAGTGGGACACCATGCCAGGAGGGTTCCTGGGAGGCAATGGAGCCCCAAAACCTGAAGTAATTTAATTATTTGTCGCATGTACATAACACTATTTTTCTGTGTATGAATGGAAAACGCCCATGAGTTTTATACCACCTGAACTTATGCGTTTTCTAAAACAATCTTTATGACCAACGTATACAATTTAAAATAATTTTAGAATTTGGAAATTATCAAAATCCACTGAGTTATTTCTGAAAAATGTATAGGAGAAATTCACATTACATACAACACAGATATTGCTTGAAACTTTCATTGAAAAACATAGTTCTGTGCCTTCAGAACACAGAGCTGCTGCCTGGATGGCCAAAGAGCTCCCGGCTAACAAGGGAACGGATCTCACCATATTTTCAAGGAATCTTTACTGTGACTTACAGGAACTAATTTATTAATATTTAACTACGTCTGAGTTCTTGCGACTATTGTTACGTCCTCATCTTTTAGTAACAAAGAGAATTATTTCAAAATGCACCATGCTTGAAAAATATCACATAGAGGCTGTGATATGTTATGAATTATAATTAAATTACGTTATGCACTTCTATTCTCTATATGATTTTCACATTTCAAGAAGAGAACTTCAGCTTCACCAGCAGATACCTCTTAGAGATCAGATGGTTCTTGGTTCTCCAATTTTTCCACGGTGCAAAAAGCGCAGCAACAAGTGCACAGTGCACAAGTCTAAGGGGCAACATCAGAAGGTTAAGTAGAATCTTTAAATATTTCACTAAATTAACTCCTCTCTGCTCGCAGGCATTTCTCTTAGATGTACAGTCCCTGAAACTTAGAAACTGTAAGCTCAGTGCTTATAAAATTTTAATTTGACTGATGCAGTGAAAGAAAAAAAGCGTAATTCATCACACCACAATTTCACTTTCCCACTATCACGAGTACTTTTCCCTTCACGCAAACACCCCCTGCCAGGCTCTCTTTAATGCAGTCACCGTGCCTCGGGCTGCTACTATCAACCTCTTTCCTCACCTTTTTACATTTTTCCTGTATCCTTCCTTGCAGATGTAGTTACCTATCTACACATAGCCAATGCACACAGTACACACACAATAGCACTACGGCAGGCCAGCGATGCTTTTTCATGCTGTTGTCTATAGAAGTGGAAGCTTTTTATTCACAATGACACTACAAAGCAATCTAGCATTTGATTTACTCTCTTAGCAGAACTTTTCATTATAACTTTATAAATGCTGCCTGATGATATTGGCTTTAAAGATCCTGCTCCCCACGTAGTCTCTGTGCAGTTTATGTCTGCTTTGGATTATACTGATTTACTAATTGACTGAAACACTAGATTACACACGCTGCTGGATACTTTCAACGTTAAGCAAAGTAATTGATAAAGAGACTGCGCCTGTTGGGCCAATTTTTCTAGGATCTGAGCCTTTCTAGGAACATACATCAATTCAAGTCAGTCCTCAAAGAAATAAAAGAAAAAACAACAGAAAAAGCATCCTTCTGAAACAGCTGTTTTCTACTGCAGGAATACGGGCAGAGGTAGCAGCAGGGGGAGGGATGTGGTTGGCAGCAGAGCACTGAGCATTGCCCGCTGTTGTGCCATCCATGGTAGTGTTCTCAGAAGCACCTGCTGCAGCCAGCAGCATCCCACAGTGCTCCTGAGGCAACTGAAGAGCAGGAGTCCTACAACCCTGGAAAGTGCAGTTGAGTACACACTTGCTATTAATCAATAGCTGTATGAATTTGCATCCCTTCCCCATCTCTAATAACAGCTGCCAAATTTCATATGACTGAAATAGCCCAAACCCTCCAAACGGAAAGGCAACTTTTTTTTTTTTTTTTTTTTTTTTTTTTTTTTTTTTTTTACCTTCCTTACTTTTTCCTTCACAACTTATCTGAATGGCCTGAGGAAAAGAAAATGGAGCAAACAAGGAATGAAGGCACACTAGCAATGTTAAAATACAGCGCGTAGAAATAGTTCACTGCTCCACCTGCTGTTGGGCTCATTTTCCTGAACAAATCATGCACTGTCAAGCTACTGAACACAAAAACATGCACCCACAGACAGCTTCACCACATAAATCCATTTTATTAAAAAGTCTGGACCGAGAATGCACAAAATTTAAAGGAAGTCAGAAGGAGACAGAACAGCGATTTACTGCTTTAGTCTATTTTCATTAAGACCTTGAAATATAAAAGAACAATGAGCCAGGCTTGCCACAAAGGCTTGCACGCATCTTTGAAGGAGATCTGTGTTGTCTGGAGAATAATAAAAAAATAATAAAAATCTACCTACAATGCAACCGTTTGTTACTTGAATCAGTATTTAAACAACAAATTACTATTCCTACTAGAAGGCCATATGCAGGTTATTCTTATAAATTTTGCAGAGATAAAACAGAAGCCTGACTACTTTTCCTCTAACTCCTTCAAATTCTCTTTTGCAGCTCGTGGGCTCATCTAACAGGTAATTGCTGATATTTCCTGAGCATGCAGTCACACCAAACACCAGCACTGGCCACTGATGCTTTCTAACATGCTGTTCTGCCTGAAACCTGCTCAAAAGGATTGGGGAATAAAGAAAAATAAAGAAGCAGCAGCGTGCCACCAGGCTGCTCCCCGACCTCCCTGCCAGCACACAGAGTCCCACCTCACTCAGGATGCTCCTGGCTCCTCATCAGCCAATTATCCCCTTTAAGCACTCTCACAGATCAAACACATTAAATCCTCATGGTCAAAGGTGCAGGCTTAGGTGATCAGTAGCGGTAACTTCAACAGTTGAATTACATGTTCTGCTGTGGCTAATAAAATCTGCATTTCATTAATCTTTTCAGTAGGCCACCTGTAACCAAATGTTTGATTAGAAAGGAGCTGGGTTTCAGGTTGTGGTAGGAAGGAATTAATATAAATAGGTGATGTAGTGGAAGATGTTCTGTAAAACTGCATATAACATCTCAGGCACTGACAGTCAATAAACAGTGAGAGGTCAACAGGATTTCTCTGAATTTTCAGCAGTACAAGAGGAGATACTGGATTTATCACAGCGCTTTGGCATTCTAAGTAATATATCCTTTTATACTAAAACATCCTTTAAATTATCATCCATAATTATTTGCCTTAGAAAAGCCATTTACTTTGTATAGTCACAGAATCACAGAATTGCCCAGGTTGGAAGGGACTTCAAGGATCATGAATCTCCAACCCCTCTGCCATTATTATATATCCCTGACATTTGATTAAGTACACACACAAAACATCTTAAGTTACTACTCTGCCCATCAAACTTTTTGAGTCCCTACTATAAACCAAAATCTCTCAGAACTGCTCAGCAATGTCATATATACCCATCAGCAACAGACACCAACACAAGAATCACCAGCACTGCATCTTAAAGCATTATCCCCATCTTTCCAATGGCAACCCCACCCTACTTCACTCAACTTAAAGTCCAAGGACTACATGCAATCAGGAGTCAATTGCACAATATACACCTAGACATATATTTGTCTCAACTATTAGTCTTTAATTATTACTTTAATTCTCATCTCAGACTCCAGACATGAGCATCGTTTTAGGGTTTGTTGTCCATGATAAATCAGTCTACATGAGCTTATTCCAAGCACTTGATATCTATGTTCACAGCACAAAGTATCTCAAACACAATGTCAGCTTCTTGTCTGTAAACCTGTAAAGCAGGCGTGTCCAAATCATGGCCCTGGACAGCCAGTAAAGCAACCCCACAAGATCATAAACAGTCAACATCATTATGTGTTTTTTCAGTGATATTTTTCATGAGTCAGCTGCATATCTCGAGTGCAGGCTGTAACAATGGAACGCTGAGGAGAAATGTGTGCAGTGCAGTACAAACTCCACCTCTTGCACCCACCACGTACATGCAGTCAAATGGAAGCCCACATGTATAACATGCTGCACGTGTAATTGTATTATATTGTATTGTAAATTTGACAAATTGTGTATTTAGTAGCCATAAAACACGTGATGTGAAGCATGGGAATATTTAAATGCAATTCCTGAAAGGATAAGTGACTGCAATATCTGCAGCATCCATGCCTCCACATAGAAGAAAAAGAGCGTTGCAATTGGACGTTTAACAGGAAGAAAATTTCACCATGTCCTTTTACTAGACTTTTATAAGACCTACCTTACCAGAGAAAATGTCATTTGTTTCACAACCACACCTTATTCATGTCATCCCAAGAGTGAAGCATGGGAAAAGTAAAATTAGAAGAAAGATCTCAAAAGAGCACCTTCACAACCTACTGAAAATTGTAAGCACTTCCATCCATATGCTTTGCTGCATTAGTTTCACAAAAACAAGGTCAAATGTTCTAGTTGTGTGCTTTTATTGCCCTCTTTTTCATATATTGCTTATAAAAATATTTAAAAAGAAGTTTTGTTAATTATAAACATCAAATGTGTTATATATTTTATATGCAACCCGAGGCAATTCTTCACCCAGTGAGGCCCAAGCAAGCCAGAAGGTTGGACACCCATGATGTAAGGCGTGGTAAGCAAAACCAGTCTCGGCTTTCTCCATCTTTTGGATGATTATTTCAGTAGTGCTTTATCAGCATGAGTTATTTGTTTATTTTTAATGTAACATCTGGCTTAGAATGCCAGCCTGTCAATAAATTAATGCCACTGGATTATTTCCATTTTCCAATTATTTATAAAACTAAAATGCTTTCCCAGGAATACCACTCCAGAATCAGAACCTATCCCTGTTACTACTGCCCAGCAATCTCTTTATAAAAAGGAAGAGAGTTTACGTTCTTCAATCCGAACCTAACAGGCAGCCAGCTCAGACATGAAGAACATCACTTTTCCAGTATGCTATTCAAACAAAATAATTTTTTCCTATGCTTCCCTCTTCATAAATACCATGGCTCCATCTAAAATGCAGTTTTTGTTAGAAAATATTTTTACAGTTAAGGATGAAAGCACACAAATCCTCTGAAACCCTGCTGACCTCTCATATTATTAAGCATTTTTTTCCCTTCAGTTTCATATCTTAATTATAAAAATAGAGTTCCAAAACCCACACTATTTTTCTCAAAACTTGTTCTAGCTTGTGACGCCAACAAGTGTCTTTTGGATTTTTTCCCCTATCTGACAACATTTGTCATTATTATGGTTTGGGTGCACTACTTGCCTGCACTCTCTTATAATCACATTACCACTTGCTGCCATGATTATCATGCCTCTGGTTAGTAGCATTATTTTATTTCTTTGAATGTCTACAAGCAAATAAAACGTGCCTGGTTCAAAGAAATTCCAGGCACTTCTGAAGTTATTATCCTGCTAGAAAAGAACAAGCAGCCACGTTTCCTTGTGGTGTAAGGTACAGCATGCAGCTTGGAGGAATGCCTATCTCTGTTGCTCCTTTTCTTTGCTATCACAGCACCTCAGCACCAAGCATGGTAACACCTTCCTTCTCCATCCATCTTTACACTCGTATATTCTACGGTCAGACTCTTCTGGATAAATTCTACAGAGAGCTTTCATCTAAAAAATCACACATCCTGCTTAATAGGCTAAAAGTGCATAGTCTGGATAGACTCCAAAGGCCTTTAAGATTGACAGCTATTAACAGACTAGATCTTCCTGTTAGGGTCCAGCAACACAAATGGTTTTCCAAGAAAGCCTTGAGATTACTCTTTTGAGAAATAATCACTGTTCATCCAATAAACTGTAGAAATTACACAGGTGTCAACATTTGCCATGAACCAACAGGATTTATCTCCTCAAGAGACATTCCTGGAATCATAGAATAATTAAAGACTCGTGGCTTTTAATTAGGAGATTTCCAACAGGAAACCAAGCAATGTTTAACAGCAAAATAACCGAGCTAGGTAAGTTAGGGACTGAAAAGAATCCATTGCTGTTAAAGGACTACAGGAGAAAACAGAACAAAACAGAAAGAACCCTGTGTTCTCACTGGGGGAAAGGGGATGTCATGGAAGTAAATTCTCTGGACAAATGTGTTTTAAAGGAGAAAAAGGAGAAAACAAGCCATAATATATTTATGAAGATCCATATTTTATGAATACGTTTCTCTCCACTCTGTTAATGCTATTTGGAAGTGCACACTACATGGCACAGAGATCTAGACTGCATAGTTTCAAAGTGTACATAATAAGCATTTACCACCTAAAAGAGTAAAACTTGTGAGCTGCTGGAAATGCAGTTTTGTTCCTTCATCTGCCTGTAATCTTAGGGTAGCAGCCAAAGCCTTGCCCTCCGAAGAAGAGATCTTTCTTCTCACTTCTGAAAAAGTGAAGATGAAAATTGATAGGGATGCATGAGGCCCCATACCAGCAGCTCACTGTTTCTTAGATGGTCATGAATCTCAATCTAAAAAGCAATTCTATTGCAAGTAGCTTGAAGAGACACTAAAATTTAGCTAGATTAAGTGGAAAATATCATGAGAATGGAAGCAAAGTGTCAGACGAAGACAGCTTTCACTTTAATGAAATCTTTAATGTTCCCATGGTCCAATCCTGAACACAGGTGGTTAGATTTGAAAGTGTCTCCAAAATGAGGTTCTACGAGTCACTGAGCTAGGAGAGGAGGAGTTCTCCTGAGCTGGGACAAACCTCTGTCTTTCATCCGTGGACAGTCTATACTCAATGATCAAATAATCCTGCATAAAGCACTACCTGCCTAATTTTAAAATTTTTCCTTTCAACATAGATGCATTTCTCAGAAGGTTTTAGATCCTGTGAATGAACCAGCAAATCCATACCCCATGCGTGCATGTCTTCTTTCTCCTTTAATTTTTATTTCTCCCTATTTTCTGAATTAATTAGGCAGCTTCAACAAATAGTTTAATGTCCTATGGTGCTGCACCTTATTAGTGAAAGTCACTTTTCACTATTAAATACAGAGCCCAGTAGTCAAAGTGATTCAATAGCAATTGCAGAAGTTTCCTACAAGAAAACTAACAACCTTAGAAAATTAAAAACTGCACGCATCTCTACAAATGCAAATCAAGACTACAAAAGACAAAAAAATACTAAATTCTACAACTGGTTACTTGTGACTAATTGGTAATTATTGCCACAGGCATAAATGAATTTATTACATACTTATTTCTTTTCTTAACTAAAAATCAGACTCTCTAACAATAAAGCTTCTGCTGCATTATGCAGTTAAGATCTACTGAATAAAGATGTGTGTTGAGATCAGGCTAACTCTCATCCTAATGATGTGCAACTCTACTGGTTCCTCCTCACCTGTTAAGACAGCAATGCTCAGATGTTTAGAGCAGGACTCATGCAAAGCTGTTTGAGATTCAGCAATGGAGCTATGCCTGGTGCAGGAGCTATGGCTTGTTCAAAACTTTTGGTGGTGGGAGGAATACTAGCCAGCAGGAGTTTCTGGTACTGCCACATCCAAGCTGCTTTCAAGTCAACCTGGTCAGCCTTCGATGCAATGGGCTTTCGATAAAAGTGCATGCGTAGCTTCCTGTACCTCAGTTCTCTCAAGCACTGAGCCACATGCTTTGTGCCTATGAGGAAAGCGTTAGAACATATGCTGTAAGATAAGGAAATCTTATTTCTCATACAAAGTAACTCTTCTCCAGATTCTGGCACATCATCCAAGCTTCTTCACAGTCCCCTCCAATACCTTCTCAGGACCCACCTACACACTAGCAGCCAGTACAGGGCTGGGGATGCTCTGTCAGTTTTTTGTTTTTTGAAGCACACTTAAACAAGAAACACCCCAGCATAAGCTGAAGATGACAACTGGCCTCTCCCAATATTCTCACCCTCCCAGGTACAGCATCCACCAACTCACCCCTAGAAACACAACCACTCATCTCCTCTTCCACCAGCAATACCACAGATTAGTCAGAGACCAAAGACACGCTTAGTAAAGCAGTTGAACAAATCCAGTACATCACTTAGGACTAACTGAGAGCAGTCAGTTTTCACCTTCACTCCCAAACTGAACCCATCTCTGTTCTGAAAGCCTTTGGAAACCCACCACCACCACAGCTGTCTTCCACTTCCCAGTGAGAGGTGACAACATTCACTGGGGTACAAGCCACACAAACCGCTATGGCCATTCTTTCTTCCTGCTCTCTGACTTAACCAGTAGGTCTGAAGAGGTTAATCTGTACAGCTTAAGGGCAGCTCTAACCTACCTATTGACAATTTACAGATGTTTTGCTCACCTAATTTGTTCCACTATTCACAAAAACATGCAGTTACCTTAGCAACTACTACATTACATTTTATCTCTAAGCTGCAGAGCTTTTTCTAGTCTAAAAACAAACCCCACAAGCCTACTGATACTGCATGTAATCTTTGATATTAGTTCTAGCCATTTCAGGAAACACAAGAAGTAGGCACAAGTGTAATGAAAAATAGTCTCTTTTTAAAGTGTTTTATGAACAGACTTGCTTTGTACATTAGTTTTGACTTTTCCAATTGTTTGTTATTCTTCTATGGGTCACAATTTGCATAAAGGAAAATAAAAGGACAAGAAGGAATACTGGTTTTAATACAAGGAACTTGCTGGAGTATGGGCAGAATGCATCAGAATGTGTCAAAAATATCAGGAATCAATGAAATATCTGAAAATTGCAACAAGAAGCAAACACCACTGACTTCAAAGCTGATTATTGGTCTTGCTCAATAGACATATTCAGAGAAAACATTACCATTTTTAAATCTAAAATGCGACTGAGACTATCAATTTCTCTAAAGCAGACTCCTTTCTCTATGAACATATCTAGAATAATTACATTTAGAAAAAATTTCCAGTTGTACTGCTTCCTGCACCGCATAAATGTGCACTGAATTGAAAGAAATTTGTCCGAGCAATTTTGAAAGTGATATTATCATCATGTAACGTGAAGCAACATGGAGACAGGGCAATGAATAACATAGAGATCCAACTGGCATCTTCACCACTGCCTGGTGCAGGATGTACCAGACTCAGATCCTCAGAAGTGGATCAGCTTCCACTTCTTGAACTGCTCACGTGTTGTCACCTACAACACCATGAGCCACACAGATAACAAGCAGCTAGATCTATCACACAAGGCGTTGCTGTCTGCCACACACACAGAGAGCAATGCTGTTGCCTTTGCACAGCAAAAAGAACACGGCAATAGAGTGGTGGGAAGAGAGAATGGGACACTATATGTGTCCCCCACTAGAACCCAGCCCATGGCACCCATCACCTCCCCACAGTCGCCACCCCATTTAGCACCACGGAGGAAGATAGGGGGGAAAAAGGGAGATGAAAGGAACAAGTGACAGCAGGTTTAGTGCTTCCCAGCCCGGCAGCGCTATGCCGTGCTGTACAAGGTGAATGGGAGGTAAAGGAACGGTTTGCATTTCAAGGGGAACACGCTTTGGGACAAATTTATTTACTTGCATCTACATAAAATCACAAGTTGGTATTTTCTCAGGTCTGTGAGAAACTATGAAGGTTTATTTCAAGGCACAAGTTGAAAAGTTAGCAAAATTCTTGAGTCTTCTGATTTCAGCATGTTACTGATTTAAACCCCGAGATCGGTGCTTATATTCAATTCCTAATAAATTATTTTAACTACCTTTGAAATTAGGAGTGATCTGAAATACTAGCTTGAGTTAATACTTTAATGAAATAACTTCTGAAGGGCCTTGTACAAGGACTGTGATATCCTTTTATAGCCACGACACAATGTTTGATTTCCAGATACTGGCTCTACAGTGCTCATTTCTGCATATCTGAATACACTAGAGAACTTAGGTTCTGCTTTTTGCAAAATTCAGATACCTTTCAAAGCCTAATTTTCCCATCAAAGATGGCTAAAATAAAAAGCAGCTGGACAGAGATTTTTTTTCCTGAGCATTCTATTTAACAGGAAATTAAATTTTTAATCAAAAAAGCACAGCATCATTTAAAAGCAATAAAACTTTGTAGGAAGCCATCAGTACAAAGTGAAATCTAAACCTAAAATTTTAATCGTAGTTAATTAAAATGTTGGTAGGGAACTAATCTAGTATTCAATCAGTTATTTGTAATTAATCTTCCAGCATTTCAAACTGAGGATGGGCACTGAAATTCTAACTCAGGGGTATTCTGGTGTACTGATCCTTGTAGCTCCCTCCTCCTGCCAGCTCAGACTCGCTATGGTGAGTTGAGGCTGATGGACACCACTTCTGATTTTCTTTGCTGCCCTCGCAGATCCATACTCACAGTACACTGCCTCTCAGACCCACAGCAATCAGGTCTGACGTTCTGCTAGCTCCCATTTTTACTTCTGCTCCTCTCTACCTTCTCCTACAAGCATCCTTCTATCTGAACCTCAGCAGAACTTCATTTCAAACCTGGTTTTCCTATACAGCTAAAGAAAATCACTGAAGCTGACCAGAAATAATCACCTCCACAACTCAGCAAATAGGTCTTTCTGTAGCTTCTCACTATGTCTAGAGCCACAGCATACTCGAATGATTTCTAATTTTTTTTTTTTAACAGATATGACTGACCTTTCCATCTGTGTCTGTCTATAGCCACTGTCCTATTCTATCACTGAACACCACAATTTGCTCTGATTATAGATTTTAGAGGAAGACACCAAATTCCTGTCTGCTGTTGTCTATTAAATCTGTGTAATGTTTTCTACCATTATCCAGGAATTCACACTGTGACTGCACACAATGCTCTACCACCATGACAAAATAACTGTATGAAGCAACAGCACCACCTTGTCAAGTAATCCATTACTTTCATCCCTTTCAGCAAAAAAAAAAAAAATATATATATATATATATATATATATGTATATGTATGCAGAGCGAAGCATACACCATTACATAGTTACTGTCTACATTAACATTTATTTATTTTGGTGAAAAAAGGATGTAATTGAAGAGTAGTGGGAAATCATAATGATGCCAATTCAGACTTAACTCAGTACTGTCTGTTCCATCCTTTCTCCACTGCTAGACAAAGCCAACCTCCTCTGCCCCTCTGAAACAGTGCTAGCTTGGACTGGCTCTACTAAAAATGCTTCCACATTTCCATTCAGCAAGGAATGAGTTTCAGTGTTGTAGGAAAAGATGCACAATGTGTGCAACAAAGACTTGTCTTGCACACAAATACAACTAGCATTTTAAAAATTAGGCATATGAAAAGATGTGAATTCACTACTGCAAATTATGCCATTCGCTTTCTTTACATAATACAGCAACCATCCTATTAAAATTCATAAAACAATTCATAGCTTTTTAAATGTCTACATATTTATGAGCACTCATTTGAAACTAAAATTGTTTTATTATTGACACATTCTTCTATCTTGGCAAAAAAAAAAAAAAAAAAAGAGCAAAATGTTGAGTACTAAGGGCTAATGACTTCAATATTTTTTGCTGCTATTAATCACACTTGGAGTGCCACAAAAATGAGGAGACTTTTATCCAATTCCAAAACATAATAATCAAATAATTAAGACACCTAACCCAAAGCCAATAAATGATATTCCTAGCAGAAAATGTGGTGATGTAATTGTAACAATTTTAGGGCCTTATTGCCTTCTCCTATAAAAAAGTATTGGGAAAAAGAAATAAAAACTAATGACAGCCCCAGCTGTTATCATAAACAGAAACAATATTTTCATTTTAAAAGAAAACAGATATATTTTCCTCAGTTCAGAACGCGTGTCCTATTTTCTGTAATATTCATATTCATGCCATTTAAAAGCACGCAACACATCTCTGTACAGGAGATTGGAGACCTGTACTATTTAAGGAAGATTTACAATCACAGAATCACAGAATCACCCAAGTTAGGAAAGACCTTTTGGGTCAACAAGTCCAACCATCAGCCAACATACTGAGCCCCATCACCAAAACAATGAGACCCTGGCAGCGACCCAAATTTCACAAACCACTATGACACTTCATCAGATCAATCAATATAGGAGGAAAAACTTTGTGCTTATTTTGTAACATAAAGGAAGGCACAAAATAAAAATTGTGAGTGGTTCTCCACCAGAACACGAGTGCCCTGACAGGGTAAATTATTCGCTTTCATAATTGCACTCATCTAATTATATCCAGCATGATTTCTGGATGCATAAGGGATGCCATTTGTGTTCATTACATGCCTGACAAGGAGACATGGCTTCTGAAGCCAGGAAGACTAATTCCCTCCCTTTTTTCCAGGAGCAAGGCTGGCAGCGAAGGAAGGAGAAGAGGCACCAAAAGCCACCTCACATATAAAATCAGAAATCCTGCAAACGTTTTAAAGCACAGAATAGTTACTTTTTCATTAACTCCTTTAATGGAAATAGCAAGGCCAGCCAGCTATCAAGAATTTTAAAGCATCACCGGCGCTCATTACCATTCACCTCCAGCATCAGGTTTGCAACTGCATTTTGTTACAATGCACTAGACAGAGCAGGGTAATCATAACAATCCAGAAAAACAGTCAAAATCCATCTCCCGTGCTCACAGAGCAGCAGAACGCAGCCATGTGCAGGCTGCTTTCATGTTTTTGTGTTGGCAGTGTGCTCACATTAGTCTCAACCCTGTCACGTTGACAACCGGCACTACTGAACGAGTGCCACGAGCAGGGCACTGTGTGCAGACAGCTGGGGAGCGAGCCAAGACCTCTGCAGCCCTGTTCATTTTCCAGCAATACATAGGGTTATTGGCTTTTTGTTGTGTTGTTGCTATGATTTTCTCCTCTCCAGCCATTTGTTTGTACCATTTATACCTGAGGCTGCCACCTACGAAACATACCGAGAAAGAAAGCTCACCGAGGCAAGGGTGGCTTTGTATTGAAATAGCACACAGTTTTTAAGCATACTCGGCAGAGATAAATAAGGGCTCTAGACTGTACCATTCTGTATGTACAGCTGGTCACAATTTCAAAATAAAAACATATGCAATCAATGAGTTTGATAACACACTGACATTTCCACCTCCAGAACTCCTAAAAACTCCTATGCTTCCCTGACCATTACGGAGCTAGAGAAAACTGACAATGGCAAGAGAAGTAAACAACAGGTTTTCGTTCCACTGGTTTCCAATAAGCATGTACTGTCAGAACAAGTCTGAGAGGTTTTAACTTCTGATCAATGCCTTTAAAAAGTTGACAACATAGTACTTTCATGGCAAATAGTAAAACATATCTAGAGGGGATTCTTAGATATTACATCATTACTAGGGTTATCAGGAGAATAAATTTTCATTTTTTTGGACTGACTGTGCATGCTTCCCTTTGCTTAGAGAAAGAGAATTGTTAACATTTAAATTGAAGTAAATTAGACCAATTTATACACTTCAGAGCTGGAAACACAAGCCAGCACCAAGCAAACTGGCAAGCCAAGGCTGTTATCAGCACCTCCTGAATAAACCTCTGCAATATTGTGTACTCAGCACACCACATCTTTTTGAGAAGTAGAACATACAGCGACCTTTGAACAGCCAGGCAAGCATTTGGACTGAAGCTGCTGGAGTCTGGGAACCTGGCATCTGCAACACACACATCAGCTCTAACTACTTTTAGCAACCTTAAGGTATTCCTGCATTAAGCAACTTGCAGTGCTTTGTTACTTATCAGTACACTAACCACAGCTATAATCACCTTAAATCTGACTGAAAGCAAACCTCAAGAAAAATCAGAGAGGTGTAAAAGGGACCAGCAGATTTCACTGCTGCATTTCACTTTCAGACTTGTCAAGATCACTGCGCTGACTTGCAACAACATAGAGAAGGAGATGCCAGCTGGGTTCTGCATGCAGGAATCCCCTCTGAAGTGTGAAGGTGCAGAAACGCTATGCCACAACCAGAAGGGACCTGACCAATCACAGACTCTGGGCCTTAGCGCACTGACAAGTTGCTAAAATGATGATGACCAATATCCCAGGTAGGATCCAAGCACGTCACTTCATACTCTACATTTACAAAAAGCCTCTAGATCGCATATCCACCCTTCCTACAGGGACGCATCACTCAGCTGTGGCTCAGTGTAGGTTCCCTGCTTTAATATAAGGTATGTCACTAACACTGAGCCATATACCAGTGGGACTCAGCCTTCGGCTAATTTCTACCATAAGCATATAAAATATCTTTGGTAGGATTAGCTTTCTGTTTCTTAACAAGAAGAAAGAAAAAAAAAAAATTCCTCCAGAAAAGGATTTAATACTGATATTTAGTTCTCTTTCCTCTTATGGTCTTCCCAGTCCCAATTTATACTTCTGTTATTGCATCCAAATAAAACACACAAAATACAAGTTGTGTGCCAACTGCAGCCAGGCTTGTAATGATTAACACTTCAGAGCCCAAATTGGTGTTTAATGCTTTCCTGATGCACACAGTTTACCATAATCATTTTTATAATCAGGTTATCAAGTCTGTAGCTCTTTCTTAGCCCTCCTTCTTTCCTCCAACACAACACACAGCCGAACTGCCTCAGATGATAGGACAGAAAGGGTATGGCAATATCCCTATCATACACAATAAATAAATGCAATTCAAACTTTAAGTAGTATTGAAGATCTACTACTAACAAGTGGAAAAAAAAAAAAAAAAGGATTTCTGCAAGTATAAACATTTCTTTCATAGTTTTTATGCCCTGATATTATTAGCTGCAAAATTAAACTAGAAAAAATGATGGTGTTCCATAAATTAAGGCTTAGCATATGTACAATACTGAAAAGACCAAAGGAGTTATTCTCTTCTTCCTGTCCTCCTATTGTCTGAGAAGTATTTAAAAGGGTGCAAGCAGATGGATGACACCAAATTTCTTTATTTGTGGTGCAACAGGCAAAGAGACATGGCAACAAGGAAGCAGGGATAGGTTGTCATATCATATTAGTACAGACTTTTTCCTCAAATATTTCATTTGCCAATTGAAAACTAGAAGTTTGGTTTCAGATTAGAAATAGTTAAAAATGGAGGTGGGATCCACAAGGATTAGCAGCTCTTACTAATCCTTCTTCGTTGTGGTATTGCACAACTTGGCAGCTTTGAACTACTCCAAATATTTACGATTTAGAATGGTTTACAGATAGGAGAGCCAAACTGGACAGCTAGCGACATACAATCACACAAAGATCACAGTTGCCTTCATTTTCAGTGAGGGAAAAAAAAAGGAAAATGTTGAGACTTGTTCTCTTTCCATATTCATTAAAAGTTCCATCCTTTATCAGAAATACATACAGAGGATAGGAATACTTACTCTTACAGCAATCACTTCTGTTGATTTTTAGACCTTTTAATATTTTTTTTTCCCAAATTATCATTTTTCCAAGTTACCATTTTAAATTTGGATTTAATTACTGTGATGAGATGAAGGCTGACTCACCACTAACTTCAGTACATAAATATAGCCTGGGTTTCTACCAAAACTCTTAACCCCAAAGTTATTTCCGTGTTTCCTTCTTTAATGCTTAAACAGCTATCAACGTTTAAGCACCTTTGGCATTTATCAGAGCAAGGAAATTGAGATTATAGAGTTTCATCATCGATGCTTTTCCTAACACCAACTCCAACTTTGTGCAAGTAGGATGTTCTTACAAAGATTGCCATTACATTTCAAAAGCAGCTGAAATCTTCTATTTTGCAGTTAATCTTGTTTAGTAATTCAACTGAACTCAGACGCTTCTATTAGAACAGCAAAGGTAAATCAACAATATAAAAACAGACATTACTGAAAACCACTGCTACCAAAATAAACACCTATCTGGCAGTTGCTGCTAGACAGCAAAATAAGAACAGTACAGTAATCCAAAGAGAAAACAGGTGGCTTGCTAGATAAGCACATTTCCTACATCACAGCTGGGATAATGCATCTTACACCTCAAGATTTAGAGATGGCAGTCATTGTGTTTCTGACAAGAGATGAAATCCACAGTGGACTAAGCCCATCATTTCCATTGGGTTTCCACACTTTGTCAGCCATCACAGCACTACGTAGATATTCCTACAGACTCGGAGTGATACATTCACAGTTTCATCTTGCCGATTACACATAAGAAAGCCAGATAACAGTGCAAATCAGACGGTAGTAAGAATCACTAGCAATTTCACTCAGCGTGGGAAAGAAAAGAATTTCACATTGGAGTTAATATAGTTAGACATGGTGAAAATGTTTTTAATTTCAGTTTATTATTAAAGAGACAACAGATTATTTAGAAATACTGATTTTTATAAAGGAAAATGTGATAATGGCCAAAGTCAATATCACAGGAGCTTTCTCAATGATCGACCTGATTAAGGAAAAACATTCTAAATCATTTTGCATTTAAAATCTGCCTTTAATGATTTACGAATGAAAGCCAATGGGAACAAACTTGGATATATAAAATACAATAAATATACATAAATATTATAAATATAATAAATATACAATTACAATGATGCATAAAGTGACTAATACAGTAACGCTCAAGCTTAATGACACAGTATGGAAAATACTGTCACAAAAGACCCAGCAAATCAACCATAAACTGTTCAAAAATTATTTCTCATATTTCTTTTCCCTTACCAACTAAAGCTTTGCTGAAGCCACAGCATCACTGAATGCATCTGAAAGCATCAGTTACTCTTGCATGAAATTGAACTTTATGAAGAAGAAGTTACTGATGATCTTCAAGTTTCAAAGCATAATAGGAATGTTTATCTTTATACTCGACATAATTTCAACATTTATATACTAGTAATTTAGAATGGCTGAAATACCTCATGGTTACAGGGCTTACAAATGATAACTGAACAACGCAGTGCTGTGTAAAATACTGCTTTTTTTAAACATCTCAGCGTTCTATTCCATGGAACATAGGATTTTAATTTTCTCCTAGTACAGTAAGCAATCACACCTGTTAGTTTACCATCTTTACAACAGGTGTGCATATTCAAAGAACTAAACGTGTTAACTTCCCACAGCAAACACCCAAGTAAAACAAACTGATACAGAATGAAAAACACAGCCCATTACAACTTTTTACCCTATAAACCCAATAAACCAGAAAACACAATAAAAGGTTTGCTAAAAAGAAGTTTGTCAAACAGAAGCATACTAAGAGGATGACTTTATTATTATTTTTTTTTTTAAGATCAACTGTGATTTAGTCAAAGTTCCAGACCTTTTTGTTTAAGTGTTGAAGTAGACAGTACGATTTCATTCTCCCCCTAAGCCCAGCACGCACATAGAAGCTGACTGTAGCTTTAGGTTTCAACATCACCAGTTCTAAGCTCACAACACTAACAGAGTTGCTGCTCCTTCGCTACATCCTTTGGTGTCCAAAAGCCAGACATGGGTCACTAAATGGACTGGGCGCTCCCTCCTCTAATTCTGAATAAGAACCATGTCCAGGAAAATTAAATGAAACACAGGAATATGTCAATGTTCTCCACGTTTCTGTGGTCTTCAACGGGAATTCAAATCAAGTTCACAACTGTGATAAATGAGTTCAGTAAAAAAGCACACATTTTCACTTATAGAATCTGTAATCTGTGGAAGTATTGCGATTTAGAAAAGGCTGTGAATATTGGCTTGGGTTCCAAGCTTCAAATAAACTTGTTTGCTCCTCAGTTTAGAATTTTCATACAGAAAAACCAAAATGCCAGTCATGAGATGTCAGTGGGCCTAATTCACATCTGGTCAAAAGTAATTTAAGAATCCCAGCTGTATTTCATTGCCTCCACTTCAATCTGTCTTCCCTCAGCTGTAGTGCAGATGAACCATCTGAACACAGCCAATGCCACAGATTCTCACAGCTGAAAGAAAAAAAAGACACCAACAAAAACTCCGAGTTTTGAAGACTAGGATTCTAATTTGGACCAAAGTAAATTACACTTAATCAAAGATGAGCTGCAAGTTGAAGTTACTGCATTTTTTAAATTCTGGCAAATATCTATATACATGAGCCTGCTTCACCAACAGTTTTGTTTCTTTTCCTGGGATACTTAATTGTCTGCACAAAAGGAAAAACCCGAAAACCAACATTCAAAGCCCTCAGCATACAGAAAATCCCTATTCGTTCAGTCCTGAGGCAGTTCATTTAGAGAAAATTAGCACAAAATTAAATGATAAATTAAATCTGAGTCCAAGTCCATGATTAGTTTTAAACAAACAATCTGTTTTTGAGAAAACAGAAAACCCATGTTATTTTAATAAAAAAATACAACACTTCAGATACACAAAGGTGATTTTTCTTTCCTCCTTTAAGTTTTGCTGTAATTGCATTTTAAAAGTCAATCCAGTTCAAACAGTTGCAGCTGACACCAACTGAGGGAAAAACAATCAGAATTCCTTAAACCCAGCAGCTGACTTCACAGATGGACAAAAATATCTTTCACTGGCCCTTACACTCATCTAGTGAGAGCAGAGCATTACAGGCTGCAGAGCTGGGACACAGGCATTACATTCAGTAGAATGTTTTCTTTCAGCCCGCACAAAGACAAAGCAATAAGCTGAAGCTAGAATGGGCTACCTTCCTTATTACAGAAAATACACCCAAAATGACAATGCCCTAAACCTGGGTACATGTTGACACTAAGAATCCTTGTATTTTCAGATTGTGTGATTTTTCTCTTGCTTTTGGGTAGATCTCAAGACGACAGCCTCACCCATCATCACCAACACTGCTCAGAAAAGGCATCTTGCCCAAGCCAGGCACCAGCAGAATGGATAGGTTATTGCCTGTGAGCCATCCTCAACTGCCTAGGTTAGAAGTGCAGTCACATATTTTAAAACCAAGACAACAAATGTTTCACACTGTATAAAGCTGTATTCAGTAATAAGTGTGTAAACAACTGTACACTTCAATCACAGTGTGAAGCCACTGAGAGCATACAACAAGGCACTCCTCAGCCTTTCCTCCCTGCTCTACCAGTTTGTCTCAGTCATGCTCTGTGGGAAGGGCAGAATTTAACAAAAAATTGCAAACCCAAGGTAGGAAGACAATGTGTTTTGCATGCCACTGATTTTATGAAAAGTGGCTGTAGGGAGAACAAGAGCAGACTATGTGCATACACCCACACACCCACCACAAAAACTCCAAGCGGGGTGGATTTTAAGTTGCAGATCAACTCCTTTGATTGCAAAAACATGCCACATCTGCAGACAATGATTTACAGATTTGTAACCTGTAATCTCTAATCTACACTGAAGAGTGAAACAGTAAAGAAAGACTGGTTTATAAACCCTTGTGATGTCCCTTGAAGATCAGAAGAGCCTCCTTCAGCAGAGCCAGCACATCAGCTCAAACTGTTTCACACTCTTGACATTCACATAAAAAAAAAAAATCGAGGACGCTGCTTACCATTTGAAAATCCAGCATTATCAGAATGAATAAAAAAATACATTGCATTTCTAAGCCAAATTTCATCCTCTATTTAAGAAAGCTGTACTTTCATTAATAATTGACCGAAGTAAAATTGAAGGGCTAACAGGTAAAAAGAACCAACACCAAAGGGAACACTTTGCTTGTTGATCATCTCTGCAGAGTGCTTAGAGATACTCAATTTGAAATGGAGCTTTACAACACGAGTTGAAAAGAACAAGTGTTCATCTAACTGAGCACACGGAACACTGAAGTAACACCACCCTCTTTCACCCAGAAACCTGCCCTAGCTCTTCTACATGAGAAAGGAAGGAGGTAATGAGAATAATTACATCAAGACTTGCATTTAAACCTGTTTTATAACTGGTATTAAAACAGTGCCTACAGCATTTCAGATGAACAGCCAATTAGCTGTTTGGAACATCCTCAGGAAGGTGGAAACTTAATTCGTCATTTTAGGTTTCCATTCCCTGTTGCCATCAATGCAAACAAAGCTGTCTGTTGCTGCCAGCTTTCCTAGCTGACCAAAGCTGCAGAATTGGTTTCTGAACAAGTTATCACTTTCCTTTTGTTCCTTGCTCTCTTTCAGTTCCAGCTCCTCTTGATAAGAGGAGCTGTACTATTCACATTGATTTTTAATAGCTCAGCACGTTCTAACCTCACACATTAGAAAAGTATGTTCAGAAGTCTTTGGGTGCTGATTTTCTTCTTCCCTTCCCCCCCCCCCCCCCCCATTTAATTTGCACATTCTTCTACTACTAGAAATGAGCCGTTTAAAGCCATGAAGCTTCTTTGTAAGTACCCCTTGACATCGTACTAAGCTAAAGGCTCTTAGGGACTTATTGACACATTTCAAACCCACAGTGCTTGCAGAGCACAAGCAGTATTATCTGAGAATCTCAAATGAGAGCTTAAGTGAAACAAATGACATGTACAAAGCAAGCCAAGGGGTTTAGCAAACAGAGAAAAATCCGTTACTCAACCAAAAATTGAAACAAATCCTTTTCCATCTTAGCCCACGCATGGCTTTAAGTCTCCCAAGTACGACTCTGCAGTTAGTTTTAACAGGTTCAAGCTACAGCCCTTTTGGTTTTTTTCTGTCCTACCAGAAGAATCCATCTTCCTACATATAGGCTCTAGAAAATGTAGAGAAAGTCACCTACTGTTCAAGCACACAGTGTTGAACGTAAGACAAAAGACAAAATTCCCCTCAGAGCAAGTCTTTCATATTTTAAATTGTATGTCTTCCATAACAAATTTGTTAATAAGACTCAAAAAGACAAGAGTTTATTACATTTTCATCTAAAATCTTTACACCTTTTATAGATATTTAGGTTACTTCACAGTTTATTATATTTTCTGTTATCATTAACTGAAAGCTAATGGGTTTCTGGTAATTGAGGCTTCAGTGTAGTAACTGCAGCAACACCAACATTAATTTTCCATAGCTGCATACAGCAGTAGCACAAATCTGACCTGCCAGCCAGAAACTGTACCCAGTATATAAAAGTTAGAGCTTACATTTGTCAAGATATTGAGCTTCCCTGTGTCACCAAAGTAAACAGCTCAACACATCTAGAATTTCTTTGAAGTACGAGGCCCAATTTGAACAGCTAGATGGTAACTACAGCAGGGTGAAGAAATCAAGACAGATTTTGGTTCTTAAACTTTGACATTTTTAGAGAGAACTAGATAGGTAAACGGATTTTTTTTCCCCCTGTAAAAAGGTTCATGCTTTTTTCTTTTTCAGAAAATTAAGACAGATAAAAACAATTCAGTTAATACTGAGACTCTTCAGAGAAGCCAAAATATGCTGGGGAGTGTGTTTTTATTTTTACAGAGGGTTCTACAGTAGAGAGACAGCACTCTAATCCTGCTCCATGAAAAGAATACGTATGCATCTTTCCATTTAAGCATTTAGCCTTATATCAAAACATTTAAACAAAACAGACATACCTTGCCGTTGAATGTGTTCAGAAACTGCATCATTGCCCTGTGTCCTTGAAACAGACCCAGCTGCCTTCCCCGTGGAAGTTCATGCCAACAAAATGCTTGACTCTCACATGATACATTTCATCTCTGTGTGTTCTTAATAGGCTACTGTTTACCTGCTGGAGTGCAACCTGTCAGTTTGGCCACCTCAAATGCCTGCAAGCATCAGTGATATTCCGCTACTCCTTTTGTTCACAGCAAAAGGTCAGCTGGAAGGGTTCAAGCATCACCACACAACTGGCAGAAACCCCTGCGAGGGAGCAATTTCCTGAAGAACTGGCAACAACTCCTACGAGCTGCTTCTCTGAAGTCATCTTTGTCCTATTTCACTTAGTTTACTATTCAGTAAGAGGTCACAGCATCACTGTAACAAGCACAAAATTTGGGAAATTCAGGTGTTGTTTGGTATCAATTCTCACTACAGGATGCTGGAGGATATAAAGATGAGAATTTAAGTAGAACAAACACGTAGAAATTATAGAGGAGCATCCACCCTATGATGAAACAGGGAAAAAAGTTCAGTATTTCTCAAAGGTGCCCTGTGAGTTTCACTTCCAGCACAGCATACGTGCATGCTATATCTTTACAAACATGCTCTTTTTGTATTGGACGCATCGGAACAACTGCTGGCCCAAAGACAAGGTTCACTGGTGCATTGGACTAAGTAAAATACCACCAGCTGGGCACAACCATCAAGGCCATGCAGACTGCCTCCTTGCTTTTACACAGTGAACAGAAAGTAAGCACCTTTGTAGTCCCACAGGGAGCGAGTACAAGGAATGTGAGTCTCCATCACAGTCATCACAGTGAGAGGCCCTCCATCATCCTTCTTTCAAGACACCATTCTTGGGAGTTCTGTAACCCAGTTTTCCTCACAGAATTTACGTAGCTCCAGTTCTCCTGGAAAGAATCTTCCTGCATCTACCTTTCGTGGAATGACATAAAGCAGCAGTGACAACTGAGGAAGACCTCACTCTCCTGAAAAGCGATGCTAGCCAGGCAGCTGGTTTCTTATCAGATCACATCACTATTTCAAGCAAGACTCAATATTTTCACACTGACATTTTCTTTGAACCAAGGTTAAAAGGAAGAAGTAGAGAAACAAAGTTCCAGCCTTTTTCTCAACTAGTCCTTGGAACTGTGCTTTTTCCTCAGCAAATGAAGTCAACTGAGATGCAATCGTAATTTTAAATGTACCTCTAAGACAAGAAACATACTGTTTATATTATAGGGTCCCATGGTGAGAAAGTGTCTTTGATAGAATTAGAGTTTGTTTTCTTGCATCTTAAATGCAAATTTCTCTAGAGATAGCTAAAAAAATCCAGTAAGAAACAAAAAAATCTTCAGCAATAAAATATTTTTAGTACACGAACAAACCAAAATATTCTCATTTGCATATGGTACATCATCTCCTCTGGTGCTTTTTATTTTTATCTTGTATGACAATGCAACTCACAAACTAAATAACCAAAAGACGACGACAACATTTCTAGTGCCAGATGCTGAAGATCAATAGCCATTTCCCAAAGTTTACGGTATAATTAAAATTTGTAACAGAAATAATTTCCCTTTTCAACCCCTCAGGCTAAGCCTAGAATTACTAAGTCAAAGTTATGTAGTATAGCTTTTTTTTTTTTTTTTTTTTTTTATGTTTATGGATAATATAAAGGATTTTCTATGGTTTTTACAGTAATCTGATCAATGTAGAAACAGTAAGTAGGAAACATTCTCTGTATCAGCAGAGCGACAGTTATAAACATTTTGTTGCTGTTCAGGTATGTAGAGGACTTGGGTTTATACAGTTAACCAACAGCTAGACAACAGTTTCCAGGAGGAAAGCCCATGAATTAGAAGAAAATTTACCATACTCTCCTTTACCGCTCAGCTGTCATGAAGCCTTCATTAGAAGAGAGGCACCACTACAAGTCACCTGAGTCATAAAAACCACCTGCAGCCAGATTAACATGGTATCTGTTATTTCACTGACCAGCAAATTAGAATGGCTTTAAATTTATAATCGGAATAGTCCACCTATACTTTTTTACCCACCCAAGCCATACTAAGAAAAGATTTCACAAGAGGAAGGACAGCAAACAAGAAGAGAGCACAACTGATCCAGAGCAAGTATGCATCTCCTCTACAAAAAGAAAATTCATTTCACTGCACAATGAACTTTGCCATGACTTGGATTTACTGTAACTCTCAGGATTGCAAGTCAAATACTTTCAGTTTAGGAGCAAATAGATGCTTACTTGTTTTCAAATTTTCAACCCTGAAAACTCACCTTTGGAGGTTTAACTGGATTATTCCTTGCTCCTGTGTCTTAATGTGAATCATAACACAGGCCAAATTAAACTCTCCAATACCCATGCAAGCACATTACTTTCACTGTATCCTCAAATATAAAATACAACTAAGTTAGTAAACAGTTCTGCTGATGAAGCATAAGAACAAATTCAGTCCTACTCAGCCCCTCCTTGCAGAGCAAGCAAGACAAAAATGCAGTGAACTTCATTGTATTATGAAAGCATATAAAATCTGAGCCTAAACAGACAGCAAGAATGCAACTTCTCCACAACCACTACTTGACGAAAAAGATGCTGTCAAAACTAGCAATTATGAAACTGTTGTTAGTGCTACAGATTTATGGTAAAATTCAGGCAAAAAAAAAAATCCACTTTCTACCTCTGTTTCCACTGACACAGAATTAGTTTAGGTTAGGCTTCTTAGCCTCTTGAATTTTAAAAAGGGTTTCAGTATATTACCAAAATATAACTGGAAAAAGGTAAAAGCAGTGGCACCACCACTCAGAGAGGGCCTTGGTACACATGGCTCTGCACCAGATGAAATACAGCCCGGAGGCAAAAATGATAGTGAAACCTAGAAAATACCACAGTAAGTAATGAAATCACAGCACCTCTGACAGATATGTATGCTCTGCTTTACAGAAGAAGGTAGTTTTCTGTTCTGTATGTGGTGACACATTCACACTTCCTCAGGCTGGCACAGCTTTAGGCCATTTCTTGCTCAGAGATTAAGCTTGGGATATGATGATCTTAAGACATGGGAAGGTAAGTAAACCTGGTTGCTTCCCCTGCCCCCAAGGCACAACTTCAGCTGGATTCACACTGCATGATTCAAATGGCCTCTGAAAAAATCTTTTGGAAAAATATGCTTTCAGAAGAACATCTGAAATACTTGAAGTCTGCCTGAATGTCCTCAAGTTCATCTGATAGAGACGGTACAATTACACTGCCATGTAATAACTCTGACTTTTGTAAACATAATACATTTTAACTATTCATGAAATTTTGCAGTAACTTGTGTGCAGCAGCAACGCCACCAAGTATACTCACAGCCAAAGCAGTGCACTTTACCTCTTTTTTAGGTCTGTGCAAATGACCTGACAAAAACCCTTTCTGTCTATGACATTCTGTTAGACTACCTTCACAGTGCACTCCTTAATTTAACAACTCAGTTTCAGAGGGCAAAATTCAAGCAGTATATCTTCTTCCCCAAATATGCTGCCTGGCTATATGACCAGAAACACATTAGTGGGAGATGAAAAATTATTAATGTATGTTACAGCTTCATTCTATCAATGCAGAGCTGCTTCATACACAGAAGGATACCTAATACATAACGTGTACTAAGACAATCTGGAGACACGCACAGAGCCACCCTGAATCACTAGAAAAAGTAGAAGAAAGAAAATCAAGTCTGCAGATTTAGCCCAGTTATCCAACAGCCTGTTACACATTTGCCAGAATTCACTACATAATACACAGGAGAGCATACTTGCATGGCTATTGTGCCAATGCTCCTCTATGCAGCGTAGGCTTCCTAAGCAACTCATGTTTTGCCTGTTGGCTTGACTCTGACTTTCATAACAAACATACAGGAAAAGCTACCTAGCTACAACAACAACAACAAAAAAAAACACACAAAATTACTGAGAAGTAGAAATCGTATAATAAAGTAGACTTTACAAGGAGAATTTCATCATTAGTTAACCATAGCATACTATGTAACAACACTACACTGCATTCAGGCAAGCTCCAAAAATCTAATTCCTTATTAGGAATATCATAATTATGAAGTCATAAATAGACAAAAAAACAATAAAACCCTTAGAAATCTAAGTACCTTGATCACAACTATATTTCAATAAAGAAAAATAATCTTGTTTGTCTTTAGGAAGCATATTTCAACAATTAACAGCAAGTTGGAAATGTTTGGTATTTAAGGATACAACCTTGAGATTGCACCACCTCTTCTGTGGTGGAGATCAGTGAATGTATTGTTTTTTAAGCAAAGAAAAAAAAGACAAAAAGACTTCTACACCACCGCCTTTTCCAGCAGAACTCTGGTGTCCTATCCCTATGTAAAGGTACCAAACTTTCACACATTTCCAGAAAACCTGAAGTACTTGGAGAAGGAAATGGATCTTGTTAGGACCTGCTACAAATGCAAAGCTCTTTTTCAATTACAAATTTGTGTCACCATTGCTTACGCAAGCTTACACAGACCCTGTTTCCTTCTGTCTGAAGAAGCTGAAACTACATTGATATCCCCTCTGCATCAATCTTAGTTCTTTTCTCCAATAAGTACCATTCAATTCAGACAAAAGAAGCATGGGAACAGCAAAAATAAATATAATTACCTCACCTCTGTTCACCTTCTAAGAGACATATTCTGATCAACAATTTACTGGGGAAAAGACCACTCTCCTCTGGGTCCCCTGAGAGGCAACAAATCCCAATAGGACCTACAGCTGACTTGAGATTTTTTTTTCCCTGCTAGCAGAATTTCAAAGTTGAAAGCAGCTCAAACATAGAAGTGAAGTTTTTGGACACTTTGCAAACATCATCCATTTGCTATACATTTTCAATTTCAGTACTATTTATTACAGCAAGATGTTGCTATCTTGTTTCATTTCCGGGCATACAGATTAGGAAGCAGTCATCTGCAACACACCTCTAAAAACTGGAGAAGAATACAACAGCCAAATAAGAATAACACAAAGCAGACTGGGAGCTGGAAGCCTTTGGTTTGATACTCAGTTCTGCAGTAGATTCTCACCATTGGTAGAGATTCACAATTATCATGCTTCAATTTAAGTAGTTTTCTCAGTTTTAATATGCTTGTGTTACATAGGATATTTTTTCTAGAACTACAATTTCACACCCTGCTTTATAAACGCAAACCAGAAAATCGACATGAAAAAAACAGCATTCCTGTGATAAGAGTTAAAAGCATTTTGAAAGAAAAACAGAATGATTAAAGCTGAAGTCAAATGAGTGCTCTGTGCTGATCCTGCTGCTGATGACTCTACAGGACTATCAGAATCTCGTATTTTTCACAGCACCAGGACAGTGATCAGTACATACTTCTCTAGCTCTCTACACTCCCTACTCTGAAATGAAAGTCAAAAATCTACAGGAGGCAGCAATAAAATGAATTATTTTAAATTATCCATTGTTCCCGTACCTTGTTGGTGAATAGAGTCAAACTAAGTAAGAAACGCTGTCACAGAAAACTTCACTATTATCATCCTTAAAGAGCCAAGGAAAGACCCAGTGATGTTCTGCTAATAATTGTCCAGATAGCTAACAGGCACTGAACTCAGGGGACTGAGGTCCTCAGAATCAAACGCAAAGCAGAAGTGTGATTATTTATTTTTTAAACAATGGACCTTCACATCTATCATCTGATGCTGCACAATTCCATTTAAAAACTGCAACTGATTACAGCATTCATTAGCATTATCCAAAGCCCCACTCAAGCGCACTTGAAGAATGAGGCTGTTCCTTGAAATAGCCTAGTGAGTAGAGTTAGCGGCCAGAAAGTTCTCCTGAAAAGAGAAGCTTGAGACTGAGAAGAAACATTTCTCAAGTTCACTTTGAGACATTCCCTTTCTAATTCCTGTTGCTCCATGCAAGCATGCCGTGCTCTTTATGCATGCCCTTGATGTGCTCCTATCGCCTTTCTCAGCAAAAAGTACTAGTTGCTTCTTTTAGACTTGGTCTGTAAAAGTTTCATGAGACTACATACATATTGATCTAAAATAAAACAATCAATATCAGAACACAAGAACAAACCCCGAGGAACCCCTGCTTCAGAGCTGATCCTCAGTCCAGATTAATCACAAAAGGAAACCGAATTTGCTGGAAGTTTAATACAGTAACATGCTCAACCACATGTTTGTATTAAGGATTTATAAAATACTAATGATGATTCTTAAAATAGACATGTTAATAAGCAGTGCATAACGGAGCACTGAAAAAATTAGGATGGTACAATAATAATGCTCATTTGACTTCTCCCATCCTAGCATACTTCCAGTGCCTCTCAAGATCTGAATCATTAAGCTGCCCCAGCCTCAAATTGTTAGTTCAGCTTCATGGGGAAGTGTATACTGCATACACTTAGCAGGTGAGTAAACCTAATACGACCATCCAGCAACACAATAGAGTGTGAAATTATTTACAACTCATGTATGACATCATATTAACATTTACAGCAGTAGCACCTTGTGGGGCTGGTATGGTCAGTCTCCTGTAAACAGAACTTCATTCACAGAAAACTGAAAACAACAACTAGTAGGAAGGGACAGATCTTGATTCAAATAAAAATAATAAAAAGCCCACACAAAAATACCCTGTACACTGTCAGCTGCAGTGCATTTTTAAAGGGCTTGCAGGGAGCTCAGTGGAACAGGAATTGATTCCTGGCCAGCAGTCAAAGGCCAATTGTTCTGGGCTCACTTTGATCTCGCCAACAGGCACACCCACGCTGTTCCATGGAGATGAAGGGCTGGAGTATTTACAGAGGTAGTAAAATGATTACAATGGAAACAAACCAGGCGCTAAGTCACTCTTGTAACTTACTACACTTGGTGTAAAACAAGAACACTGTGTGGTGGAGTGACCTTCTATTTACTGAGTGACCAGATGGCAAGAATTACTGACTTACGTAAGCCCCAAGCCTTCCTCACCATCTGATGCCCGTTGGGTGAAATCAAACAAACGCCCCAGCATAGCCCTTAGTGCACAAACCTAATCATCACAAGACCATTACGTTGTGCCTTAAAAGAAAACGCTGCAGGGAAAGACAAGGAGTGAACAGGACTGAAATGCTTGGACCCTTAAAAAAATCTTTTGTTTCGCTTTTTCCACAACAGAATGGAAACACATGAACATAGCGCAGTGAGGTGGTTTGTGCACCTGCTGACCAGGCTGCATCACTTTTGCTAATGAATAAGTGAAGCCAGCCTCCAGGGCTGTCAATCTGGCACCTTTAGTAATTCATACAAGCCCAAAGTTCCACAAAAATAAATAACGTGAAAGGAAAGCAAGCCGTCTCACTAGCAGTGCTTTTGACACGTATCTTGAGTAATGTTAATTTTTCCACTTTTTTTCCTAATAAAAACACGAGCAAAATCACCAATTATTTTGGAGTCACTAAAAACAAACACATGCACATGCAGAAGGTAACAGTACATCACCTTGATGTCAACCTAAGAAACACAACAACAAAAAACCCTTACACTGGGGTGTATGTACAGAGAACATTTCTATTCACAAAAACAAGTTGAGAATCGTGGCTGCTCAGCATTCCACCCACTAATGCAAATCATTTCATTTGACTAAGCTCACTTACACTAATGAAGAAAAGGTACAAATCAAGTTGGGATCACAGTCACGGCTCCCAACAGACATGTATAAAATACAAAAGGCCTGATTCGCTTATGTATGTTTAGCTAATATAATTTTATTTGCAGCAGTGAAACAGCTTCTCACTTGCAACAAAAAAAAAATCAAGATCAGAATTAGGCTGAAAATATTTCTGAAGAGTGTACCACTGAACCCCAAGTTGGATCCTGAATGAAAAAAGAAAAACTATAAGTTCTCAATACCACAGCACAGAAATAGTATTTATATCTGTGCACTACTGAATGTCGCTGCTTTTTCCAGAATTAAAATCTGAATGCACATTGAACTCATTGAACATTACTTCAACTTACTTCAGTGCATGTTAAAACGGTAGAAAACTAAAAAGGGATTTCCACTCTCTGAAGCTCTGAATGCAGGAAGCCTGCTCTGGCATTAACGGAGTTATTCCCATGTAACGTAGGTCACAGACACATATTTGAATCCCAGCAGAATATGCTTGCATATGTATGAGGAATAACTTTGAGGGGAAAAGCAGTAACACAGTTTCTCTACGACTAGCAAGTCACTTGGAAAACCATTTGCAAATTTTAAAATAGCTTGAGGATTCTTACAGAACTCAAAATAGTTCCAAAGCTTCAGTTGTTGCTGGTATGCAAAATATGAGAAAGAGCTGAGGAAGGGATTGGTAAATTAAGAAAAAGAAAAACACAGGTTGAGTGTCAGGGGGAAAAAAAATACTGCATGTTAAGAAGATAAAATAATGGAATAATTCCTCAGGAAGATAATATTTCCTGTGACATTAAAACCATCTCTTGGAAGAAGAAAGGACTACAGGGGAAACATTGTTTTTCATAGCAGAACCTTGACACTGATGTCGCAAAAGTAGGACTAAGTAAGATTCATGAACAGTTGTGTACAGGCTTCTGCTGAAAATTTAAAGTGTCTAGGACAGCGCTCTATTCTTATGAGTGCTTACCAGGACTATTTAGCATGGATGTTTTGTGCTACCTTAGCACAGCCCACAGAGAAAGAAAGAAAACAACCCAGAATAAGCCAACAGTGAGAAAGGGAAACAATGTCCTCACTCCTTGCAGATCTGCCAAGCCGTGCTCAGGTGCAACAGGCACTCAGTTTGTGCAAAACAGTGTGAAACACTTCCGATCCTCAAAATACTTGCAGCAAATTTAACTGTGTCATGAAAAAGCAACCTCAACATCCACAGCTCACCTTGAGTTTAAAGCAGCCTTTGCTGACAACAGAGCACCAACATTCACACGATCTTATCGCACCTTTTCTTACTCTTTTAACTTAGCACAGTGTTTGTGTTTTTATTGTGCTTGTTGTGCTTTGTTTTTGGAAACCACTGCACTGCAGAAACAAGGGATGTGGGCTTTCTTCTTTTTCCACAGATACACACATGTGCAAAAACCAAGTCCACTCGTGTGGACGTGCAGCACACACTGCAACAGCTGAAAGTGAAACAAGCTTCTACATGCGGTGACTAACAATGCACCAAACTTCTTACCAGCTAAGTATTTCAAAGCTTGCATGCTCTTACCTTGTTGGGAAGCATTCGGCAAACTTGATTCATTCTCCTCCATTTCTAACAGGGATAAACTCCACCGCAAGGAGCAAAGCTGTTCTATCACGTTGGCTGAGTTGCTGCGCAAGTTTTGACCTCCTGACTTTCAACTATAGCACGGTAACTGTATACCTGACTTTTTGTGAATAATTAGCATCCTGCTTCCTGAGTTACCTGGGCTTGCCTGACCTGTTTCTCTATAAACTGACATCATATCCTTTGATCTCTTTTGATTAACATGTGCTTTAGGCAACACTGCTTTGTCTTATTTTGGACTCTCCCGCTTGTTTGCCCCCCACCCTTTACTTTCACTTCTACGCATGAAGTTATCTGAACAACATTTATCTTTCACTGCAGGTGTTTTAGTCAAAATGCCAAAGCCTGCAGAAATTTTGCAACTGAATTTAAAGATTCTCTCAATTTGCATTTTATAAGAAAGCTAGGAGTTGATAACCATGAGGCCCATCTCCACAGGATGGGAATTTGCAGACACAGTTCTTCACCATGCAGGAACACAACTGCAGCAGATTCAGCTCCCACTGGCAAAAGCTTAGCCACGAACTCCAAAACTAAAATACAAACCCACCCTTCCCCTGTCTTTCACAAGGATTACCTGCAAGGAAGATGCTTTATTTGAACACTGTAATTTACAGGTTTTTTGTTTGTTTGTTTTGTTTTTTTGACTGTGTAATAGAAAGGGATTATAAACAAAAGGAAAGGTGATTTTGCTTCTCTTCCCAAACTGCTCCAGAACAAGGACAAAATTTTAAAATAATCTTATCCTGACTTCAAGTTGAGTTCCAAGAAAATATTTGCTCTTTCCTACTTCAGAAGTCAAAGAACGGGTTTCTAGTACTTAGGCAATCAATTTGCTGAACAAGTACACCTGGTCTACGCCTATGAAGTCAGCTTTATTTTAGCATTCACATTTATGACTGCCAGCAACAGAAATTAAAGAAGCCACTGCACTGCTTGGAAGGAACAATGACTAATTAAAAGAACTAAGTAGCTCCCACAGAGTTAACCTCTGTCTGGATTACACTCAGAATGGTGTAATCAATCACTTCAGAACTTTATTTAATTAGAGCTGTTTTGTTTTTTTTTTTTTTTGCTGTTAGTTTGGTTGGTTTGTTTTTGTTTTTTTTTTTGTTTGTTTTTTTGCTTGTTTGTTTTTGGTTAAGTACCAAAAGAATTACTTATTAGTATAGAAAAGAGAAAAATACTGAAGACCTGTTAGCTTAAGATTTATCTGGACTAGGTAATGTAGAATTTCTGAAGGAAATATACTAATTAAAACACAGCCATTATTCAGGAAAGAGAACTTCTTTACAGACAGTAACACCCTTCAAGCTTATCATCAAATAGACAGAAGTAACAAAATATTTATGTCTTCTAGTGATTCACTGTCAACTGTGTGGCAGCTTTCTGTGCATATAACTAAGTAACTTCCTCATTTACATGCTCAACTAACTCTTAGCCATATTTCAGTGTCTGAGTTTGCCTACAAAGGTAAGTCACACATCCCAAGTCTGAACCATTGAGCAGTGAATTCCAGAACTTCTCACCTGATTCACAAAAGAGTTTGCATGTTTTATTCTTGCCCAGTTATCAAATTAGATCACTTCAGCTTCTCTCTACAGTCAGAAACGGTTCTTTACAGACAGAGCTAGACTACATTTGAAAGGTGTTGATGGGCCTCCCATTTCTGTTGGTGCAGCAAAGCCTTTTTCAGTCCTAACTCCCTGCCCTCCCCCCTCCCCCAACCCTTATACATTTCTTGACAGTGAATTGAAGCTGCTGTTGACCAATTGTGAGCCTGCACAGGAGATGAGAACCCAGAAGACACCTGGGGAATTCTGCTGACTGGACAGAGAACACACAGCAACTTTCAGTTTCAATGCTGTAAATCATTTTGAATTCATTTTCTAAGTTTCCACTTGAAAATATGAGTGAAATATTCAACCGTAACATGCAGGTTTTTCTCAGCTCCAAATCTTCTAGTTAAGGGCAGAAAACAAGTTTGGTTATTTTTATGTTCAAGTGCATAAATAAATCATTTGTTAGCTTAGCGATTACTTCAAGAGTGACACTGAAGTGGCCCTTCCTGAAAGTACAGCTAAAGGAACAAGCAAAAAGTGAATATTGAGATTTTAATGAAATATCCAACTACATCCACCTAGCTGCTTTCCAGTCAGGTGTCTAATTCAAAAGGAAACTCTGTGACCTTCTTGAAGCCCAAAGCTGACAAGATGCACCTAAGGACAGAAGGAGCAAAATATTTGGACAAGGATTTATTTATTTTAATTCAACTTTCAAGTAAGGTCACTATTGCAAAAGCACCATTGAATATTAGTTTGATTTGGGAACCAATACCTGGGCCATACGTATCCCTTTCTGGGAACCATGGAGGAGGCAGTACAGAAACTCTTTCTTGACCAAACTCGGGGAAGTTAATGGTCTAGTGTGTAGTTTTGACTACACAAAAAACACAGACACTCTATATTTAAAAGACATAACTAGAAATCTACTTAGAAACTCTACAGTGCAAAGCAACATCTATTTTGTTAAGTAGCTGGCAAGACAGAGACATGTAAAACACTTCTGCTCTCTCCAAATGAGGACTGGCAACCTCTTGAAAGACAAAAATCTTCACATATCCTATGTTATTGAAACTTCTAAACAGGGAAAATCATAACGATGTGTTTTAATCTTCAATACTATATTCTGATATGTCCTTCCCCTGTATAGAGAGATTTACTAATTTCAGTGTTGACAGAAGCTTGAGTTACCAAAAAATATCTTAGCTATAGAACATCACCACCCTCCTTAAGGAACAAGATTCTGATCTTAGGCTTTTAGCACCTGCAGGAATATTCTGGAGTTCAAGTTGTACCATTTTAATTACATCATCTTCAACCCTAATATTTTTTCAAGAGGCAAGTGATAGTGCTGAAAATATTTCTTCCTTCGAAAGGCATCCTACAAGTGGGAATAGTGTAAAGAGGTCTAAAAACCCAAGATTCTTCATAACCCCCTTCAAACAGTGACTAAGGGTTAGAAATGGTCAGGGTAGTTTTATGCTCTCCAAAAGCCTTCATTGTGCTCAATTGTGCGTAATAATTTAAGCAGAGTGCTTTCCAAAGGAAGAATCATTAATCCATTCACTGTTCTAGAACTGACTCAAACATGACAATATAGGGGGTCACTGTCCCATTCAAAGAAGAAGATAGAATATTTTTCTGTATATTTACTGACTGCAATATTTCTTGATCCCAATAAGTCACTTTGACAATGCAGTGAACAGAAATGTAATTTAATGATGTTAATATGATCAGACCTACAAGAGAAAAAGCCTTGAATTTGCACTGCACGTAGAACTGCATCATACTGAAAACGTCACTTGTGAATACAAGCATCATTTCTGTGTTATTAGAAACTGAATTCTCTCCATCAACAGCAATAAGGCTGGGCAAAATATCTGACTAGTGAGAAAATACAAGACAGACTTACTCTACCATGGATAAGATTTTTATCCCCCATTTCTTTGGCTTAACTGTGGTGTGCTGCTTGGTTGTTATTTCTTTGTTTCCCAATTCCAGTTTTGGTAAACAGTTTTTCACCAGTTATGAAGTTATATACCACTATTTCCTCATAAAGATGCAAACATCACCACTTTGGAGTTTAATGGGAAATAAAGTCAATTTGTTCTCCTTTATTTCTAAGCGCTAATTACAAGCTCATTAGAGCTCTTTGTTAGAAGATTACTTGCCATCAGAGAAGTATCATTGCTGAAACAACTGTTTTTACTGTGAAAAGACTCAGTTCTAACGAGCCTTCCACTAAGAAAGTTTCTTTAGTCCAAAAGTGCTTTTGCATTATTATTATTTTCCCTCAGAAAAGAATATCACTCAAACCTGCATCATATTATCGTATGAAGGGCACAAGAAAACTAAGAATGAAGTCTTCCATATTCATCAGGAACATTCTATGCCTTGCCACTTAGTTGGAGAACTGCTTCTCAGAGTAAGGATCTCATTTTTAACACACATCCAGAAAAATGACTGACCCTCAGTTCAAGCTTAGTGAGAAAACCACAACTTCTAATAATGATCACTCAATATCCTGATTTGTAAAGCTGAAACAAGAACATCGACAGCTTTCCAAAACAAAAGTATTTTCTTCCCTGCACAGAAAATGACTGCTTTGTCAGTGTGTAGTTTCTGAAGCTCTAGTTTTCAATCGGTTCCTGCAAAAAAAGTACTAGAGGTAAAAAAAAAAAAAAAAAAAAATCAGCAATGCTTTCCTGCTTAACTTCTATTGCTTTGAGTCTGCCTATTTAATGAAAATAAAATAAATCTGTAGAAAATAATCAGCAACTCAAGCTGGCTTCAGCTACTGAGAGATGAGGGCACAAAAGCCAGAACTATACACACACAGTACAAGATGAGTTTGTACAAGGTAGAAAAAGGAAAATTTACCTTCTCTCTTTCCCTTCTAATTTGGTCTCTTTGCGGTTAAACAAAATAAAATCATGCAGACATATAAAAGTCTGGCGCATGGGAGACACTTTCAAACTTGGCCTCTGCAAGTGATATTGTCGCAGAGTATAAGATCTAGTAGAAATGGAGACAAATTTCACTGCCCTTCAATCAACTTGATTATTTAAAAAAGGCAATGGACTTAAACGAGCGCTTCTTAAATAAGTTGCTCATTTCTCTGTGAAAGTAATTACTCCCACCCTTACTTTTGATGAATCTTGTGGATAATTGAAAGGAAAGGATAAAATGAGTGAGTAAAGCAAGCAGCTTAAAAAGAGAAAAGCATAAGAATGAGGGAAAGAAAAGCGTTTTCGTAATATTAGTTGGCAAGAGAGCTAATACTGTAAGTGCTAGCTAATCCTGAACTCTAGCTTGTGCAACTTCTAGATAAATCTTACTGCTCTAAAATCAAATTACCAAGTTTACAAATTTGATACAGGGAATCAAAATAGTCAGATTGGGTATTGTGAGGTTTTTTTTTTTGTTTGTTTGTTTGTTTTGTTTTTTTTTTTGTGATTTTTAAGTCAATATTTTAGTCTTTCTCTACCATTTTTGAGAAAGCATAGCTTCAAAACACTAAAAAAAAACAAACAAAAAAACACCAAGAACAGGGTGACCTTAGTTCATCTTACTAAAATCTCAACTCAGCCCTAGATACACCTAGCATAGTTAGGAAGAATTGAGGTTTAACCAGGTCAGCTTGAGCTCCAGTCACATTGGCAAGCTATATGAAATAGTGATCGAATACAGAGATGGATTTTCAAGCCAATGAAGATTTGGACAAGAAGCATCTTCTAGCCCAGCAAATATAGAACAGACAGAACAAATCTCAAATTTGAATACTCAATCACTAAAGATTTCTCCAACAGAAGAGGAGTAAAATGTGTGTGTGCATGCCTTTTGAAGAAACAACACTAAGCTAACAGAGTGCCTCAGTTTCTGGGATTGTCACATAACTGCAAAGCAGCCATTTTGAGAACTGTAGGGAGTTGCTGCCTGTACCTCCCATTGGTTGCTGCAAGCACTTCCTTCTGGGAGGTTCAGCTTTCCCACATCATCAACCAACCTAACACGTGCTTCTGATACGTGCACACAACCCGATAAATGCGGGGCCATACTGACAAAGACTTGCCACCAACACGATAGTTCTGTGCCCACATCTTGCTCTTACAGTCAGCAGATGTGATGGCTCCCTGTGCCAGCTGCAGCATTCCAAAGCTGCACTAAGCCCATTGAATTCACTGACCCCATAGTTTCACCAGCAGAAGGCTCAGCTGTCTGCTGCTTTAAAGATGTTGATCAGGCCACAAAGGAGCACAGAACATGAGGACAAGACAGGTTTTTTGGTGCTGAGAAGGTGTTAGGGGTTCTCAGCCTCTCTGACCTAGCAGCACTGTGCAGTATATGCACAGCCCAAATTCAGCACACTCTTAATTTACAATCTCCTTTTACATTACATCTGCTTATAGCCCTCTGCAGATAAAGCACATCTCATTAGTCTATGCAAAGTACATCTCATTAGTTTTTAGCAACTATTCTGCAAAATGTGATGGATGACACAGCACTTGGACTGCACAAATTCCAGCTCAAACACTGGCCTTCCTGGTCAGCAAGACAGATGCACCACATCTGAACTAGTCTTCTGATTAAATAAATTCTTCATTTTGCCCCCCAAATTAGTTAGTTCAATTACTAACAAGTAACTCCCCATAGAAAGCATTTCTAGTATGGAATAATATTCCAAATTGGTACTTGCATCTTCAAATTATCTATGCAGTACTCCCAGAAATAAGAGCAGCTATATTTTTCCAGAGAGAGTATAGCCAGCAAAATCTTATTCTTTCTCCCTAAATGGCAAAAAAAGAAAAAAAAAAAAAAGATAAATTATTTTTAGATTAGCATTGTTTCTCCCTTTCTTCCCAAAACTGCAATAAAGTTTTATTTTTCCCAATTCTACTCGCAGTGATGTACTTTTGGAAAACACAGCTGTTGGCTTTGTATTTACTAGTATGCAGTTATTGCATTACTTAATATATTTTCACATAGATTTTTTTCTTTTTAATACAGAAGCAACATAGGAAATGAGATTAAAATATATTACTCATACCCATTTTCCCTGCTTACACACCATGCACTTGTTTCATATGCTTTAATCAATAATTTGTCTCAGTATCAGACAGGGCATTATGTAAAGGAAATAAAACAGCGCAGAAGCCAAAAAGAAAGATGAGAAGTTAACTGCATGTACATAACCAAGAAAAGGAATTGGAATTGTGATTTTGAACAAGCTCAGGACATGTGCACGCACACACACATTAACTGCTGCCTGCTCTGGATTGATATTTCATGACTTACGTTCGATTCCCAAAAGAAAAAACAAGAAAAATGACAAAAGTTACTATGGTGTGAGGCAGTACAAGAAAACTGAAGAAAATTCCTTGAAAAAAATGTTTAGAGTGTCAAAGCCAGTTGATTTAAAGCACCATTCTAAAATCCAACTTACATATAAGGCTTTTCTTTCCTAGCAGTGCTGCAATTTCTTAAGAAGTCAGCAGGCATTCCAATAGAATTCTGGAAGCCTTCAGTATATTCACATACTCTCACATTCTTTAGACTGAGAAACAATTATTTACAATTTAGAATGAATTTAGTTGCACGTAGAAGAACATGTTCAGTAACATTATAGAAGTGGAACAGATTTATTTCTTTCCCCTCCAGCGGCAAGCAGTGACTGCAACATAGAGAGTGAAGAGCAACCATAGGCACATATATATATCTAAATAATTTACTGTTCCTTAATTGTTTTCTTCATTTATGTACAATATATTAAGACCTCCAAACCTATTGTAGGGGGGGAAATACTCAACAATTACGTCTCTCAGACGTAAACACAGATTCCTAAATTTTACAAGGACCATTTTCCTTTGTTCATACAGTAGGCTAAACCACAGTTTCAGACGCATGGCTCTAAAGTTCGCAGGGCCCTATGGAATTCCTTGAATCATGCCAGTGATGTTGAATTTACTACAGTCGTATCAGCAGACACTTGAAGGTGAAAACAACAGGAAGAAAATATCTTGTCAACAGACCAAAGCTATTCTTAATAATACAAGTTGTCACAATATACTTTCTAGAACAAACCTTCCTTCATCATAAGCCATGAAACACTTCTCAATACCCTGAAGCAAGTTCAGGATTTCTAATGTACATACAGATCATTAAAAAAAATAAATAGTAAGACAGAATCTACAGTTTGCAATGTGAAGAATGGAGGAGAAAGATGATTTTGTTCATGACAACTGCCTTAAGGCTCCAGCTACACACTGAAACATTTCACCTGAATTCCTGCATCTCTACTTGGCAATAACTCTACAGTTGGCTGCTGCTATCTGAGTCTGTTCACAAGAAGGCAATAAGAGAGATTGGGCTGTGCAGAAAAGAGTTAGATGGAAACATTGATTTTTGTGTAGATTATTCAAAGTTTGATAATTACAAAGTAGCTAGTAAACAGAACGGATTTCTTCAAAGCTACCTGGAAACACTTCCAGACGCACACAGTGTATTTTGACAGCTGGTTGTCAGGTTTCACAGCGTGCCAAGTGCTGCAAGAAGCTTTCAGCTTTAACAGCTATTAACAAATAACTGATCTCAATATTAAAATAAAATAAAAATGGAAGCAAGCATTTCCCAAATTGCAGTTGTTCATACTGCCAAAAAGATATTTTATATCTTTTGAGAGTTCCCACCACAATACAATTGTAGATGCTTATATATTAACCTCATTTTTACCTGGTGGAATAAACAGAGAAACAAAATGGTTGGGCAGTTCCCAGGCTCGGCAGTTCAAAAGAAGAACCTGTTTCCTGCAGCTTTGATCTAATCATTAGGGAGCAAAGTTATTGTGAAGAGCTGAAAGAGCTACAAAAATAACACCTCTGGCAACATCAGAACTACACACACTAAGATTGTGCAACTTTTTCAGCAAGCTAGTTGCAACTTCTTCCTTCAACAAAAACCTCCATATAGAAGCATTCATGTGGAGCCACTTTTCCATGAAGGCCTCCTAAAACCATGCTAAGAAATCACCAAACCAAAATGTCACGTCTCTCATGGAGCACTGCCTGCACAGTCGTTCTGTGGCAGAACAGCAGATCGACAGCTCATACTGACACCTATATTCAAAATTCATTCGATTTGTTGTACAAAAAAAAAAAAAAAAAAAAGCTTGTACATGGTTGAGACTGTCAAACTCCTCATGCAGTTTGTTCACAGCCTGGTATCACACCACTGGAGGAGATGAAACATAGTGGACACATCACTTCATGATAGTGTTTTTAGCCACAAAAAATGCAATCTCTTGAAGATCCCAATCGTAATACAAGCCCTAGCTCATCTCCTTTGAGCTTTCAGCACATTGAGGGTCTTTTCCAGAGGGCTCTCAGACTAAGGAAGCATAACTTTACCTGGAATTAGATCTAAGAGCTTGCAATTTTCAGCAAACCTTTTACTAAATGTGGCTCTCATCTCGAAAGCCAATAACTATAACAGGACTGAATCACAATGTATTTTATTCTTTCAACCAAAATGGTTGATTTGCTTCCATTCACCATGTGTTTATTTTTAAAAGAGAAAGCGACAAAGCATGCAGTGTATGAAATTAACACAGCCACGAGGGCTCTTAAGAGTTAAGCATCCAAAAATGCTTAAGTCACTGTTCATAAGCTTGGCAGAACAGCCTACTGTCAGCTCCTACATAGTAACAAGGGACCTCAAGCCCACCCACTCCATGCTGCCCCACAGCCACTACAAGTTCCATGTTTTTGCATTAGCCATCAGCAACCATCAGGCCTACTTTCTTTCCTCTCCAACACACAAAGGGGGAAAGGGAGGGCTGGGTGGGGGAAGTATTAAACAAGATGACTTACTGTCTTGATCAAAAGAAACATTGAGTTTTAATAACTGATATGTTCAGCCAGTTCAGACAATTCGTGTAATTGCTTTGTAGTGAAACATATGGCATGATTACAAGGTACAGTTCTTTTAGTAAGAGGGCTCTGTTAAAGTTGACATTCATAGAAATCTTCTGAAATGCCTATTATTAGACAGCGATGATCTCACACTGACAGCACTGAAGTGCCCTTTGAATTTGTAATAAATAAGTATCAGACGACAGCTTTTTAACTCCAAAAGAATGGCATTCAACATGAGGAAACACTATTCTAAATCTTGCTGAAATAAATAAATAGCAATTGATCTCAGAAGCAGAAATGTGTTACCTCTACTGTATTCCATGGAAGCCACGCAATATTTCAAGCCCTGATCCATTGCCCTTTATATTGATATAAACAAGCTCAATCTCCAAAGCAGCAGTGTCCCTGCCTATCCCCAAGCCACAGACTAACTTCTACTTGCAGGACTAACAGGCAAGTTACACAGTTGCAGACTGAGTTAGGCAATGCAAACCAAAATGACAACAGTTCCTCTCCTCAGCTCTAGCTTATTTTCAGGGAAGGGAATAACCATGGCTGAGAACATGGGGGGGGGGGGGAGGAGGGAAATCTGGGCTCTTCCAAATGCTCTTACTTGCATCACCTTACTGTTACCACGGAACAATCCTTTACACATTCTGAGTATTTCAAAATCTTGTTATCTTGCTTGTTTTTGAGAGACTCAAGTTTAGTAGGACTCTTCAGGTGATGAAAACCATCAAAATGGTGAAAACCTGACAAGCTTAAGGCAAAGTACTACAAGCTATCATGAAGTGCAAACTCACTAGTCCGTAAAAGGGAAATGGGAGACTCCCAGTACAATGCTGCACACAGATCCATCTTGAACATACAACTAAGGAACTGCATTTTTTTTTTTAATCATTAAGGCCAATATGTGAACGTTTTCCAGGTATGCCAACTGACCACAGAGAGGTGGTTGATTAGAGGTGATAGGGCAAGGACTGTGAACAAAACCTTCCTCTGAAAGTAAACTGGAAAACTCCTTAAAAAGGAAAGGTTTAGGGATCTTGATCAGATTCGTTTAAGCTGAAGTTAGTGTATAAATTAACTGCCCATTTAAGCCAGGATCAGAAATGCGTTACTAGAAGGATGTACAGATTTAGAAAAAAAAGGCTATTTTCAATGCTTCAAGATGAATTTATACAAAGTCAAAATGAAAGCTGGGCAAATGTTTTCTAGCAGTGTAATCTGTTGGGCAGTGTTCCATGAATGAGAGTTTTTCCATCAATAGAATCTTCAGGATCAGAGGTTCTTTCTTTATTCAAGTATAGCTACTGAACACAGAGGTAATTATTCCAAGTAAGTCTTACTTGCCTCCAGACAGGACAGCCACATCAGTCTCTCCAGCTTTGAATTATTCCCATGTCTGTACACAGCAACTGCCAGAGGAGAGAAGTCATAGAACAATACATCTCCCTCTGACATGAAGAACCGATAAGAGAAGGTACAGTGCTATTACACAGGACTACTACTCCCCAACACTCATTTAATAAGGTTTGTAGGTATTTTGTTGTACGCTTCATGAATACATACATCAAAATAAATGGAATTCAGCAAAGCCAATCTAACAAACGGAAACAAATCTGGTGTCAGCAACAACAAAAGAAAGCAAAAAAAAAAAAAAAAAAAAAGCCAAACCTAGATGAAGGAAACAACTCTATACTGTGGAAGGAAATATCCTGACTATTGCTGTTTGCTGCTTACTAACAGCACAAAAACAGATCACAATTCAAATGACAGAATTATAAGATTTGTTTGATAGAGCCAAATAGGTGAAGAGAAAGCATAAGAATCTGATAGAGTTCTTGCATGATCCAGACGTGTCAGGGGACAGTCCAATCTTTGGGAATAGCAGCAGCCTCTCCACAAGCCTAATCCTCAATCTGCTGTGCCAATTAACACACACACACACACACAAAATATTTGAAATACAGGGTGAAAATGGCTATATCACAGCTACCTCTAGGAACCACCAATTTTGTTTTTCACTTACTGTGCCCTAAGTTGTGTCAGCATACAAGTTCTAGGGTCACTTAATTTCATCATGACAAGTTCTTTTGTCTTTATAATTTATTAAAGCTTCAGTTCATTAACACTGTACCAGTACTGTGACAGTAACCTAGAGAAGTGCATTATTTGCTAAGAATGATACATACTGGCTAACCACAAATCTTGGATTGCTTTGGTGTTTTCCGTGCATCCCACATCCTAACACACACCCAGCTGGAGTCGTGCACCTACTGCAGGGGTTCAAATCACAAAATAATGATTAGGAAATACAAGTACCTTCACAGATATTAATGAAAGCTTTCAATTTCTGTAAGTTCCTTAGTAAAGAATTAGAATTCTCAGCCTCAAGGAGATACAGTCAAGTCCATTACACAGCTATATCATGAGGCAGAAAAAAATAAATACAGAACAGAACTATTTAGCTAAAGGTTGCTGCTGTACCCTCCAGCCAGCTGAGCATGCTCACCAAAAGTCCATCACTTCATTTTTAAGTATTGCTGAGTTTTACTTTGACCTCCTTTCACAGGCAAATTTATCAAGACCAATCTGGTTCTAGAAGTACCTCAATGCTTAATCACAGAACACCCCAAGTGGGAAGGGACCCACAAGGATCATCAGTCAAACCTGACTCCTGGATCTACACAGGACAAAACACAAATTAAGCCCTTTGTCTGAAAGCATTGTCCAGGCACACCTTGAACTCCAGCAGCTTGGAGACCCCACACAAGAGCTGGGCCTTCAAATCACAAAACTGTGAGCATTTACTGACCTTGAGTTGTGTGGGTTTTTTTTGTTTTGTTTTGTTTGTTTGTTTTAGTGCTACCTGGAAGTTCGTTTTATGACATGCCTCAGTAACATAACCCTTAATATTCAGATATGAAGAGGGGGTATTGTTATAACTGCATCTGATAGTACCAGCTAAGTCTGGAAAGATATACACTTGTAATTAAGACTTTTCTGAGAACAGTAATCTTACCAAACCCTTAACTCACAGACAGAGCAAGACGAATTTCACAAAACTGAAAATTTTGGATGATTTCAAAGAACGAGCACAAAACAACCAAATGAAATATGGCAACGATATTAGAGTATGCAGAGGAGATTAAGAATACTTGGCTTCAATACGAAGTAATTAAGGGTCTAGAAAGATAATATAAATAACTATATTTACTACAATTATTCCATAAACTAAACAAGTGTGACATGTTGTACCATGGCACACAATAAGTTGACCAGTTCTGCAGAAGAAAGGCTAGAAACACACAGTATGAGGGGATACATTTTCAAAGCATGTGCATATATGATGAAAGCTGCAGACCACTGAAAATCAGTCACTGATTTGGCTCTTAATTTCTTGCAGATATTTAATAACCCTTTCACCAGTTTCACTCCCTTGCTCTCCATATCAGAGTATGATATAATGAAAGCAAAATTAGGAGGAACAGAAATGCAAATTCCCATTCTATCATTTTTTTTTCAACTGACCTCATAAAATGCAGAAGCGAGAGTTGCAACCTGGTTTTCAATTATTTATACCTTGCTGCCTTTCTAATTTCACATTTTCCATTTAATTTTAGCAATTTCTCCTTCATATGCACATTCAATTTTTAGACAAAACCAACAGTTGCCAAGGCACGATGTTAGAGACACAAGCATTCATGCCACCGACTGCCTTTGTGTTTACTCCTGCAGCACGGTCCAAACTCGTGTTTGCACTCTATTCTGAGCGAACACTAAGTTTTGCAACTTCTTAAAATTCTTTTGAGCACGTAAAATGCTCAAACCTCCTTCAAACAGAACAGTTATGATGAGAAAAAAGTTTTAGTATAGGTGCTTGATACATGATTTTCATTCACCTTAAAGCCAAGACAGGATTAGTTGAGTAGAAACATTTTCACGAAGGCATGTTTTCCATCTGGCCTCAAAGACTCCATGATATTCTCTGCAAAAGAACACATCATAATTCATAATATCGAAATAGAAATCCTACTATTTACAACAATGTAACTTCTATATACAGATAGAAGATGCATTTTCCTGACCATGCAGAAGCAAAGTAGAATTTATTTTTAAACATGCAGCTACTTTAGAGGTATTTCATTTACTTAAAGAAACAAAGTAAGCACTTACTGCCTGAAGTGTGAATAACCCAATCCAGCAAGGTCCGAGCCAAGAAGTAACAGGTTTGCGTGCAGGCAGCTTGTGGTTGGTTCTGTGCTATTACAGAACACCGGACAGTTGACTATCCTGTGCCCTGCTTATCCATCAATAACATAGCAGTATTCTTACTACAATGAAGCCTATTATCTTGACTATTTCCTTTTTTCAACTATTTCCCATCAGCAATCCGTTATTCATATAAATCCATACAAAGTCCTCTCCTCCTTTCAACAAAATGCATGCGAGTCAATGTATTCCTTGTCTGAGCGAAACAGGATAGCTCAGTACATATTTAAATAGTTTCTGTGTATATCACAGTCATTCAGTACTAATCATAGCTAACCATAAAGATTGTACAGATACCTCCATTAATAACTCTGTCGCCACAGTATAGAAAATATAGAACAAGCAAGAATCAATAGCAACTCAAGTTGTGCCGGTGTAATTTCCCACAAACACAATCATATTACAGCAATGAAGTAGTAATAATGGGGGGAAAAAAAAAACATACAGAGAAACAATAACAACAACAACTACTACTCCCATGCACTGCAGCTCTTTCCAAGACCTCCTGTTGACATTCCCAATGCAGAACCCACAGTGCTCCTCCAGCGCTCCCCTTTGCTTTGCAGGACTGCAGCCAGCATTAACGAAGACAAATACACTGAACTCACAGCAGCATGGTTTACCTCTACCAAACACCACACTTCCACCTAAGTTTTACTCAGTAAATCTAATGCTGCAGCAGGTACATCAAAATAGATCTCTTTGAGCACACAAGAAAACAGGGAAGAGAAGGCAGAGAAGGAACAGGCTTTTCCATATTTTCCTATGCATGTTTTCAGAAATCTGACCAAATTCTCTTTTAGCCAATAAGGAAAATAGAAGTTGTAAAACAAAGTTTTAAAAAGACATAATTGAAACTTATATCTGATTTTCTTTTTTAAACCTACACAGTTGATAATACTTGATCTACTCAGCATTCAATTGCTTTAAAATTTGAGAAAAGAACAGAAATATAGATCCTTTATGATTATAGATTAGAAATTTGTTACAGAAAGTTCAAATAATTTTTGTGAGGTAGGGCTGAGAAGTCACCTGGACCAACACATCACTTAAGGTAGGAACAACATCAACATCAACACTAGCAGGATCCTCAGAGCCTCATAAACTCAAAAAAAAAAAAAAAAAAAAAAAAAAAAAAAAATTGGCAATGAACTTCAGCAAAGCAAAAAAAGTAAAATGACCTTAGAGTGAATGATTTCCAAAATAGGAGCATTTCCTTGACAGCTGTAAGTACAATATTGCATTACTCTTCCTCAAAACACCATCTTCAAGCTGTAACTGCCATGTAAGTAGGTGGGCAAGATAAAAAGCCCTCCTTCACTGTTCTTTCACTGGACTACCTACAGAGTTATCTGCTCACAGATCTCAGATAAAAGCTTCATATTAAAACATTTTATCTGTCTTACTGTTTTACTGCTCATAAGATGAACTATGAGACTAAATCTAACATTCTACTCAGTTCTGGAGATGCAACATTCCATCCAACTCATAAGACTTCAGGGTTTGGACATCAGTAGTAGATATTGAATATATGAGGGAAGCATTTCAAAACAGCATTAACACTAGTAGGGCTAACATATATGTATCAAGGGGAAAATAGCCACTAAGTTATGATACTATTCAGTCATGATCCACAGCCATAGAAAGAAGCTGATGGTTCAGTCCTTGGCAATTCTACAAGGCTCTGCTAAATCTGCACACTTAGAGGAGTCTTTCAGTTCTAAGTACCTACCAGGAAGAAAAATGCTAAATTTAAAACAAACAAAAAAAAACAAAATAATCAATCTCAAAAACTGTTTTACTATTGTGAGGAATAAGTGCTGTGGCAAATTCAGCAGATAGAGGATGCTCGTTTGCTTTTACTGCTAAAAAACAGAGAAATTAAAAACTCATCCCAGAAAGGGTTAACAGGTTGGAATTTCATCCAGTCTTCCACATTTAGACATTCACAACATCATTAAAACATGCAGAACATTAACTTGTCTGTCACTACGAATAATTATTTCAGGACTTCACCCCATCTCCATCTTCTAGATATGCAGTTAAATAAAGAAATAATATATCTTGCCCATTTATAAAGTAACCATGAGATTTAGGATCAGGGAACTTAAAAGGTCAAGTTTAAACTTTCCCCATCATCAACGTAGGACATATTTTACTACTGGACCTCATTTTGTGTGGGAATTAATACATCCATAACCACTTCAGTTTATTTTTGTCAATGCCATCTGTATCTAACCTTCAAGCAGTTAGCAGAAGTACAGATGAGGACACCTCAGTAACTTAGCTACGTGAGTACACCAACTCAAGGAAAAGATTCCTATTCACAGCTGAAAAGAAATTAAACTCTCCTCAATTGACAAAGTTTATGTTCAAGGAGATCAGTATTTTTGCTGGAAGAGAACGTGGCAAATGAAAGCAGAAATCTCCTTTGACTTAAAAACATACTTCCTGTGTTTCACATAGACTCAGCCACCAGTGCGTAGAGGTGAGAAGCAGAGAGAGGAATACAACAGCTAACAGATTAGGTGTTGTCACTTATGATCCAGCATCACACTTTCTCTGATTATGAAAATGAATTTTTCCAAGCAGTACATTTTATGCTTGACAGAATACAGATCAGTTTACACATTTAAAACTGGTGCACTCCAGTTTTACAAGAGTTCAGGTCTTCTGAGACCATCATTTATTGTATGGCTTGACACAAGTCAAGAGGAACATTCAATCAGACAAAGCCACCAACACTTTTGGGCAATGAAATGGGTGAAGTTACAAACTCCTTAACAATCACATCCACAAGCCTGAATTTAACACTTTCTCTTTGACTATACAAGCTGGCTCAAAAAGGTCATTAGACTATTATGCCCTCATGTAGAACAGCACTATACACATGCAAAGTTTCTATAGCAACACTTTAATTCACTCTTTAAGCAAAACACCAATTAGCTTTTTATTACAGCCAATTAAAAAAAATCTGCACACTAATTAACAGCCTCTCTACTCAGAATTTAAGCTTATGCAAAAGAAATTGCAGTGAAATTTTTTGTGATAATACCTTACTTCCTATTCTTCCTTCTATACAGAACGGTAAATTATTCTTGATAAGGTCTACATACTTATTTTCAATCTAAAATGTTTGGACCCATAAACATAGCATATCCTGACATGCCTTAAATCATGATAGTGCCTGAAGATTGCAGGTTTCTGAAAGGCTACAGAAATCTAATCAATGGACATGGGCATACGAGGCGTACGCACCAGAACAGCACGCAGGAGGCAGATAGCAGAACAGTTCTCTTTGGAGTATTTGGCTACGTTGGACCAAGGCAAAGAGATGACAACTTCAAAGTCAATTTCAGTAGGCAGCAGAGATGTTTGCAATCACTTTTGAATAGTTACTGGCAATTTTTTTCCTCCCTACCATTTTCTACACAGCTGAGGACAACTTATTTTTATGATACTTCAGGTAGCATACATAAAGATACATTACTCAGAATTCCGCCAGTGAGCACAACGTAACACGTTACACAGAGTACCAGGAGATACAATCAGCAACAAAAGCGAAAGTGTCCTTTCTCGAACAGAACCTCTGCTGTTAGAATCTACATAACAAATTAATACATCAGGAATAAAAGTAGCACATGGCTACTCTGACAAGCATGGCATGCCTTAGTCGAGACTTACTGGTACCTGAGGTATGCTAGCTCTTATGGGTGATCTAGAGAAACAACTCCTACTCTCATCATCTTGCTCTTACACCATTTGATATTGCACTATTACCATAGAACTTTACAGCATCTGACAAGTTATTTGAGGGCACAATAGCTGTAACCAAAATCATATCCCTTGACAGGCTGAAAAAAAAGGAGATCTAGTGTGGTCTTTGAATCCTACCACTGCAGAGAAGAAAGGGCATTCCCACACACGGAATAGTCAACTACAGAGGCCGCTGCCCTGAAAAGTCAATAGGGTCTAGAGTACATCAGCGGGCTATGCAGTAGGTCTGGTACAAGTGAGGTAAGGGATTAAGGTTAAGCAATACAGCTACAGGCTTTTATTCTTGGAAAAGAATAAAGTCCAACCTTCAGAGAGGTTAACTCCAAAAAATACAGCTCCCCGGACCTCCAGAAAATGCCAGCGCATTGGAGCTCTGAGCCCTGAAGTGCAACGTTCCCTGCTACCAGATGTACAGCCTTGCCTCCTGCAGAGACCCTGCGAGTCCAAAACAAGCATGTTTGTGTCACACACAGCATAATTACTAAACAAAACTAACACCAGTGTAGTGCAAAGGCTCTGAGTATTCTCTTCTGGTAAATCCCTGCTACCAGCACCTCACCAAGATGGGTGCTCACACTCGTCTTCAATAGAAGAATTTCCTTTTCCTGTCTGAAGGGAAGTGTCATTCACAGCACAAGATCTGGTGGTCAAAGTAACATAGTAGTGAACGCTTGAGAGCACCAAACAAACAAGTGGGTATTTTTCCTCCTTTTTCATTTTGTTAAGCTTCCTGTATTGCCATTTCAAGCTATTTAATATTTCAGCAAGCAAGGCCACCCTGACAGGTAAGCATTACACACAGCGTACTTCAGGTGAGAGCAAAGTTCAGAGGCAGCTGGTAATGGAAGAGCTGTGTAGGCAGATGCAACCCACCTGCAGCAGTTTGGACTACCTTCACCTGCTCCCTGCAACATCTGTATTCCGAGCATCAGAAGGGCTCCAGTCAGCTGCAGCACTTTCTCACATGCCTCATCACTAGATACTTCTTTCTTACCTCCTTCTCTGATCCGCCCTTCTGCAGTCAGAGTGCCCTAAACACTCATGCTCATTCAGTCAGGCAGATGCCACGTTATGTGAAGGCACTGAACGGAGTACAACATCATCTAGGATTTCTGGTAGCCTTACCTCTGTTGAAAAACCATCTTCAATGGTCTCAAATATGAGCCCAATGTGCATCTATCCCTACCTTTGTAAAGCTGACAGCTCAAAATCAGCACAAGGTAGAGGCTTCTGCTCATTATGATGTGGAATGCTCAAAGTGTTTTCACTAAAAGAGCAAATTGCTTGGTAGGAAAGAAATACAAAAAACACTCAAACTCCGAAAGATTTTCTCCTTCACTTCTCCCTCTTTTTTTTTTTTTTTTTTTTTTCCAATAGTGTTTCATCAAAGGGCTTACTGCAATTAAACTGTCTTTGTCTAAGTATAAAAGCTTAAAATATCCAGTTATGTCCAAGAAGTAATGGGATGGCTCTGTTGCACACCTGAATTACTCACCCACTGTTATGACCTAATGTAGAACTGAAAGTAGATTAGAACAACAGTCTACATGTTGTTTTGTGCATGGATTTTCAACAGTTATGAAACATTCTTATTGAATCTTTTGATTTACTTTTCTGATTTTGAAACAAAACACAGAAGCCTGACTGCAGTAAATTTTGATAACTACTATGGATTTCTCCCACTCTCTCAATGAAGAGGAAGATTATACAAAAACCTTCCATCCATATATTTTTCTTCAATTTCTGCACACTTCTCTGTAGGTAGTAATATGCCTTGATATCCCTGATTGATGAAAAGAAAAATTTAAAGAAAAACACAATTTTCCCACAAAGTTATTCAACCTCTGAGGAGCTGGTGTTCTCAATCCAAGTCTGAATGTACAACTTGAAAAGAGAGATGAGTGCTAAAGATGACTAAAAAGTGAAGAAAAATTCTTATGAACCAGTACATTTCAATGAACTGAACCTGCCGAGCCCAAGCACAAGGAAGTTCAGTTGTTGTTACAATATTTGAAGTAATTACATAGTTATCCTCATGATGCTATTTCTGAACTGAGTGTTTTAAATCTTCATAAAAGATGTGTAGTGATATCTCCAAATTGCAATCAGATCAAATAAACACTGAAGGGTTCTCCTTCCTTCACACTGTCATTATTTCATTTACTAGAAGGCTGAAAGTTAGGGCCAGATTCACTATTTCTAATGGAACTTCAGCCCTGGAACCACAATTCCCACACCTGTAAGTCAGCAAATGACAAACTCCAAGCAAATATCCCGGGCAAATACAACAAGAGAAAATTACAACCTCTGTCAAGTTCTCAGAGCATAGCATGTCTGAGAAATTATTGCAGCCTTTTAATTTTCATGGAGGTTTTCCCAAGCTAATGCATTTTTTCAGCATGCACACACAAAAGAGCAACAGATCATCAGTCCTGTTACTGCAAACACCCAGCTCATACCTGCAGCTGATGATCTCAACCTGCCTATTGAATCATTTCAAAGTTAAGTTCAAAGATCAACAGATTTAGTATTAACAATTAACAACACCACTCCCAGCCCACCCATCCCCATTTTTCCTATCTAAAGCTTCCAGGAAACCTGTAGTCAGAGAACTACTTACACCACAGGCAGAGCAGAATATCAAGTGTGCAAGCAAAATAAATGTGCCAACTCAAGTCATGAAATTCAAGCCTCTGCAGCCCGTGCAGTTTGGTGAACATAACTATGCCCATTGCTACCAATGCAGCTGGGAGCCAATGTGATCTCCAGTGCTACCACCAGAATGCACTGCATCTCCAGCCCTCAAAGAGCTCCAAGAAGGAAGAGCCAGCAGAAGGGATTCCGTGGTGAGAGACAGTGACCCCACAATGCCACAGTGCTTTGTCTGTGAAATTAAGGCACTGACAGTTTGCTTTTAAACATTCAAATAATAATTTGTGTAAACTACCACTTAAAATTAAAGGACAAAGGCAGCTGCTTTGAAAGAGAAAGCCAAAAACTGGTTTTAGTTACAAAAAGGTTCTAGTATTAAGCAGCAGAGCCAGAGCTTTCAGGAGGGTGGGAAGAGCTGTTATCTACCTTTCCTGCTCCTAATGGGAATCCCTGGGGTCTCTTTTATATCCATTTCAAAAGGTCAGCCACTGTCTCCAAGTGCTTCTTGCCCACGTTAAAGCCACAATTTTGTCTTTGATACTGAGATAAAAGATGTATTTGCTGGTTTAGACCCCCCAGACCGAGAAAAGGCCCACTTCAGCATTTCAAAGCGGCAAGCGCAGCAACGGGGATGGGGTGGGCAACATGCAGTGACCAAGGCAAGGTCAATCTGAAGGAGATCAAAATAACTTGTAATGATTTACCTAGAGATACATTTCCCTTCCAGCCTGCTCCAAAATGCACTGAAGTTTGAAGAGCTTCTGCTGATTTTAAGTTTTGGAATATGCACTTTATGCCCTCAGAAATAACATTAAGTACTATCAGTTTATCAGGTTTATGGGCACATGTACCATATTTTATCTTTAAGCCTCTGTCCATGAAGAAGAAGAAAGGTTCATATATTGAATATCTTCAGACACAAGAAATAAAGCAAATAAGAGGAAAGGCGGATTTTTCAGCAAAAAAATAAAAGCTTTGATCTCAAATTGGTTTATATTTTTGTATTTTTATACCTGCTTTTTCCATTAGCAAATGAAGTTAGATTTTTATTCATATAGACTATCTGTAGTTACTTGCAATCTTACCAAGATTCATTCCAGTTGTGAAAAGGTATGGCATTCTCTATAAATAGATAAAATCATAAAAATAGCAAAAAGTCAATTTCCAGACTTTACAGCTATTTTCATCTAATAATTTGTTGCATTTTGCAACTGCTAAGTTATAAACCTCACCAAAACAGGTTTTATTATAGCACAACTATAGATAATGATCTGTCAGCATTTTTATTAAATTCCTTATATCAGCAGAGTTCATAAATTGGCAAAAAAAAATCCCTTCCAAAAGAACATCGCCTTACTTGGTCTCAAAGTTGTTTTTAGTTAAGAGTCTAAACAGCAGATTGTCCATCTTCATCCTGCCCCAGGACTCTGCCAGCCAACTGTTTTAACTGAAGCAATTCTGGGTTCATTTGCAAAGGCAAGCTGCCATTTCACGTGCTCATCGCAAGTTTTCAGTCCTGATCCTCCAATTCTGACCACCAGCACCCTTGGGGTCACGCAGGGCTCTATTGGCAGAGGTTATTTGGGGCAGTCATTGAGATTAGTCTGTCCTTCACCATTCAGGGAACCAAACAGGTGTTGTATGCTCAGGCAAAAGTACCCAGCTTCAGCACAGGGATATATTTTTCTATAGCCAAGTATTTTCTGGAGAGGCACAAAGCAGTAATCAATGATCTCATTCGGATGTGTTACTCGCCCTACAGTAACTCAGAGCTGTGGCTAATGAAACCTGATTGCAACAAACTGACTTACACTGAATTAATGTCAGGTATTTCTGCCCAGCCCCGAATTGTGCTCTCCAGCCTTATTTTTCTTCTTTCTCCCGACTTCCACAACAACCCAGGGTAGGGGTTCAGCACACTGCTAAAAATCCAAGTTCCAATAGGTGGAAAAGAGGTGACATCAGAATTGCGAAGTCCTGCCCTAGCACTGCATCCAAAATAAATAACCTATTAGAAACCATTCCACAATAGAGACTTTTTTAAATGATACAAAAACAATAATGGCAGAACAAGCATCCGAACAATGATGTGAAACCAACCTTCCTGCTCTTGGTGGGAGAATAAAAAAAATAATCTAGCACACGTACAAAGCTTACTTAGAAATAACATTTTGATCCAAGCATAGCTGTATCTTACCCTGTTAGAATGATGACAACAAAACTGTACCAGAGAGCCCTAAGCTCTGCTGCTCTGCACTGGGCAGGCAGGAGCAGTCCCAGCACACTGAGGTGCTGTGGGATGGATGCAGGATGGACACAGGCACCAAGCAGCAGCACGGCAATGTAAGGCTCTCATTGATCACGTTTGTGAGAAGATCAGGAAAGCTCTGATTGCTTATTATGCATTATTAAAAACAGATCGATACCAAGTTCTCCAGAGGCCACAAGCACGCCCTGCACATGTGATTTGACTTTCTGCAGACACCGAGCAAGTCACAGAGAAAGGAACAGAAGCTTCTTTCCCATGGCCAGGCTCTCTGGGTGCAAAACAGCAGGAGCTCCCCTTGGGCAGGACGTGCATGGCATCTTTCCTCTTATTGCACTTTCTTCCTCCTTTCCTGATGGACTGTATGGTGCCTAAAAAGTCCACGTCATGCTTTTTACTAATGGGGAATCCTATCCTATCCTCAGGGGGTACGCTGCAAAATTCATCCAGTGCCTGCCTGTTCCTCAGCCCATTGCTAGCTAATGGCAGGAGAGGAGCCAGACATGAGCACGTGGAAAATTGCTCTGTTAACACTCAATTTCTGCTCCACTGTCTGATAAAACCCTGACAGCAGGTAGGCAGCTGCTGCTCGCTGTGCCAGCACAGCCATCTCTCGAGCAGCTCGTGCTGTCCAGCCACACCACAGTTATCACTCCTTCACAAACTCTTTGGGAGACCGGCATGGGAGACAGGGCTGGGAACAGGCAGTAACCAAACGCAAAAGGTGCCAGACTCCAGCCAGAGTCTCTATATGCTACATTAAACATAAGGATAACTAGTTATTTCTACATGTTTTTTGAGAAGGGATTGATTTTGGTGATCAGAGAACAGTTCATTCTTTAAAGATAAATGAAACATTAGGAACTCCAGATGCTCAATTTCCTTCACAAGAGGAATGCTGTTTAAAAAAATCCCCTCTTCCACCAATAATACTCTTTCTTGAGCATATGAGAACTAAGATAATTTCTGAGAAATAGCATGCCACTTAAATACACGTACCAGCAGCATGCTGTGAGCCGCACACCACTTTGCTAAAGGAGGTGAGGACCATGCTGTCCTCAGTAAGCAAGTTGATAGCTGACAACAACCATGCTTTGCATCAAGCTCAGGAAAGAATGCTGCCACACTGGTAAGCTTGGCTAAAAAAAATAATACCTGTGAAAATTTATCTCAAGAATCACAAACCGAAAACCTTTCCAGCAGACATGGGGAAAAAATAATAAAATAAGGATCCTTCTAAGAAAGAGTACTCTGAATGAACCAATCAGTTACTTGAAGATCACCCAACCTGGCTTTGGTGACTGGCTGTTCAGGCCCAAAGTACTTCTATTCTTGTGGAAAAGGAGGTTACCTGATACTTTCCACCTTCTGAAGGATAAAAAGAAATTTGTATAGAAAAAAGGGAACATCACTCAAAAATTTGTCTTCAGAATGTAAAATACTCTGCTTCACAATACCAGCACAAGTCCCATATTATTTTTCTTGCCCTAATATTAAATAATCCCTAGTATTAGCTTCTATTTTGACCTATTGCAGAGAAGAGGCTTTGATAGGAATTCTCCCTCACTCCCTCCTCTCTGAGCACAGTTCTAGATAGGAAAAAAAAAGTGTATTATGAACAGTAAAGCTCAGAATGACACAAGGAAAATAAAAATGACAAAACACAGGTTCTGACCATTGGGCATGAAAAGAAGTCACAAGACAGAACAGAAGAGCAGTGAAAAATAGCAGCTCTTCTCACATAGCTTATGTGGCTAGAAGTCATATCAGATAGCACTGACTATACACTGCCCAACTCAGCACTGCATGTCTTCTGTCTCCACACAACAGTAAGCATCAGATTTTTGTTCTGAGAGTTAAAATTCTGAATTTCCCGACCCCAAAGGAAATGCTTTCTCGCATTTCTGAAAAGCTATTTCGTTAATTCACCACTAACAAACATGAAATTTTACACTAGTGTGCCTAATTTTAAAGCCTAAGCAACATGGAAAAGAAAAAACTCAGCATAGTTCAAGGCGTACAAAAACCAAGGTTTGGAAATGAAGCTCACAGCACAATTATAGCAGACTGGGACCAGAAGGGTTGAGGAAGAAGAGAAAACAGAAGTAGAAACACACAGAGAGCACTTATTCATGGGCAATCATCTCCAAAACATAACTGCAAAGCCTAACACACTCCAAGCAATAAATTTCTTTTGCTCATCTGGAAGTATTTGTGAACTGTGGTAACAAGCTGCGCATCCGTCATCCTTATCTCATGTTGACAAGACAAACTATTAATGGCCTCACTCCTTCAATGATAACAGATCTGTAGCTTCTAGGCATTCTCAATGCTGGTCAACTCTGTGGGCACTGTAATTCTGTCACATAATTGAATGCAATTATTCAGCCTGCCTAGTAAATTGAACAATAAGAAAATACATTAATATTGTGAAGTCAAGCACTGAACAACTAGGAATTTGAAAACCAATCAGATATGTTTATTACTTAACCTATGCATCATCCCGTACCCTAAGTTGTCATCACTCTGGGGATAAACGGAAGCTGCTGTTGCCTTGTTCTGTATTTATCTTGTCAACACGTTCTGGTGAGAAAGAAGCAAGAAAAACTGATCCAATGGGAAAAGCAGCTGAATGGAAGCTCAAAGAGAGCATATAGAACCAAAAAAAGCAGAAGAAAAAAGAAATATTCCATCACACATGTTAAACACACACACACTCTACAGAAAGCTGTATCAATATTTGAAATTTCGAAATGAAAACATTTCTTTGTTTTCATTGGAGGAAGAACACCACATGGAGGAGGCCAAGGAGCATAATGGAAAGCAGAAAGAAACAAAGACAACTTGAAAGAAGTTGAAACGCTGTTAGAAAGAGTTGATGGCTGCCAACCACAGCAACAATTCTCACAGATAAAGCCTACAACAGAAACAGACATGCTGCAGGTAGAACAAGAAGGCTATGTGTAACAAGAGGCAGAACAACAATACCTGTGAATGCTTGTGCATAAAAGTACAGTAATACACGCCTCTGAAAATTTCAGAGGTGCATATGAAACTTCATATTAAAGTTTACAGGAATAACAGAGCAATATTTTTCATGCCTTCTACAGTTTGAAACTGCTGATGCTGTTTAACCAACTTCTGACCCTTAAAATATTACTCAATTTTGCCATAAAATATTTATATTAAGCTTCTAGCACAGGTTTCTGCTCAAGGTCCTATTAAGCTCTCATGTGGAGCTGAGTCAACACGTCGTGCTCAACCTTTTAAACTCACTGTTTCTTTCAAGTTGCTAAAATGTGAAGAAAACTAGAATATAGCATTGCTCTTTTCAGTCATCATGAATGAAAACATAACTGTAATTAAAAGATAACAAAAGAAATATGCGTGCACCAAGAAGTTTTTAAAATGGCATTCATCTCCCCAACTACATTAAGCTCCAGCAAACAGAAGGTATCGCTTCAACATGCTCTTATCTCTCTCTTACTCCCCTACGCATTACTCAACAGCTATATTAAATAAGATCATTGTACTATAGCCCACACTGCTGAATAATTGATTGTTTTGACATTAAATGTTCATGGACAGCAGCATACACCAAATCATCTCTGCAGCCAAGGAAAGATGAACTTCACATTGCCAGACTGCCAAAACCTGCTCAGAAGTCGACAGCACTTTCGCTGACCTGAAGCGTGCTGGTTTTAAGCTCACTCCAGAACTTCAAGGAACACTCTGAGATTCTATAAGGTCTTATTTCCCTTCAAGCTAACCATATATAAAAGGACTTGTATGATTGAGATTCACTTCCTGGAACGTAAGCTCATGTTTTTACTGACATTTGGCTATCTTCACCTCCAGGCAAAACAGTAAGGAAATTTATATGTAAATTACAGAAGAAGGGGGAAAAATCCCAGATGCAGCATGAGAAACATATAGAGAATTACAGGTATCTTTGATTTTCATTAAATTATGCTTCCCAGATACTAGGCTAACTACGAAAATTAGAACAAGTTTCACTGACTTTTTTAACAGGCAGCAATTGAAATGTATTCAATGCTTCTTGAATTTATTTGTACACTCGTAACAGTGCTGTTGTAATGCTGCATAAATGAACATAGGCTTAAGTCTGGAGCACATAGCTGGATGTAGATAACAGTACACAAGGATTTGGTGTCTGCAGAGAAAGGCATCTCTGGAGCACTGCTCAGGCACTCACATCACAGCAAATTCTGCTGCAGTTTGGTGTTTTTTTTTTTTCCTTTTAATTATGGATATCAGTGTATATTAATAATATTATTTTATTACTATTATCAATCAAAATCGTTGTTAGGCAGCATCTGATTCCACAGCAAGGTGCTGCCAGAAAAACCAAGTGCTGCTGAAGGGCTGAGCATCCCTCACTGAGCTGGATACAAATTCAAAACAGATACATGCACAGCTCTGTCGATATATCACACCAAACATTGCAAAAATACATGGCACAACGAAAGCAAAGATATGAAAAATAATAGTTTTCAAGTAAAATTTGTCAAAATTTAGAACCAGTGGAGGATTCAATAAAATGGCTTACCACAAGAGAGCATACTTGCATATATAAACTGCTCATCACTTAGGTAATTCCAGCATAGGATTTTTTAAATGAGCTTTTATTTTTTAAATTTTATTTTTTAAAGATGTGACCTGTGAATCATCATTTAAACCAAGGACTTAATCAAAACAAAAAGTTCAATCAGCATCAGTCTTCTGTGGATGTGTGGCCTAACATATTCAACATCAGCTAAATAAAAAGCCCAAGGGTGACCTCAGCTCTCCAGAACAGCAAAACTAATAAACTATTTCATATAATGTGAAACAGACTATGCTGAAACCAGTTTACCTCAGAGTAAGTGGAGTGCATGCTTTTTCCCAGTGCTCATGTGGAAAAAACCAATGCATGGGAAATGCAAAGAGAAGGCTTACATTTGCAAAAGGAGGAGGAAGGTCACCATTGGCATTTGTATAGTTGGAAATCAGACATTACAAAATCTTTTACCTCTTTTACTGAAAACACATTCCATAATACCCTTTGAAGCAACTTTCTAGCTGAATTAAGAATGGTACCTAACAAACTTATTCAATGAACCCAAACCGTTAATTATGATGAACCAGTACAGCTTCCTCTGCTATCCTTATATCATATTACTTACGAAAGTAAATGAAAATGAGAGCTCTTAAAAGTCTTTGTTTGAAAAAGAACAAAAACCCCATGAGGGGGAATAGAGCACCTAACCCAAAACAGTCTGAAAGATGTATACTTGAGAGGTAGGCAGGGAGAAGAGAGACATCAAACCCAAGCTCTGCAAAAACCACGCTGGAACTGCCAATCACAAGAATATTTCTGATGAGTGTCTCTCATGCCAGCTGCTTCCCAAGGCATTTACATCACTAATTCCTGACACGCTTTGGGTCTCATTAAAACAAAAACCCAGTCACCTCCAAACCCAGAACACAGTTCCACTGAGCAATTTTAACCAGATCAAATTAAGAGACATAACTCTTACATTTGCATAACAGTTTGGTGTTTATTTGAAAAACTGAAGTATTTAATAGAGACCTCCACTCATAATTACCATAAATGTCAAGAGCTTCCTGTAGGATAAGAAGAGCTCCCCAAACGTTTCAATGATTTTTGAGCTTTATCTGAAGTGGTTAAACTTCCACATTTCGTAACGAAAGCAGCCCTACGTACATCCCGAAAAGTGGCAGCTTTCATGCCCACATATTTTTACCCCAAAACACATCCAAGGGCATTCTCTGAACACCAGTGCCTCTTCTCACACTTGACATTTATTAGTCATGATTTTAAAGCGAGGAGTATTTAATTACAAATAGAAGATCCCTGCATGTGATATCTCTCAAGATTTTCTTAAGCATGAAATAAAACACAACACCAGTGCCTCCCCTTTGACTTTGCAGTGTACATTTCTTTCTTTTGATAATTCTAATAGACTGATTATCAAAGTCTAATTTAAGACTTAATGAAGCAGTAAAGGTTGCAGCGATAGAAAAGAAGCTGGAACAATAACAGTAAGAACATAGCCATAGACTACGATGATCCAAGAAAAATTTTCTGGCCAATTAGATTTGATTGTGTTGAACAATGACAAACTACAGGAGTAATTAGAAATCACATACAGAATTAGCAAGTGACTAAACGCTGTTGCTGGTTAACTGCATTTTATGCTTCCTGAAGATTGCCATATCCTTCCAGTGCACATGTTTTAAACAAGAATCAGATTAGATTCTGTAGTCAGAATTGTACTTTTTCCTTCTAATTTAGTTGTGGTCAAATCAATTCCCTAATTTTATCTTCCCGCTGATTTTATTTCAATACGTTCCATTAATATTAATAGGATATTACAGAAATCTCATTCACATACCGTTCAATGTTGATAGCTGCACAAGAAATCGTTATGAACTACATTCATAGGGAAACTAGATGGCAAAGTCACACACATGCTTTTGTAATAAACATAGACACTTCTCATGTATATTTAAACAAAAATATTCATGGAATTGTAAGGTCCGCAGATATTTATCCCCAAACACAGTTAGACAACCAAGACTTCGCACCCCAGGTTAACAGGCCTAAGCAGCAGCAAAGCAAAGCTGCTGACATTTCTGAATGGCTGGAAGCCCAGCTGGCTTTGCATTTTTAAAAACACACAAAGATTTGAATCCACAAAAATGTGTTATAAAAAAGGAAATGCTTTATGAAGGTGTTCAAAACAGAAGTTTATTCACAGCTGAACACCAGGGCAGGGAGACTTGCTTGACATAAAATTAAATACAGTCAACCCAAACATTTCATAAGCACCTTTTTATCCACATTGTTGCACAGCACTCCGCCAGAGAACACACAAACTGTGGAGACCGAACACTACTCAATACTAATACAGCCAATTTCCTTAGGTCCTCAAAATGATAAATAAATGAAAACCTGACCACTAACAGCACAAGCACATCCAAATGCCTTCTGTGCTCCCTATCAGGAACCCCATTCTTACCATGTCTGTGAAAATTAGAGATGGGACAAGTGAGAATTTTCACTGGGTGCAAGCATTTCTCGGCAGGTTACCCAGACTTCCTACATTTTAACCTCCTATAGGTGATGCAGTGCTCACCTAGAACCTTCGCCTAATTCACATAGCTCAAGTTTTCAGAGAGTTATTAGCAAGATGATTTAATTCACAGGAGATCCTTCAGCAACATTTCCTGTGGCACATTACTTGATACAAACAGCATGCATCTGTCTGTACTGCTGCACCTGATTAAAAATCAAACATTATGGATTTTTCGTTGAGCAGCAAGGAAGCTGTTACGTCAGGATGCAAAAGCCTGGCTGCAGCCATGACTCACAGGGCAAGGTGTAGGAACAAGGGCCCATACAAGCAGATCTCACTTTACTGGCAGCCGCTGGACATCACCAGGCGATGTCCCTGAGTTGGTTCATTTTCTGCTTTGCTTTTCCAAATTTAAATTCAGAGAAAACACTTTGTGACAAAAGGAACAGCAAACTGGTATCTGTTGCTCAGTTTGAGTTTTCAAGCTCAAATTGCTTAACTGTTTAGAAACAAAACTTTCTTTCCCCAAGAGTACCTTTGCACAAATACAGTCATCACATACACAAAAAATTATAATGAAGGAAAATAAGCAAAACATAGGATTAGAGCCAGAACTTTCTTCATAATAACTGCAATGGATGATCCTCTAACGCTGACACAGATACAGCAATTAAAGGTCAAATTTACCCTGGCCTACTGATCCCCCAAATAGAAGCCAATTTCTCTTTACCTGAGGGTTACATTCCTCTTTTATCACTCCCTACCACACAACGCCCAGAGATTAGAGATTTATCAGAGGGTGACAGAGACCCATTAGAGTTAGGGTATGCTCACTGAGCTTTCAGTTTCTCCTTTGTCAGTCTTGTCCCAAATTGCACATTTACCTGTAAGAGGCTACTTCCCTTCTCTATCCAGCAACTCATTATTTCGGACAAGACCAAAACCATCAGGCCAGGAAAGGTTCCCTTTGTGCAGATATCTCTGCTTGATGCTATGATCAAATCTGATTTTCAGAATAAAAGTTAAAAAAGGGTGAAAGAACAACAAAAATACGTTCAATCTAAACTGTGGCTAACAATTACAGTAAACTAGTCATCATAGCAAAGTGGGTTTCTGTTTATTTCTTTTTTAAATCATGTCACTACTATAACCACCACACTGTTTTGCAATTATACAGGAGTTCTTGCAGCAGCTCTCCGTGCTCAGCACATCTCCACAAGGTAAGGCTGGCAGATGTGAAGCACTCATCTGTATTCTTAAGCACTACTTTAATGAGAAACAGAATCAATTTTTTTTTTTTTGCAAAAATACTGAAATTGAGCTTCTCTGATCAATGCAGTCATCTCTTCTAGGCCTCCTCCTCTCGATCTTCCCCCTGCAGCTGACAGGGCTTGAATTAAGGTTTCTGTGAATCTTGTTTGCCAGAACACTTCTTCCTTTATTTCTTTTCAACACAGAGGGCAGCAGGCACCGCTTTAGTAACTTCCCTGAAAATTCTAATAGCAGAACTGATTTATTTCATTCTAGCATCATTTGTTCAATTGAACCTGTTTAACCATGATACTAAGGAACAAGAGAAGAATCACCAGGTACACTGCTTTGATTCACCAACTAAAAGTCAACTGATTTTGTCCCAGTTTTAGAAGAATGTCATCAAATTTCTAAGTTCAAAATAGCAAAACTTACACATACTCTGCTGCATTGCCTAAAGAACAGCAGAAAGAAGATACTGTCTGCTTCTTCTACGGCACCAATGTTACTATCTGTGTTGCAACTCTTTTTTCCACCTCTGCATTCTACAATACTAAAACTTGAAAATAAAAGTAGAAGCAAAGATCTCACTAACTCTCACACTAACTAAATAGAACATATGGTAAGAAGACCCATGAGTACATTCTTGAGTGGTGATTCTTTTGATCAGCAATTGTGCTATCTCAGAGGCAACTGCAAAACCTGGTTGCCTGGTGGAGTTGGAGGGACATGTCCAGAGGTGGGTGCATGTGATGGCTGCTCAGAGCTCAGCTGTGCTAAGTAAAGGGAAAAACAGCCTACAGTCCAGAGCTGGTTTAGCCCTGACTTTAATGCAATATCTCATTTAACTAGCAGTAAGACCTGCTTTATCCTTGAGACGTGAGGATCCTTGAGACTTGAGATGAGCAGGGGATCAGGCCTAGCCAGCATGGGTTCATGAAGGGCAGGTCCTGCTTGACCAACCTGATCTCCTTCTATGATCTAGTGACCCATCCGGTGGATGAGGGAAAGGCTGTTGATGTGGTCTACCTAGACTTCAGCAAAGCCTTTGACACTGTCTCCCACAGCATTCTCCTGCAGAAGCTGGCAGCCCGAGGCTTGGATGGGTACACTCTTGGCTGGGTAAGGAGCTGGCTGGAGGGCCGGGCACAGAGAGTGGTGGTGAATGGAGTCAAATCCAGCTGGCAACCGGTCGTGAGTGGTGTTCCGCAGGGGTCGGTGCTGGGGCCTGTCCTCTTCAATATCTTTATTGATGACCTCAATGAGGGCATCGAGTGCACCCTCAGTAAATTCGCAGATGACACCAAATTGGCTGGAAGCGTGGATCTGCCTGGGGGTAGCGACGCCCTACAGAGGGATCTGGACAGGCTGGAGAGCTGGGCTGAAGCCAATGGGATGAGTTTCAACAAGGCCAAATGCCGGGTCCTGCACTTCGGCCACAACAACCCCAGGCGACGCTACAGGCTTGGGGCGGTGTGGCTGGAGGACGGCGTAGAGGAAACGGACCTGGGGGTATTGATTGATGCTCGGCTGAACATGAGCCGACAGTGTGCCCAGGTGGCCAAGAAGGCCAATGGCATCCTGGCTTGCATCAAAAACAGTGTTGCAAGCAGGAGCAGAGAGGTGATTGTTCCCCTGTACTCAGCACTAGTGAGGCCGCACCTCGAGTACTGTGTCCAGTTTTGGGCCCCTCACTGCAAGAAAGACATTGAGGCCCTGGAACGTGTTCAAAGAAGGGCAACGAAGCTGGTGAGGGGTCTGGAACACAGGCCATATGAGGAGAGGCTGAAGGAGCTGGGAATGTTCAGCCTGGAGAAGAGGAGGCTCAGGGGAGACCTCACTGCTCTCTATAACTTCCTGAAGGGAGGTTGTAGTGAGCTGGGGGTCGGCCTCTTCTCTCGTGTCATCAGTGATAGGAGCAGAGGGAATGGCTTCAAGCTACGGCAGGGGAGATTCAGGCCGGACATGAGGAAGTATTACTTTTCAGAAAGGGTGGTCAGGCACTGGAATGGACTGCCCAGGGAGGTGGTGGAGTCACCGAGCCTGGGGGTGTTCAAGGAAAGACTGGATGTTGCGTTGAGGGACATGGTTTAGTAGGAGCTATTGGGAATAGGTGAACGGTTGGACTGGATGATCTCTTAGGTCTTTTCCAACCTTGGTGATTTTATGATTCTATGATTCTACGTTTCTCAGCTGCTTCTGTCCAAGGCAGCATTATTCTGAAAATCAGACATTTAAATGCTGCATCTCTCATTTCTGACTTTAAATATTAGTTCTACAAACCCCTAATGTTATTGCTTTCTCTAACAATTGCTCAAGTTCTGTTTGCTTTTAAATTAGACATAACCACATCCTATCATTTTCATTCTGAGCCTAAGTTTACAAACAAGCATTTAATCAGACGATTTCTCTAAATCATCCCTTGAAAATAATGTTACATGTCTGGTCTAATATTTAATTTTTGTTAAAATTCAATACGTTCTAGTGTCAGAAATATTAAAATTAGTCAAATAATGAAATGGTTTTAAACTCAAGCACTGGAAATGCACATTTTGTGCACTTCATTTCTTTTGATAGTCTTGAAGAACTACGACAATTAACAAACTTGTATCTGGGATTTGAAGCCAAACACAAGCTCAGAAGGCGCAAAAGTATTAACTAAAAGACACCCAAAGTGGCAGTAAAATGTATTCCCCAGTGGCATATTGCAAATGGGCTGTAAAAATCATATTTTATTAATCCAGCTGCAATTAAAGAATAACAGCTGTGTCATTTGCATTGCAGTGTCCCATTTTGAGGGAGATGACAAATATTGTTCATTATTCATTATATATTGCTGATTGGCAAACATTTTTCTTAGTCCAGTAGCAATGTCTCTTGGGCACAACTGCTTCTCTTTATGATCGCAAGCTGAGTTCTCTTGGTATCATGGGGTTTGCAAATGCAAAGAGTCAGTCTTTCTTTCCTCTAAAATGTTCCACATTTCAAAGAGAATGATAAATTTTTGCTGAAGCCAACAAAAGTAAGCAACACACATATATAGACAAGTATCTGGCCAGTAAGCTTTTAAAGTGTTACTGACAGTTGCTCATTTCCCTACATTTAATAAGCCATCATCTCAATTTCTTAACTGTTGTATCCCATTCAAATGTTTTGCAGAATGAAAAGTGAGAAGTGAAAAAGTGCCTAAAACTTAAGAAGGAAAGAGATAACTATTATTTTTTACTATTAAAAACATAAAGCTTTTTTTTTTTTCCTCACAAACAAGGCAGTCACAACACAATCACAAGGCAGTCAGCTGATTAACTTTGCAAAACCTGTGATAAGAGCACAAAAGATACATGAACCGAACAACTTCATTTTCACATTCAGTAAGTATATAGATCCCCTCTTTTCTTTTTCTTCCATCCAAGTGGTCTTCACCAAGCTTCAGGAGAAAGCAAGCACTGCTTCTTGGAGAAAATAGATGCCTATCAACCCAAAGATCGCAGCAGAGATACCACATATCTTATGTATAAAGTTAACAGACTAACGGAAGAAGAGAATGAATCTACCAGACCATTATCACAATGAAGATATTGAGGACTTTGGATTATGTTTCCTTACAAGTGAAATTTCCCCTTCCTTTACACCTTTCTAGATTAGGCAAAAAAAAAAAAAAAAAAAAAAAAGCCAGCTCTGCCATTTCTCTCATGCTCTTCATTGCATTTTATTTTGCTTCTGCAAAAAGTCTCTCTGTAGTGCATCATCATCAGCTTTTTTGACTTGCTTACATTGTCTCACACATCCCATGATGTTCACTGGTAAGCAGCAGAACAAGCATCTATTTAAAACAGCATACAGTGAGCTAGGAATACAGTACGCTGCCTTCTTTGTTATAGGCTTACTGAAGGAAAAGAAATTATCATTTCTTCTGGAATACAACACAGCCTAAGTAGTTGTAGCTATAATAGTATTATTAGCTTACACGGTATTAATAAACCTTACTTTGTTGAATTACTTTTTCTAGGTAAATATTTCAGACTAACAGCTCTTGCTATCACAGGGAACAGCTTCACAGTTTCCTCTAATATGATGGGAATAAGCCTTGACTGCAGACACAAGGAATGGTTTGCGAGCATATTTTCATCTCAAAAACTCCTGAATTTGAAGATCTATAAGACTCTGTATATAGAATCAATCCAGGACCTTTTCATGAAACATCTCTCCCTCTTTGCTGAAATCCTGTGGAACCCATCAAAAGATCTACACACACACACACCCCTTCTACTAAGCTTGCTGCTGTATTCACATCTCGTGGATGCTGTGGTATTTTCAGGCTCTGAAATGCACACTGTGAAGGTTTTCTGTTGACCCAGAGAAGCGGCACAGCATGGTACATCTGAAAACCACCAACAGGACAGCACGGGCTGCCTCTCTGCAGAGCCTCTGAAGAAAAGAGCAGGAGACATTACACACCTGTCCATCAAGTCAAGCCAGAGTATAGAAGATAGAAGGAAAAAAGCATTTAAGAAGCTGAGTAAATTTAAAGAAAAACACATGAAGCCTGCAAAACACTGAAAAAAATATTCATCCAGAAATATTAAATATATGCACAGTACTTATTCCAACACCGTGCATCAGCATTGCATTTACTGCTTGCGTGAGCTCCACTTAGTACTTCTAAATACAACCTACTAAGATCAATGGCTTCTAAACACGAAATTGTTTCCTCCCAGTAGAAGACTGTTAAACATTTTCAGTACAGAAACGCAATGGAAGTAATGAGCTGCCACTTTCAGAAAGCAGTGCAGAATTAAACAGACCTACTCAAAGGAATTTTTCCCCCAGGTGTGGTATCCAACCCTAAACTGATTTTCATGCAGAGTACAACAGAGCTTCACAAGTTGACCATGCAGAACGCATTTGAAAGGAAGTTGTGCACTCTGAACTTCAAGGCATATTGAGAGAATAAACTCAAGACTCATTTCTATTAGCATTCCTTTTAGCTCATCTGCGCTCACTGAGATTTGCCAAGAAGGAAAAAAATCTGTTTTAAACTGTGAAATGCTTTTGCTTGAAAATCAGCGTATAGATGGTGCAGACCCTGAGCCCCACAATTCCATCACCTTACAGAAAGAAGCACGCACACCAGCAGAACTGCCTTCCAGTTCCCACTCCAAGTATGAGGCACACCGTGCTCCAGGTGAAGCTCAAAGCACAGGCTACCCCAAGAACATACACCTTCCAGAATTGTTTGCTAGAAAGAACTTTTATTTTCACCATATAGAGTTTAGCATTGCCTTGGTTGCTGCTCAGTGAAGTGTTTTTAGAGGACCTGAAGCATTGCAGTTACTTTCCATTAAGTGAAACATTTGGAAATTTCAGATAAGCCTGAGGAAATAAAAACGTGTATGGCCTGAACGTAAGAAAACCTGGTAGGGTCTCACACAGAGCTGTGTGGGTTCCTGAATTCAGCTCTCAAAGAACCCAAATGCAACAATAACAATCTTGGCATAGGCACTTCCTGCAGATTAATGACCAGCAGGGAGGAGCTGATGTCCCACAGCACAGCCAAGGGCTATTAACCCCAGCCAGTCATTAATCCCCAGGAAATGCCCTGTGCCAAGATCATTTTCTTATTCCAAAATGAAAAGCAGCAGAGACTATTAAGAACACACAAACTTTTTTTTTTTCAATGAAAGATGCTATTCAACTGCTATCTCCAAGGTACAATATCTCTAAGTTAACTCATTACAGTTTATCTCTGAGACCACAGGCACACAGACTGGGCACAGTGCAAGATTCAGGCTGAATTCATAGCACTGCAGCTGTCAGCAATTCAAGGACAGATGCAGCCATCTCCTTTGCTCAGAAAGCTGAAGTACTGCTGAGCCTCACTGCATCGTTAGCAAAGACATCACTGTGGGCTGCATTTAATGCATACTGCACTGCTGGGCATACTCTCAGGAACAAGCTTGCAGGACCTGCTCATGAAGGCAGCAAGCAAGCGTGCTGCTCAGCAGCTGGCAGTGCTTGAGACCTCACAGAGAGCTTCACAGAAGGGCAATAACTATCCATTCCACTTACACCTGTTGATAACTTCTGCTGGGACTCGCTCCATAGATCCTGCGCACTTCAGATTCCCAATGGGCTCATCTGCACATGATGTGACGATTTTGAAGATAGGAATGTTACACACAGAGAGATTTCTCCAAGGGCATCAGAAAGCATACGTATATATGTTTGGAATATCAAACCTAGTCAACATGCTGATGCAGCTTACCTCAGAACTGGCCCAGCAGGAGTGCACAGAGGCAAGCATCAAATTCCCTGACATCTTTCAGAAACATCTTTCTGACAATGACAGTACCTGGTTACAGGGAGTATAAGTCTTCTCTTTATATTTAGCACATTTCCAGGTTATAGGGCCTGCACATAGGCAAGCCTGATTTTGTTGGTCTAGAATCAAGCAATTAGAGCTTCTAGTTAACAGCATAATCACTGCTTTAAGTATCAACATATCACCAGGACTCCGGTTAAGAGCATTTAGAACTCCACAAAATTTCATCAGTACCTTATCTGTAAGCTGTCTCATCTCCAGCTAAACTACTCATGTACTCCAAAACTTTTTGCACATTTTCTACATCAGTCTTTATAAGTTTACCTCCTAACTTTGTCTTTCACAGATACACTTGATACCCATTCAAGTTTTAAAGCTTGAGCTTACTGCATGGAGCATCTCCCCCACACACTCTTCCTCACATTCCGCAAAACATTTCTTTTCCAGAATGAGGCTATACAACATTTTCTGCTCTGGAGAACTTCAACATTTTTAATCAGCAGCAAAGAATTGCATTCAGTTACTTGCTCTCGCAGTCCCTAATCTTGCAGCAGGCTAATAAGCATCCTCCCTCCACACAGAACTTGGAAGCAGCAGGCTCTCATCAACAAGACAATGTGAGCAAAGGTGAATGATCCTAGAGCCTTTTAAACAAGTACTTGCTGTCCTCTGGTTATATATAATTTACTGGGAATAAAAATAATTCATGAAAACAATTCAGGAGGGACTGAATAAAACCAGCAATGCTTTTCAGGAATTTGTTGTCAGCTCTTCTAGCCTGTTACTAGCCCGATATCCATATTCCCGCAAGGAAAAGCAGAGTTGAAGGTTTTCCTACAATAATAAGGACAGTAATGTATCAAAAAAACAGGCTACACTACCAGAGGGCAGATTATCAACTTTGTTTCCACTGAGTGGAGCACAGGAGCAGAAACTAAAACACAGAACTAATTCACCCCTTCATCCATAGACACCCAAGCTTCACACATGCTCCATAACACGCAGCTTTGTTGCCTCGCATTCAAGATGCCTATAGACAAACCTAATTAGGAAAAGCACTGTCAAAGTCCTCTCTACATAAGAAAATCATAATAGCTGCTCTGCTCAGAACAGATGTGCTAATAACTAACCCTCACTCTGAAAAACTGCATTTGCTGCTACACGCTCTACAGTGACAGCCCTTTCCTGCAAAAGGGCAAAACAGGTGTAAACAAAAGGAAAGGAAAAGTCTGGTTGGAGTCTGAGCTTCGAGGTTCATCTTCACCACCGCATGAACAGCACATATCATACAGCGCTGGATCCCAACAGCAGCACAAAACTAAAGCAAGGAACTACTACTGCTCAGAGATCAGCAGCCTAAATCACGCCTGTGCAGCAGACCTGTTCAGACAGACTGCGGAGCAAGGCAAAGAAACACTGCTTGCTCCAAGCCAGAGAGGCAAATCTAACAGAGCAGAGGGAAAAAGTCTGTACAGTTATTCTGACACAAACCTAGCAAAACTCCACAGATTTCAGTAGCCAGTATTTCTCCTGCAGTTGTCCTAGTGAAGAATTGTTCTTACCCACCAAAGCGCTGTACAACAGATTCTGGGCCCTACTTCGCGAAGTGCTTTGCAAATACTTAGATTCCACTTCTTCCATTTTACATTATTCTGGGATAACACCACAGATTTTCAGACATTTCTTTGGCAAACTGGCCACAGGATTTCAGAAAACTGATTAAGACTGTGACATTACCTAGCCCCAAAAGGTCTCACGTAATCAGAAAGTGAGCCCACAAGAATCACTACCCACATCCAACCCACGGTTTGATAATACACAGTATCCAGATAGAATAGACAAAATTACTCAACTGAATGTGTCTATATTTAAAATTGAAACCTTAGTATAAAGTATATCAATATGTTTGTTGCCATAGAGACAAGAACTGTACAATATGCAGCCAGTATTTATCATAGTTTTTCCTCTGGCTTTGTATTTTCCCCATCAATTATCTTTTTCCTCATTAGAAATAACTTTTCATAGAAAATAATGTGGTTCCAAGTTAGAACAGTTACTACCTTGATCCAGTAATTTAACCTCTACCCCAATGCCTATTTGTGAACCTTAATTTCTCTCAGTCCAACATATTGAATTTTCTGAGTCAAAATTAGAGACCACATCAATAAGCTCAACGGTTGGCAGAACAGCATACAGAGCAAAGTTTAAATATTTATTCTTCCGGTGAAATCTTTGAACATTAGTGAAAAATCTTTTGACCAGAAAAACAATTCTCCCCCCGCTAATTGCAATACCTTTAAATGCTGATGCCTGCTTGTACTACAGCACTCCAAGGATCCACTGAGTTGTTTTTTAAAAAAAAAAAAAAAAAAAATGGAAACACTTTAAAATGTACTCTGGAATTCAGAAGCACAAATTCCATATTAAATTCTCCAGAAACAATACATCCAAGTTCCATTGATGTCCTTCTTGCAGTTCCTTTGATATGACGAAAAGGTTACTTTGCCGTTCTTCTTTAAGCTGACAACCATGTTTAAGGACAAGTAAAAGCATGCACGCTGCGTACAGGTTTTCTATCCACACATCTTACATATTTTACATCAGTTTTGATTTGAATGGCAGCAATGAATAATTTTTAGTTGGAAAATAAAGAATACTGTACATCTTATGTAAGAAACAAGAAAGCTGAATCTGCTTTAAGATACTTTCAGAATTGGATGCGTTTCCAGAAGAAGGATTTCTACCTAAATGTTACCTGTTTCCCTATGTCAGTAATTATCTTAAGTTTAAACAGAGCTAATGAGGTCAACAAGGATCACTACAGTTAAAAAAAAAAAAAAGATCATTCTCAGAACTTTTAAGGCAGACACACACACACACACACACACACACACACACAAAACCTCCACACATCTGCTATAAAGGCAAATTGTACCGCCTGCAGCTTTTACTTTGAAGGTCAAAGACTCTCTGAGTCAAAGAAATTGGTCTTCAAAAGGTGAGAATAACAGTTCCTGTATACAGAACTGTTCTGCCCAGCTATTTTGTGCAGAGAGGACCAATGATAGTCTTTTTTTGTTCCTAGCTGGGAACTGCAGGCCAAATGTCGTGCTAAGATAATAACTGGCTGATTTGAGAATATTGAGAAGCAGCTTCAAAGTGAAAAAACAAGTTCCACAAAATGAAGAAATGGTGGCGTTTCAGCACAACTGCCGCCCAAGATGATTTAGGGGAACGATCAAATTAGTTTCAGTATTTTGTTCCCCTAATTCATCAATCTGCAATTACTGCCATTGTCATAATAATTTATATTAGTTCTAATTTACCAAATTAAAAAAGAGGCAGATGTTAAAACTCAGTGACATAATTACAAATAAGAACATTACTGATATTATGTATGCTTTGTTTATCCATGGCCCTCAAAGTGGACAGCTTCTCTTCATCAGCATGGAGGCAGAATTCACATCCCTTTTCTCCTTGTAAACAATAATTAAAGTGTAAAAAAGCTCCCAAAGACAGGAAGTGTTCCATTGTGCCAATGTTCACAGTGTTGAGTCTTACTACACAATTGCTTTTCTTGAGTAGTTCTCCTAAAATCTAAGAAACAAAAAGCAAATAAAAAGAAACCAGGACTAGGCTGACTTGTACTTTTGCACTAACACAGCTCTCTCCAAGTGATCTCCCTTACAACACAGAACTTGTAGTTTTTACCATCTCCTTTGGGCCTCCGGCTCTCAGGAGCAGTCGCTGGCACCAGACACCCCTAGAGCTAGGAGCAGGCTGTTGGCTGGAACCACATAAACCTTACAAGTCTACTCCTCTGTATTCTTCATCCAGATCAACACTGCCACCTTTCGCTTAACTGAAGAACATGCATCTCTTATTTGCTTGACATCCTCCATTTTGCTGTACTTGAATAAGTGAATGCATACTTGAGCTCTCCCCTTGTGATTATACCACTGCTGTTTTCAAGAGTAAAAAATCTTAGTTGTTTTTCTCCTTCCAACCTTGCTATAAAAAGAAGCCCAGCTCAAAGATCGTTTTGCCTCTCAGTCTCACCCTGATTATTCAACACAGAAAAATTCCAGACCCACTCACTCCTTGTTTACGTTCTTACAGTTCTCTAAAAATATTGGAGATTTCTCTCTCCACCCACAGCAGAAGGGAGTCACTGCAATTTACCTCATTCATCTCAATATCAGAATGACTCATTTGTGAACACAATTTTTCTCCAGAACAGACTGTGCAAAGAGGAATACTGTTCTCCCACTATTTCTTTTAGAGAGAAATGGAAACCAAAAAGGGACTGAAGGACTCGTCTACGGTCACAGGGTTACACAGCATCGTAGTTTCCATCACTCTCGGCTCATCTTTCCAAATGTTTTCTTTAACTGGCTCCTCCCCAATCTCAATTCAGTTAATGACTCCATCCAACCAAACTGAAATAAGCATTCATAAGCATTTTCTGTTTAATCCTTTGTAACTACATTGATACATGGATACTTTCACACCAGAATATTCTCACACTGCAGATCAAATATCATCATAGATTTTGGTTTGGGATATTATCAACATGTATTCATTTGATCCCTTTTTTCCTACAAATAAAGCAATTAAATGCTTGCTAAAAAGCATTACTATTTACTTTCTTACTTATTTTGCAGCATCCAGACATATCTGTTTGTACTGCTCCTGAGAGCAGACAGTACTAAAAGGTAATCTAGTTGAGTCAGAGCCTTCTACACACAAAGCAGATGTCTATGAGTAATGTAAAGATAGTGAGCTTCACAGTTACTGCAAAAAGCATTCACATCATTAAGTTCAATTTCTTAGAATATCTTAAGGCCAAGACATACTATTCCTATCAATAAAGCTAGCTCAGCAGTTCAAGACTCATTCAGCAGTGTATCGAATTCTCCTTTGTCCATCTGTAAACCAATGTCTATGCCCAATTATAAATGCCTTTTACGTTGTTTTCTCTTCTGATGCTTCAAAAAACATCTGTTGAACATGAAATCATTAATACTGTGCTCCCAGAACAAATAGCTCAGCTTGTGCATTTATTACATCCAGATTATCACGTGGATTATCAGAACAGGAAGAAGGTTTTTTTTTTTTTTAAAAAAAAAAAGGTATCAAGTGCAGCATATGGGAAAAAAGGGTCTTTTTCCTTCATTGAATGCTTTCAAGTCTTCTATTTCAACCAGCTGCATTGCTCAGCTTGGGTGCTGAAGTTGTTTTTAAACAAAAATCGCAACTCCATTTTTTCCTGCTTTAACTGATAACCAGGCATGGAGCCTGATATTCCTATTTTCTTTACCTGCCTTCTTTCCTATTTATGTCTCTGCACTGTACTCTTAAGAAAGGGAACCCACTCCTGAAAACTTTAACCAGCACGGCAAACTAACTTCTGCAATTTATACTAAAATAGATTTAAATAGCAATCTTCTCATCTGAATAATAGCTTCCTTAGCTACTTTGCAGACAGCCCAAATAATCAAGCATCCATCTCAACTTGTAAAAGCGTTGAGATGAACTACCCTCACTTACTGATAAAAACAGATACACTACAAGAGTCATTTAAAGTCATTTTACCACTTTTTAAAATGCATGCTTTAATGATCTGCTGCTTGTGTAGGAAGCCCATCTATAGAAGAAAGTAGAAATTCACATTACACATCAAGTCTTTCTGGTTTCCACCAATTAAAGAACAACAAGTCTCCTAAGTAGTTACAACTCCTTATTCCTTGCAGGCTTTTATTTTAAAGAAAGTTTAGGATTCAAACTATCTGTACTAATCAGCAGAAGAAAATCTTCAGGTACACACACACTATGAAGACTCCCATCTTGGACCTCTTCCCTCTGGTTAAGGTAAAGAGCCAGAAGGATCCCTCAGGGGAAAGGATATTAGTCTATCTCTCAGTGCCAGCAAGCCTGAAAAAAAAAAAAATCCTCAAGATTTAGGAGAGCTGGGAATGCAGTGACAGGAAAGATTAGCAGCAGTGGCAACACTGGGAAAACTAACAGCAGCCACTGACAGCTGATCCAAGTCAATATTCCTTTTACAAAGTAACAGAGTTTCTCACTGGTTTTTGATTTTAGGATCTTGGATAACTAACAAGTATCTATACTGCTCAATCCTATTTCTGCGATTATACACCCGTTCAACACATTATATGTTTTCCTATTTGGCTTTTTCTGTCACTCAAATAAGTCTTAGAACATCAAAACCAGTTCTCTCACAGCATTTCCCTTGTTTGGGAAACTACCAACAAAACATTACTATTTGGGAGCAGTACCAGCAGTTCTTTACTACTGGGGAAATAGCAAATTGAAATACTCAGACCACACCACTTTCAAGTCATGTAAGAAACAGTTTAATTGTAGCTAAATTCCCCAACCGAATGAAGCAGAACAATGCTTTCTATGTACACTTAACATAAAGCATCCCAGTGTGCCACTCCAAGCAAGGTTAACATATTCAAATTATATTTATCTATTTATAGGTATTGTGGTTTTAAGGAATGCAAGTAGGGAAGCATTAGGGAGGAGCTTATTTAAAGAAGAAAAAATAAATATTAGATGACCATCGCTCTTAAAAGCGGTGAGAAAGGATCTGCATATGAAACCATGACTGAAGCCAAGCCCCCCCTATTTGTAGGAATGGAAATACTTAGGCTGCCACAGTTGGCAACTGCAGCGACTGTTTTGTACTAATCACCTGCTATTCCCTATTTACTTACACTTCACTTTGTCCTCCTAAATCAATGCATATATTTAACAAAGAACCTATGTACAAAACCATTACCAAAGAAACTTTCTTCAACTATTTCTAAGAGCTAACAACAGTCATCTGCATCCTCTCTTCCATTCAGTCTAGCACAAATTAGTTTTTTTTATGTAGTCTTTCCTTTACGAAGAGGAAGTTAGGAAATCAGTGTTTTCAACTCTGCAAAACAGAACAAGTTTAATCAAGCTTTACCAGTTTATGCTTTCTTACATTATCAAGTTCTACTAATCTTATTCTGTAAACACTTAGCTATGAATTCACAACATAAAATTATTTCAGAATGAATCATAGCCTAGAACTTCATGTAAACATCCCTGATGTTTCATGTTTGCATTCTGTACTTATGACTCTTAAGATGCCAAGCATATGGTTTTAGACAGGGTTAGAAACAAATTGTAGATAGATGCAGCCCATACCTAGCTTATACCAGTATTAGTGAATGCAGTTAACTACGAAAAATGAATATCAGGTTTTAGCTGGGAAGGAGCATGCCTCTGTTAGAGAATGCTTGTGAGATTGTGTACCTACAGCTAAGCAAACCACTTCAAGTAACACTAAAAACTAGGAATATGGAAGAGCCTCTCCAGAACCAAAAAAAAAAAAAAGGAAACACGGCTGTATTTCTGCTTAGCCATAGCATCATAAGCAGGAAAAGGAGGAGGGTGTTTACACCTTACGTTTCATGGTATGCAATGATAAGTTCAGAAGAAAACTGTTTACAGTTAACAGTGAGTAAGGTTCAAGATAGCCATAATGTTCAACCTAGGTAATTTAGACTTGAAAACACAGACATGTTGCTCCCTTGTAGTACTGCTTATTTCAGTGGCTACATCTGGCTCCATCATCTTTCAGCTCTCCAGTTCCAGTCCTGTTCCCTATGGCCCAGCCAAGAGCACCTGGATTTCTTTTTTCCCCCCTCCAACTTCAAAAACAAATCCGTGAACTCTGTAATATGCAAGTTAGCAGCTGTTTGATGACCACACATAAAGAAATATTCATTTAAATAAGCAGGCATTACCTGAAGTTCTCATCATCCCTGTGAACAGGTGGCAGCAGGTAACAGTCTTGGTGATCTGATTCAGCTCAGTTGTTTTTTCATTCCCCTTACGACTTCTCAGCAGCAGTTCAGCAATATTTGAGACAAGAGACACACAATTTCCAGAACACTACACTTGGAATCTGTTCTAAAGATGAATAACTGCATGGAAGTTTAGAAAATGAAAAATATCAAGCTGGCCTCATAGATCCATAATTGAATGCCCCACAATGGCGCAAGTTGGACAAGTCAGTCATAAATTTTTTACACCTTAAACTTTCAAGCAGCAGGATGTAGACTTGGGAGATATTTTCTAGTTTCAGCTATCTATCACACAGTTAAAATTTGCATTAGTTAGCATGTCTAATGCCAGATGAGATTCAGCCCAGTGGGACAATAAATTGATGCTACTCCGAAACTTTGAAGTGAGCACAGAATCAACATTATATCATACACATTACCAAACACTTTCCTTACTAAATCCAGAGCTTTCAACATTCCCATCAGCAACCACAATGAGCACATAATGAGCTGTCAGAGCACACAGAACAGCAGTCCTGGGGTGCAAAATAAAATGTTACATTAATCTACAACCAAAGATTTATGAAAATCAATGTCATAGTGTCACTGCAAAATGTTGCCTTCATTTCTCTTTTCCCTTCAGGTGCCACATTGAATTCTTCAGACTTATTTTTTTCCCTTTTAATTTCCCTACTGCCCAGCCTTTCCAGAGATGCACACTGTACTTTACTGTGCTTCACGCTGTTCTTCGTGTCGCTATCCTTGTATCAACAATCAGAAAAAACTTACTTCCACTGATGACTAACAATGTATAACAATATTTCAACATTGATTTTCCTGACAGACCTAAGTAATGCTGTTCTGTTAATAACACTCATGAGATAAGGCTAAATGCATCTTCTTTACGTTAACAGCCACAGTGATTACCACCGCCTCCAACTCTACCTTGTGTGTAGAGCTTTTACTACTGACAAATCACAGAATCAGAGTTGTGACCTCTGAAGATCATGCAATCCAACTCCAATATAAATCCACTTACACAGATAGAAGTAACAAACACGTTGATATAATAATGTCTGAAATTTGGAATTATTTGCAATGGGAAATGAGAAATACAAAATTTCATTAAATGCCCGGTACCTTGACATTATCAGCTGACAGCCTGCAAAAATTTAAGCCAATAAAATGCTGGCGTATTTATCTGAGGTACAAATGGCTTTGGTTCTCCCCCTGATGGGTTGCATTTTGCACAAGCACAGAGGAGCATTCCCACAGAAGCTTCAAAAATTTCACATTAAACCTCATTCCAAATCTATGGACCTTTCGGGCCCCATTTCAGAAGATGCTTAATGACCTCCCATCATCTTTACATGTTCTACTAACCAGGCAATAAGAATTACAGACATACGGATTCCAGGTCATTAATTAATTCAAATCCTATTCAAGCTAATGATAAACAAGTCACTGAACTTCAGGAAGATCAGTATTAGAACTTTAAAGATTGGAACCTCCTCAAGATAGACACTAGTTTTGTCCCTTTACACTACAAAAATCTTCTGCATATTATCAACTTCTAGTATTGTGTGCTCATGTATAATAGCACAGAGTTACAACCAGCGCCAGCAATTACCCCGTTACATGCAGCAATGCAACTTTTTAAATGGCTCCTTTTAAAACCTGTGAAACATATTCCACAATGATTTTTTTTTTTTTGTCCTTATACTGTGAAGCAGCTAACATGAAAATTAATTTAGAAAAACTAATTTAAACAGGAGAGTGACAAAAAGGTTTAGGTGGTAATGGATTGCCTTCCACTGGTTTCCTCTGAAAAGAGGTGGGTAGACCTTAAATAAAAGTACATACAGAAAGAGGTTTATAGCAGCACTAATCAGCCATTTGGTCTAATGCTCTGCTGAGAATCAGGAATGTTAGAAGTTTAAACATCAACAGCTCTAAAAGTAAAAGCTCTGTTCCACAGAATTACAAACCTAAATCTTACTCCCATCGCAGTTTCACTTCCATGAGCACAAGGGAGCCAGGCTCAGTGCAGCATCCCAACCACAACATCAGGGGCCTATGGTACACTCACATCCCTTAACTGGCCATATATTTGCACTCTCACATTTCCAATCACTGATTTTGTTTTAATTGTTTTACTTTTTCAGGATACTTTAACAGTTGATTAACATTCAAGTGTTCAAAAAAAATATAGAGAGAGCAGTGCAATAATTTTATAAATGCTAAAAATATTGCAGAAGCCAACGTTTCCTTACAGCACATCAACCCTCCAGTAGAAATGCCAGGGATAGGTCAAGCAGGGCATGGGGACTGTAATTTGCACTGCAATTACAGTCACTGCCAGAGCCCTCTCAGCTGGAGCACTCCGGGGTACGAGGCTCTGCTCTTCAGATACAGAACTTGTGACATTTATTGACCAATGGCAAGGAAGTCAGAAAGAATCTTGAAGTACTTTAGAAATTAGTGTTACAGACTCTAAGGTAAAAGAAAGGAAGAGGCAGACTGTATGCTTTGAGTGCATCCTGCTTTCTGCTAAGTATATGGTTCATGGCAATTAACTGTCAACTTCACATCATAAACGAAATGCAGAGCAGGAGGTAACCCATAGATCCATGATGCACATCAGTGGCAAACTACTGTGAAGAAACTTTTTATTTACATATAAACATATATAAATATGTATGTATTCGTGAATATATATATAGAGAGAGAGAGAGAAACACCACTAATTTAATAATATAGATATTTATACGATATCAATTCAGACAAAGCTTTGTCGTCTTTTTTTGTCACTAAGACAGGCAAATTGTTGACTTGTCACCACTCCACCCCCGCCTTCCAATCCCAGGAGATCTGAAAATATTAAATTCTCAAATAAAAAAAATACGTTATTAGTGTAGACAGAAAGTTAACCATGAACAGAAACTGAATTTAAAAGATCAACTGTACAATTTTTTTGTGTGGGATGGTCATTTATCAGATGAACAAGCATGCTGTCATATTCATAGGATTCTAATAGAAATCAAAATTAAAAAAAGCATGTAAGCATCTTTGATTCATTACACTTGTTTTTAACTGACAGTTGCTCCAATATCAAAATCCGATGCCTTTCAGCATACTCATTCATCAGAATGATCATGCTCATCCTCATATCCTTTACATAATTTCTCAAGTAATGTGAATAGTACACCTTTAAATTAAATAATCCTCCTCCAAAGGACGACAAAGCAGCAGAGCAATGCATAGAGCCTTCAGTACATTTACAACACAAGTAAAGCTCCCTTAATAGACTGTGCATTGCAGCAGACAAATACAATAGATTGTCAAAGCAGTTTCTCTTCAAAGGAACAGTGAAAGTCCATTTAGGTCCACCTGTTACACACACAGTCACTCAACAGGGCTGCTAAGGAATCTCCTGGTGAAGATCCTCAGAAGGAACAAGTTGCATCTGCTGCTATTGATCAGTAAAAGGCCTTTTAATAAAGGGTTGATCCAAGAGTAGCAGCTTGCTACATATCAGAAATTATATTTTTAATATCCAATGATAGATGAAACAACAAGTATATCAAACTGTACCAGCCAATCCTCTCCAAACACCACTGAAGGTGCACTGAACAACATGACAGAAGTTTCACCCATAGCCACAAGGATTATTGTGCTCCAAGTTAAGCACCGTTTAAGTGCTCTTCTGATTGAAGCTAAACACAAGTTAATATCGTGACCACTAAGCGCCCACAGCCTCCTGGTTCCCTCCTGATATGAGACTTTATTCTACAAAATTAAATAAAATTGCTTCAATTTCACACAAGTTTCACACGCTTAGAACTGGATTAATGTCACTAGGGAAAAAATTCACAAAGCAAGTATTCCACACAGACCTATGACTCAGTAACATTCAGTACGGCACTCTTTTGAAGCATGTTCCTCTAACTGTACCGCTTCACAAACAAATAATTTCTTGAATAAAATGCACTTTAAAAACAGCCACAGAAGCAAATCTGCTGCTGCAGTCGGCAGAAGGGGCAGACTTGCTCAGAAGTCTGCCTGAAGCTGACAGTTTTTGCTATCAGTCACTCTCTAATTCATGTTCTCTTTTATCAGACTTTAAGCACAGAAGCATTTCACCTTGTTTCTGGTTCAACGGAAACTCTTCCTCTGTGGTTGGCAAAAAGTAACTCCAATTGCAGAAGCATCAAGCGAGCCTCGTTCAGGCAAATCATTGGACCGCCTCACACAGGATGAACTTGATGAAAACACCAACACTGATAACAGCAATGTTACCTGGTCAGTGGCTCAAGTTGAAGGAAAACGTTGAACATTAATCAGCCCAATATGTTTATAATAACTAAGAATCATGCCACATCTCTATTTTCATGCAGCTGCACCGATATACTTTCATTTCTTTTTGGAGGAATCTGCAAGCTAAAGCTACAGCTGAAAAAGATGCAAGATAGTTTTGTTGGCACTGGTGCAAAGAATTCAGAATATGTTCTCCCAGACTCTGCCATGAAGACCACAGCCAGCATTTATGCCAGCTGCATAAGTACCTGCACACAAGCCCTTAAGAAATGATCCCTTAAATTCAGATAACTCAATTGTTATAAAGGAAAACATACCTAGAGCCCTTTCTTGAGAAAATCAGGAATACTGTAACATTGGCTCAATGCTAAATTTGGAAATCTGCCTGTTTTACCAGCCTGTGTACTTACCAGCAGGATGACGACACTTCCCAGCCTAATGACTGAGACACCAATTACCCAAAGTTAGCTCTCTACTTTGAAATGCAGAACAATTCAGCGTTCTCAGTTTGATAGGCTTGATGCACACTTTTCATCCCATCAAGCCAGAACTGGAACATTTCCATCCATAAGGATGATCCTTGAGTGGTCCCTTCTCTGCAGGTGAAAACTCTCTGCTCAGCTCTCCTCCACGTTTTGCCAACCGTGACAAATTCTGAACTGTATTACTAGCAACCATCGAGCTTCTACTGACAGCCACATAAGTGCAGTATATCTGGGGGAAAAAGCAGCTGCAAAAACAATGACCTGTTACAGGAAGGGTAAAATGATTTGTTCCCGTAACAGAACTAGGCTCCATTCTACTCCTAGCACACTCAAATAATGCAGAGCACATTTTTCCTCCCTGTAAGAATGATGGATGAACGATGTGGTAAGGACTGTTTTCTACTGCTCTAGCTGCATTTTATTTCTTACCTCACACAACACTTTGTCTGCAAGAAATGGATAAATATTTGACATTGCATGATTCCCAATGCTCCCCTCAATATAAAAGTTGTTGGGTTTGTTGTGTGTGTGTTTTTGTTTTTTTTTTTTTAAATTAAATGTTTTGCTTTCCTGTGTACTAATTAGATTAAGGACAGGTTGTTTTTTTTTTCTTGTTTCTGTATTCACTGTAATTACAAAACAAATTACATAATTTCACAGACCCATAAAAATCTTGACATTATTTTACCGGCTCTGCCAGCTAGGATTTGAATAAGAACGGGATCAGAGCTAACGAAGTCAGCACTAAAACTGTCATATAATCTTTCTGAATACATAAGAAGTTCAATGTGAAGTAAAAATAAATCATTTTTATGACTGCTTCCTGACACATGTAGGAGAAGGATAGAAGATGACAAAGTAGAAAACACCAATAATTATGAAAATGTCAAATATATGACATGAAGTATGTGAAAAAGCCAGTAAGAGATTAATGTAATGTAAAAACATACTTTGGGGTTTATTACTGGCCAAGTTTGTACAGTTTACTTAAAGATGCTATAAAACCAAGAGGTACTTGGTTACTACGTGGTACCAAGAGGTACAAAGATTTAACGTCTGCTTTAACTGCAGTTTGTTACAGGCTAAGCTTATGACCAAAGGTCTATCCAGTCTCCCAGGTGATGTAACAAAAAATAAAAACATTAAGAGGAAAAAAAAATAAAGAACAACCAAGCAAATACTTGTACCGTGGCTTCAATATAACGCATTTACATGCTTTCATCTCTATAAAAGAAAGTTTGCAGCTTCAGTTTAAAAATGTGTTTTCATTCTGCCATGGAAATACTTGAGAGACACTGAAAATCCTTCTCCCCCACCCCACCAAATTCTATAGATACAGGGTACTGTGTACCCTGGATGACAGCTATCAGAAGAAGTTTGTCTGCTCACAACACCAGATGGAACAGAGTCCTGTAAGTGCTTGGCAATAGTTGCATCAATGGTTCTCTGAAGTTCCATATCACTTATGTAAGCAAGCGTTCTCACAATTTCTCTCATAAAGACTAAAAGTTAGAGCGACTCCCGTGGTTTCCCATAACTCTTGGCAAGTGTTCTCACTTCCCTCTCCCACTCGCTTACCCCCAACCCCACCAATTCCACTCCCTCTCATTAAATAGCAGACAGATACAACCAAGTTCTTCCTGGCCAATAAAATCTGTTAGAAATCACATCCCCTCCCTCCCAGCTTCCCTTCATTTAAAAAAGGAGGCATCTTAAACCTTAGCCAGCTGCATGATCTCAGAGCCCTTGAGAACAAGGTGAGGACAAGAGACCTGTGGAACAATGAAAGAACATGCAATCTTCAGTTATTCTGTCTGGGGACCCAAGAAAAGCCAAGCCGTTGGCTTCCCCCACTTGGAACTCACTTTCCCTCCTTCTCCAAAGATATTGCACAGGGGCTGGGCTCATCAAGGAGTGCAGTGCTACCAATTTTTCAACCTGTAAGGAAAAAACAATTGATGCTAATCCACCCTGGATTTATTAGAACTAGCTATTTATTAGGAATTAATATTGTGTACTCATGCTTCTTTCTCACGCTCTCATTGTTGCTTTTAGTCATCTGAGGACGTTAAGATTATTTTTCTTCCTGAAATGTTTTTAGGCATTATCCTGGAATTAACTGTCTCTAAAAAAGTAAGCATTAAAAAATCATTTAACAGCTGGATACAACATCTGTCTTTCCCAGGTCATTAGTACTTAAGAGCAGTTAATTTATGAGACTACAAGGTAATGGAAAGACTTCCAATTAAAAGAAGAATTACACTTGGTTCAAGAGGTGGGGTTTTTTTTAAGCCATGTTTGAGTGTACGATTTCAAATAAAATCTTTCTTTTTAAATAGAAGTCATGCCAAATGGAAAGTGCCATCAACTTTACAATATCCCAGTAATTCTGTGAAATCATGAGTCATCTTTCTTAGATCTTCATTTCAAGAAAATGTGCGATTTTGTGTAGCCCTTTCACATCTCAGATTCAAGGTTGTAAAGTTTAAAATAACTCAGAAGGCAAGGAAGAGTAAATAAGCAGCACAGTAGAGACAGCAGCATCTCACACAGTATACGTACAACCCCTTAAATTCTAGATCTTGAGGGAGCCTCAGGATTTCTTTAGGGTGCACTGAGTAACTTCCATACACGTGAGGTAGGCAGCGCTCAGTCACCAGCACTGCTATCCTTGCTCTGAGCAATCTGTGAAGCTATACACATCTCACAGTCACAGCTCATCACAGTTGTCTATTCTGTCTGTATATAAAATTAGTAGCGTTTCCGCTTTCAAAAATATAAAAGCTTCTCCATTTAAAAAAAATGAAGTAAAAAAACCTCAGTATTTACATTATCATGGTTTCTTATAAAAACATTTATTCAAGACAGATCTAAAAACAAAGAATGCAGAAAGATATAGGAGTATCTCACACAAACAACGACAGACTTGACAAGGTCTGGCATCAGAGGTACTTCTGCCGAAGGAGGAGGAGAACAAAATTTAAACTTCTATACTCATAAAAATAGACACTTTTAGAGTCAGTGAAAGAGTTCCATTCATGTAAGGTATAACTGATTACAGTTAACACTGGTGTGTTACAGTGGCTTCGGTTCACTCTGCAATATGACTTGTATTTCAAACCAAACGGCCATAGGTAGAGTGAACCTCCTCCCACTCAGGTTTCAGCACACAGCTATGACCTGCATCTGTTCTGAATTACGGCTATAACTCAGGCTTGATTTTACCATTACTCAAAGTCAAGCCTCTCCTCTGTATTGGTGTATTATTACACCAGCATTGTCAAATATGAACAGCCCTCATACAGCGTGCTGATAGTTGTAATGACTCTTAGTAATATCTGTTGTTCACATAAGCTGTAATCATAAATAAATCCATTCTAGAGGCTGTAGAAATACAGGAATATCAGAATGAGAAACAAAACAACAGCACATCCGGATTGTGCAGCTAGGCTGCAACAACACCGATCCACAACTTCAGCAAATCGGATTTGATTCCAGTTTTCTGACCACTGGCAAGCTCTGAAGAGTCAGGCTTGGCTTCAGCACCAATCCTTCTCCTGACCCAGCTGCAGTTTGTCAAAATATAATCCCATCTTTAATTGCTCAATCCATCCTTTCACTGCACATTTTGTGCTGTTAAACTAGTTACTGAACTACATCTTCCCATTCTTCCACATTCTCTCAAGTCTTACTCTTAACATTACGTACGCTTTCTCTATATGTTACATAAATTGTTTCCAGCAGTCGTAACTTTTTAGAAGTGCAAACACATATGTAGCCTAAGATGCATGTTTAACTCCAAATATGCTGTAAATGGGTCAACTTGCATTTTGCAGTCTCCATAGGGGGAGGGACGATTTGAATAAGATGTTAAAAAAATACTTAATATGAGATGTATAAACCTATACAGTTAACTTGTAGAGGTATGAATTTCTTTAAATTTATTTTAGATGGTGACACTGAAAAAATCTTCAGTGCTGACCTTGTAATATACTGACCTGAAAACATCACAGTCAGTTTCTATGAACTACGGGTTGCAGTGGTATCATACACAGCATTACTAAGAATAGCTTTCATTTGAAGGTGGCGAGGCACTGGAACAGGTTACCTTACGCTGTGGTTGATGCCCCATCCCTGAAGACTTCAAAGGCAAGGCTGGATAAGGCCCTGGGCAACCTGATCTAGATGTGGTGCCCCTGTTCCTTGCAGGGAGTTGGACTAGTTGGCCCTCAGAGGTCCCTTCCAGTTCTAAGGGTTCTATGATTCTATGTATACAATATCAATGTATGTTATATATTTACCAAAAAATGAATATAGCAAAATCAAAGTTGGACTAAGATTTATAAGGAAGTAGAAACTACAATATGTAAAATACAAAATATAAGTTAAGAATCTCCACCTGGTCTCCAATCTTATCTCTATCTTTCTGCCCTTATGCTAAGTAGTACATAATTCTTGCAATGCCTGCAAAGAACAGAACAAAAATAATGCATGGATTAACAAATAATAATTCACAAGTACAACTCAAAAATCAAGCAGAATTTTAGTAAGTCAATAAAACCTCATTTTTAGTATTTATATTCTGAGAAATTGTTTCAAAACAAAATGCAGATCTCACAATCTAAGGATCTACTTATTTTAGTATAACGTTCAGTAAACCGTTCAGCATTACAAGTGCGCACACATGTGTACAAGTACATATCTTCATCCAGAAAGTCTTAACTTCAGCTTTTATACACGCTAACAGAAAATTTAAAATTCTACTATTCTGCGAAGCCAACATATTCACATTTCAGTTGAATGAAGGGAAGAGAAATCAAACAGCTCCAACATCAGTGAGACCACCTATTGCACCAACTCATATCCAGAGGTCAAGGTACAGCATCTGCACCGCTGGAAAATCTGTAGCGCTGCACCAAGTCCTCAGGCAGAAGCTTGATTGGAACATCGCTCAGTGCACTCACAAAGTAAAAACCGTAAGGAAAGGAACTTCTCTGTGCAATTTCTTCCACACATTTAATGAAGAACTCAAAATGGACTTAGTTTCATTTACCATCAGGTTATAAATGGCTACATCAGCAGTTGCAGATAACTTCATGAGTATTTCATAAAAACTGAATTTCCAGCTTTAAAAGCTGCTGTATTTTCAAATTATCTACTATAGTGTAGGCAATACACTGAGCAATAACATTATGAGATTCAAATACTACAAGACCACATCTCACATCTTTGAACAGCAGTACTTGTCACTTATTTGCACATGTCCATTGCTTGTGGCTAAAAAACAATACATGTCTGTCTATTTTCATTTCAGGGAAGATGATTTTTTTCTGCAATATACTTGGACCATCTTCTAAAATTCGGTGGAATTCTATCTTCCCTCCATGATAATATTGTGCCCCGAAGACTCTCCACTAAAAAACCGCACCATTTGCTACCTGTCAGATGGCTGAAGGCACTCACTCAAGCAGCCAGCAACTGGAGAGGATTATAGCTCACAAATGCTGCCAGTATCAGTGAGACAGCAAGTAGCAGACAGTTCATTTTACAAAAACTTAATGGACTGTATGGCCCTGGCTGCTTAATACAAGCACTGTCAAGGCATCTAAGTAAAAAGTCTCAGCTGTCACTGCTGACAAGCTGAGCAGAATTATTTGTCACACTAGACTAGATAGGAGACCAGTAGTGTGGTGTATGGTGAGCTTCCCATACATCTCCATACTGCAGTCTCAGACAGCAGGCATATGGTTTCTTCCAATGCACTGGCAGCGTAATGTAATCTTACCACAAGCAGTACAGCCAGAGCATTATTCTTTGGCCTCCATATTTTAACTAAACCATTCTCGTTTGTGCTCAGCTTTACATGTTGTAATTAAGTGCTCTCTGATTTCCTCTTCATTTTTTTCTGAAAAAGACAGCATGAATGATCTCCAGATCATTAGCTAGTGCAATCCATGTCATCAATGTCAAATTGTATTGGCTGAAAAACTAACTTGGCACATCTGGTCTATAATGCAAACGCCTTCATCCTGCTATTTTTTTTCTAACCCCATCAAAAAGTCTATCACTTGTTATCTTTCAGCAAGCGTACACTAATTAAGGAAGGAAGGACAAAAAAAGTAGTTCTTTCTCCCCTGCTTCCATACCAGAGCTCTCATTAGCCCAGTCCTGCATGTTGTCTACATTAGGGTATACACCATCTTTCTTCACAAAGGAACGTGATCTTAGAGTTCTTCTATTCTTCATAACAAAACAGAAATTAATGCTTTTCACTTATTGGCATTCATCCTGCACAGCCACACTGATACTAACACTGAACAAAACCTATGCAAATTGCTGAAAAACATTTGACAGATCAGAACAGTTCCGCAAAACTAACAGCACAGTGCAAGTTTGAAGTGTCAGATCTCCCTCCTTTAGTCAATACAAAAACAATTTCTTACATACAAAGTTGTCAGGAAAGGATCTTAAGGAGTGGAAAGAATGGCAAGAAATGGAAGTAATAATATAGACTGAGTCAAGTTATATAGGGTTGTCAGACAAAGATAAGGAGTAAAGAACTGTGTAAGTGACAGGAAATAAGCAGATTGAGGCAAAGTGCCTACACTGCACAGGAGGCAGTGTTGCATGCTTGCTGCTCCCTCTTGTTTCACATCTGGGCTCTCCTCTAAACTGCCAGGCACAACACAGCACCACTCTGGTGCAGCCTTTCAAACGCCACAAGATTATCACAGCATTTAATGCAACAAGTATTTTGGTACTTCAGTTCCTAGAAAACAAAACAGCCGTAATGCCCAAGTGGCAGTTCTTTCCAACACTGCTCTCCACTCAAGGACATACACCTCTGCTGAAACGTTCCCTCTCAGAGGAGTGTTAAAAGCTACAGTTATGGAGAAGTTAGCAAGGAAGCAAAGGCTCAGTGAATGAATTCAACTTCAGTCATCACCACTGAGTTTGTGTGACCTTCGTTGAATTTATAAGATCACTCCAGATAAAATTAAAAACAGGAAATCCCAGCACATTTCATTTCTCAAAGACCTTCTCCACTTCTGAGCAGCCAGTGGATATTTCTGTATTATTTCCTGCACACTGTAGGCAAGCAACGAAGTTATCAGTCTGTCGACAGCAGTGAATCTACATGTCAGAGAGATGAGGCCTGAAGAAACAATTACTAAGCACTGCTCTTCTACACACACACATCCATAAAAGCAGAACACATCCTCTGTAAGAGAAAACTCACATGCCTCATCACTGGACCTGAGACAGTCATTCTCCGTGGCTGAAATTCATTCACGAATGTAGATCGTACACAGATTCAACCCCACCTAACTCTTCAAAATAAAGCAGAACTCACAGAGGCCTTGCCCAGAGCTCATTCTGCCTCCAAGCTGAGCCAGGAGGACGTGGTTCTGACACGATGCAAGCAACAGCAGCTGTATTTCAATAAAGCATTGCTGGAGGTGCGCTGCACTTCAGAAAACAAATCCACACACTGATCCACACAGCAGCAGTAACAGAGCCTAATGCTATGGAGATCATGTACTGAATTGTGGTATCACGAAAATCAGTATCATGTTTCTGCAGAATCAAGGCTAGGGAGTAGAAAAAGATGAAGTAGCTAATGAATAGAAATTAGAATGAATATGAGAAGTGAGTGCTTACAATAAAGGCAGATGCTTGCTAATTCACACTATTGAAAGTGCTTAAAAAGTGAACAGCTGACCTATTTAATGAGCACTCAAAGGATTCAAAAATGCCAACGGATACAGCATTAAATTTCATAGACACCTCACCTCCAAAAAAAAGCTCTGTCACTATACAAACCGCAAATAACACTTGTGAATGTAGTTAAGACATATGAGAGAGCTGTAAAAGATAACCTCAAAAAATAAATGCAAGTGTTCTGAAAGGAGAGTGCATCATTATAATTCTAGATTAAGAAAAGACCTGTGCTGAAATTCACTGATGAACACGTTGACTGATTGGCCAGGTCAGTAATACCACCAACAGTTTCACCAAAGCCAAATTAATTGAGTGTAAAGCTCCTATTGTAAGACATTAACTCAACTTCTAAATGTTAACACAAGCTTAAATTTTTGTCTTTGTGTGTGTGTGTGTGCGTGTGTGTGTGTGTGTGTGTGTGTGTGTGTGTGTAAAACAATGACCAGAAAGCATACTTAGTGATTAAATAATTTCCATCAAGAATCAAAGCTCCCTTCTGAACTTTCTGGTTTATTGAATTTTCTTTCTTCCCCACAAGATTTGAAGTGAGAATTTTGAGGCATCTATCCAGAACGACTTGCAAGCCTGCACTGCGAGATTTCAAGAACTATGTTGGCACAAGCAAAGTGCAACATACTGACTGCATCATAAAAACTGCAAGACTGACATTTGCGGTTGGAGCAATTCATCTAGATAGCACTACAATATATATCTTCAGTTCTCTGTGTAAAGTAACAAGGTCTAAACATTAAAACTTGCTGCGAACCAACAAAATACTGCACAAATAAAATTGTAGAGCTAAAAGGAGAACATCTAACCTCAGTAGCCTTCATCCCGTGTCACAAGGCTTTGCTGGTTCTTCTGGAGGCAACAAATGAGAAAAGCTCTTTCAACCAGGAGAGAATGTTTCAGCAAGGTCATTCACACAGCTGAAATACCCATCCTAAAGATCCCTGTCGCTGACCCTGCTCAGCCTGACACAAGCAAAAGGCAAGCAAGCCCACAAGTCCTCCAGAGCATGTTTAGCTCCACTGCTTACCCAGAAGTGGTGAGCAGCACCAAGGAAAGATGTAAGTAGAGCACGTTGCCCGCCATCATTCCTCTCCCCCACATCCCATATCTTACCAATTCATTTGTTACAGCTTCAGGAGATGAAAGAAAGTAAAATGGCTTTCCTGGCAAATAAGACAGCGGTGACTAAAGCAGGTAATTTCTTTTACACTTTTTTTTTTTTTAAGCTATTTCCAAGCTTTAATCAGCCATCTACTCCCCTTACATTCTCCCCTGCAAGGAGAGGAAACCCCCAGAAAGAAATTTCTAATACTGGCTCCTGGTGGGACCAAATCGATACATTTTAGCCCATTTCTTTTTAATAAATGCAATGATTTTAATCAAATTTGTTCAGAGGACAGAAGATTAGTTAAAGAAAAGAAGTAAATGAAACATTAAATGAAGGTATCACTGGGAATTAAAAATGTAATTTTATGTTATTACCAGCGGTATATTATGAATAAAGAATATGCAAAACGCAATTAATATGCAGCACAATATGAACAGCATTTGAGAAAAATGAATTTGATATGTAGGACAGAAAGGTCATATTCTTAAAGCCAATTCAATTGGCTTTGCTCTGTTCAATTTCCTCATGTGCTCCTCTTTAAATATTTCCAGTTACAGGGGACAGTCACTACTAAGTTCTGACATACTTGAAGGTGACTACAGTTCCTGACAAACACAGTATATTCCCTATACAAAGCAAGACAATTCTTGGAAGCTTTTCAGTTTTGTAGAAGTTTTCAGTTATGTAGAAAGCTTTTTCACACATGGAGATACATGGAATGCAAAACATGGATCGATAGTTCATAAGAATACATCAAACATCATAACAATACTACAGATCACAAAAGTAAAAAAAAAAAAGAAAGGCTTCTTGAAAGTTAATTATAAACTCGTTTATCTAAAATTACTATTCAGAATCACTCACCAGCATATAAAATCATTATTTCCAAAGCCATTCACTGTTCTCCATAGGATATTTGGGGGGAAACAGGAAGTAACATGCAGTTTGACCAACAGTACTTCTTACCTGCAAGGTACCATCAAGGTACCTTTCCTTCTTCCATAGGATAATGGATTTTTAAAGCATGTTGGAGCTCACATTAAAACTGTATGCGCGAGTCCTGTTTTTCTAAGACAAACATACCAGAAAATTGAGACTGATGAAACCAGTGAATTCTGTCATAATTCTGACAATCAATACTACGCATATGTTAAGATTTCTTATACAACAGCAAAACAATCTGAAAAGGATAAATAAGTCAAAGTTACTTCAGAGCATCCATGAAACCAGCAATTATTTCATCACTTTCCTGTAGGTATTATTTCGTCCTTCTAGCCTAATTGCAGTTTCATAATTATTTCCTTATTCCAACCTGTGTAACCCATTGACATCTCACTTCTAATAACCCTATCAGTTAAAATGTACATTTCCCAGTTTATAGAGGGCAACTGTGATCATCCCAACCAATGAGCTGAACTACACTATTTCTGTCTGCACCAAGCCCACAGGTGTCCAGCTGAGCTGGAGCACACCTTTCAGAGAGATGTAACCTTGACTTAGTACTTAACAGTAATATCATTAATTGCTTTGAATTTCTCTACAGCTACAATTTACAGCTTCACTAACATAGTGCACTACGTTTCCAAACACTTAATATACCAGTGTCACATTTTTAAACCGATTCCTAAGGATCCAACATTCAATAAATTTAACTTTGAGACAATTACTAATTGCAATGCAGCCTCAGGCCTGATAACCAAATTTTATCTTTTCTGCATCAGGAAGCACCATCAGAAGCTCAGAGCTTTCACCCAAGCTCTCTAACAACCACCAGTTCATCCACAAAAAAAAATAAAAACAGAGCAAAAGCAGGAAGCGTTGAATACTGACTAGCAGAAATACACGTGGAGAACACTCTTCAAAGCGTTATTGCAGCCTAGAGATCAATAATTCTGTGTCTGAGCTTGTCAAGTTATAATGTAACACCTCATACACTGAACTTCTCAACATATCTATATCAAAGATGAGACTTTCAAGAGTTCTCTTTGTTTCATGAAGTATGGTTTTGTAATTTACACGTTTCAGAGGTCAATAAATACATTAAATACCATTGATACCATTTTAAAATACCAAGTGCTGAATTTATTGTCTTTATTTTAAGAAATAAAGCCATCTCTATATTAGAAAATTAAACTTCTGAGACCACACTTCCCTACACAACTGAACAGCTGAGAAACAAAGCTTTAATGCTCAGAGATCTGTCAGTGCTTGGCAACAGTGACCAAGGTGACACTGGCCTCCTACTTACAAGGTCAGTGTTGCTTACCTAGTTCTGTTTGCTAACTACTAAGAGCAGAAGCTTAGATGAATTCTCTCTTTTGTGACAGTCATGACACGGATCATGCTACCATCTCTCATTCTGGATGTTTACTGGGCTATAAACTAATTCAGTATCCTCCGATACACTGCCACATATCTACGTCTGTTCTAGTCTCACTCACAGTAACGCAAGATCTAACCAATCACGAGAACACGAAGGAGGGATATAAAAATATGATAATATACCCAAAGGAGGGAAGCATGAAAGACAAAAGGATAGGAGGCTGAAAATGGCTCCTTTGGTTTGAAGGAGGCTGAGGGATGACTGCATTGCTCCTCCTGAGGAAACTGTGGCCAGCAAAGAGAGACACGCTGACCTCTTCTGTCTGGTGAGACAAGGAAAGCTCTGAAAGCTTTGAAAGTAAATTTTAAGTCATACAGCTTTTATTTTTCAAGTCATTTATTTATAGCTTGCCTGTACCCTAACCCCTTGCCTCACTGGTGCGATTACTTTAGGTGATCAAGAAATAGAGCAGTACAGTAAAACTACAAGTTCGAGGTATACAAAATTCAGTCTCTGAAAATGTTTTGCTTCAACATTCCTATCCCCATATGGTTTGATAATGTAATAGAAAACAATCAGCAGATTAAAGACTTTTCTGGGTGAGGCCCATTTTGACAAGCAATACACATCTTTTCAGATACCTCCTATTGCCTTATTCATTCTTACGCAGAGGGCTATAAAAAGGTGCGTGTTTTACTGATTAGACAAAGATAAACTCTATTTAGGCTGAGAAAGCAGTTAAAACTTGTCCTTAACCCAGCTTTTAGGACTTCATGTCTGGCAGATAAAAACTAGTGAATACATCACCATTTGAGAACAAGCTTAAACATACTCAAAGATACTTACTTTTAAGTAACGAAAGTAATATTAATTGGTATTGCATTCACCGTTGAGGTGTGCTGCTGGAATGCAGACAAGCACAGATTATTGAAAACAGAGAACAGGCAATGATTTTGAAGTGTCATTTAGAGAAACAAGGGATATGTGAACAAGAAGTTGAGAACAACGAATGCGCTGATTGTGAGAAAAAGAGAAACTATTTAGAACAAAGCATCCAGAATAACACTTCTAGTAAAACTGAAAGCATACCACTGGCAGAACAGAGTGAACACCTGCAGAGAACTTGAATTATGCAGTGTGCTGACCATCGAGCCACCTTCCCACAGCACAGCACCTACAAACCCACCAGGTTTGCTCACGGCCAACCGCACCTCCTATGGTTACTAGGAAGAGCCTTCTTTGGTGGATTGATAGTTGTGGAAAGGAATATCAGATATGTTTTTATCTTCAGTCAGATAAACTGCATGACTACCATTAAACCAGAGGAACTGTAAACAGTCACGGCAGTAATAACACAAGAACATTTTGCTACCTGGACTTTTGGGAAAGCTTCAGAACAGTATTTGAACTTTACATTTACAGATGCAGGAGACACCAAGTAAGTTTTCTTCTACTCTTTGCTTCTATTGAATCTGACAGATGTATGAATTCTGACAATTTCCCTTCTTCTACTAATATTCTCATGCACCTTCTGCTGTGATTTCTTCTTTAAAGCTTCACTCAAACCATAAAAAAAACCAAAAACTTAGAAATCAATAGCAAGTGAACCTGATTCTAACATAGGTTACTGTGAGTTGTAACATCAATTTAATACCACTGAGGTTAATGAAATGCAACAGAAGTAGTGAAAAGCATCAGAAACTTCTCCATATATCCTCACATGGAGCTCCATGCAAAAGGGAAGGCAAGTGAAAGGTAGAACTGAGTTCGCTATTTTCTACTGTGATATGATTTAGAGAAGTCTGAAAAAAACACCTTTTCTTAAGTCAAGAAACAGCTTCAGTGTTGTTGCACTCCCAAAAGATAAAATAAAAGGCAGCTGAGCATAGGCAGAGGTCGCTTATTTTCCTACAAAACAGCTGTTTGGAAGCTCACACGTAGAGCGGAAAAGTCGTTAATTTACAGTTTTAGACTGCTTTAGAAAGTGTCAAATACCAGAATCATCTCACTACCCCACTGCTTATTCAGCTATACCACCTAGTTATTTTTGTTTTACTGATCTCCCTGGAACACAGCCAAGTCAGTCTCCATTTACTCTCTCCCCTGTTATGCAAATTTGAGGGTTGAGGAGGGAATATTGCACAACTCTCAACTGCCTGAACTGTGGGACTGGAGCACATCCACACACACAGAATGGTTGACTGAAAGTGATGCCAAAATTAATATGCACGCTTATTTCCTTAACAAAGAACTTGCTTAGGAATCTGAACTTACTTTTAGTTTTACTGACACAAGTAAACTCATTAGCAGACCAACTACGAGGTAAATAAGAGAAGACTTCAGCTGGTATCATCGTAAATTCCCAACAGTTGCAGAATGCAAAGGATAATTTCATTCAAAATACACATCAATTTGTTGTAACGCAATACACTGATGCAATATAATACCAAAAAAGGGGCTGTTCTGAAAAAAAATCCTTACAATTAAACACTTTCTGGATTTTCTCAATAGTAAGTTGTTTGGTTGTTTTTTTTTTTTTTTTTTTTTTTTTTTTTTTTTTTTAAGACAATAAGAATCAATTTTGTTATGTTTTCAAATAAGGCAGCCAAAGGCCAGAACTGGAGGATTCCAGTTATTGCAAATAAAATTAATCTTGTAGAATTCAAACTATGGTAGATTCTACTCATACCTGATTTCATCTATTATAATTAATGGATCATAGAATAGTTACAAAATACATTAATTACATTTCAATGCAGTCATGAAAATTATATTGTCATACCCCATAAGTTTTGTATGTGAGACATCTATAAAGTTTATTTCAGTAGGTAATACTGAAATCACATTATTTCATCTCTAACACAATAGCTAAAAATCGACCTACACATACAACTGTTTTTGCTTATGTACATAAAAACATGAGTATAAATATATACACACAGTAGATCATCTGTGCATCAGTGAAGACAGCACAGCAACAGAAGTTACAAGAAAATACCCATTAAAAGAACTCATTTTGTTTGCTTTCAAAGTAATATATTCTACAGAAATCGGTTTTCTAAGGAAATTCTACAATTCAGTCAGAACTTTAAGCTTCATGACAAGATAATAGATTTATTCTTGCAAGTTAAAGCTCTCACACTTGTTGAGCACACAGGACACCAATAACTTGACGCAAGGTTTTCAAATGGGTATGGGTGCATAATGGAGACATGCTCAACAAGATTGACCAGAGGACCACAAACTCACGCCTGCAAGACTTCCACGCCAAACTTGTTCTACATCTGATCAACCTGTGGCAAAACCACAGTGAGTCTGGGTTTATCTAAGCCTCACTTCACAAGCTCTCCCTGATGTTCTGCCATAGAACACTTAGAGCACTCAGTGCACCCATAACTAAGCACAGCACAGCTGCATATGGTAATAATCAACACCATTGTGCCCTGAATCCCTATATCACTGTGCTCCTTGTTAATAATGCATATGATACAGTAATACAAAGCAGATCTCTGGATAATTCAGTGAAGAGCATCTTTCTTTCTTAGTCAAGGGCATCTACTTAGGGTATCATCCGCCAGAATCCACTGAAAGCCCGCAAAACCTATCACTACTTTTTAGGAAACATTTCTACAAATTCAAGCCCACCTTTCACCATGAACCCTGAATCAAGCTCCTCCTCAAAAAAGGAAGTAGATGAGTTGATACACGTTCAATTTGAGTTTCTGAAATAGAAACAGAAGAGTTGCATCCTTGCAGAAATATTACTACTGATTTTATATGGGAAGACAAATTCCTAGAGAGGGTTACAATAAAACAAATACTATACAGACTAACCTAGGACTAAGTGTTCCAGATTAAAAGGCAAACATTGGTAATTCTTGGACATTTCAATTTCCCCCCACCCTGCTTAATTCACGTGCCAAATGACCAGCCTTATGACTTTTGTATACATGGGTACACTCACTGTGCCCACAAGTGGCTCCAGCACCTTAGTGAGCCTTAACCTGCCATAAAACTAAAAGCAGGAGCACAGTATTATTGCCTGCTTTTTCAGCTCAGTGGTCATTTTGTCTTTAGCGTGTTGGTCCAACACAGAGCCCAGTTCACATGACCTTCTTTCTGCAGCAGGTTAAAGGAAGGGGAATAGTTTCCATTTACTGCATAAACCTATCTCAGCATCACAGGACACTGAAGATGATGTACTGGGGATGAATGTAAGCTAAGCAACTTTAGGGTGTTTTATGATGTTACCTATATTCTAGGTTAATGTGAGATTTTTATATTGGTACATTACTGCATCTGGGGCCACTGGAGCTGTGCTGCAGCTTCTTTTCCAGATTGCAGTATATTTCTTCACAGTTCCTACCTACTTTCAAATTTAAGCAAGCCCAGGGGAATGCAGCCATTCGGTATTTGTGTTGATAGCCTAGCTGCTTTGCTGTCATTTCTCTCAAGAGAACTTGTTAGGTATAATACCTCTAAGAAAAGGTTTAAGTAATACTTTGTTTCCAGACCTGAGAAAAATAAAAATAATTTTAATTATTCTCTCATTTCAATATCATGCCACTTTCTTTACTATGACAACCAACTACATTTTGTAGTGCAACACATTTTGAAAAAAAAAAAAAATTCCAGCTAGCTCCTTCGTATAGGAAGGAGGCTTTATTTATTCAGTACTAGGTATCTGAAATGGCTGCCATAAAGGAACTATAAAAAACATTTGAACGGATAGTTCTTTTTAAGGAAAAAAAAAAAAAAAAAAGACGAGAAAAAAAATCTGAAGCATAGCTTGAAGACAACTCATAAGAATGTTTCCATTTGTCAAGCTTCACCTGCTCCTAAGGTACAGGGAAAAAAATGAATGAAAAATACTGGGGAAGAAAGGTAGCATGCCTCCCACAGAACAAATATTGTTGAAAAGCCAAAATACTCTATTAGTTCTTACTGCAAATGTATTATTATAAACATTACAGAACCATCAACAATTTAAGCCTGAAATGTCAATGGCTACATCCCCCATTTTCAGCTCTGTGTCTACCAAACACTTCAGTTCTGCCCACACCCTATCTATATTTCTACTAGTTGAACCTCAACATATAGGTACCAGGCAGATTTTTTTTGTTACGTTTGTGTGGAGGAGAAAAGAACTAACAGCTAAATGAAGAACTGAGCATAGAAGCAGAAAAAACATATAAGAAAGTGGATTAAATAGCTTTAGAAGCCTTGAAAGGAAATGGAAAGTACTTATTACTTACGTTGTAAAGGGAAAAGAAAAAAGTATACTTGTTTTTGGCACTGCTCTTTGTAGGTAGGAAAAATGTCCTCTTATGTTTTAAAGGAAAAGTTCTATAGCGATACACCAGAAAGATGTCTTTCAGATGAGGTAAATTGAGCTCATGAAATTATACTTTTGAAATGCCATCTATCATTCTGTGAAAGATTCATCTTACAAGCGTAGACTAAAACAGTGATAGTACTGTCTAGAATAAAGGATCCTATTTACTTCAACACGTCATACTTCATAAAAATAACATCCAAGATAAAGCTTGTAATAAATGCTAGTCAGTCAGCTCAAAGCAAATCAGTGAGGTCTGTAACAACAAAGTCAGCAGCTCTCAGAGCAGAATGTTTTAACAGAGCAGGCACAGATGATTTCAATGAAAGGCACAGATGGACTCTGAGGAACAGAGGTGAAAACAGTAAAATTAACCCTTCAATCTTCCCAAAAAACAATGAACCTGCCTACCCTTAATCTGATCAACCCTATCTTTAAACAAGCCATTGAAATGTGAGGCTTTTAAATTTAACTTTGTGAAATGTTACAAATTTTATATTCTCCTTGTAGTAGCTGAAACCCCAGTTACTTCCATTACAGCACTGTTTATGTATGCCACTCTAAAAGTACTGCCTCCTATTTGTTTCCATGGAAACTACAACAAATACAGGAAAAGAGACCCTATACCCTCTCTGGGCAGCCTGTGTCATCACAGGCTCTGTCACAACATAGAAATGCTCCCAGGTGCTTAGAGGGAACCTCTTACATCCCAGTGTGTCTCCATTGCCTCCCATCCTGACATCAGGCACCACTGGAAGAAAAAAAAACAACACAACCTGCCTTCATCCTCTCAGAACTCCCCCTTCAGGTATTTATGAACATTAAGAGATTCCCCCTGAGCTTCCTCCTGTCCAGGCTAAGCAGTCCCAAGCTCTCTCAGCCTTTCCTAAAGGAAAGGGTGCTTCAATCCCTTCAGCATCTTTGTTAGCCCTATGTTGGGCACTGTCCTTGATTTTCTTACAATAACACAGGGCTATTTGCTAGCATGCACACTTTGGAACAAAGTTTTAAACCATTTTGTTTTAGCAAATGTGAAAAACCCAGTAGCAATTATCATTATTTGTTACTTAAATAAATACTGTGATTTTACTGGGAAAAAATTAAAATGCATTAGGTCCTGCTTACACTTCTGAGCACTGAAACTATTCCCAAGATGTTCTTGCTAAAATAATGACTTAAGGAAATTAGTTAAAAGTAATTCCATGCACTCCCAAGTATACTCTGCATAGATGAGCATCCTGCAAGCATTTCAAGTCACTGTTTGACTAAATACTCTTTTTGAACTTATGGGCCAGCACATGCACCTCCTCCTCTGCTTTTGCTTTCATGATTACATAAAAAAGCCTACTTTATCATTATGCTACTTCGTGGCATTTTCCATTACAGATTGAGGGATTTATTGGTGGTTAATTTCCAACCATTATGAACATATTACAGATACAAGGAACAGAAAGAATGATCAGTTAACAAGTGATTGCTTTGTCCCATCCAGCCTCTAAAACTGAGTAGCTCAGGCTTGAACAACATACTACAACAGAAATGCAAAAGACTTGTTTTACCTCCTTATTCTCACTTGAGTAACAAGTTACTCAAAACTAACTGATTTGGCCTTGGCAAGAAGCAGCTGAACATTATTAGCATTATCTTGAGGGTAGCTTCTGCTACCTTTTATTTTCTGCTATGAATTCCACTACAACATTTGAAGCACCTAAGCCATCTTGAAGCTTAGAAGGCTATTCTGAGGAAACCTTTTAGATAATACCGTTGTCACTCCTCTGCTGTTGCTTTTTCTGCTTATATGTATATGTGCCTTCTAATGCCCCAAAACCATATCCTTGGGGATTAGGAAGGATCAGCAATTCATCTCGCTGATTTATAACATGTGTGAGTTCCCAACACCTCAAAATAAAGCATCTTCTTTATTAATTTCAATAGGAAAAAGATATTCGTATGAAAGGAGGTTGAAAGAATATTCTTGGTTCACAAGCCAAACAAATAAATTACTGTTGTCATCATGAAGAGTCCAGTTACTGGAAAAAAACCAGTTAAACTGAACTTTTAGTATTTATAACATTTTAATTTGCAGTGTAAGAACGTAACTGATTCAGAAATAAATAGCTCTCAGTTCAATTCCCTCTTCCCTTGCTCCTAACTCGAAAACAAGTTTACTGGAAATATTTGCAGTACAGCACTGTCTGGCAAACTAGACAGAAGGGGTTCCCACTGGAGAGAATACTCTACGCCTTTGGCTTTTCCTAGGCTCATTTCCTACATGCAAGCTTCTAGTCAACCAAGTAAGCAGCAGTAGCGTTAGTTTGGTTTATTATTATTATGTTTGTTATTCGATGGAGACCTTAATCTTCCATTGAAGTCAGAATATAACCCGTAGTAATTTTGCTAATCAGTACCATTTCATCAGTTGCTTGTAGGGACCATTCAGCAGTTGATAGAAATATCATGATTCAGACCACTATATGGAAGCAATTCTCATACATGCAATCAGCTGGAGTACAGAGATTTACAAATGCATAACTATGCATCAGAATACGCTCATCTTAAGAGAAGAGGCTGGGACAAATCAATGTCAGCATCATTATGAAGCTAAGTAGCCTTATTATATGCAGAGATTTACTGGTGGTTAAGTCTGAGCTTCTGCAAATTTGCCTAATCATATTTAGCCCATACCTTGCTAGATAAAGTGCTCTGGATTTCTCTTTGCAGCATTGCAAATGATACAATTTACTGTATTGTTGAAGTCAAATATATGGAGAGAAGGAGGCTGGGGAACGTGTAGAGTTGGTAATGCTGAGTTCCATTTCATTTTTCATTTCAAGTTTTCCTTCTCTCTTTGTTTACAGTAACAGCAATAATTAATTACATGAACAACAGTCCTGAACTGTCTGGTTTATTCAGTGAAATTACGTTACCAGTTTCCATACTGCCAGAACTCATTTTCTATCTTCGTACAGGATTCAGGTCTCAGAACATCTTGTAATTTAAATAGGAGAAAAAAGGAAGGGTGAGCAGCCCACCATGAATGACGGATTATTAGAGATGGCCTTAAAGAGCCCAATCATCCAGTTGTTTGTACTACCATGTAAATAAAGGAGAGTCTGTTCAAAGTACAAAGCGTGTTCTTCAAGAAACAAAGTTTGATTTTTAGTTGAATGAAACAACTTGACTGACTGTTAACAGTTATTCTAAATATATGATAACGTGACATTTGTCATCTTCCACCTGAAGATCAAAACTGCCAAATTCACGATGCGCAAGTATCTGACAAATACGTATATATACTAATGCCAAGAGAGGGCTGCTGTGTAGAGCTGATCAGGCTACCTTACAATCAAGTATACAGAAATGACAGCTATGTTAATTTCCTTTGTTCATAGTTTTTAACAAGACCATGATAAGAAATGGGGATTAACTTCAGTAACTTTTAAAAATGTTAAAAATAACAAGCACTGAAATAGAGACTTGGTGCTGTCTAGAAGATTGCCAAGCGTGTGAATTTCTAAGAATCCCTTCAGAATTCTTCAGACAAAACATCACAAAACAATTTTTACTATACAGCATATACTTGCTTTTTAACACAGTAGAAAGCAGTAAGCTCTTAGTACTACTTACAGGTTACACTTCTTACACAATTGCACTTTGCTGGTGGTGTGTCTGGTGTAAGACTTCAGGAAAATGCACGGACGATACCAAAAATTTCTCTCAGGAGTAGCACTGTATCATTAAAAACCTTTAACTCCACCATGTTAACAAGGTTCTCTTTCACAGCGATTTCAGTAAAACACTGCATATACTTTTGAATGCTACCACAAAACTGAAGTTTGAGCTGAAAATTAAGAACTTTCTAGAAGTGACAGCAGATTAGATACTTCCCAGCATTGAAGTTATCTCAAGTATTTCTTATAATGAAATACTAACCGATACCCATTCTTATACTAATACTTTTGCACTTAAAGGATTCATTGATAATAATCATTAGATTTATTTACTCATCCAGCAGCCACTCAAAACCAGTTTGCTTTCAATATGCTTTAAGGCAGTAGAATGTACTCTAATAAGTATATAACATACACTGAAAGAAAATGGAAAATCATAAATAGAAATTGAGAGAAAGAATACCATCTACTTGGAATTATATATTCTTTAGAAACAACTGAAAAACAGCTATATTTATTATATATGTATAGTATTGTATAGTTGCTGCATGCAACATTTCCATGTAATTACCATAAATCACAAATACGCCTATGTAAAAGAAACTACAAAGCAGAACCATTACATTAGTGGAATTCTCCAGGGTGGTTTGTGATACACAACTTTGACATATCTTTGCCAGGTAATTGGTAAGCATTTCTAACATCTCATCCTTTCTAAGCACTGAAAAGGTAATATTATTTAACTGGTACACAGGTCATGAAAATCCAAGGAGCTTACCCTGGGTCACCAGAAAGCAGCTCAGATTCAAGTGTTATTTCCAACGTCCAGACAAGGAATCTGAAAAAGAGAATAACAAAGGGTTTGTGACAAACCTGACACACAGTACTCTGAAAATAGTAAAATCAATTGTGACATTTTTCATTTATTTGTAAATGCCTCTTCAGCACTATGCTCACCCAAAAAGACAGCTGACTCTTATAGAACAGGGGAGGTGATGGTAAGAGAGAGAAATCCTGACAGTTCCTTTAATGAGATTCTGCATTAGGACCACTCCAACACTCTCCTTCAGCGTGGAGCATGCCCTTCGCTTTCAATCTGCTACTCCCCAATTTGGAGAGCATTAGCACTATGAAAAACTCTACTCAGCCTCCTCTAATCAGCATCACAGCTCTTATTCCTATCTTACTTTCACTGTCTCACTAAAAAGTTGCATATGGAAGCCCTCTCAAGATTTTAACTAGAAGTCTCATAAAGCAAAACTAAACTTCAATTTATATGGTAGTGAAGAAATAAAGCTCTTGAAACTGACCTTATTCAACAACAACAAAAAAAAAAAAAAAAAAAAAAAGATGTTATGGGATAGCAAGCAAACAAGGCATTCCTACCAACTCTAGGAATTACGCTACTAGAAGCATTCAATGTAGGAACTCCCTATGTTCACATTGCCCATATTGCAAATACAGGATAATTTTTAACAGGACACAAAACTTGCCCCACAAATACTGCGAGAACAATCAGAAGCAGGGGGGATTTTAATAATTGCAGCCATGCACAGATGCATATTATTTCAGGAAGAGGCCATACACCAGAAGACCTAGTGTTCAAGTGCACTTATTTTGGGATACCTCCAGTTTGAACCATCCCAGTCCTAAGCTTTCCACCAATAACCCTTGCAGATGAAACATGCTATGTATTACTACGTCACAGGATATCTTTCACTGGAAGTGGAACTGAATCTCTCACAACAGCCTCAGGTAGCACTAGCACTTCATCCTCTGCTAACATTGACAAAATTTGGGAAAAGAAAAAACCCACACCTCTATTCCTAACTCTTTTGAACGAGGTTCAAGTATTTGGGTAGGGAAAAAAAAAAAAAAAAAAGAAAAAAGAGTTGGGCCATCTTCATAAATTCCAAAGCAGTAGCAAGCACTTGGCTTGACTATCTCAACAGAAGCACTACAGTAATCCACACTCAGGAAGCACTTTCATTTGACAACTCAGCCACTTATGAAAAGAAGTCCAGAGCTTTTTAGACTATGGAAGAGATTACCAAGGAAATAATTTTTGGCACCATCAGCTGAAGGATGCAGATAAATTGTTACTTTAAAGTGCTCTGCACAATCCTCATTGGTCTATGGGGCCTTAAAAAAAAAAAAAAAAAAAAAAGGGGCTCCATTGCTAGAATCAAGGACAGCGCTTTATTTTCGCTATTAGCTTCTGTTTTCCCTTACTGAAGACTCACCCTTCACAGAAACATTTGAAAATCAGCATAAAAAAGCCTAGCCCAACACTAAGTCACCTGCTGAGCAAATCAATCCGAGTTAACAAAAATAAAGTACTTCAAAACAAGTTCTCTGGCAGTTTGTGATTAATATCAGTTTTCATCACTTAAAAGACCATTGATATGTCATTCTTAGAAGCGTACCGTTACTCCGAGCAACCTTTCACATTTGGATGGAAAGCAGAAAAGGCCAGATTCTGACCTCCGCTCCAGTACAGGAGCACCAATGAAATCTAATGAAGTCAACAGGCATTTACTCCAGAAACGAAAAAAAAAATTACTATTTAGCTGTGAGAAAGGCTGCTTTATAATTCAGACAGGTGATCTGGAGGCACAGCAGAGCAATAATGACTAACATCACATAGTAGAGGGAGTATAAATTTTAATGATACCACTCATAAAACCTGCATTTTAAAGGTTACAAAACAGAAACAAGCTTACAAAGAAAACAAATAAATCATTCTAGGTGTCGGGTTCTTGCTCCTTAGCTATTTTTAAGAATTAACAGCCTGTCCATCACTAAATAAACTAGGATGCATTGCACCTATTCACACAGGGCTGAAAAGGAGCTCATGCCGGAGTTCAGCAAGCACATTGGACTATAACCTCCACTCTTAGCAATGCAAGAGTCATCACCATGTGTACCTTCACCATTTTACTCATAAGTAAATAAGACTAAACAAAATCACATGTCTAAATATCAGCGAATTTGGCCAAGATTACAACACATAATTACTAAAAATAGGCCAGGTAAGTTACATCAGTATTTCATACTGAGACACGTGTGTGCCCTCTATCATCTGCTCATACGCATTTCTTTGTGTTCCCTTAAATTTCTATAACAAATAACTGTGTTCTATAAATTTCTATAATTTCTATAATGTTCACAAAACCAGACTGGATCCTGGGTGTTTTGAGATAGTAAGCATCAAAGAGACATACACAGGAACAGGGAAGACCATTAAAAGAAAGGAGCACTCATTGCATTTCATTCTTCATTTGTCCAACCTTAACTTGCAAGCTTTAATCCCCTGCACATAAAATTAAAGTTCACCCCAAAAACCACTGTGTCATTTAGCAACGAGCGGAGGTGGGTTTCTGAGCAGGTCAACGCATGAGCATCGTACTCCAAATTACTTGCAGCATAAATTGACCTGATTTATTAGCAAGTGCTAGTAAAATTATTTTTATATATCTGTTATTAAAATCTGCTAAATCAAACATTAACTGTAGGTCCAACATGCAAATAGAAACAAATAACACCATTCCAAATAAGCAAAACTAATTATTTATCCTAATCCTCCTGCTGAAAGCCAACACAATATTAATCCTATCAACTCTTCATTACCCAACAAATTCCTTTTTCATTATTCATGGCTCTAGCATCCTCCTTGCAGCTTAAGCACAGAATTCTACTAGCATAAAGGTTCAGTCGAATTTCAACTATAACATGCCCTATTCAGCCTCTAAAAGAACAAGGATGCTTCAGGAGTAAGTTAGGAGATAGTCAGGACTCTCCGGGTGCTAGAAATGCTTAAATATACCCCAAACATTTCAAGAACAGTGAACATCCTCTGTACGTTCTCATCCAGCCCACAGTAAGGTTTGAGTTACTCAAATTGCAGGGCATTCATAGTAGAAATTGAACCCAGCTTTCACACAGCATACTATTTACACCAGTCAAATGGTCTGGAGCAAACATTTCTTTTGCTTGTAGTCAAAAAGAACGAAGACAGTTTGAAACTACAAACTTTTATTCATCCCTCCCTCCATTCTGATGCACGGGAAAGCTGCAATGCAACTTCTCTATGCAGCTCTCCATTCATACCAGAAGGATGAGTCAGAAAGTGAACCTTATATTACACCTTATTACTTTAATTGCTCTGCAATTACAACTCTATTGTTATACCTATACATAAGCCTTCAACACAAGACATTTTAAACAGTTGGTTGTTAACAAGGTTACTTTGAGCTAATAAGTCAGTAGTAATGGTGAACTTTGATGCATTCGTTACTCAAATCCACAGACCCTTGAAACTGTACAGGATCTCACAGAAATCATGCTTGGTTTTGCAGATCAGACATTTCTTACCTTGAGAAAATCAGTCTCTGTATTTCACTGCCCACCATAAGACCCACATTGCATCTCACCAGTAAATGTGTCAGCTACAGACTCATTGGAGGCTGCTGCATTAGGGCTCTTCTTATGCCCTGGACTACCTTCTGGAAGCAGGGTGCTGGCAGCCAGGTTCACTGACCAAATGACTTCTCTACAGACTTTCAGCACACTGCTTCAGATGAGGCTATTAGTTTTTAAGAGCTTTAACAGTAAATTTCAGTAAATTTAACAGTAAATATCCTTCCTGATTGAGCTGTTTAATGGATAACTTCAAGTCCATTTATTTTTTTTTTGTGAGTAGACAAACAGTAAAAGGCACTTGCACAAGGTCATCTTGCCTTGCTGCAAAGCCTAACAAGGGTATCAGATAAGGCCTCACCCCGAGTCCTGTAATGTCAGAGGGAATATTTCCACCAGTTGAATTTTAATACCGAATGGAGATTTGGGATCAACCACACAGTTACAAAGCTCCAACTGGCAATGCTCACCGGACCTAAGGCTGTGACTTCGCATTTGAAATTTCTACATCCACGCACCAACTGTCAGAATCACTCAACCTCTTAAGATGCTTGCAGTTGAAGAAAACTAATTATTTCTTTTCCTATGAGCTGTTTCCCTAATTCCAGAATCTTTGTCTTTAACTCTGAAGCAATGGTATCTAAGTGAACTGCTAACGTAAGGCAGTATTGTTTCACCAATCTTCTTTTACGTCTTAAAGTATTTCCGAAAGAAAACAAACTTGAACAATGATCTCAGCATTTATATAGTACTGAACTTCAACTGCAGTAATTGTGTTGCTGTGAGCTATGACAACTTTCCCATGGGGGAGAAATGACCTGGTAACGCAAGAATAGCAAAGTCAAAAGTAAGGTAAGCTGGGGGAGGGAAAGGATTTCCCCCTAGGATGAGATAAATATAATTTCACACGGCAGTGTATATCTCTCTTAAGCCTCAGGTGGTTTTAAGTTAATGAGATTAGTTCCAGCAGGCAGTGAAATCCCAGGATATAGAATTTAATATTTTAGCAGTTTTCACTTCATCCAGCAAGTACAGTGTAGTCAATCTTTGTGTCATTTTGTTATTGCCCTGGTTGGGGTCTCATTTTCAGATTCAAGCCTGGCTAAGGCAACCCGTAACTTTGGCTTGAAAGCTTAAGCATTATGTAAAGAATGTGCTTAAATATTTAAAAAGGCAGAGAAAGGAAGCAGACATCTGGAGGACAGCATTTTTTCCGTTCTTCAACTTTTCATAAGTACTTTTATGTAATGCAATTTCATTCTTCACTAACTTCTGATTTTTATTTAATAATACATTTAACCCTTAACACAAAAAAAATACAGAAACTAACATTGCGTTGTTAAAATTTAGTTCCTAAAGAGATGGCCATTAACAGATTAGGACAAATGAGTAGTTCAGTATAATTTAAGTGCTGAACGACCACCGCACAGCTCAGCGCAACCAATACTGGCTGTGTCAGATGTTAACATCAGTCATTACACAGCGCTGTCACACAGAAGCCTTCCCAAAGTCAACAAACAGGAAAAGAAAAAAAGAACGTGTAACACTTCGTGATTTCCACGCACTGAAAATTCTTCCATGGCCAGCTGTATTTCAGCTGACAATTGTTGTACATTAGCAACCAGTAGTTTAAGAAGTATCAGTTGTTTCACATTGTGGACAATATTTTTTAACTGTAATTTTAAGCATTTTTTGTGATAACATTACTAGTATAAAGGAAACAGAAAAATCTGGTGTTGACAACATGCTTGAGATAGCCCATTCCTATCCCATACAGTACTGACCACAGCTCGCTCTTCTCTCTGGCAAAACAAAGCACGAAACAAAGTCCAGCACACAAATATGAAGATCATGTAAGTTTCAGGCTTCTCTCCAAGACTGACTCATTAAACTACAAATCTAGACAGCATACAAAGAAATTATTTTCTATCAGGGTAGTTTAACCTCAAAATACAAAATGCCCTCTATTGAAAAGGTTTCCTAGATTCACAGGAAAACACTGCATTTATTTTAGTTTTATTTTACGAACTTGATTTTAATACAAGCAGGTCACACTCAATCACCATTTTTACTTCTGTTGCTTTTACTTTTAAGGTTGCATCTAATTTCTCATTCTGTGCCAAACCACCTCCCCATTATCTTCATCCCTTGTCTCCCATAAAGATGTTCTTCCCATTTGAGCTTTTGCCGCTTCATATCAACTAAGTGTCTTTAGTTTCACTCAGAGAAGTGGGAGTGTTTTGTCACAGTCTGTGACAGAGTAAACAGAGGCAAAGCAACGTAACAGAAATGCTATGAGACCTATTTCTGTGTTTGATGGAAGTATTGGGCTGAAACCTCACGTGCGACAAAGCTGTATAGTCCTACTGAATGAAGGCAGTAACAGCACAGGAGTCTGAGGACACAGAGGCCAACACCTAAGCACAAGCTGATTTCTAATGATTCAGATTTTAGCCAAATAGCCATTTTACTGCGATCTGCTGAATAAACAACGGAACGCTCTGTATCTCTCACTGCTGCTCTGGCTGTAAGTTGGAGAAAATTAGTTATATAATTATGTGGATGCATTTTAGCATCACTTGCATGTTGCATTCTCCTGTCATGTTATTTAAATATTTGCTCACCTGAGAAGTAAATACATTTGCTCCTAAGCCCAATAAATACTTCCAGATCAGCACAAAGCAAAGCATGCTATTTTCAATTAACTATATCATGCAGATATAATTCCCCAGCAATACCAAAATGAAGTACTAGGGTAACTGTTATGAAAGTACTACAATTCTAAGTGATGTATTAGAATCAGAATGCATTATGCTCTCTGTTGACAAAGGATTATTTAGCCTGGGAACTCCTTCCACACATACTAATAACGGGCACACAAGGTTCAAAAAAGGAGCCTATTTTAAAGTAATTATTAATCTCTCCATCATTTACCTATATCAGTCTCTGAATATAACAGACCCAGCAGAAAAATATCTACAGAAGTATGATTGCAGGGTGAGTTACTTTGAAACATTTTCAAAAAGAAGCAAAAAAATAAGTCAAAGTTTTCATTTAAGTTTTGAGTCCACAAGGATCAACGAAAGGGAGCAATCTGAATCCTTCCCATAATCCCAAATCAAGAACCCTCATATAGTTATACTTGCCATAATAGATAGGCTTTATGATTTAATAGTTCTACAATATTCTAGCAGACTTCTACAGGAAAGCTACACAGCTTTGACTGTATTCTAAAATATTAACGTGCGAAGTGATCTTAATCTACTCTGAGTAGTCTTTAAAAAAGCCCAAACACTTGCTTTAACCTTACTTCTTTCTCTTTTGCCTTGGCCAAGTCCATTTTTACTACACGCACTTTCACTGTGAAGTGAATCAGTAACCAAAAGTTCCCTTGTAGAGCCTATTAGCAGCATTTGGCCAAAAACAAAACAGTGGCATTAAAAACTGCAATCAGATAACGGGCATGTATATGAAAGCATGTATACTTGTGCAGAAATACCACATGCAGACATACTTTCCTGGATAAATAGAAAGCAGTCTTCATGCAAATGGAAAAAACTTGCACAGTTCAGCTAAGGGAAATGCACGTGTTCTCTGCACAAAAACATAGCCCAATCACTGCCCTGTTTACCTCAGAACAGAACTTGCCCTGTCAGAATGTAGATACTCCAAGGAAGAAAAATAACAGGATAGAAAAATACTGAGTCTGAAGTCTTAACCCTTTGACCTTCCGCTCTTAAGTCCAGAGAGCTGCTGTCCACAGCAGCCTGTTCTCATCAGTGGGGATTCAGCTTCCTCCTGCTGCAACACAGTAGATGGACACAATGCCTTGGATGGAAACTTGGTTTGGGAGGGGAGATAACTGCTGACATATACAAAGGCATAAGGCTGATGTATACAAACAAAGACAGGCTACAAAGTTGGAGGAAATGTGGAAACTAAGATACAGTTTCACAATGAAAATTAGATAACAAAATGGACAGAGGTTGTCAGGAGAATTTTCACATTCCTTTACATTTACTAAAGTAAGTATTGACTGATAGATTCAGTTTCATCATGGTGAGCATTAGATAAGGGCTCTTGGACTGACTCAATATGATGCATCTCCTGACAGCCAGAAATACTACACAGCTTAAGCTGCAATCTTGTCCTCTCTGGCTTCTGAGATCTGACAAGAGTGATCCGACAGGAAGCTTATAGAAAAAGCTGGGAAATACAGCTGGCAATTCAAATTCCTACTCAGCAAGTGCCCACTACAGTTGGTTCTAGAGGCTGAGACTTAAACCCAGACTTCTGACCACTGTCACCATTAAAGATCGCCAGTAAAAGCATTTGCAAGCTAAGCCGTTTTGTTCTTGGAAAGCACTCCAGCAACACTTTGGCATCTCAACACAGAATCACACTAGTCTACAAAGTTCATTCATGCATGAGTAAGAGTGAATGCTTATTGTTATTTTACAGACAGAAAAGTCCTCTACAGTAAGAGAACAGGGCAAATACAAATAGGGTGCTCTGGCAGCCTTCAATCAAGAAATGCCCTTCACTTTCCATACCAAACACTCTCTGCACTCCTGTTGGTCCAACAGCTTTTCAGTAGTAAATGATTTCTGAACCACCACATCAGAAGTCCCCTCAACCACAGAATCACAGAGTGGCCAGGGTTGGAAGGGACCTCAAGGATCATGAATCTCCAACCCACCTGCCACAGGCAGGGCCACCAATCTCCCCATTTAATACCAGACCAGGCTGCCCAGGGCCCCATCCAACCTGGCCCTGAACACCTCCAGGGACAGGGCATCCACAGCCTCTCTGGGCAGCCTGTTCCAGCACCTCATCACTCTTACAGTAAAGAACTACCACTGTGTATTTTCAGTATAACAGGTTATTTCACACCCTTCACAAAAAGGCCACAGAACCACATATAACACAAGCATAGAGACCTCCCAATTTCACAGCCCTACAGACCACAGGCCTAGAGCAGAAGTTCCCATGAACTAAATGATATATTCTATTTGATGAAGAATGGTCTGCTTTTAAATACGTGACAGCACATCAATGCTTTGCAAGTGTTGTAGCATAGTTCACTACTCGGTGTCAGGATGATTGCATAGATCGTACTGGAGGAAGCTGAGTGCTGCTGCAGGTCACCAATGATTTTCACACTTTGGATTCGAGTAAAGTGCTTGGGTTATTTCACATGACTCTGCTTATAAGATGTCTTGCACATTTGTTCGCAGTAGGATCACATACTTTATGCAATGTATAAAACATACAACATAATCTCTTTAAGACTACTAAAATCATCACAGTCACACTGGCAAGGAACCTACTCTAGAGGAAATGCTGCCAAGTTGTTTTTTTTTTTTTTTCCTTTATTTCTCTTACTTTCAATCCCCTAGTCAACCTCACTCCACTGTGAGTTTTCATGTTACATTGACTTTATCACTGCCATAAAGGATAGCATAGACTTTCCACTTCACTACAATGGAAATTATTTCCATGCCTAGTCTTAAGCAAATAAGCAGGGAATATGATTTACTTTTGATTTGAAAAGACTGATAACCTTGAGTTTTAAACTATATCTGACATTTCCCTGATCTTGACTTGCTTCATGAAAAACGTAGGAAGTCCTCATCTGCAAATTACTAAAAATAATCAGCTGTAAGATGTGACCTTGGATAGAGCAACGTTAAATTGGCCAGCAAATTTTTCTGAGGTATCACTGTTATTAACTTGCAATTTTTTCATTTCAGTCTGCCACTGGTGCTTGGCAGGTTATAATTTTTCATTTTCTCACTTGGCTGATGCTCACTCAAGTAGAGATTATGGAGATAGTGGTGAAGAATTTTTACAAAGAGATTTCTCCCCTTTCACTCCATTCTATCAAGATAAAAATACAAGCAGTCGTCACAAGTTAGGTTACCTTCCAAGTATAAAAGCATTACTGTTAAGAACAGATCCCTTCAGTGCCCCAAGAACACTTCTTGTCTTAGACCTTACAAGAACTCCCATGGGCTAACAGACATATGTACAGATTGCACATCATTATGCCAAGCGGGAATGAGCTAACATAGTCTCATTAAGCCTCTGTTTTACAATCAAAGTTGTAGTTGTAGTAAGTTAGTCATTTCTCTTAAACTTGTTTGCTTTTTTGTTGTTGTTGTTTTTTTTTTAATGCTATTGACCACTGACTATATTCTAAAAGGTATTCCCTAGACATGACAAAGTACAATTGGCTCCAAATTATCTTCCTAATTTAACAGCTTTTCTCATTATTAAGTAATGTTTCCTATTGCTACTATTCAAGTTAGAGCTTATGCTAGAAGAAGCACTGTGGGGATAAGCTGAATCACCATAGAATAGCCTGGGTTACAAGAGACTTCAAGAATCAGGGTCCCATGCAACCTGGCCTTGAACGCCTCCAAGGACAGGGAATCCACAACCTCTCTGGCAACTTGCTCCAGCACTTCAACACCCTCTCACTGAAAAACTTCCTCTGAACAACTAATCTAAACCTTTTTTCCTTTAGCTTAAAATCATTCGCTCTTGTCCAATCACTATCTACCCCTCTAAAAAGTTGATTTCCCTTATGTCCATAAACTCCCTTTAAAAATTGGAAGGCCCAATGGCATCTCCCCCACAGCCTTCTCTTTTGTGAACTTAATTAGCCCAGCTCCTTCAGCCCATCTTTGCCAGAGACACAGTCCAGCCCCCTGAGCATCAGCTTAACTTCAATCCTGCATCAAGAGCCTCAGATCTGGATATAACACACCAGATGGAGCCTCACGAGGGCAGAGTAGTGAGAGACAACCATAGCCCTCACCCTGCTGGCCAGCTCTCCTCTGAAGCAGCTCAGGACACCATTGGCCTCCTGGGCTGCAAGCACACACTGCTGGCTTATGTTAAGTTTTTATCTACCATGACCCAAAAACATTAGTCACAGTGAACAGTATCATCAACAAGCCATAGTTCATGTGAAGCTGAAGACACTCTGATATTGCTACTACCAGTTACAGCCCAAAGGTTATTAACACTGTCTGACAAAAGGTATTGCCTCCATAATTATCCACTTTCAGCCTTCATATTCAAACTAGAATATTCAGAACAAGCAAGCATAAGCTCTTGCCATAGCAGACGTGACAAGACAGAGAAACAAGGTCACATTTATACTTATATAATATGCATAAAGTAAATATTAATAAATAAAAAGCAACTAACCTGTATTAGACAGGACTGCATTAGTGGAACAGCAATACAAAGCAGTTTTTGCATGCATTTCTTTCCACCAAATTCATTCTCTTCAAGTCATCACATTTGCAGCAGGCCTGACCTCAAGTCCAATGAACTCTCAAAACAGACCTCTTGGATGAGAATAGGCATAAATTACAGATTTGTGGAGCTGCAGCTATTTGGCAATATCCCTGTTACGCAAGGTCTCCGCTCGGTTAAAAAGAAAAAGTGAAACTTAATAGTGCATGTAGAGCTCTAGGGAAAAAAGTTTGGAATCCTAACAGCCCTTCCTAAAGCTCAAATTCTTATGTACAAATCACAAAAAATATATCAAATTGAAGTGAACTATTCATGACTGTTATTTCTGCATAAGATCTACACAAATTCTCGCTAGGAATCCAAATCAGAAAGCTACTTCTGGAAGAAAGAATGCTACAAAAATGCATTCCAACTTCCTGTACTGGTATTTTTTTTGTTGTTTGTTTTTTTTTTTTTTTTTTTTTTTTTCTTTTAAACTGATCCCAACCTTTGGTTTCTACAATGCCAATATATTCAACAATTTAGACTTTTTTTTTTTTTTTAAAGTACCCAATGTCAAACTCAACCTGTATAATTTACAACTTATAACCAGACAAAAGCTTCCCACTCTCTCCTTTTGACAAAATCTTGTCTAGATTGTCACACCTAAATAACAGAAACACGCCAGGTTGATAATGAAAACATTTTCAAAAGAAGTTGACTTCAGATAGATCTCAATTATTAGGGCTATATTTATTTTTTTTTTTTTAAACAGTATTAACCTGTGAACCACTGAAGGCATACTAATCAGCAGAGAAAGTTTCAAGCTGTTTTACCACACCTGAGCACATAATCCAACAAGTTCTGTACCCCCATCGATCCAATTTTCCCACTGGCACACTAACATGCAGCAATAGCTAACAAAATAGAGCTGAGACCTCTAAAGACTCTCACTGCTGTATCACAACAGCCAGGATTCAAAAAGTGCTGAAACCAATCACACACGTATGCTACCGCAGTCACGCAGTCAGTGCTCAGACAGCTCCCAAAAATTCAGGCTTAAAAAAGAAAAAAAAAGGATCTGATTTCAATAAGATTGCCAGAAAAGACAGAGACAATATTTACACTTGCTCTTGTAAATTAAGGAATGTCTTAGTGCATGCAGAACATGTCCAGGTAGAGCTAATTTAGCTAATAAAGCAGATTCCTGTCCAGATCTCAATCAGTGAATTAACCCTTTTTTCCCCAGATTGCTGGTTTGCTTCTGTTTGTAAAGCACCTACTAGGTTTACACTGAGCAAATCAGGATAAGGGTCAGCCTGCACTTCAAGTCAGTCTGTGAGATGCAACCCATGGCACACTAAGCCAATTTCCTTCTAACAGTTTCAAAGAAAATTATATAGAAAGAGAGGAAAGTGGGGAGTAAAAAAAAAAAAAAAAAAAAAAGAACTATAAACCAGCACAACTTGATGTCAATCCACTCAATAAACAGGGGTTAGTTCAAATAGCTTGGCATACTTTGCACTTCACAAGGTAACTAAAGAGAGGTTTTTGGATGGAATTTCCCCAAAGCAGGAGATACACAATCAGAGGATTAATATTCTATAGAGTGCACTATAATAACGATCTCCAAAGTTTTTCTACAACTTCCAGTTAATTTATTCCAGCACCAATAGTGTAACTGCAAGAATAAAAAAAGCACATTTCCACTAATACGGCTTTAAGATCAAAGTACCTCAACTGCTCCCCTTTAAATCACATTTATTTCAATTCTGAAAAACTGCATTACTTTGATATATCTTCCACAATAGCACTTTTATGCCTTCTCCGGACATCAGTGATTTTCAGACTTTCGAATTGATACTAAAAATTATTAAGCACTAAAGGTCACAAAAATTTTTCCCCTCTTTTTTTGGTAGCACTTATCTCATCTTTCCAGAAGTGTCATTAATTAGCTCCTTTCAACCAAAAAAAGAACAAGTGTCTCTGTTAAACATAGACAAAATTGGACTTCAAAACTCAATCACACCAAGCATCCAGTAGAAAAAAGGCTTGGCTTTTCAGTCCATATACAACTGGAAATGCTATTTATAATTAAAAACAAGTAAGACTAAATACAAGAATACAGAACTTAGTCTTAGGCATCACTACTGCTTTTGAAAAATATACTCAGTCTTGAAAAAAGATGGAACAGGAATACAAGCTTTTCAAATTGCCCCATTTACACCTGAATGACATAGCAGATATCAAATCTGCATGGATCACACAATCACACATTCCAGGAGTTGGAAAGGATCTCAAGACATCATCGAGTCCAACTCCCTGCTAAAGCAGGTTGCCTACAACAGATCACACAGGTAGGCATCCAGAGAGGTCTTGAATATCTCCATTGAAGGACACTCCACACTCAGGGCAGCCTGCTCCAGTGCTCCATCACCATAAGCAACATTACAAGTATTTTGCTTAAAATAATTTATCTACAGTTTGCTATTCACTCTACCAATTTTTTTTTTCTTCCTTTTGTGTATTGGAAAAGCAGCACTTTCCCAGAAGGAAGAGTGGTTAAAAGCTTCCTTACACCTCACCCCACTCTTTAATACAGTCAGTACATCTCTCAGACACTAACAAGGAAAGGCAACTCTATTGAACACTAATCTATTAGCAACAGCCAGACAATAAAACACATTGTAACCTTAGTGTTATACATACAGCATAGGAGAGAAACTAACATCCATTTCAAAAAGGAGATAAACTACTTCCACATTATTTTCAAATAACAGTTCAGAACAATACACCATAAGACACACTCACTCCCTTTAACACGTCGCAGATTCCTCTTGCAGAAGAAAAGTGAAAAATTCTGTATGTGTTGTCTATGATATTTCTGGACCCGACTTCCAATCCAGAAGCCACAAGACCACACGATCACGATAGCACAAATAAATTCTTGCATGCTTTGAGTATAACCACTACATACATGAAAACGTATACCTCGCTCCCAGATACGGATAACTTCACACATCAATTCACTACACTCAGAGCTACCTTGATTTCTATACCTGTGGGCCAAATGTACGCTTCTGCACAAGGTAAAACAGCACTGTTTTTCTTTCTACATCCAAAAAGGAATGAAAAAGAAATTAAAACCGCCACTACATTTGTGCCATGGAAGTAATTGTGTTTAAACTCACATCCCAGGAAAACTTATGCCCCAGAGAGTTTCAAAACTCCAGCACATCAGAACTTCACATTACTAATGGAAAAAAAATAAAAATCACTTGAAACACATTCCTATTTCCCCCCCACACTATGGCAGGACCTTAGAAGAAAAATGAAGCATTCTTTAGAACTGGTTTACACCAGTTCTACATAATTTACACCTGAAACCCTCGTAAGACACACACGTAGTTTTCGTGAATTTAAGCTTTCATAGTTTCAAAAGTACTGATTCACAAATCTTCTAGTTTTCCTAACTTAGAAGGACTAATATGCAAAACAAATTAAGAACCTACTGTCTATGTAGAATCACTGCTCGATAAGCTGAATATTACCAGGGCCCCACCATAAAAATCGACCGCTAGAAAGCACAAAGAAAGAAAGCTTTTTTGATTAAGTAGAAAAGTGAAAAGGTCTTGTCTGAAAATATTTCTTTTCAAAGCATTAAAAGTAGCACAATGTAAGTAAAATAGAGATTTTCTTGATTACTGACTCGTGGCTTCTACAATAAAATAGTAAAAACCTGGTAACAGAGCAGAACTAGAGATGAAACCACTATTTTTTTCCTGGAAACACCACGTTCTCCCTAACACCTTGCTAAATAGCAAGCTACTTTGCTATCATTTGTGTAAAGGCAAAAATCATCTAGCTTGTACCAGACATATCTAGTTTTCAAACAACAGATACTCATCAAGCATCGTCCAATACATGTGAATAGCAGGTAGGAAAATGAAGATTCAACTCTGATTTCAAGATATCTCTACATTTGTTCTCATTCCATCCTGGGGAAGAAAAGGAAATTTGGATACTTTTGCATACTCCCCCATGACTAAGTCAAAAGACCGAAGAAGCAGTAATTCAGCATGTTGAACATAAGCTCAAATCTCAGCCCTGGGCCAGAACTTCAGTCTGAAAATAAGATCAGACTTGAAATCCTTGTTTAACGCTCACATAATACAAGACTATCGAGGCTTCTTTTATTAATTGATATGGCATAAACATGTAATAATGCAGCACATCACTACTTAAATTACAAGACATTCAGAGGTGCCTTTCTGACACTGCGTAAGTATCCTCCCCTTCTATTTTCAGCCAATTCACTGTACCAGGCACATAGAATGCAGAAGGCAGCACTCAGCATCACAGCCCTCTCCTTGAACAGATCAAGCTGTTGCATCTCTCTTCTATGCCAATCATTCTTTTGCTCTGGTATTACAGAATCACAGAATTGTAGGGGTTGGAAGGGACCTCCAGAGATCATCGAGTCCAACCCCCCTGCCAAAGCAGGTTCCCTACACCAGGTCGCACAGGTAGGCATCCAGGCAGGAATTGAACATCTCCAGAGAAGGAGACTCCACCACCTCCCTGGGCAGCCTGTTCCAGTGCTCCGTCACCTCACTGTAAAGAAGTTCTTGCGCATGTTTGTGCGGAACTTCCTATGCTGCAGTTTCCAGCCGTTTCCCCTTGTCCTGTCTCCACTCACCACTGAAAACAGTCTGGCCTTGCCATTCTGCCCCCCACACCTTAGATATTTATAGACCTGGATCAGGTCCCCTCTCAGTCTTCTCTTCCCAAGGCTGAACAGACCCAGTTCACTCAGCCTTTCCTCATAGGAGAGATGCTCCAGGCCCTTCACCATCTTCGTGGCCCTCCGCTGGACTCTTTCCAAGAGATCCTTGTCTTTTTTGTACTGGGGAGCCCAGAACTGGACGCAGTACTCCAGATGAGGCCTCACCAGGGCAGAGTAGAGGGGGAGGATCACCTCCCTCGACCTGCTGGACACGCTCTTTTTAATGCACCCCAGTAAGCCATTGGCCTTTTTGGCTACAAGGGCACACTGCTGGCTCATGAGAAAGCCATTCTCAGACATCTCTGAATATGAGAATCCACCAATATTTTAATGGGATTCCACAAGACAGCCCACTATCCTAGCCAGGGGCACAGTACATTTTACTTTAATAGATGATCCCAGAGGTTTCCACTTCCTGCTCATAGGTATACTCTAGATGCCCTGCAATGGTTCCCACAGCAATAGTCAGTAGCAACAGGATGATTACAATATTCTCTAAGCTCCTATTGTAATCCTTTACTTGTTATAGTCATGAAGTGTGTACCTACACGAGTTTCTGGTGTTTTTTTGTTTTGTTTTGTTTTAACTCCCCTTTAGTTGCTCTTGGAAGAATTAATGCAAGAAGTAGTCTCCATAGAAGAGTTCATATGGATTTGTTCCCACTTAAACAGCTCTAAAAGCAAGTTACTTAAAGCAATTCACTGAAAGGAATGAGTTTTTAGATGTGCCCAAGGACAGTCGTTCAAAGAAAAAGAAACAATAACAAAGTGACATACACACATCAACTGAAGGAATACTGAAACTAATTCAGACAGCAATACCACACCAACCCCTGTCCGTACTTTTACCCAGCATGATGTTTGTGATTCAGAAACGTAAATCTGTGTCAATCTGTTAGCAGACACTTAAGAAAATACACAATTAATAAGGGGATGCTTTGATGCAGCCCAGACTTCCCATCTATAAGTACCTCTGAGACTTAACAGCCAGATTGTCTCTTGCCCCACAATTAGCACAACCAGTGGCTTCCAAATTTCAAATTAAGAGACATATAGGAAAATTAATGACTTAAAGATGGAAAAAAAAATCATTGGTAAATGTAGTATTTACTCCTTACAAAGGCTGTCAAATTGATCATAGAGAACTAATTGTGACAGTAGCAGGGATGTATCCAAAGGTGTTGAAGGAGCTCAGTCCTGTCATCAAGAGACTGCTCAGCCCTGCATCAGCTTTGCAAGCTGTGGTGGCTGAAGGTCTCAAAGATTCACAGAAGTGTTATATCCATCTCCCACAGGGAGGCAAACCCAGGAAACATTAGATCATTCAGCCATACCTCAGTCCCATTTTGCAAAAGCACAACATGCTTTAAGCAAGCAACTCTTACATGCACTTGGATACAAATCCACATTGCACAAATGTACACAGATATATAGAAATAAAGCTCCCAAGGATATAATTCCACACCTTCACTGGTGTTAAAATCACACTTGACAGAGGGTCTAATATAACCTGGTACACTCCAGAAGAGCTAGAAACACTAATTTCCCTTAAACAATCTGGAAGAAGATAGTATCTTCAAAGTTTAAAATTTACTTGAAGCCCTGCACACAAACACCATCTGCTCTTTGCAAAAGGTATAACATTTGAAACAACATTTTTTTCCTCTTCCTCTTAAAACATGCCATCATGAAGAGAATAATTATTTATATAAGGAGCCCACAAAATGAAGTTCCATAAAAACAGGAACATATGGCCAAATAATTCTGAATAGCACTTAGCATATTCAGTTGTAACATAAGCAGCATAATGGTAGATAAATACACCCAAGCCTACTTGGAAATTGTTCATATTAAGGTGGTTTTCTTCAAAAAAAAAAAAAAAATATATATATATATATATATTTTTTTTTTTTAAGAATTTCTCACCCATCACTTCACAGATACTTCTCATTTTGGTTTTGAAAAAGCCTACCCTTCCAAACCCCAGACTCACCCTACACCAACTGACATTCATTGCATTAAAAGATTTCCTTCTTTCATAGTTTTTGGTTTTTTTTTTTTTCTTTCTTTTTCTTTTTAAGTTAATTACAAAGACATCTGTCTCTGTAAAACAAATTCAGGCCACCTTTAACACAGAATTTACTATATAGTGGGTAAGGTCAGGCCCATGCAGAGCTACTTGGAACATAAAATGCCAAAATATATACTCAAGATGAGAAATATAAAAAAAACAGGACTGAAGGAAACTGAATACACATACTACTGACTGCACTTTGTAAAGACAAAAACAACACATGGGCAAACATCTCCACCCCGCACGTGCACTCACAGGATTTTCTGCAATTAAAGTGTTCCTTTTTATTTTCTCAGCAGTACTTCATACCTCTATCTTGCACTGGTTTTTAGGCCACTAACAGCACAGTTTCTTATTAAGTGACAGAGTTTATTGGCTCAGTCACCTTCAGATTCTCAAAACTCCTTCCAAATACTGCCCTGCTCTCATCACCGTTCTCACTGCATTGACGAGTTGGGGAGCCAGATCTCGCCCTTGTAATCAGACTTCTGGCCAACAGAAGCTGTCCAGCATCTTCAGAGCTTTATGCAAAAAGACTAGCCTTACTGAATGATGTGGGTCTTCTTCATTCATTTTCTCAATGTTCTTATTGTATTGAAAGCTGATTCCTGAGATCTTCTCCCAGAAGCTGCAGTCCATACAAGACAAATCTTATCTACTTGTACTTCAGGTCCTCTTGCCAAACTTCAGCGTCAAAAGGAGGTTTTACAATTCTGATTTACAATTCTTTTATTTCTCCCTATGCTGTCTAGGATACAACTAAGCCAAAGACCTGACAGTATCCTCTGCTGAAAGCACGTAAAGCTGAGCACACTGAAAACCACAGAACATTCCTGTCAGTTCTTCACTGCAGGAGCAAATGCATTATAATACAGATATTCCTGAATTCTCTGCAGGATCTGCAAATCCCTCCCCACAATAATTTCCTCCCCACACACACAGCAGGCTTGTCTGTGATCCAGCCTGTGTACTCAGCAGCTTTCTAAAGCAGCCTGAGTGCTCTCTTCTATGAGAACAACTCCATGACAGCTCAATTTTTTATTTCACATTTCTCTCAGATTCTGGACTTCAACCATCATTATACCCATTGTACTTTCAATCTTTTAAAGAATCACAGCACCAGGCATGTTCTTCCACTAGCCAACATCCAGGACTGACTAACGCAGAACTGACGGTAATGAGATCCTTCCTTTGCTGAAGGATTTCCTTGCAAACATGATTTAGCAGCGTTCAATCTGCAGTACAGACATCTTAAGCAAGTAGGTCCACTGTCTCCATTTATTTTAGACATTTTACATATTGAGTTGATTATTAGCTCTGTTTTAATTTAAACAGTAGCCTGTGTTAACACAGAACCATATATACGTATTTAGATACTGATTCATATATTAAAACACGCAAAGACCACTACCATGATCTACTCTGAGTTCTCTAGGACACAGTCAGACCCCCAATTAATTTCTATTTAGGTAGATCTTAAAGGAAAAATACCACATTTGATTTATTGATGAATACCCCACCATAACCTGCAGTAAGTTATCTTCATAATAACGCTGAAGATGTGTTCCTCACTTCTTCTGCCAGGGCACCTGGTTCATTTCAGCCAATGGATCTTGTTATACCGTCATTTTCTGCTTTATCATAGAATTTCTGTTCACAATGCACGCACTTCAACATTTCAAAGTTCTCCTTGTCTTTCTCTCTGATAATGTTTAACATCCTGAGCTCCCTCTGGAACCATTTGCAGCCTTTCTTCATTCTTGCAGTTCTTCTCCAAGTTCTTTGACTTTAACATCTACCTCGAAGTCTGAACAGCCAAAACTGACAGCGGATTCTTAGAGCGATCTCATTAATGTCACACACAGACATGCTGTAAGTTTTCTGCTCAGTCTCATACAGCTTGGATATTCAGCCTCTCTCAAGATCTCCCATAAATTAATCCTATTTACATGGAAATTAGCAAACCGAGCATCTCAAAAACAAAAGTGAACAATGGAGCAACCCCAACAATTCTGCCAATTCAACCTCTATTTCTTTCCCCACACGCATATGTATGGATGGCATTTCCCTTTCATTTTCAAGCAGAAACCACAGGCTAACACTGATGGCCCAATCCTGGGGCTTTATGTAAGGGAGGAAAGCCGCACTTAATAGCACAGAAAACAGAGTCAACCAATCTGAGTTAAAAGCAAAAACTCGTCAACAAAGCCAGGATACAGTCCTCAAAACAAACAATAAACTAATAACGGTATATTCTCACATTCGTCTCTGGATTCTGCATACATTCTGCGCTGCTCGGGTTCTCCCAGAACCACAAGCGTGTTTCTACAAGAAACCATAACAAACTCAGTTCACAAAGCTTCATTTGGTTACTTTGCGACTTCAGGTATTCAAATTTGCATTGCTTCTTCCTCTTCGAGACTCCAGCTGATCACCAGATCCTTAATAGATGCTTAATGGCAATAGTGCTCTCCTGCACTTAGCACGGGCTGTGAGATCCCGAGTACGTTTTTGCTTTACAGAGACCTTACAGCCAAGAACGATCTCTCCCAGGTCCCTGCCCAGCCGTGCCAGCCAAGCATACTCTACTGACGTAAGCAGCAGATGCGTATTTGAGGCACAACGAAGTTTGCAGGACTCTACAGGCAGAGCCCTTGTGTTTTACTACGAAAACACATCAGTTACTGAAAAGAGGATGCATGGTTACCTCGCTACTATGATGATTTCCACGCCCGATTCTAACAGCACCAGCAATCAGCTCGGCAATGCAGTTAAAACACATGAAAACCATTAAAGAAAATTAAAGGGAGGGGAAGGTATTGGTTTTTCTTGTTAAATATCATCAGTATGTTAAAGATAAACATTCAATATATGTTCTGTATTTCACAACCAGAGCTGACTCCAGATTTCAACATGATTAATTACTCATGTCTTCAGGCAAGCACTGTTGACCCTTGATTCACAGAACAGCAAATCAAGGAGGGATCTGCACAGGCACGTGACTCAAAGGGATCCCAGTTCTGTGACAATGCACATTCAGAGCCATCTGCCAATGACTTCATCATATTACACTGCATTCTCCTGATAAACAGATTGCACATGTATGCTTATGTACATAAGCACCAAATAAAACATCATAGTAGGGAAAAAGCTCTGATTTCTGGGGGAAAATATATATATATTTTATATATATATATATATTTTATATATATATATAATATACTATATATAAATATTATAAATTATATATATAATATATATATTTTCCCCCAGAAATATATACACATATATATATAACATATACACATATATATAACATATACAGATATATATACACATATATATGTTCTAACCACAGAAATGTTACCTTGGCCAGACAAAGAACATCTAAAGTAGGAGCTCCACAGCTAAAGAAAAAGTTTGAGCTTCTAGGAGATGCATATTCGAACAGATTAACCATAAGGAAGATCTGACTTCCCTGGAGGGTTACAAGCGCACCACTCTTTGGAAAGAAATTTGTTTGTTATGGTGGAAAAAAAAAAATATATATATATATATATATATATGTGTGTGTGTGTGTGTGTGTGTATATATACATATACACACACACAACACTTTAAAAGGTCTGTTCTCTTCTACTTAGCATTCATGCCTAGAGGTTATTTAAGAAGGAAAAAAATAATGCTGGTATGTACCACATGAAGTGAGAAGGTAAAACAGTGGCTACCAAGGTTAACAGAGTGGGAAGTCATATGGTATGGCATGACTACTTGAGAGCTGCTACCAAAAAAGTGTGTAGCTTGTGACATTCACAACTTTTTTTTTTTTTTTTTTTTTAAAACATGGACAATTCTGCCTATTTTTACCACTTACCCCCTTTTTCTGCTTTAGATAGATGCTCTGGACCAACAACCTCAAAGCTAAGAAAAGAACCTCCCTATTAGTACAAGTGGAAGCGTTGCATCGTTATCCAGCAAACCAGTCTGGTTAGTCTCACCAACATTTTCCACAACAAAAGTTGCTCTATAATATTTATTCTTTAAGGTTAAGAAATAAAATTCAGAGCTTTAGATAGACAGTAAAACTGCTGAAACTCCAATAAAATCATTTCTGCAGGTGTTGTTTTGTTTTTTTTTTTTTTTTTTAATACTCTGCATAGCTCAGCAGATTTTCTTAAAAAAAAAAAAAAAAAAAAAAATCACACCTGTAGAAAACTGCAGAAGTTCTTCTACAAAAGACCATTCTTTGGCTTGTCTCAAGTGATTACCTCTCAACTTCATAGTCATTAACAACATATAGTTCAGACACTTGCTAGGAGTGCAAACCAAGACGAAAAATCAGAAGGCACTCCTTAGCTTCATTTTGTCATCCTGGAGATAAATGCTGGATTAACTGATGCACTGGGACTCGTATAGAGAGCTCTTTAGATTAAGATTCTAAAAATACATATAGCATTGCTTGATATACAGGATGTTGGCACTGTTAGCATTTCTAATGCTTCCCATATGCTAACCACTGAACAAGTAAATTTGCCTGTAAGTGCAAGAACTACGTATCAAGTAATAAATAAGGCAACACGATACAGGCTGTTCATATTAGGATAGAATCTAAATTCTTTATATGTTCCCTGAATATTTTCATCTAGATGACTCAGCACTGGAAATTGCCGCTGAAATCAGCAGGATGGCTCAGCACTGCTCGCAAGTGTCAGATCCATTTTAACCACCATTTTGAGGCCATCCCAAGGCCTCAAAGGCAGACTTAACATATGGAGCCCTACTGGAGCCAAGAGCTCCACACGCATGGAGAAACCGAGGCAGCATGGATGCTGCTGCCAAACTGCCAACATCGTTAATCTGCATTAGAATCGTTACGATTAAGAAAGACCTCCAAGATCCCTAGGTCCCACCCATTCCCGTGCCCACATCCTTCAGTGCCACATGCACACAGCTCTGAACACCCTCAGGGACAGCGATCCCACCACTCCTGGAGCAGCTCTACTACTGCACTGCTCTGATTAGAAACCCCTCATAATATCTAACCTGACTGAAAGCAACGAAGCCACTCATTTACGTTTATGAAGTCACCCATTGAGATAACCTAATTACCCACTGAGATAACCTAAGCACACACGGCACTGGCCAGAAAAAAAAAAAAAAAAAAAAAATACAGGAGGGACGGAAAGCACGTTGTGATGCCGTTCATTGTTTTGATGGCTTCCAGAAAGTTTTCAAGCTGTTACACAGCCCCGGCTCGTTGGTTTCTGGTGTTTACAACCTCGAGGAGCCAACACACGTCAAGTTCCTAACGGAGGCAGAGACCGCACCGGCACCTAGTCTCCCCGGGCAGCCCCACGCAGTGACGGCGTGGAGTGGCAGCGGCACGAGCGCAGCCGTCGGTTCCCGCCGCCCCGCAGCGGGGCTCACCTCGGCGCCGTTCCTTGAGCCGGTTCCGAGCGAACGTTCCCCGGCACCCTCGCTTTAACAGAGCTGCCTTCCTTCCACTAAAGTTCTCCCAAGGCTGACAGCCTCGCTCCGCAGCCCGACCGCCGCCCGGCGCTGCGGGTGGGGGATGCAGCTCTCGAAGGAGCGGTGACCCGCGCGCGCTCCCCAGCAGCCCGCCCTCCCCCTCCCCCTCCTCCCGCCGCCGTTACCTGCCCGCCGCCTGCCCCGCCGCCGTACGGCTGCCCCGCGCTGGCCGAGGGAGGTTTTCAGCAGCCGTAAAGCGGGCGGCGCGCTCTCCCCGAGCGGCGCGGCCGAGTGTGGGGCCCGGCCCTGCGGGTGGATCCGGAGGCGCCCCCGGCCCGGCAGCCGCGGGATGCTGTGCGAAGCCGGCTGCGGATGGGAGCGCTGCGGCTCGCCGCTGTGCGGGGCGCCCCCGGGAGCGGGGCCCAATCCCGGGGAACCAGAAGAAAAGAGTAGGAACGTCTCAAGCTGCAGGTGCCCATGCCCAAGCCCCAGGGCCTGCGAGTGTTGCTCTCCGCAGGGTGAGAGCATTTTCCCTGCCTCAGGATATAGAGCATAACACCGGACAAACAGCCGTGTCCTATTTGTGTTGTGAGTTCATAGGTTCCCATGTTTTCCTGTACATGGGACGTGGTAACACATCCCTGTGCCCCAAAACACAGCCGTGTGTCCCCTCCCAGCATGCAGACACCTGGGAGATGCACAGTACCAGCAGATCGCCTGTGCTTGGTTTGGGGAGCCTGACGTGGCTCCCCCATACACAGAGCTGTAGGTTTGTGAACTGCAGTAATTATACCACACACACAAAGACTCTTAATGCCCATAGGTAAACTCTGATCTTGAGCACAGCCCCCTTACAATACTGCCTCCTCATAAAAAGGAGTTACTTGAATACAGATTAATGACTTAGTTCTGCTTGGGAGCATTTTGCTGTTCATTCTCACCTAAATCTACCATTTGTCCTGTAATCCAGGATACTGCTATCCAAACTCCAGAGCTCAGCTGTCCTCAAAGGCAGGAGAACTAACAGCCTGTTAAATTTCACTGTCTGCAGACAGGGTTTGCTTACCCTAAGAGAATTAGGGATAGAAATATTCATTTTATAAAGGGAAAAATGCATCAAGCAGCATCTCCCCAGAATGACACTTTATGACATATCCCCACCCATGGAGAGAAAAAAAGCCCTCAGATCAGAGGTTTTTCCCTACTGGATACTAAAAGAGCTACTGTTCAAGAAGGAAAAAAAAAAAAAAAAAAAAAAAAAAAAGTAGTAAAGAAAGCATCTTAACAAGTACTGCAGAAGGTACAAACAGTCTTTCAGAAGTCTTCCATGCATATGGTATGAATACTAGCAAGAAAAAAAAAGCAGATTTCAGGTGTTTATAGCAGAAGTAGCTTCTGTTAATAAAGTATTTATAGGAAAGTCTGATTGGACTGCTATGGCTCTGAAAGCAATTTCAGAAAGCACAGAGCAATACAAGTCACTGAGGAGCAGGTGAACTAATATATAATCCTCATTAATAAAGCAGTTTTTCCAACATTAAGCAGAAGTAAAACAACTGCAACTTTGCAACTTGAGCTTTCCATGCCCTGAGGACCAGAAATCTATCAAGCATTTAAGAGAACAAACAAATTTGCAGTGTCTGAATCTTCAGTTCATATTTACTATTTCCTCTTCTCCCGTATGACATCACTGTGCTCTTTCCTATGTCCTTCTCTTCTCTAAGGTTCTAACAGGTTATACACATGCATATCTTTGTACACATACCAACTTTGTTAGTTGCACCCTAAGCACAGACTTCATCGTGCCACATAGCTTAAGATAATTGTTCCCACTCTGTCTGAAACTTCAAGACTGAATTTCCCACTCCAGGTTTGAACCACATCTAGTCAGTGTAGAGTACAGCATGAACCTGAGCTAACACAGCAACACGTTCCTTACACCTATTCCCTGTGCCAGCTCTCGGTCCATGCTGCTTTCACACAAGGGTCCAAAACCAACAGGTAATCGCTGCTGGGAATCGGATGCTTTTGCAGCATCTTACTCAAATATTGCTAGACAGGCCTCTTAATTACTCTAAGCAACAACAGAAAGTCACTTCAATCTAAAGGTTCATTACACTTTTCCGAAAACCAAGGTGAGCTCAGCTGCCCAAATCTTGTCCTCCTGCTGCCATAGTAACAGCTTCCCCCTTCTACCAACATTTTTGCCCTGGATTACCTTGATTACAGGCACTGGGAGAAGAAAGTATTTTCTTTCTATAGTACAGCCAAAAGGGAGAAAATTGAGTCTGCTGGCAAGGAAATGAACATTTTTTGTTAATGAATCAGGACCACATGCTCCAGAAATGAATCACAAAGAGGCAAATGATGCCCCAGCATCACAGAAAACAGAAATAGATTTATGCTATGAGTTAAAACTAACAGAAACCTCTAGACAAGTACATTTTTCAAAATCTTTGTGACATGACTAGAAAGGAATGTGAAGACAGTCAAATATTAACTTAAACCTTCCACTAATCTTTGCTGGCAGAAAATGCTTAATAATGGCACACACATACAACACTCAAGTACTTACATGCATTTTGCCAATTTACTTAAGAGACATTTGATATGGCAATGTTTATAGAAACATGGAAAATTTCAATGTCAAGCTTAAAAGATTTCACCAATTTAAGATACTAGTCAGTCTTAAGATCCTGCATTAGACAGAGGAGACTTCCTGCTTTACAGAATAGCTAGAATTAAAGAAAGTTTTTGGTAGTTTAAGTAACTAAACTAAACAAGCTTGTCTGTGAACAGCAATTTTATGTTCTATAAAGTAAGGGTGGTTAGATTATGTTGTGTTGGGCACTGTGTTTTTGTCCTGTTTTAAAACCAGCCTGCTAAGTGACTCAGCTCAGGCAGTTACACGCAGCTCAAGTGCCATCTTGTGGCTGCATTACAGGAAGGCTTTTCGGACCGTATGAAAACCAGAGGTACCAATATAAAAATCTCATTGAACAAAGTTCAATTTACGAACAATAAAAAAATCTACATGGTTCACACGTTTATGGAATGACCCTGGGAAAGCAGATGTTCCCAAACCCTTGCTTGGATCAATACAGCTGGCAGGATGGTTTCTTTCCGTTGCATGATGAGGGCACTCCAAACAATTTTAAGGTGGAAGAGGGAGCTACAGTCCTGTCCCTGATCATGCACTCCTGAGGGATTTAGTCGGGGAATCTACTGAGAGAGTAACACAACTGTAGTTATGCTTAGAAATCCATCTTTCTTTTCTGCATACACTTAAAGACGACCCACCTGGGTAAACAAGAGCTTAAATACTATTAAAACATCTACCAAACATAGTGAGAAGGTCAAACACTTTTTTTTTTTTTTGTGCTCAGTCTCTGCTTTTAATACTGAGGAATTAATTGGATACATCTATTTCACAAAACTAACCCGTGATTCAGCAAGAAAATTAATGAAATGTACAGACAGCATGGCTGCCAAGAGTGGTCATTTTAGACATAGCAACCTCGGAACTGAACTTTCATGCAATGAATTTAGGAATTCACGCTACAAAGCCGCAAAAGCTGAGCGTTCTCTGCCTGAGAAGTCTACTAGCAGGAATAGTTTCTAAGGGATTAAGATATTACGTGTATCACACTAACTTGCTAGAATTCTTTATTATGTGTATGTAATCCTAAGCACTGAAAACCTGCCTCCTGCTTTTTTAATTATTTAGAGAATAATCACATCACTGGTGGGTTTTAAAAGGTGTTTGTGAATTGAAACAGAAAATGAGACCGCAAAACCTGAGCCTTAATCCTCCAATTTAATTTCCTTTAATCTTGCTCATAGAATATAACCTCTTTTTTAGTTATCCAGTTTTCCACCAAAGCCCAGCTGTTTCAGATCCTCTTATGCCTTTTTACCATGAGATACACGCATTGCCCTTCTCCAGGCAGACCTCCCCCTGCCCAGTTTCTCCCTCTAGTGTTCAACACACCATTTGGCTCCTAATCTAGGGTGGCTAACACAATAAAACTAGAAAAGGAATGGTAGATACAGCATTGGAAGTGGTCATTTGGCAACCTGCAGGGCTCATGCTTGCAGCAAATACTCGAAGCGCAGGTAGGGTAGCTAACACAACATTAAGGCTAAATAAAAAAACAATTTAAATTCACTCCCATTGAGGTTTGAAGCTGGGATAGGTAATTTGTTCCAAATGGAAGAGGAACACCACAGGCTTTAGTGCTCTAGGCTTTTCTGGGTCTCGATCATTTAACTCATCATGGGGTTTCTTCACTCAACCTGACCTCCAGTTGTTTTTGAACACACAAAAGATAACTTAAAGGGACTGTGCAGAGGAGAGAAAGAAGAAAAACCCTACTTACATAATTAGTTTATTTTATCAGTAACTGCATTATGGTCAGTACTAAGCAAGAAAACTTGCTAAAGCAAAACATCAATAAATTAAAATAAGTATAAACATAAAAGTCTTTTCATTCTACATTAAATCAAAATATCTTATTTAAGATCAACATTCCCAGCAAAATGAGGGAGAACCTAAAAAACCCCAGTGGCTCAGACATATTCCATTTGGTGTGATAAAAGACAAAGACCCACATACCTTGCAACGTGTAATTTACTTCAAAGGACAGTAGCTTATAGCCTATGATTTTAATGATTGTTCTACAACTGATCATTTTGTGAAGTACCAAATAAAGTGCAGTTAAACTAAATGTTATCCTCTTACCCTCCCAGACAACAGTATTTCATTTAAGCCATTCAGATAAAGGTAGTTCTGAGGGTTAGTTGTAGATTTGAAAGCTTGTTCATAGTTATTTGAGCTCCAAGACCTCGATCTTATTTAGACTAGTTCACTATTTCTAAAAATGCTTTGGAACTTTAAAATCACACATATACAGCACTTTGATTAAAATAACTATGCCTCCTATGGGGCTCAGTTTTTATTTTACGTATACCAGAACATGTTGAATCAAGACAAACTTAAGACAATTTAAAAGACTAATTATATTGTTTTATCACTCAAAATAATGATCTTACCAGCACTCATATTAGTGGGAAAACATATGTAGCCTGTACTCAAAAATGCTCTATCTGCCCTTACAGGATTAAATGAAGAGCTGACATCTCAGAGAGCTCTCAATCACAGGGGACTCATCTTCTCTTTATTCATTCTGTATCAACTTGAAAGATAGAAGTGTTTAACAGAGACTTTTCCCCAGACATGCATTGTTTTTACTAATATTTTCACACTATGGTATAGCAATCCTGTCCAACACCTCACGGCAAGCAGCATCTTGAACATAAAATATATACTGTGCCAGCAGAGGAAATAGTCTGTTTTTCTATCTAGTAGACATATCAGCGGATAGCAGGAAAGAATGTCAGATATGCTCATCAGTCATAAATAATTATAGATCCCTATCATCATTGTTTTTCTCCACAATCACCTTATCTCTGACAAGATGCAAAAAGCCGCCTACAAGGATTCGTGCCAGCAAGTTGGCTGCCATGGAAGTGGGAGAAGAATGAAGATGCGTTGTCCAAACATTTCTGCTGTTACTTGTGAATAGAAATGAACACTCATACTTCTTTTTTTTTAAAACCAAATTTAAAAAGGTTTCCAGAAGCTTGCTTCAAAGTTTCGTGTACTTTTCAAGAAGACACTGAGTGTTTTCCTGACGTAGTTCATGATTATTTTTCATAGCTCTTTAAATAGTGAAAAAGTATTCCAGTAAGTCCTAAAGAGGGAATGCTTTACCTAGTGATCAATCAGGAGCATCTCTGGAGCCCACAGTGCAGGCAGTGCAGAGATTCCCTACAGAGGTATTTAATTAACTGTATGAATGAAATGACCATATGGAATATTTCAGCAGTGAACAGAAAATATTACTTCAAAAAAAAAATATATATATATAAATATATTGCATGAGATTCTAAAACAAAGAAGAAGGTATAAGTTTCAGAAAGATCCCTGTTGAATACTCAGAATATCAGCACGAGAGTCATGCTGATACTGGAAGGGGAAAGTATTAAGATGATCTATAGAAAGAAACCAGGCAGGTTATCGTAACAATTCTGGGGCACTTGGATTGCTTGGACAAGTTGCAGAAACGTAAGAATTTAATCTCTTTCTATTTAAGACCAACTGCAATGGCCATAAGCTGTTCCACATTCATTGTGCGTTTTGTTTGTCCCACTAGACTCTAAGCTCTTCCAGGCAGGGCCCGCCTGGTTGTTTGGCACAAACTCCCTGTTACACAATACCGGGTACACACAAGTAGGGGTTACACTTATTATGTTAATCCTCTCTAAAGCTTGCTAATTAAAATAAAAAATCCTAATAAAACGATGTTCCAGTTTTTACCTAAAATCAACAGAATCAAGGACATTTTTAACTCACCAGAGGACTGGTGTGAAGAATCAAATATCATTTGCAAAAACATAGGAGAGCAAAACTCTATTCTAACCATAGCAATAAACCTATAGACTCAGACCTGGGTGAGACTGTTGGGAAACAGTAACTCAAACCATCAGTCCTCCTATGGATAGGAGCAGAGCTTGTCCATACTGCTCTGAGCACGAGCCATGTGGTAGATGCATATGTTCATATAATTTGCTTTCTCTACAGAACCAAGTGAACATAACAGGTCAACACATTCTCATTCCAAGACCTTGTAGCTTTTACAGACAAGCACTGTCTGCTGCGTGGAGAGACCATCACGTTGGACTCAAGTTTCTTCCTTGCACCTCCTCCAAATCACACTGCAGAAGCTTGCACGCTCCTTACTCCTCATAACCCTAATTATGAGCCTGTCAAATCAGACCCAAGTACTTAAAAATTGAGGAGGATACCTGGTTTCTGTCCTCTATGCTGTTTCTATGATCTTTTCAGCCCCCATCACTGGGGCTGTACCCATAGCAGACCAGGCTATGAGCATTCATTATGAAACCTTTTAAATCTGTGCCCGGTTTAGTGATCAAGGTGAACCCACTGATTGCTTAAAAAAAAAATAAAAATAAAACAAAAGAATCCCCATGTATTAATTTATTTGCATTGACATCAGAGGACTGTATAGGATACAAGAATGAAAGACTGTAGCAAGCCACCCGATTTCAAAGGCAGCTTTGGGTGATTGACTAGGCTGGAGTATGTCTGCTAATACTCTATCACAGATACAATCTAGCAGGAGAAACACTTACATGAGCAAGTACAAAAGTCCTCGCAATAATGTTTGTTCTACTATTTGAGATTTCTTAACTGTTTTCCAGACATATGCCCAAGCAAACTCTAACAAAGGAAGCAAATATTATGATGACTGAAAGGACAACTGCAAACCTAAGACAATAACAACTTTCATCAACAACAAACAACATCAAACAACATTTCATCAAGATCATACCAGCTTCTATTATTGCTCTCCATTTATTGAATATAGCTAAAAGTCATACCAATAAAAAAAAAAAAAAATCCAGATTAAAGCGGATAAATTGGGGGTAAGGAGGAGGAGGGCTGTTTGTCTAGAGCTTAGTCTTTCTTTAAAGCACAGCCTGTACCCGATTTGCATGTCCTAATGCAGACCAGAGAAAAGAATATGTTATTAAGCCTTTTAATTTCCAGCACACTTCTGTGATTGCAATTTAAATGAAAACACATGACTTGGAATCCCACTTGATCTCTTCGCACTAGTTCCGTCAGTGCGCAGGCTTTAATTCTAATCAGGATAAACAAATCCATAGCTGAGATCGGTAAAGAGAAACACACAGCAGTTTCATGAGAAAAATCTTGCTTGGCTTTTTTGTTAAATGCTGGGTAAAGGGTGAAGTACTGAGCAAAGACCATAAACTAGGTCTAGACTAGACTGAATGAAATTAGAAAAAGAATGGAAATACTGGGAAGCAGAAGGGATCCGGAATAGATCTGAGAGAGGTAGCACTGCTTCAGTGCCTCTTATCAGATGGCAGAAAGGGTGGTTTAGTGCTTTCATTGATTCTCATTTCAGTTGGTATTATCTTGGGATATTAACAGTTTCTCTCCCTGTGGCCAAAGCTTTGAAATCTAAGGGTGATTAAATTAGCTTTTAAGCAAAACATAACACGCAGTCTGCAAAAACAGTAACTTAAGTAGAACAAATGACCTTAGGAGCCTGCAGGTGCCATCATATAGATTGCTTGTTACACATTCATACCAAGCACCAGGGCGTGGAACAAGACAATCCCACTCTGAATGGTCAGGTTTTTTAGGCATGAGGCAATGATAAATGGATACTTCGAAGGAAAAATAAAAAGGCTTTCAAAGCATAATAGAAATTAGAGTTCATCAGTCAAAGATAAGGAATGGCTTATCAACAAGGTTGCCATTTCTAGAAATCGAAAGACTCATTTCAGTAGTTAAAAAAAAAAAAAATAGAATGTCTGACAGAACTAGTATGAGAAGGCAGCAAGGACAACAAATGTCACATTAAAGCAGATATATTTGCTGGTGGGTCATTTAAATAGTGCCTGAAGGATAATCCCAGCAAGATAGGTATTTGAACTTCGTTTAGCAGCATCCCTAGCTGAGATAAGGAGGTCTAATCACTTTATAAGACCAACAAAGTCATTAGAGGAGAGTTAGGGAAGAAGCAGCTATATTTATACTTATTTTAAAATAAGATTTAGCAGAATAATTTCAGCAGCCAGCTTGAAGCTACGAATATTTATAACTCCATCAGAAAGCCCAACTTCACGGTATGCCAAAAAGCTGAATGTGCAACAGACTGAGTTGTTGCCTATAAAGAAAAATATAAAATTAACACGCATTTTGTTGTTATGTTTTCAGAATAGCAAACTACACCCAATTTCCTTCTATGCATTAAGTGTTTTAGAACAATATGCTCTGTATGTCTAAACAGCTTCATGCCCTTGTAAATAGTACACAGAATTCAGATGACACAGTAGGACTCAAGCAGTTGGTTCGACCTTGCCTTTCACGCAGAACTGCAACCATTACAGACTCATGCATTACATACCATTACTCTGCAACCCAGCAGAGTCTGGGGCACGGGTAGCAGTTTCTCAAAGTTATCACTAGCAGGGATATCGCTGGTACTAATCTGTTAGCAACACTTATCCTTTAACAGAACACTAATTAACTCAGATTAAGTTTTTATATTGTTTCTTAGCCTCTAGGAATGCGTAATGGTTATAAACTGACAAAGATAAGGGAAGTTATATACTAGTCTTTAAGAGATTGATAAAAAACTTGTTCTAGTCTTTGCCTGTTACTGCATGGTCTCAAACTTATTAGATTTCATTGTTTCGTGGGTTTTTTTTGGTTTTTTTTTTTTTTTTGGACGAGATTTGCCTTTAATAATACACAGAGAAACAAGGAATGTCCTTAGCAAGAACAGAAAAGAACACAATGCCAAGGTGAGAAGGTTGACTTACCCAATTTTTAGCTACTGGTATAATATTCTTCAGCAGCCAGAAGTATGAGCCTTAAGATGAAGAGAGCAAGGGGCCAAAGCCATTCTACAGACTGCCCAACTGCTTCAAGTGGACTATCCCGTGCTCAAAGCATCATCATTTGTGATGGTTATCACTTAGAGTCACATCAGCAGTGATTACCCTGCTCCTTTAGGCACCCCTCTTCTTGTTCATCAGAGACTTGAAAGAGAAACATCCTCGGACAAACATTTTCATCCTCAAACACTTCCTACTCTAAAGTCACCCCCTGCATTAAAATAAACTGCAGCATGAATTAAGCCTTTTAAGGTGTGGCTTCCACCAACCGCCATCCAACGAATATTTTAAATCTTGAGATCTCTGCTATAGGGGCAAACGCAACACTTGCATTTCTAGAATCAGCAAGTCAACGCTCTTCAGATGTTATTAGTACAGACAAGGTGCAAATTACACCAAGACACCAACCAGGGTAAATCAATATCAGTCGAAGAGCCTCTTTGTCTGGTCTCACTATAACCAGCTGTGCTGAGGCCAAGTGCTTACAAGCTCTTAAACACACACTGTTAGCAGTGATATGTGCACATGCCTGAAAAAACAAAGAAACAAGGCTTCATAGCCTGTTGATTTTTACCTCCTCACACTTTTCTACCTAAAGATAGAGTCAGTTTAGAGACAAACAGGGACAATCAGCTGTTTTATAACTCTAGCATTAACACAGAGGGAGATGCCGGGTAGATCACAAGCTGCTGCCCTTCCTTTCCAATTAACACTTGACCTTCTATTTCCAGCTTGCCTTACACTCTTTCAGTTCACCTTCCAATCAGCATCATTCACTGCTGAGACCAGACATGACACACCTATGGCAGAGGTTATGCATATTACAATATACACTATAAATGGAGAGGTTAAAAATAAACATGGTTTACAACTTGTTCTTGACAGTAAGCGTTAGGAAGAGAAAGTCTGACTGACTTACCCACAGCGTATTGACAATAAAACTTGGGAAATACTTTAAGTAGTAGATCACATAAACTAGATCTGATTTTTAAGAACGCAGAAAGTAGCCACATTGTCTCATGCCTACCACATTCCTCCTATCTACATACTGCTAAGAGCAGCTTCTTCCCTGGAAGCTCAAAAGAAAACATTCCCCAGGCTCCTGGGCTACAGTTTCCTATTCCTGCTGCTCTACCCTTATGAGTCAAAAGGATATTTGCACAGATGCATGAATTTTGGATAAAAGCTATTAGATCGTGATCCTAAACTTCTGTCTGCCTTACAGTAAGTGAAGGAAGGAGGGTGTAAGTCAAGAAGAATTTTAAAATAGAATGTTTAATGTAGAAACGCTAATTTAAAAATATACTAAAAGCATCTTATCTCCTTGGAACTGAAATTAGGGTATTTCATATTTAGCTTTGGCCTGGGCTCCCTGTTCCCTGCATCACAACGTGACAAGGGCTGGAAAGGACTGGGAAGTGCGCAGTCCATCTCCTGCTCCAAGCTCAGAGCTTCACCCAGTTGGTGTTCGATAATCTCCACAGATGAAGCTTGTACAACCTCTCTGGCCATACTCTTACTCAACCAGACTAATGAGGAGAACATCTTCCCCTTACAGCCATTGCTTCTCAACCTTCTGCCATGCGCTGCCTGTAAGAAGCCTGGCTCTGCCTGTTCAGTAACCTCCACAAAGGCACTGGGAGGCTGCTGCCAGGTCCTCCATAAAGCCAAGTGAATCACAGTTCCCCTGTATGCAGACACTGCAGCATATCCTGGGAGCTATGGTTTTATTTTATGAGATGCAGTTCTGCATGTCCAAATTATGACTTCCAAGAGAAACTGCAGCAGTTCTGTCAAAAAAACAAATAGGTCAGGGTTTGGGGTGGTTTTGGTTCCCCCCCCCCCCCCCCCCCCCCAGCAAGACAGCCACCCCCCCAAAAAAAATATTTTAAACTAACTACAGCAGTAACGCAACACAAGAACTGTTATAATCATCTTTTTTTTATCCCAGCATCTCAACAGTAAGACTATAAGAACTGCCACATTTGAAAATAGAGCAGTAAATCCCTGGCAGCATTTACCCAAATACAGAAAAGACATATTCCATACAGAAGTCTAACAACAAAAATAGAGAAGGTCTGACTTCGAAAATCCAGTTTGCCTTACTTGTTATTTAACAAACACCTTCCACTAAAATCTTACAGTTTGTTGACAGCAATCTGAAATGTGTTAAAGTAGGATACACATACAGAAAGCCTTATTTACTAAAGCAGAATTATTTCTGGAAGAGCTGAATGTAGAACAAGCTACATCTTGCTCTAGTTTACAGCTGAGCATCCTGTTTACATGCTGATGTCTGTGTTTGTTTTTTTGGATAGAGGAAGCAATGCTGAAAGACTTCAAATAATTCTGCCTCACACTGCCTATCAAGTTATTCCACTTCCATAGGAAACAATGGCTTGAGGTCAAGTTAGCTCATGCAGAGAAATGTGAGAAAGCAGAGTTGTCTCACTGCTCTAAGACAATGTCATTTTAACAGCTTTGATACAAGGATTTTCTTTACCAGCTTCTTTCTCCTTTCTGTGTCTGAAATACATATAATTTCCTCCTGGCTCTTCTTTTCTTTTCGCTTAGAATACCGTTCAAATTCCTTTTCCTTCTATCTAAACCTTATCCTACTCCCCCTTCCACAGGAGGAAGTGCTAAAACTTTGACAAGATTTACTCTGTCTTCAAGCTACACAGTCTTTACTCATCAGTGTAAGCTATGGAGCTATGCACAGTAATATCTTTTACATTAAATAATAATATATGCAAGTATATAATGTATACCTCAAGATACAAAATGGATGGTCCTATAGAGAGTTAAGAAGAAAAAGCCAGGATAGTTTTCCATATGAATCTCCATACAGTTGCCAACTGGATTTTGCAGCCCTGTGCTCAGCAAAGCGCAGTAAAACAAGAATGCAGTTAGTATTCTTAGAGTGCTCTGAAAAAGAACAGGAAGAAGCAAGAAAATCTTGCTCTGTGCCAGAAAGAAGGGCTGGAAAGTCAAAGAGGAAAACTCATGCTCCATCCTCTACAGTACACAATCAGCATCACTCTTAGTCACTCTCATGCATCACAGTGACACTAAAGGTAATAATAAGCTGTGTGTGAAAGAAAGGAAGAGATGCTGTTACAGTATTTCCCCCTCTCCTTTTAACTCTACATGCCCTCCAGAAGAACACATTGCTTCCAGGACATTGCAACTACAATTTGCTGAAGTTCTGCCCAAGAAGGGACCCACTGTGCACACTTTCCAGTATCTCGGGATATATTGATTAATGATTTATAGCAATACACCCATTCAAACAACTGGACTCAACTCAGTCTTTCAATTTTTAATTTAACAGCTGACTCACTCTACCTTCAGAGCAATGCTAAGCAGCATGAGGCAAGCCCAACCACAGAGAGCCCTGGAACACAGGTGATGCTGGGGCAAGGCAGAGGCAGTGATGACTCCCTAATATATTAAACATGGCTTCAAGAGCCATGAAAACGGAGGAGATCCAGAACAAAATATGGAATAACAGCGCCGTCCTGTTTCTTCTATAATTGCTTGCCTAACTTTGCAAATAAGTATCTATTCGTCCCTCTAGGCTTGCATATACCAAATCATTACTTGTGTCAGGGGCCCTGTGAAGTGGTATAGCAAAAACACACAGTAAAAAATCCTGCAGAGTCCAAGGTTATATAGAAGGGAAAACAAGTTCACTTTTTTCACCTCAGGGGCAAAATTGGAGTTCACATGTGTGATGGACTGAATAATGCTTCATCACAAGAGCCAATTTTCCTCCAGCTCCCTGCAGCTCTTCAAACATAGATTGTATTTTTGTTCTTGATTTGCTAAATGGCTTTTCTCTCTATCATACCTTTAAAAAAATAAAGATAAGTGATAAATACAGAATACCGTGACATACACAGCTCAACAGGAACTAGCTATTTTTAGAAAGTTCTCATTAAATTCATACAGATACATTTTAAAAGTTACATTACTCCCCCCCTTCCACAAGGAGAAAAGTGATACTTCCTCAGTGAAAACAAAAGAGAAAATGCTTGGTACTTATTAAAGTTATCTAAAAACATATCCACTAGCTTCTAACAAAGAACTCTAGGGTGGTTCCATCTCCTGCTATAAAAGCATATAGCACACACGCAAATCATTAGAGGTAAAAAAAAAAAAAAAAAAAAAAAACCTGTATAACTTAAAGAAATACACTCACTTTTTTTTTTTGTTTTGTTTTTAAACAGGACATTTCTTCCTGTACTGAAAACATTTGTTTCCTCACTCTGCTACAGAAAACAGCCACCTCCACAGGCACGGCAGCCCAGTGCTGCCCACACGGCCTGCAGCCCTGTCCCTGCACAGCAGGGAGCTCCTCACAGCCATACCCCATGGCCTCCAGTCTAGGGTCTGCTTCCTCTACACACATTCTTACCTTCCTAGGACACAAACTTTCTCACCACAGATCTCTTCCTAAAGGTGCTGACTACTAACACACTTGCAAAAAGACAGAAAAGAGAAAAGGAATTCCAACAAACTCCTGATTTCACACAAAAACGCCCCCTCCCACATTTTCCTGCAGGCCTTCCTCACTCAGTTTGTATGTGTTCTGGAATATTAGTAGAAAAACAATACAAATGCTGTCCTACCTGAAGCTTGCCAAGTACACACCTTCATTCTGCTGGGGTCTTCCATATCTGAGGCCAGCAAGCTCGCCTCTCTCACTTATACCCCCAGTCAGCTCCACACGCAGCTGAACAACATCATCACACAGCTGCAGCCTCGTTATCCTGTGCCCACCTCCTCACTCCCACACCTGTGGCGTTGCCCTCCTGTTCTGGAAGTTTCTCCTGCTTTCTCTCCCTGTAGAGCTGGCACATCTTTCCCTGCTGTTTCCAGGCTGTGTCTGCTGAGCCTCAGGGACTACAACAAACTGCTTCTACCTCAGTATTGTTTCTGAACTTCTGGTCAGGCACCTGCTGCAATCACCTGAGAGGATCCAGCATCGCTTTGGGCTCCCAGGGCTCCAACGCTTTGCTACCAGGGCTCGAGAGGAGCCCAGCTTCACCACAGACAAGCAAAGCCTCATCCAGGCTCTGTATTTGTTAGCTTCTTGCCAGGTGCAGTGCCTGACAGGCTCTAGTTGGACTCTGCATGTGGATGCTAGAAAACATCTAGGAGGTTTTAATTTCTTACCACTGGTATTATCACAGACATTTTATTCATGGTATTCAGTGCCAAGGCATAAAAGCTGGCTTTAGAAATGCTTGACAGCTGATGCAATGCTGACCACTTGCAGAGGAGATGATGAACTAATTTGAAGGTGCTTGATTTATTTTTCTTCTGCTGTGTTTTTATTTAATATTGAGAGAAACTGAAAATGTCTGATTTGAAAAATAAAGTTGAGCCAGAGATATAGGATAGAACAAGGAAAAGCCCCCCACGGCTTTCGGCATGTTACAAAATATATGATATCTTTTATAATAACGCAGCAAGAATAAATAAGCCTTTCGTGATCAAGAGGAGACAGTGTTCTTTGTTCTGGTGGTTTCTGCCTTTCAGAGGCAGCACGCTCCAGGTGATGGTTATTTTTGTTGCTGCCAGTATGTCAGCTTGGAAAGGAATTATGCCAGGCCAAGGTGCACTTTTTAGTACCAATTTCTTCCCTATCACAAATGCTTTCAGGTGGCAATAAGGGTAATTTTTAGTATCTCATACCAGCCAGACAAAATTCATTTGCTGGACTCCGTGTCCTTACAAAGATCAGACCTTGAAGACATTTCATATTTAGTGTTGCCCTACTTCAGTGTCTTTTAATTGCAAAGAAGTCCTAACTTGGAAACACACTGTGACATTCTGTGGTTCAGAGTTTTCAGGAAATCACCACATGCCAAACCACCTTTGTAGACCCACAACAAGAAATTCAAGTGAGTAAAATTTCTCTCTCTGCAGCGGAGGTCAGTGTCCAAATTCTGTATGCCACATGCCCTTCTTGTCCAGCTGTAAAGTCCTTAAGGGGACGTACCAAGGGTCTTCGTCTCTCAGCAGCATAGTCTCAGGCTAGGCCAGGAGTGCCCAGTGCCAGCCATTAGCACTCAGCAGGCAAGGTGGTAGAATGCAGTGCAGCCCCGGCTGAACACCCGAGCCAAGCATCCCTGCCTGTACCCGTCATTCTTACCTTGTCCTGCTTATTCATAAGCGAAGCTCAACTGTAAAGAAATAATGATTTTCTTTGTCCTAAATACTGCCTACAAATAGCTTCTCAATTTTTAGTCCGTTAACAAATCTTTCCTGGGATCTATTAACATGTCACTATGGAGTGTCTTTTACATCAAAGTTTAATACAGCTTAACTCTGTCTTAATCATATTGCTCCACTACACTTTATAGCCTGCAGCTTCGGGGAACCTTTGCCTTTTATTAGTACCCATATACAATCACGAAGTCATTCCAAAAATCAGTGCTGCTTTGGGTTCCATAAATTCTTATACCTTTGATTTATTTGGTATTTCTGGAACTCTGTGAGAAGGAAGATGTGAAGGCAGGGCGAGGAAATGAAACGTTACAGTAGTACTGAGTTGTGTCAGTACACTGCTTTGCAAAGGGGATCTGACAGGAGATGCAGGCACTTCTCCCCTGCAATGACACTCTTCAAAGTTAACAACAATGGCTTGGTCAAGCTCTTGATACAGTCAAGGAGAATCCTGCTATGACAGTCGGTGAAAGCTGACAGATCACTGTTGATTTCACATTGCAGCTTTGCTGTCAGTCAACGTTTCTGGCTTGATAGTGCCCTATAAAGATGTTGTGCCACAGTTCTGCTGTTGCAGCATTTCTGATTTTGTTAGCCTCAAAGACCTATGAACTGCTTGGTGGGAAAAGGAGCTGAGTACATCTTTGTAACCTATTTGGGTCCCTTTGTGCATACATGAGGAAAATGAACTCAGGGATTGAAAATCCTACTTAGAGAAGAAAATTCAGATACGTTTATCTGTTTTCTGATGTGATATTTTGCACTTTGTAATGATGTTTGTAAGCAATATACCAGAGCCATAGTGTGATAAATCTGTGGCCTCCATTCATTAGATCTCTCATTTATATCACTGGCTTCATTACTAGAGATGACAAAACTAAGATTATGTGCTTGTATGAAAGTAGCTGCTGACAACCCTGTTGTCTTTTCCAATTCCACTTCTTCTGAGAAGCATATTTTAAATGCAATTTAAGGTGCCATCGTCTCAGGAGCATGAACAAGATGTAGTCACTAATTAAATGGAAACATGAGGTCCAGCCTGCTATCTTAAAACTCACCCGATCCCATGATCCCATGATACTCGCATGATTTTCTCCCTCCTGTCGTGAAGATTTGTCATTTGCAGGTGCTTAATTTTCTTCTTAGTTTCCAAACAGAGTCTGGACTCAGACACCATCAAAATTACACTTTTAAGGATCCAAGTAGCCATTGCCTGTTTGGACATTTGTTTTCTTTTTCCAGTTTCTTTACAAGAGTTTTTGTTTTGTTTTGTTTTTTACAAAGTCAGTGTTGCTGTTACGTGCTCTATGTGGTGCAACTGTTCAAAGGAACTGGGAATGTGCAGCTCATACAGAATGCAGCTGCCTGGTTGTGAAATGGTATTAGACACAGAGAATACAGTATATCGATCCTTTGGCAGCTATATCAGCTTCCCGTTTGTTTCTGAGTATATTTTAAGTCCTAGTTTTTTACCTGGTTGTAACCTAAAAGGTTACTGCTTTTGTCTATATGAATTGCCATAGCAACTGCAGTGCTGGAGCAAACAGTCATGGGCTTTAACAGTCTGCGGGTCAGCAGCAGCTCTCTCCCAGTTTAGAGACCTTCATCTCTAAAATCTGGGTTGTTTCACCAGCTTGATTGGGCTATATTTTACGTATGCCAGCGTGACTCTACGTGTGGGCTACGCAATCCTGGTATCTGCGTAGAAGGGAGAGAAGAGATGTGAGTTTCTGTCCATTTATTTGGGAAGGATTGTATTCCTTTTCTTTTTATAAACACTGTTTTAAAAAGCCTGCCCAAAACCCAAGCATATAGTGGCTTGCACGTATATCTTGATGTAAAGGCTATGTTGACCTATTCCATTGCAGGGTTATGGCTCAAGTCTAGGGCACAGATGAGACATTGGACACAACGAGATCACATCTGCCTGACCTGGAACTGAATGCAGGCTGTTGTGCTGTGCATTGGTACTTCTGCTCTTCAACCTTAGCAGCACAGAGGGGCTGTTATTTGCAGCTCTCCATTCTTTCACAACAGCTGCTGAGGCAGTGTTTTCCCCTTGTTTTCACACCTTTCTTTATTGTTCACAGGGCCTTGCACCTGCAAGCCCCAATAATGTTGTTAGAGCAAGTTCTTGTGGGAACCAACTGCCACAGAGAAAGAGATCATGCCTTTTCCCCAACCTTTTCTTACCTCATATTGTATATGTTGCTTTATATTAAAAACAATTAAGCATAATGCACAAGTCAATTGAATACTGAAATATTATCAGAAAATATACCAGCACGTTAATGACCAACACACAATACTTTTATCTTGCTATCAAAGGTAATTATCCCACTAACAGGAAAATCCAATAGAGATTTTTATTTGATCCCACTAGGAAAAAAAAAAAAAAAAAAAAAAAAAAGGACCAACAAAAACATACAATATATTCTGGAAAAGCATGCCAAAAACATTCTTATTTTTCTCTTCATTCTCACTGCCAGCTGAACTGTGGAGATCCCCCAAAGAACACCCTTCTAGGGACCCACCTGTATTTCCTTCCTAACTGCTCACAAAGAAATTTTCCCTTTTCCTTCTCTGGGTCTGCAGTTGCAGACCTCAGTAATAACACTATGTGTGAGTCTGACTCAACATCCTGCATAAAGCAGCCCAACAGCATACATTTAAAAAGTCACATTCTTAGAATTACTTGCTCAAAGCATCAATGCAAGGAAAGTCACTAAACCATTAGGGCTGATAAACCTGGATTTTCCTACTTGTCAGCAGGTCTGCCTTGCCCTTCAGCTGGTAGAGTGAAAGCAGTGCCTACTTCCTGTGCCACAAATATCTTACATTAAGTAACACATAATTTAAATATTGACAATGATAGAGGCACAGTTGGTTATTTGACCAATAGTCACATGTGTGTATCTACTCTGCTGCTCTGCAGATATTTCTATCAAAATTGGTGCAGCTGGGAACCTTATCGATAGGAACAGCTGAGTGTCAAAGTCCTCATTCTCCACAGAAAGAAAAGGATCCAAGGGTGATGCTTTTACATGCTGCAAGATGCACCCCTTTGATGCTTTTTTGTAATATTCTAATATTACAGATATCACATATTATAAATATTGTTTAGTGATACTGCAGGTCAGGCAGTGAAATCATGGAAATATCAAACTGTACTCAACAATGTGCAGGGATCTTGTACTTCTGTCTTTTGGGTGAATCTTTTCCAACCTGTTTGTTCCATGACTGCAATCTGTGTTTTATCAGCACTTTGGGGTTTAATCAACTGATTATACAGTGGACAAATTGTTGCATCTATCCCAGAAGCTTGAAGCCAAGTTTCTCAAATAATCTGCATGAACACTAGTTGCACATTATCTGCACAGCTGCCTTTTGACAGGTATGGTTTTAGGTGACAGTTGCTGTGAAGTTAAGTATTATTTACCAGCAGTGGAGGACATTCCTACATTCTTCATATCAATGATCACTACCCACTATTCCTCCTAGAACAGAAAACATCCGTTTCAAAGGGATCTGAAACGGCCTAGAAAGGAAACTTTATGCAGACCTGCAATAGCTACAGAGACAATGAACTGCTCATCACATTATTTGTCCTTGGCTACCCTTTTCTGCATGCACTGGGATGTGTTAAGCTCCAGAGAAGTCACTCACCTTCAGTCTCCAAGGCAATCCCCCTGCACTTACTTAGTTTCAAAACCAGCTATTTTTCCAACACAAAGTGTTAAAAGAGTAGGATGCTGATAGAGCAGCTGGGGCAGCATGTCAGAAACAGATCTTGGTCTCCAGAGTGATGAGCATGGAATGGGGGAGGTGAGAGAAAGCCTAAGACAACTGTAGTTTTACAGTCTTCTTTTTCTGCTTGCAAACTGGAGATGAGAGCAGACAAGCTTTATGACAGTACAGAGAAATCAATACATTTTTATTGATTCTTGTAGCTGCAGAACTCTCGCCCAGCACCAGTACAGGGGTCAGAGTATGAGTACATGACTGTCCTGCTGCACTACACCTATGCTCCTCAGAAGTCATGCTATTTGATTCACCAAGGATGATGCCTGCTCTGTTACCTGACTGCAACAGCAGCAGCTGACCCACTCAGCAGGGAATTTAAGTGCTGCAAATTAACCACTGCTGGTAGCAGCTGAAGGCACAGCTTTGCATAAGGAAAAAAGTATTTTTGAACAATGACACAACATTTAAATGATGGATCTTATTTCAAAAGCAAAAAGGTCCATAAAATTCCATGTGAATGACACAAATTAGAAACATCAAAACAACACAACTTGGAAAACTAGCTCAGGAGTGGCATAGTCAAAATAGAATGGAATCAGGGAGTCATAACCAGCTCTAGAATGAAACAAATGAAAACCTGGATATGGAAAAGAGTTGGAGCAGACTTCTAAGGCTTATATTTAGTTTAATTCTTTGTTAATCCTCCAAAAATATAAGTGAGTGTTCTTCAAATTTGTTTTGATTTCGCAGAAGCATCCCTTTCTTTAATTGGTATTTCCAGTTTCTCTTTCAAAGTTTCTGAACTGCTTCATCCTTATGGAGAGGCCATTCATTAGCAAACTGTGATGCTCTATGGACATTTTCAGTAGCTGTAAAGCTGTCAAAATGGTGTAAAACTTACTGGAAGGTCCTTTTAATATTACGGTGCACCTTTGCAGCTGACATTTAATAGTTAATTTGATTGTACAACAATGGACTTCACCTTTGCGCAGTGTCTTTCATTCTCCATCTTTTCAGCCAAGTCCATTATCACTTGTTCCAAATTCCTTCAACTCTTCTCTTTGACTTTGTGTTACTTTCCACTTCATTCTCAGCCTGCACCGCCTTACACTCTACACCTGCTTTTGATGTCACCAAATAGGGACAATAACTACAAAGTTATTTCCCTTTACATGTCAAACCTGGAAGGTCTCTCTGTTGTTCATTCTATTTCCATTGCCGGTCTAAGTGTCCTTGTTGTTTTTCCCCCTAGTGAAGAAAGGGCAAATGTCATATTCACTGAAGCAAAGACTTGGCTTTGAAGCAGTATTGATTTTTCCTTTTCCCTTCTGAAGCTTTGCCAGGCTCCATAAAAGCTTGTCTCTTGTTCAGAAACTCTTTGGACGAAGAGACAACAGGGGCAGCAGTACCAGCAGGGAGCAGTGGGAAGTTAGGGCATCTGGTGAGGAATGACAATTTTGACAGCAGCTAGAAAAAGAAAGAGGTCATTTTATTTTTAACTGTACTGTGAGAACAATCGTGGATCAGAACAAAGCCAAATGGGAAATGCAGTTTTAATTCCAGTCTGTGATTCCTCCTTGTCTAAATCTGAACATGAACTCCTTTTCAGAATTCAGCGGTTGGCAGCAAGACACCCAGACCGCCAGAAGTGACATCTTGGTTAGAGGCTTAACCACAATGGTGGCAACATCCATGACTTCCTGGCACAGGATGATAAAAAAAATACAAGCCTTACACTCAACTGGAGCAACAGCGTGCAGAGAACTTCTCTGCAGGAAGGTCCGATGCAACAACAGGACTCCTATTTAAGAGATCCAAAGTACTTTGTTTAGAGCTACCATTGCAGAAAGACCCAATAGCATTTATTAAGCTCACATGTACTGCAAAGAAAAAAAAAATGTTGCTGTCTTTCCCCACTGCTAGCTAGGGCTCTGTGCAGTCTATAAGCACATATACATATTTATCATCTGTGCACTGGAGAACCTCTCACTCTTCATGAGATGTTGAGTCTTGTCTCTTGCCCTTATTTAGAAGTGGTGCCTCCTAGGGCCTCCAATGCTTCCATAGCATTTTGTTCCTGCTGGCTCAGAGAGAATGTCACTTACTGAAACATCAATGCCACTTTTTGCCATGCTTCTGTATTTCTTGAAGTTTTCAGAGCTGGTTTTCCAAAGCTTAATAGATAAGCAGCTGATACTGGACGTGCACATAAAGTTACAGCAGCTGCCTTTTGTAGAGTAAGTCAATTAATAATTATAATAATTTGCCTTGAGTTCCTGGGTTTTTTGTTTTTGTAAAATTTGTAATTACTTGTCTTTGAGTACACTGTGATTACAAAAACAATCAGAATTATTCCTAATGCTAGACTGAAATCTCACACTCACAAGAATTAAAACAACAAGTTCCTTCCCTTTTATTTCCTTCTATTATTCAAGCCCAATCTCCCAGTCAGAAAATTATTTAAAGCCTGCAAATCCATAAGATGGCTTAGAAATCTCAGTAGATTTGTGAATTGTGAATATGAGACAGGTAGAAATGAGACCTGATGAAAAAGCACAGGTGCCCAGATAGCTGTGGGTGCCCCATCCCTGGAGGTGCTTGGATGGGGCCACAGGCAGCCTGGAGGGTGCAACCATGCCCAAGCCATTCTGTGATATGAGACTTCTTCACAACACCCATGAAAAAACTGTTGTCAACAGCAATGTGAAGGTTCTCTTTCCTGCTACTCATTTAGAAGAGAAGGGATTCATTAGGAGCTGTCAAAAGCCACCTTCGTGCTGAGTGAAAGGAAAAGGTTCTGCAGTCACTCACCCTGAACAGCTCCAGCCCCCACCACCACCCTGCTGCTGACCTGGCTGGCTGGTGATGGCACACGTTGAAACATCTCAGCCTCCCCCAGCAAAGCTACCACCTGTACCTGCCACTGCAATTTTACAAGCTTTCTCCAGCGATAGGAAGTAACTTAAAACTGTGACACCCTGCATGGGGGAAGAAAAGCATAACCGATAATGTCTGCCCTATGAAGATCCAAGCACAGCAAGTAATAAACGCATGGAAGCTATTCCAGTGTCCCAGGTCAGCTTTAACTTTACACAGTTTCCTGCCACACACTTCAGGGCACATCACGCTGTTGACCTCTGCACTCGTGTTACCCATCCAGCTCTCTATGTACATTTGTTTTCATTACTAGTGTCTCCTCCTGCCTTTTTTTTTTTTTTTTTTTTTTTTTTTTCCTGACAAGCCCAGTGTCTGAAAGCTGCTTTCTCAGACCTTTAACCAGCAACTGATCATCAGCTGTACTGTGTGCGGAAGGCTACAGCCCGAATTTGTTTTCACAAAAGGCACATCACAGGACCTGCCTAATCAGCAGTTACCTAGTTTGCTCACACCAGACAGAGTCAATTTACAGACCACGTCTGCCGTTGACCCTGCTGTCTGCTCTGGATTATTCCAGTCTGCCTCCGCTTTCTAAACTAAAATGTTAGTGTTTTTAATTGCAGATTTTAACTCTTGTCTAATTGGGCACAAGCTACAAACCTCTCAAAGGAAAGCAAGAGGGATCACTGCTACAGGTGAAATAAGTTTGTGCCATTCTGTCTCTGCTCCATCCTGCACAGAAGGAAAAATGACAACGAAGAGTGGGGTACTCTGTCCCTTCCCCATCCCTGCCCACCTCAGATGGACCATGGTGTTGCAGAGATGTTACTGCTAATTTAATTCAAAGCAACTGTGAGGTTACTACTCGTTCATGTTCCAACTGGAAGAGCGTGTAGATGCTGGAGGCCATATCCTGTGAGCAGGCATCTCAGGCTGTGTGGATTACAGGACTCAATATTTTATTGCTGTTCTTCCTTTCCTATTACTCGTTGATGCCAAAATTTTGTCATTTGCAAATTCCAAGTTCAGCTCTTAATAATAGAATCATTTTTCTCTGCCCACGTAAAGGCTCTGACCATACAGACCACAAACCCAGAATGAACATTCAGGAGACAAGCTCAGCATCTACCTAGGGGTTATGGATTGATCACAGACCACAGGAAAGATGAGGCTGAGGAATCAGCTGCACGTGCTCTACTTCAGCAGTGAGCACCTGAGTGCTCCAGCCATTGTCACCAAGTGTGCAGCAAAACCACAGCAGTTCTGCTGTAATATCTGTAAGCAATGGTCAGCAGCAAGCCAACAAATATATGAATATGAAAATATGAAAATGTCTGTTTTTCTTTAAGATTTTACCAAGATTTAATTTACTGCAAGACCATGGACCGTCATGACTGTGAAAGAATCTGAAATAAGATCCTCAGATGTTCCCTGTTGCTGCCTTTCTGATGGCCGCAGATGCCATGTGGAAATGTCTCTGATGAATTCATCTGTGACCATTAGCCCTCAGCAGCCTGCAGAAAAAAGTGCTTTCTAGTGGCAGTGCTGCCTTCAATAACCTTTCTTGATGTCCTAGTGAGTCTTTAGCACTGCTGAGGCAGACTGAGGGGCTGTGGAGACCGCAGTGTTTGTGGTCTACATATGATTGATTGTTTTATCCTGTCATAATGTTCTTATTGTATTCTACTGTACCGCAGTGTGGCTTGCAATAATCAACTTGAACTGCATTTGTGTAACAGCCCAATAACACCCTAGATTTGTGCTATCACTAACACAAAAAAGGCAAAGATATTTTGCATCCAAAATTTGAACAAGAACATTCCATTACCGTATACCTAAGAGATTGGTGAGAGGAAAAGTAGATAATAATGCAAATCTAGTTGTAGTAACAAACTGAAAAGTAGCCAGGAAGTAAGGTGCTCTCAGCAGGGATATAGCCAAGATAGCTGCCATTTCCTAGAAGTGCCCTTCATTAACTCTCTGAAAGCCAATAAAGATATCATGCAAGCGTGTTGCCCAAACTCCTTTCCACTGCTGAGAAAATGCCATGTACATAGGACTGATGCTAGGAATGATAGCTAAATTCCAATTGCAGTAGCAAAAAAGTTACTTTATTCCTAAAGAGATGTGAATCTCATTGTATCGATCCTTCATCCAAACAGTTCTACCATAAACCATGTTTCTCCACCTCGGTTCTCCACCTCGGTTAACTGGATGGCAAATCTGAGTAAACTCTTTAAATAAAGAGCCTCTGGAAGATATCAGTTTCAATGAGTCTCATGAATACTCACAGCTGTTTCCTGAAGCTCAGAATTTTCTAGCTGTTACCTCTGATCTTTCTGACAAATCGGTTTCACAGAAGCCTCACAGAAAACAGAATGGGCGTACACTTGATGTGACTGCACCACAGGTAATCCCCATTAGCTGATGCTTTTCATATTGATCTCTTTCCTAAATGGATAACGTTCAGTAGTTTCATTGTCAATGAAGCCATCAATAAGCATCAGCTTTTACACCTCTCTGACCTCAGTGTGTAGCAAATATTGCAATCAGTTTTATCTGGTTTGTTCTTATGGTTTTTCAGTTAATCTGATTGCAACTCTGAAGATGAGGATCAGAGGTTTGAGCAAATGCAGCCGCAGCATTTGTGTAACTCCTAGACACCAACCATCACACTTTGCATAGTTCTCTTCAAAATTTTAATGATGTACAGGGCAATAATCAGTCCTCTCTCCAGTTTAATAATTTTACAATAATTTAAATGAAGTATACCTCTAAAGCATGTTTTAATAAACTTTACAGTGTTAGGTGCTCACCAAACAGATGTCAGAAACCACACGCAAGTTTAAAAATACTCACTCAATATACTCATATTCAATACTCAAGCTCTTCAAGTGCTTGACATTGATCTGTCTGCTCTACATCCTCGTGTTCAACACAGGTTAAGAAAGTGCTCCTGTGACATTATAACCAGAGGCTGCTAAGCTGACAAATATCTTTTTGCGCTGCTTACAATTAATCAAACCTCACAGCTTTTGGTCAGTTTTTGAAACTACAAGCTGTTTCAATCCTTTTCACTTATAAACTCTCTTTCTGTTCCTACAGCCTCTTATAGACCTTAGGCAAAGACATGAAGTCTACAAACACACTCAAACAAGAAGAGGAATCCCTACCACATAAAAAAAACAGCACCACTGAAGCAAAAGAAGTTTTTGGATAGGCGTAGATAAGGCACGTTAAATGCAGCTAAACCCATGCTATCTTGAGAGAAGAACCCTTAGTTTAGAAGATCAAAAAAGCCCAAATTAGTGAAAATCAGCCTCACAAAGTTTAATGACAACTTCATTTCTACTGCTGTGCCAGGCTGCTCAGTAATGCTTTGATCCCCCAAATTAACCTCTTATGGGCTAGCATCAATTTTCTTTCCCTCTCTTTGCCCACCTTCCTGTGGCATTTCTCTGTTCTTCCTCAGTTCTATTTTGCTAACTCACTACTGAGTGAGCTTACTGCTCACCAAGTAACATGGCATTGAATAAAATACCATGGAACTAACAATTCTTGTAAACTGTATATCAGTGTCTCAGCTATTAAGCTTGTTCTAATCCTAGAGCTATTTAGAGAAGTGGAAGAAATAAGACAAGAATCTTCATCTCACCTACCCATCTCAAGGCAGAATCTGTTCTGAAATGCCTTCTGTGCTACAAATGCCACAGGCAACCAGCTCTAGTTGTAACTATGCTTACCATTGGAAAGCTTCTTCACTATAAGGTTTTCAAAGTGAGGACTGTTCATCGCTTCATGCTGCTTCAGAGCCTTTTCTATTTCATTCTTATCACTGCTTCTCTCAGCCATAAGCACTGTAGTAATAAAATAAACAGTGGGTATAAAAAGCTATTATTCTGATCTATACGACTATATATATATGTGTATATATATAAATTGCATATGTATACATTGAAAAAAATAGGAGAGAGCTCTTTATCTGCTAACAAGATTGCAGGGTCTCATAGTTAAACGCACCTGAAGGAAAGAAAAGATTGCATTTAATTCAGCTACTTTTGGTTTCCCCTACATACACCTGTAGAGTATGATTTACCCAGTACTAAAATTCTTCCTCTAATTAACTTCACGTAAGGTCAAGTCAGCTTCCCTAAAGCACTTGATGTCGGTAGTTAAATCTAGGGAAGAAGAATTTAATCCTGATAATCTTCTACATCCAGCCAAAAATCTACATCAAAAACACCTCCCACACCAGAATCCAAACTATAAAACCTCCTTCTGTGCTTTAAAAACAAACAAACAAGTAAATAAATAAATAGTTTTTTTAAAAAATTCAGATTAAGTTTGATGTTTCACATCTGTAGCTCATTCCCTCCCACAATGGAAGGAGCACATCTTTCTCAGGTGCAGTCAGAGGAAAATTTGCTGTTTACTGCAGTGGGGTCAGCGTGATCTTGGCTCAGTGGCACCATCGTGGGCACACTGACAAACCCTGCTTCAGAACAGAGGTCTTAATGTCTGCACAGCTAGTGAAAATACCTCAACACTTGTCTGAAGCATGGCCACGAGCTATAAACCCTTTAACAAACAGCAGACATTACAAGTCACTACTTATTCCTGGAGGCATATGCTTGCCTCAGGTCTTGGTTTGCTTTTGTCTGTGAAATTGTACCTCCAGCAACTTTCAAAGGACAAATTACCATCTGGCATATGCATGAGGATAATTCAGCGATGGTGTGAACTTCCTGGAACTTGCCTATTGTCATCTGAGGGAGCTCTTCCTACTCATGAGCAGCTGGTCTTGGCCATGTTAGTCACTAGAGATACTAGAGCAGACTGATTTCCAGCACCATCCAGAATATCACAACTTCCGTGGCTGGAATTTCATAAGCCAACAGAGGAGTTTCATTCTCCAGAACTGTTCTGAGAAGTGTTTATGCCCAAACACTACGTTCACAGACAGGACATTATCTATGAACAAGCGTGGATACGCAACTATGACCAAACCACGATAAACCAAAATTCTATTCTGAGGAGACATTTAAAATATTTGAAATATTTGCATTTGTGTGAGACAGTAGTTACAATGATAAGAATGGGCACCAAGAAGAATAAAACTGTGCTTATCACAGACATTTTTAAAAAAGAAAGTAAGGAAAAAAATGAAAACAAATCATAACTGAAAGGATTTGGATAATGTACCTCTTGCATAAATGACAAATGAATGAGAAAATTAAAACTGAAGCACTCAAAATAACATAGTAAAACAAAAATAGCCCTGAACTGAGTTGTAATGTGTAACCAAGAGAAGTATAGGATAAAGGGAAAGTCACAGGCACTATTACCACACAATCAAAGCTCTAATAACTAGGTAGCCCTTTTAGGTTTAAGATATACTGTATTTGTGAAAAAAGATTACATGTTTTTTAGAACATAGTTAATGGAATGCCAAATATGCAAACATTACCAATATTATATTAAATTTGACAATATTATATTCCTTCTCCTGTCAAACAGAGCAGAATTTGCAAGCATTTTTTAGATGTTTCTGGAGAATTCTCCTTTTATGGATTTAACTATATCCTTTCTTCCTGGACAAGGAAAGAGGAAAATTCCCAACAAGGCTTCTGGCTGTGGCAGCTATGGTTGTATATTTTCCTGTCTATCTATCTATCTATCTATCTATCTATCTATCTATCTACAAAATACATAGTGTATATATATATAGTATAAATATAGTATAACATACATATGTATTATAGCATATATATATATATTTATTTTTTTTTTTGTGAGCCTTGAAACAATCAAGATACTAGAATACACCTATAGAAGAAGAATAAAATAGCAAAGAAAAAAGAAAGTCTTGCTATTTTCCTTGTATCACTTTTTCGGATCTTGGCCACTGAAGTCACGATTCATGACAAGAAAACAATGGCTCATGTTATCTTTGTCTTCTATGAAGAAGTATCATGGTATACTTACTTCACTTACTGGGATGAAAAAAGTATATTTAGGGCAAATTGATGAATGCTAAAGAAAAAAATCAGTACAGAGTTTAACATAAGAACAGCCACTAACTGTCCAAGAGTAGTTGGTTTTGGATATTACTTACCTCTTTTTGAGAAGATTCAAGTTTCCATTTCATTGACATTGCTCTAGACTTACCTGTGTGTAAATGGATTTATCTGCTTAGCCAAATGTCACCATTACACAGTATTAATCTTGTGAAAGACAGAAAAACAACACTGCAACCACACCACAATTATCAATCATTAAAATGTCGCATGACTTCTGAAAATATATTTGGAGACAAATGAACCACGTATTACTTTTAGAACCTTTCATATAATTTTAATTACTGTATATTTCTATCTTAGATGTTTCTACAAATTAATGGATGAAATAGGCATCTTATACATTCACTCTCCCAAACTGCTTCCTGCCAGAAGATCAGTTCTGCCCCACCTCTCTTTTTCTTCCAGGGAAATTTTATATCAAGTATTTTGTACCAGGCATGGCCAATGGCTGATCTGCAGCCTCAAGATTTCTGTCTTTCATACCAGAGCCATGTGGCCACAAGCAACATTTTAAGACTCACTGAAAGATAGTGTTAGACCTTAGAACATCAGCTAAGGTTTGGCCTTGCAATGCTATGGTGACTTATCATTTTGGAAACAACTGCTCAGTATTTGGTGGCTAAATGTGAATGCCCAATCATTCGCACTCCTTTTTGCAGAGGTACAGAGAGATGAATAACTCGACTCACAGAGCTCAGCTTTCACAAGCCTTTTGTTAATTTAGCCATAGCATTATTATTAACTCCAGTTGCCAGTATTGTCAACTACCACTTTAGAAAAAGTTACTTTTACAGCTCTATGGCTGAAAATCTCAATACTAAGTGTCAAACCATACAGACTTAAGAACTCCACATTTATTATTTAAATCACACCATTCTAAAGTGAATCTCATAAATGTTGAATGCCTGGAGTTGCTAACACTGAGATGGGAAAATTCAGGTGACAGAGAAAATCCAACTGTTTCTGGCCTGAATTTACAGCACACTTGTGGCTCAGTTGTGTGCCTGTTTCCCTACTGATCAGGCAGAGAAAAGCACAGAGATTAGAGTTACAACTGCTGTAACGTGCCATTGATTTTTTGACATACAGATCAACATATAGATCTGAGGATCAGACACAGGGCTGAATGTTCATTATTTAAAAGTTCTCAACATAAAATTTGTTACCACGTGTTAATGTTACAAACTGTGCTACAGACCTTTTCTTTGCACCAATGTAATCAGCAGGAGTTTTTAAGCGTAGAAGGCTCTTTTTTTTTCCTGAATATTGGACTTCTACTCAACCAACTATCAACCCACTTTAAAGCACATTTTTAGTGCCAGATGGTGATTATAAATCAGGCAGCTATGCTTGTATTAATTTCTACGAGTGCATGTTCATGTGTGTGAGAAGATGTGCAAAAGAGGAAGGTGAGATGAGCCATGATGAACATTAAGGGTCCAGGAGCAGGTCTATAACTGGTATAAACTGGCAGGGTTTCACTGATTTCATTGGTACTATGATAAATACTAATTCAGCTGGCAATAAAATAAATGTAATCAGCTAAGCATCTGGTCAGTAATATTTCAGAATGCAGAACGAGGCAGTAGTGTTACCTCCATATCTACCTTTGAACTGAATCTGCGTGACGAAAAAGTGTAACGTTTCCTGTCTGGTTCTGTCTCTAGAAAGCTCCTCTATTGGCTGGGGTGCTGCCTGCGGGTAAGCACATGGAAAGAGAGATTCATATATGTATACAAGCAAATACACTGTAACAAACAAATACACTGCTTTAACTGCTCTGATGTTACTCTTATCTTCAAATGAAAAATATAAAGCACAGCATTTAAGATTTGCACAAATTTCTTGCTCTTCTATTTGCCATTCATCCCAATAGTGAGGGAAATTAAGCTCAGAGTTGGCTTTAATCCACAATTTACTTGCCATACAATATTTAATTTCCTTTTAGAAAATAAAGCTTATTAAACAATGATAGTTTCATATATATATGAATTACTGAGAATCATAATATTAACAAAAAGAAATGAAGTCAGGTTGCACATAAAATCTACTCTTTTTAGGTGATTCTTAATGTTTTTTTACCTAAACATTTTCCATCAGACAGTTTTAAGTTCATTACCTTTTTCTAACAATTTCCTATTTCACAAAGTTAAGTTTTTACTGAATCTATAACTAAGAAATCAATTCTACGATGGCATTAAGAGATCCTAAAAGAAAAGGCGCTTTGTGCAGAACTGAAGGTGAACTCACTGCTGTGCAGTCCTCTTGAAGGCCTCATCAAATGCTGCTCATTTTTGGTCTGCGTACACACGTGTGAATGTACCAGACTTAAACTGAATTGGAATGTTGAAGTAAAAGCCGTGTTTCAAATTGTTCAGATTTATTGGGAGACCTCAAAAGGACGTCTTAATCTTATAGTGCTATTATTTCACATGGAAGAAGAGATTTCTGATGTTACTTAGAGAATGTCCCTCAGCTTATAGACCGAGAAAAAGAGCAGAACTCCCTCAACAGATATTCTAACAAGGGCTTTGAATGAAAAATAGCAAAACCTCTGCAGGGAATTTCCCTTTCATTTCATTTATTTGGCTGCACATTTTCACAACAATAATTAAATTATCTAAAGTTTGCTTTTACTAAAGAGTGATCGTTGGCAACACTCCACTAGTAGGGGGATCAAAGGCCAATATTTTAAACCAACAAAACAACTTCCAAACGTCAAAGGAATGCCATGATGTTTGGCAGCTTCTTAGGAATTCAGTTATCAGCTCTTAGTGAAGATGGCAATAGAAATCCCAGTATTTCTGTGCAGTGGTGTCTCTAAGGCTGCAACATGTTTACAAGTTAGACCTCTATTTTTCCAGTTTTCGGCACGTTTCAATAACCACAACATCTGGTAATTGCAGTTCTGTAACATAGGAGGCCATCCTTAGTGCAGATAACAGAAAGAAGTACCTCTTCCTAGGGAACGTTACATTCAGGTAGTTCACCCATGCCCTACGGCTCTTCTGTGGGTGCAGAATAGCACATAGAACCAACTAAGATACCATTGAGCAAAGTGCATTTTTATCTGCTTTATTTCTCCTAGAAATGTAGCACAGCACATTATATCGCCTGTAATTTTAATAGGTAAATGAGACAATGATTCCATTGTTATTTTTTTCTCAAAGTGGTAGAATACATTTCCTTCCAAAGGTCTGCAAACATATTTACAAAAAGTGTGAAAGCAGTAAATGCAGGCTTTTTATATTTTTACTGAATTTCCAAAGATTGACTAATATCTTCATTTTATTGGAAACGTGGTCCAAGGATGATACAAGAAATTAAATATCACACTTGATTTTGTTTTCTTGGAGGTTATGGTGGAAACAAATCAAACAGATGAATATTTTAAAAAGAACAAACTTATATTCCATGAAGCGTAACGACGATATTCCCAAACCGTTCCCTCTATTTTTATTATGCTTCAGCTCTTAAAACATCTCTTGGTCTTTCTTAATGTCATCTTAAGATGTGGGAAACCACCTCCCTTTTGGAAGACCAGCTGCTGTGATGTGAAGTAGCCATTAAAATATCATTCACAGTATCTGCATCCTATGTGAACTTATTTTCAAGCAGGACTTACAAAATGTGTATCGTTGCCTTCATCTTTCACATTTTAAATACTGTTGGCTGACAAAAATAAAGTGTAGTGTCATGCTTGGTTTACCTAAATCATTTATTTTGTAACTAATAAAAGTAAACAATTACCAGATACTGTATATATAGATATATATATATGGCCACAAATAAACTATAGTAGAAAGTTATTTTGGTTTTGATAAAGTTAAGAAAAGCACATAAAATCATATTTCATTAATATCTTGTTTTATGGCCATCAATATTTTTTGTGTTTTCTTTGTTGTTGTTGTTTTGTTCATCAACATAGCAAAATACAATCTTCCTATCAAACAATAATTATCAGATGGCAGACAATTTTTTTATTGGTTTACATTGGCAGGTCACAGTCTAAAAGCACAACCACATCAGGCAGAAATTGCACACAGACCGCCCTGGATTTTGAAGACAATATTGTTTTTGCTTCTACCAAAAGATCTTAATTTTTAACACCAAGGACTGAGAGATGCACTCATTGAATGCATGGATTTCAATTGTGGGCTTTTTAAGCTAAATAAAATGACTGAAATCACAGCATTTTGTTTTGATTACAGCTTCAGTTTTAATGTCTGTGCTTGATGTTAGCAAACATGCTTTGAACTTCCTAGCGGCTGTTCCATAAACGTTAACGCATCCGAATAAAACCAAGGTGATTTTTTTCTGTTGTGGACTTCTGCAAATTTATTACCATTAGGCCTGTTCACTGGCTTTCTTTTTTGGTCTTCATTTTTGTATTTAGATTTTGAACTTTTTTTCTGAAAATGACAGGAGAGATTTCTGTGTAGCACTGTAACATGAAGTCGGTACTTTTGGAAGATACGATAGTAGCTGGGACGGGCCTAAAAGTATGCAGTTCTATTAATTGCAGAAGGCATGTTCATGTCTTCAAAAACCAGACTGGTCTTAAGATATTACTCTTTATTCGAGACAGTTACCATTACTTCATTAAAAAATGACAAAACAGCAATAAACATTTTAGCTCTTTAATGAGCAAAGATCAGGTCTCTTAGCATTGGAATAATATTCGTTATCCAGATTATCTTTATTTCACTCAGTGACCAGTAATATGGCCAAGAAGTACAAAGTAATTTTCCATCAAGTAGTATACAATTTATTATTTTTTTTTGTGTAATAAGCTTTCATTCTTGAAAAAGAGTAACTGAAAAGAAATGTTTCTGTTACTGCAGTTAGTTTGTCAGAGAAAGTTCTTCGCATTATCTTACAAACTATCAAAATTGCTAGTAATTTGAAAAAATGTAAAAAAAAATCACATAACTTTAGTCTAATAGAAATATAGTACAGGTAAGAGAGAAAGTATTTATCAGGGATGTGCTCTTAAGTCCATCTCAATTATTTCTTTTATATAAATGTACATCTGATTACATATACAAACATTTTGAAAGGACTGTGGTATATAATTACTGGAAAGCAACAGGGAATGAAAAATTTCTTTTGATTTTAGAACACTCATTTTGAATCACACAAACATATGTACTGTTCAGATGTTAAAATTTCCAGGTCTTGGCGCTCTCCCCGTCCTTACATACCCCCTTCTTCTGATCTACAGAATTCATTTAAATGGCTAATGTATAGCAAAAAGGGAATTAACTTCATATTAAAGTATCGTAAGTAAACTCTGTAACATGCAACATGAGTTCAAACCATAAACTGAGAGATGTAATCAGAGTGGTGATATTGGGGCGTTTTTATACCGCAAAACATCACTGCAATTCAATCTTTGGACACACTTTACCTCACCAATTTGAACTAAATATATTGTAATTAAGTCACAGAAAATTATAAATCCTTTACCACAGGAGTTTCCATTAGAGTTACAATTATGTTAATGTTAGACACTATTTAGGTGGAAAGGGAAGACAACATTATTAAAATAGATTTTTTTCTGGGATTCAAATCAGTGAGTTTTCACCACCGCATACCTAGAATTCCAAAAATACCTCTTAGAACTGTTGCAATTCCTTCTTTTACTGAAATTACTATGAAATATTTCACTGTAATTACTTTTGCCCCTTTAAAAAACTTCCTTAGGTTGTGCCAATTGATGGAGAAAGCTTCTATTAAAAACTCCAATGGGATGAGAAGAATTTTAATTACGGCTTAATCAGCAGCACAGCCACCAAGCATATAAATTATCATGCACATCGTGCTAAAAATAACCAGTTTCTTTTATTCCCACAACTTTTATACTGACAGCACTTAAGTGATAATCTTGTACCTGCCAGGCTGTAAAACTTCTTTGTCTGACTGGCAGATCTCAGCATGAGCCCCTTCCTAAGGCCTTAACAGCATTGGTGCTTTGTGTACTTATTCAAATATGTAAATATGGTCTACACAATAAAACAGGTCCAAATAAAAATTGGTGAAAGTTATCTGACATTCCATTAGTGTGTCCCTTGTGCATATTTATAGGTTTTTAAAATTTTCAGTCTTTGTTCTTTCCTGTTTGTGTTGCACATGCCTAATTCCATTATGTAACTTAAATCTTCAGAAAATTAATACTTGAATGTGAATGAAAAAGTATCATTCAGGACAACTGTTTCAAGCAACTGCCAACAGTTGGGTGGTTTTTTGTTTGTTTTTGTTTCTTAAGTTCATTTGATATATGTACAATTCATATTTTTTTTTTTCAAAACCCCAAAAGTTCTTGATATGTATATTCACATAATATTCCTCCATATTTAAATAGTAAGAGTCTTGTAGGTTGAAAGCCAAGTAATCTTCAGTAATACCACCTACTGTAATCCATCAAAAAATAAAGTTTGTTTCATCTTGTCTGGCTATACCCTGGTTGTTGAGTGTGAATGGGGGTGGGGATGAGGATGGGGCAGAGTATTGTTCTGTCCTCCGGTAAATGTATTGAATGTGTGTAAGGGCTGAATCCCTGGTATAGTGTTGGGAATCATTGTGATGGTGTTGGGCGTCATTAAGGGAATATCATCAGGAGACCTTCTCATAGCTAGCGTGTAGTCCGGGGGACAGGCGGTCCTGAGAACCACCTCATGTGGATGGATGGACTCACATTCATGATCCAAGTCAGTGTGCTTCATTTGGAGGGACATTATCTCCTCTTCTTGTGCATGGGTGAGATCATTGGTAGTAGTACGTTGTGGGCTACATCTCCTATGAACATCATGTCTCCGCTTGTCCTTTTTGTAGTACAGTGCTGCAAAGGCCAAAATGTTCAGGAAGAGTAAAGATGCACCAACTGCAATAGTAACGCTCAATTCTGTTGAATAATCTCTTTGATCCACTGAAAATGGGCTTGGTTGCTGTTTGGGATCATCTTGTTTGGCTGTAGGAAAGGCTGAAGTAACAGAAACTGAATTTTTCCTTGTTGGTCTGAAAGTATTATCTGTTGATGGCACTTTAGTTGTGGTAGAGGTATACTGTGAAATGTCGTTAAGATTGTGCAGATGAGGTACCAGTTCCAACCAAAGGTTCACTTTATTGGCCCTATAATGTTCTTTAACTCGTGGTTTTAATCCAATGTGAAGATACAGTTGGTCTTTCTGAGAATATCTGGTCCATGCTACTTCTTCAAAACGATTTGGTTTTGTATGGATGAATTTCGTATCTTGTGGCACGGGCTGATTTGGGTCACTAAAAAAGAAAATCTCAAATTTTATACAGTATTTCAAAAGGAAACATAAAATTAGTATTTTATACTTAACATTCAAGTCTGCCTTTGGACAGAGCAGCATATTATTTCTTAAAAGGAGAGGTTTTACTAATCTCGGTTAGATACAGTATTATGCAAATGAACCACATATAATCTTTTGTTACATAGAATTCGTTACTTCTCTATTTCTACAGAATGATAGTATCACTCACACAAATCTTTTACTGCTGAGGAAAAACTGCCAGCAGTGTTGTGATGTGGGCAAATGCCTACAAGAAACCAGTGTGAGAGGCTATTAAGCTTTTTCTATTTTCATTTTAGTAACCTGAAGCACAGCGTTTCAGTTCACACACAGTATCTGTGGTCTTCTAAAGGTGAAAAGACCACAGCAGGGCGTAACTCAATGTAACACATACTGACTTAGACTCCAATGGCCAAAGGTGGAGTAGCATTTTGAGATACAACTAAAAGCAGGATTTGTGAAAATGTCAAAACCTCTCAAGTTGTTAGATGCATTAATGTAAAACATTTTTAACTACCTGCATATGTTAAACACTCAATTCATTACTTTTCTAGGGAGCCCTTAAGTGATTTTTGCGTATGTGGTGTTTAAAATATCTTCATCAGATTACTCACAAAAATATTTTTCCCTCCTTTTGCCAGAACGTGTAAGTGAACTCAATGACATTACACAGCTATGCAACCCAATTCATAATTTCTTACTCATCTGTGAATATTTCCAAGGGAGATAGTCAAGGGAAAGCACTGCTTACTTATATGCAGTGTTTGTATATAAAATTATTCATTATCTGGTACTCACCCAGTTTTTGCGAAGTTTGTCCAGTATGTCATCACTACTGCACTTAGCATGACATCATTTTTGGAGAAATTACAAGGAAATAATTCAGTAGGACCAATCATGGGGATTCCCAGTACGTAAGGAACCTCATCTCCATGGGCTGCATCTGCCCACGCAGGTACCTGATCTGTCTGGCAATGATGGTAAAAGGCATAGAAGTATGTAGGCGATCCAAAATTCGAGTGAAGATCTGCTGTGGCTACTGCTGGTGCAACCCATTGGTGATCAGTAAACAAAGCCAGCAGTGTTTTCCTTCTGGTCTCAGGATTGTGTCGATCTGCCCAGTCGGTGTACATAAATTTAATAGTTTCCCTCAATATATCTTTGCCTTCAGGGTATCCGTACAAGTTATCAACAAAATTAGAAACTGCAAAGTCAAAATCGCTAGCTGAGATGCCATCTTCACTATCCACAATGTTTTCAACAAATTTTAACCCTTCGCCTTGATTAACTCCCAGCATGATGTCGTAATTGAGGAATTCTCCTTGTTCCATCAATATCTGAGGATCATCAGGTATCACATCGCCATCAATTACTGGTCCAAAGGCTATATGGTATCTAGCTGGTTGAATGTCCTGGTCAACGAGTTCTCTATAAGGCTTCTTCTGTAGACATTCTACCAGTTCTACAGTGTCCGACATGTTGCAACCAACTTTTGTAGCCAGCATCCTGGCATATTTTGCAGGCTGAAAACTAACCGCCCAGCTGGACAGTGCTGTTCCACTTTGAGCTATTGCTCTTTGAAAAAGTCCTGTGGGGAGAAATAGTTTAAAACTACTGAAGTGACCTTGGAACAGCTATATACTTGAAAGATTCAAAGAAGTTCTTTGAAACAATAGTAAAGTGTAACAGAAAAAATACTTAAAAACAATCCTAGTAATAGATAAATACACAAGATGATGAGATCTGACTGCCATTGAGTCTACAGGTAATGTCTACAAAATCAACTCAATATGTGCAGAAACTGAAGCAAATGATTCTACCTTTGTGTAGTCCAGCTGAAGATCAGAATTTCAAAAGGAACTCAGAAAGAAAAAGAAGTAGCATTACCTTGTGTCCAGTGATGCTATTAGCATGAAAGAAACTCCTGCCTTTAAAGCACATTATAGGCTAGGGAAAAAGCCAGGAATTCTCTTCAAGCTATCATCAGCATGCATGTATACGATCATGTATTAAATAAAACTAATATACTGCTATTTTACTTTCTCCTTGGGATTAAACCTGGTTTGAGAAGTACAGTGTATTTGAAGTATATATTATAGCAAAAGTTAATGTTTTGGAGCAATGGATGAGAAGGTACTAGGCAGCTATTAAATTTACATGTGTCAGAGTCAAGATCCTTTCTTGTAAAGTGTTTTTTTAATGAACGCTTATAGTGATCACACGTGAAACATGAAAAATGTATATTTTACACTATTTAGCTTTGTAATTCAGAGATATGAGCATATGTTCAGGTATTCATTTAGGGAAGAGAGCATGAACCAGCTCTGTATATAAACTTGTAGCAAATTCCAAGGACTTCAATGCAACTAATTTGAATTTCTGCAGATTTAACTAGCATTCTGGATCAGGAATTCTACTCATAGAAATAAAAAATGTTTTAAAATTGACCTTTTCCTCTCCTCTCCATAAGCATTCTTGAGTGTGTTATGAAGTGAAGTCTCACCCCTCTTGTAGTCAATAAATCAGTTTTTTTGCTAATGACTTTAACATGGTGAAGACTCCAACCTTATTCCTCTATCTCATGTATTCCTTTCATTTTGGGCTTTTTCTCACTCCCTCTGGAAAGAAAAGTTCCATTTCTGAAAGAAATTTTGAGTATAACAAAAGACAGAAAAATTGATCTCTTATAATTCTCATTTCTAATGTTAGTACAACAGAAACTTAGATTATATGTAGGTGCTTGTGGCCTTTCTGTTGTTTTTTGTGTGTGTGTTCTTCATTTTCATGGACGTGCATCCAGTTCATCTCATTAAGCCTTTAGCGCTTACTACCGGAAGGTATTTTACACTGGATTCTACCTTTTTAAAGCTCACTACAAGTAATACAAAATGGTCCATTGCAAATGTAAGTCGTACTGATATAAGACATATATGTCAAATTAGGTTTCACTTACGTTTGTAGGTACCCAGAGTAATTCCACTGACTTTGGTCAGGAACTGACAGGAAATGACATCTGGCCTCACTTAATTTTGCTCAGGATTTATATTCTGGCCCATGTTTGATGAAGAGCTGGGTACTTCCACAAAAGAAACTAGTCCTAAGTTACTCAGCTTACTTCAGAACTTGATTTCAATAATGCAAAACACGTCATATACCTTGATAGGTAACATATTTCTATTGATTAAAAAAAATAAATACTTCTGTATTCTCTTAATTAAGTCAGAGATGCGTCTTTACAAACTGTATTTCAGTACCAGATTCTGCACATTCAGAAGTTAATAAGGATCAATTGCTATCAGGAAATATTTTACAAGTTTATGAGGAATTTTCAAATCATTTTAGACTGTATTAAAGTGAAATCCAAGACTTAAAATCAGATAGGTGTAGGGATTGAAATATGTAAACTCGAGCTTTTCCTTAAATTTACGAGAAGTCATATCCAAGATGTTATTTCCTTGCAAGAAAAGAGTAAAAAATAAGAAAGAGCTGGAGCTATAAAGCAAGTAAAAATATACCTGCATGTTTACAAGGTCAGATATTGAGCTAGTATAAATCAGTGCAAAGTCAGAGGAATTACCACAGAGGATCCAGGCATTATATTAAATGTAACAAAAAGACAAAACTGAATTTTCACAAACATGTATTTCATGATACTTCATAATCTTTCTTTCTGCATATTGCATAAATCTCTTTTTACTGCTTTATTAAATATCTCTGAAGAAGGACAGAAAGAGTAGGCTACGTATTAAAAAATGCTGCCTTAAACACGAGGGCTCACTAAGTGAATATAAACATTGAGCACTGGATTAAGTAAAAGTGGTCAAGTCCTCTGGCCGTAAAGTTCTCCTGGGAACTGAAATTAAACATCCTCCCTTCTGGTGAAAAATTCTTAAGGAAAAACTCCTCGTCTCAATCTACTTGGTAAAAAATGAATAATGCTGTGAAAAATGATTTTCATTCTGTCAGATCAGTATCTCACAGGAAGGAGAAATATATTTTTATCTGATAATGTGTATGATTATTATAGCTTACGGGCTCCAAACTGATGGCAAGAAGATTTAAATGCTCAGCAGACCATATCGCTTTGTGACTTCTGTTCAAATCTCACCAAATAAATAATAATAATTTGCGATTTGCATTTATTCATCTACATTTTCAGAGCGCTTTCTAAAGATGAGTGCTGTTCTGTCCACTTGCAGATGGGCAGCACAGAACAGCACCATTTTAAAAGGGGCTGAATGCGTCCTCTCCGCTACCAAGTGATCCTTCCAAAGGAAAATGGAGCAAAGAGAGCAACTGAATTTGCATCTTATGAAAGAGACTGGTTAACAATTTGCAAGAAAATTTGTTTGGATAATATTAGAATTTTGCAAAATATTTAAAAATTTTAAACAGCTTTTCTTATTTGAAGCTGACCAAATTATTTTAGTAATTCTCTAGTGGGAAGTCTGAAAATCTCCAAATGAAATATAATGAGTACATGTGGGTGGCATGTACTGTTTAATCCAAAATTCAATAAAGTTTTTTTGTTTTTTGTTTTTTGTTTTTTTTTTTTGCTTTTGTTGTAAAAGAAACCCTGACATTTACAACTCCATTTTACATACGTATCCTTAAACCCTCCCTCCAGACCCTTTGAACTCTTATGTTGGAAAATAATGGCACCAGAATCCTCCCAGAAATTCTGCTCCTGGCAGAATTCTGGATGTGTGTTGAATACAACAGAGTAAAATTTCCTGATAGGAGGCAAGACATGACTGCCCAGACATTTTAAATAGTGGCATATCACATGAATGCTACATTGCATCAATTAGACTAGTATTATGGTCTGGTTTTGTGTAGTCCTGTGTGGATCCAGGAGTTGGACTCCATCATCCTTTTGGGTCCCTTCCAACTTGGGATATTCTATGATTCTATGATTAAAATCAAGTAAGAGGAAAGAAGAGAAACATTCAACTTTAAGCCAAATCCTCCACATCAGAAGTTATTTCTTGTGAGTTCTGGTGAAAAAAAAAAAAAAAAAGAGATGAAGCAGGGTTTCAGATTACAGGGTAATGCTTCTTGTAAAAAGAATCCATTTCTTCCTCTCTTTTAAAATAGTTTAAAGGCCTGATCTAAAGAATCTGTCACTTTCATTGACCTCAGTGGGTTCTGTATCACAGTGCTGGGTAAATACAGCTATTTTAATCTGAGTGGAATTATTGTTTTATGACTGGCCAATCAGTCTTCCATGAAGATACGACAATATAAACCAGTGTGGGATTGTGTGCCCAGTGACAGTGTGATTTCCTTTGTAAAAGTAAACAATACGGATTTATTTGTGAAAACAGCGAGACAGAAGTAATGTGATCAATAAGCAATAGCCATGCAAATGAGAAAAAACACGTGGAACTTCGATACTAAGCTTATGGAATAAAAAGCTGGGGCCCCTCAAACAGCATGTTTTTAATTTCCTGCTGTCTGCCTCAAGTAAAGAGAAAAGGTGTTAGTTATGGAATAGGAAAGGATATAGAAGAAAATCCATTTGCAACTTGGATGCTTTGACAATTTTGGATCATGCATGCAAGACATTCAACCATTTTTTTTTTTAATTAGAAGACAGCAAGTAGAAGCTTATGCAGTTTCAGACCAAAGATTTCTGAACTAGGTACTCTTCTCCTTCACACAAAATAATAGTTTTAAGTATTTTAGTTGTTAGCCTGAAAAGAGAAACTGTGTCTTTTTAGTTTTCCTTAAATTCTGCTCCTCATGAGAAACTAAACTTGCCTTTCATGATTGTCTAAATATAGATGACCTCATCTACTGTGAGCATGACTGACTGGCTTTCCAAAAAGGACACCCTTAGGTAGGAAAGAAGAGAGACAATACTGATACACTGAGCATATGCTGTTCAGAAGTCTGCTATAAAGCATTTCAACAAAGCTCCATAGGAAAAAGAAGAAAGTGACCCAAAATTTAAACATGCACAGAAGAGCTGAGGGAGAAGGCGTTTAAGTACAGCCTTTAGAAAGTTTGCTTAATACTGAGCTGAACTCAACTGTTCTTAGAACAAAGGGAATATACAGAGCATCACATAGTACTAATGGTGGTGGCATGCAGACACCAAAATTGTCAAAATTTGCAACCTGCATAATACCTTTGGTTGAATTGCTCCAACGGTTACCTTCAGAATAATGGGATAAAGTCAACAGATTGACGCATGAACCGCCTGCACCAGATCCAAAAACAGTTATTCTTAACGGGTCACCACCAAAGAACCCAATATTTTCACTAGTCCATCGCAAAGCTTGAATTAGATCAAGGAGGCCATAGTTTCCTTTTGCTGCTTGGTCCCCAGTGCTCAAAAATCCTGTGAATGGAAATGAAAAAAAGAAAGGGTTAGAGAAGTACTCTTCTGACTAATCTTTTTGCAGTCTTCTAGGTAATACTTTAAAGGTATACGAAATTAAGCATTGTGCAATTGCATCGTTTTCCATATTCACTAGACAGCAATTTGCAATTTTGCACTCCTCCTGGAATAATTCCTTTCGTGTTCACTCTTTTGGCCATGATATATTAATGTAGGGAAAATGAAGAAACATCACAGGCTGAGTATTCATCAAAGTACTAACAGGTCACAATTTACTGCTCCCAAGGACTCTGTGCTGATTACACTAAATTAAAGAGTAAAGGTTTAGAAAACGGATGTGATGAAAGCATTTTTAACCAGTTGGTCAACTGTGCATTGTACTTCTGCAGATGCATCTGACAGCTTTGTTCCTGCTTGAAAGACAACAACTCCACTTCTTTGTATATCATGTTCAGTTAAATCACAACAATACGATCTTTATTTTCTTTTTCTTTTTATTTCTTCCATATTCTTTTCTCCCCCTAAAAATACAGCTGGTGTCACAGGACAGACTGCATTGAAAAATGAACTCAAGTCCCCAAGTTCCAGCACATAGTCATTAACCTCAATTAATTGAATCTACATTAAAAGGATAAAGACAATTTAAGCCGTTTCTGTGTTCCCTTAACATCAAGAAGATAAGAGCTCAGGGGCAATCAGGAGAGCACAGGAATTGCTTCCTTTTATTCCTACTGGAAGAAAAACAATGCAACACATCAGATGCAGGAATGACTGTTTTACACTTTACTCCCAGCAGTGCCCTGGCATTTACTATTGCCAATACTTCTGTCATTAGAGACTACTGAATAAATGGTGGACAATAAAGACTTTGGAGAGAATCACTATTGATAGAATATATTGTTTTGCTCTTGGATACTGTTAGTTGATATTTCCAATTTTCTTAAGCTTAAAAGACAAAATATTTAAATAATACCAGCATCCAGATGTAGTCCAGTGCCTCCATTTGCATATGAAACTGATTTAACTATCACTGAATCAACAATGTACTGTTTTTCAGTACATGCTTTGTAGAGAAATGCAAGCATTAGAGCAATTATTTCCACATTAGTTATGTATTAGTGAGTCTTCTACTGTAGTTAAAGTTATACTGATTTAACTCTCTTTAGAATAGACAGCCTACTCAAAAGTTCAGTTTTTTCTTAAACAAAACCACAGCATGGTTCTCAGAGGACTGTCATTGCTTCATTATGACAAGAACAACATCTTTTGAGACTTTTCTACAAAGAAATGGAGAACTGGAAACACATACATAATACAGGAATACAGCTAGGTGCATACGCACACCTATCACAGAACTACAGAATGGCCAGGGTTGGAAGGGACCTGAAGGATCATGAATCTCCAACCCCTCTCCACATGCAGGGCCACAACCTCCACATTTAATACCAGACCAGGCTGCCCAGGACCCCATCCAACCTGGCCTTGAACACCTCCAGGGACGGGGCATCCACAGCCTCTCTGGGCAGCTGTTCCAGCACCTCACCACTCTCACAGTAAAGAATTTCCCCCTGACATCCAACCTAAATCTCTCCTCCCTCAACTTAAAAACATTTCCCTTTGTCCTGCAGTTATCAACCCTTCCAAAGATGATTCCCCTCCTGTTTGTAGGCTCCCTTTAGGTACTGAAAAGCTGCAATGAGGTCACCCCGCAGCCTTCTTTTCTCCAGGCTGAACAAGACCAGCTCCCTTAGTCTGTCTTCAAAGGGGAGGTGCTCCAGTCCCCTGATCATCATCATGGCCCTCCTCTGGACCCTCTCCGACAGCTCTCTGTCTTTTCTGTACTGGGGGCTCCACATTTGGACACAGTATTTCAGATGGACACAGTATTTCTTGCTCAACAAGAGCAGAATAGAGGAGGACAATCAATATCCATATGTATTAGGAACATGCAATTTGTTACCTTGTGATTGTTCCTATTTGACTTCAAATGGCAAGCTTACATGTGGCATTATTCTTTAATTGGTATTCTTATCTAAACATTTATAGTAAGAGACCTTTGCTGTAAACTGCACTGATGGCTAATTGGCATCACTGCCTCAGTTGTGGAGCTATGGCACATTTGGGGTGAACAGTTTTGTTTGTGTAGGTCAGTCCTGATCTTTGTTACCATGGAGAGGAAACAGGAAAGTGGCATAAGGTGCCAGACCAGCAATTCTCCCACTTTCAAATCTAATGCACAGATCTAATGGGCATATTTCATTCACTGTAGCTGTTGTAAATCGCTGTTTGGATACTGGACTCTAAAATAACCGCTATTTTATGACTAAAACCCACCACACTTATTATTTAACCACATGAGAAAGGAAAGTAGCATCACTGTCATAGAAGAAAACATCACCACCTTATTCAGGGAAAACCCAGAAATGAACTCATAATTAATTCATTCTCGTTTTACTGTTACAACCCAGTACTCAATTGAGATTAATATTATGCTATTTTACTCTCTTTTTTTTACTCTCCTACGTTTATTTCCTTACATGCAACCGAAGAGGCTGGTAAGCATGCCTGCGCAAAGGACTAGCCCCAATATGCACACAGGCACTCATTCCTGTCTCCACACAAACAGTTCTTAAAGATGCAGAGAGACGATATCATCGTACCTATGACAGCAAATCCACTGAAAGCTTCCTAACTAGTCTCACTGCTGTGTCAGCCTGCTTGGAGCTGAGGGATGGCACCAGTGACTGTAATAAAATGGTGTGAATCTATGGGAACTACTGGGTCCTGTGGCTGCAGATGCTGGGAGAGCCTTCTCCATTCCTTATATAAGCACATGACTGAGGAAAATCAGTAACATATCAATTCATCAAGAAGCACAGAAGTGATTGTGCTGACTTACAGGATTACAAAAAAAAAAACAAAAAAATTGAAATAAAAGCACCAATGGGACAGGAGTGATTACCAAAATTGTGCTCTAATCAGCTCTCTGTTGATTTTTTTCCCCTATTCTGGCTTGAAGATTCGTGGGGCTCAGAAAGGGTCTGCTCTGAGCAGGGCTGCATGTTGGTATGAAAAAAAGCTGCAGAATTCTCAGTGACTCCTAGCATTTTGAAAATAGATGGCAGTGAAAGTCTTGAAGGAAAACAAATGAAAACACTCAAGATTGCTGAACAAGTTATTTTCTGTATTCTGCATAATATGCAGCAAAGCAGGCAGCAAGTAAATCTTTGCCTGGAAAAATGACAGCTGAAAATTACAGGTGAAGACGTAAGCCATCCTCTGACATTAAGTGAGTTCACATCAAACCCTGAAGCTTGATGGGAAAATAGGAAATCCTTGGGAAATCATACATAAACTTGTTTTAAAGAATTCTTTGTGGAAAGGATCTGAAAAAGAAAGCTAAGGTGGAAATTTCTCTTGCTGACAAAAGTAGAAACTTGCATTCAATTCAGGAAATGTGCCAGAAGGGGGAGCTTTCAGTTTATTAAAAAAAAAAAAAAAAAGAAAGAAAGAAAGAAAGAAAGAAAGAGAGAAAATAGAAAGAAGGAAGTATTAGTAATATTTACTTCATTCATCTATATTAGAGAAATTATGACTTGTGTCCAGAGCAATAGCTCTGATGCAAAAGAAATATTTCATGCCTCCTCAGCAAGAACCACATTGGCTGACTTCCATATCTACACAAGATTGATGATTATTGATGTTGACTTTCATGACTTGAAACATTTCTATCTCAATTTTCAGAACCATAAGAAGCCTGTTAATATCACCACCTGTTCATGCATTTTTTCTTATATGCAATAGTATCAGCATGGTCTAAAAGCATTCAAAATGCCACGAAATTGGAGATAGGACTTATAAAGCAGATGAAGTTTTTCTTTCTTTTTTCTCCCTTTTTCTTTCTTTTTCTTTTTCCCTAGCAAGGAGTGCCACGTTGCAGCTACATCCACACAGAGATACATTAAAACACAGCATCATACTCATTCTGCAGGTCTGTGGAGCAAGTGCTTACTCCTATTTAGCACTTGGACAAAACAGAGGTTCTACCAATACCTTTTATCCCTAGAGGAGATTTCAGAATGTAGTTAATACAGACACCATAAAAACCAATATCAAATCTATTCCTCCATCTGTGTCATTTCTAGGACACGATCACTACGCTGTGCAGATATTAAGGTAACAATTTTGAGTCAAAGAGGCGAACTGCCTGTGGTGGAAATGGCTTGTGCATGCATGTGTGACTGAAAGCTTGTTTGTTCAACTGCATTGGCTAATTTATTAAAATACATTATCCCTCCCTGCAAATGGTGTCTTATTAACATCCTAGGATTGTCATCTCTGCAGGAACACTATCAGATGCCATCATCTCTGACTCTTGTAAAAAAAAAAAAAAAAAAAAAAAAAGTGAAGTAAATGATTCAATATTTTAGTGATTTCAGGAAGACATTTCAAAAAAAGAAAAAAAACCCTTATTTTTGTATTACTCTCTAAAAAGGTCAGATTGGGCTAATTTTGTTCCATAATTAAGTTCTTCTACTGGAAACATTCCAATCATCAGCTGAACAATTGCTATTTTATGTTCTGAACAGACAGGTTATCTCTTCTTTTATCTCCTCTAAAGGAGCAGACGCTAATGGAATTATGGAAGTGAGGACATGGTCTTTTGTGAGTTGAGAAAGAGATTTATTAAACTCATTTGCACCATGGCTCAGCCACATGGCTGTCCGACAAATGGACAATGTGCCAGAACCAGGCCCTCTATTTTGTGTTTAAATAAATTGTAATGCTGCATAGGCTTATCTGCCCATTTAATGATTTATGCTTCCATTCAGATAAATAATTTTCTAATGCAATTCCAGTATTTTTGAAGAGTAAATAAAATAATAGAGATGGGAAGGTTTAAAGATGTTGTTAAAAACCTTAGCAGATTCAATTATATTAGGCTCTGACCTAATTTAAACATGCAAATTAATGCAGAGGAGAAGGCTAAGAGATTTTTTTCCTAGGGTAAGGGAACTACTACAGCCTGATGATGCAGCAGGAGTTGGATTGGACTGGCAGATACTGAAGTGCCATTTCCCATCGCTGAGAACCAAAGCACCTTCTGATGAGTTCTGTCCGTGGGAGTGTTCCACGGCCCAGCAACCTCTGTGCCTGCACGAAAAAAGGGCGCAGAATGCCTTGCTTTGCCTGTGAGAAAGCAGCAAATGCTACTCTAAAAATAAAACACGTGATAGGAAGTGCTCTAACATGCTGCAAGGTGGGCTGCTTTTTCTTCCTTCCTTTCTTTTTTTGTTAATTTTAAGTTTGCCCAAAGAGCCACATCATTGAAAGCAACAACATTTATGACTTAAATTGCCCGCCTGCTTAGGCAACGTGTTTCAGCAGGTTCCAGTTACAAATCCCTGTGCCTACCCTATGGTAAATGTCATCTTTTATTTTGCTAAAAGAATATGTTGCATTGTGAAAGTAAGAACGGCTCAGTGTATAGTGGAAGAATAGTAGGCATTTTGAGGGATGGCTTTATATTTCCTTTGGATTGCAGGTTCCTTGCCTAGGACTTTGGTTTGACAAGCTCTATTAATATTCAATGGTAATTGCAATCTACAGAAAATTTCAGTTGCCCTTTAGACTGTACCTACTCAGTTAGAAATGTGAGCAAGATAAGCAAATTTCAAGTAATATGGTTAAAGTTAAAGAGCACATTTGTTTTCATCTTAGACATCTCACTTGAATTTGCACCAGCTAACTAATCTGAATGAATTACGTGGGCAGCAACACTGCGAACATTAATGTATATGTGATATTCATGGAGCAGCGGATACTGCTCCTTGCTTTGCTGACCAGCCATTCCTAATATTAATAATATATTTTAGCAATGGATAAGGTGACTAAAAGGAACAGAGCATCTTGTAAGGAAGATGTAGGAGATATAAACCATTTACTGCAATGAAAATATTCCTTCATATTCATTCGCGATGCACTTTTGCTCAAGGATGAGCAACACTTCTTTTATAGATGGCTCGTATTTTGATTTTTTGTATAGAGGATACACGAACAAGTCAGAATCTTTGCAGGTGGATGCACTGCACTTTTAAACACTTAGAATACAGATGCAATTAAACTTAAAACCAAAATTATGATAAGAAGACGAAGTTCTATTGTAAAATATTTGTTAATATTAAATGTATAATGCATGTGCATTTTATCTACATATACATTTGCAAATTATACACTCTTCACCCGAGTACTAAAGTTATGTGATAGGTCACATAAATTGCTCAAAAACCTATTTATACTCTGCAAATATATTTCATATAAATAGCCTGAACTGATTTTTTCAGCCCATGACTTTGCTTTGGGATGTGTTAGGCTTCAATTTCTGCAATGATCAAGTTGTGACTAACGAAATTTAGCTGGATGTGCTATATAATAATGATCAAAGTGATGGAAGAGACCAGGAAGGGCTCTGATATGAGGTCATTAGAATTGGAAATCATCTAGAGCTGTGGATTTTTTTATTTTTTATTTTCCTAACAGAGAGAAAACGCATCCCTTCGATATGGACTGCACAGCTGACTTAGGGAAAACATCTCACAAAAGAAGATGTTTCTGTGAGCAGTTGTTTTCACTATTCCCACAACTTCAGTCACCCAACTCAACTATTTTAAATGCCCTAATTAGGATGTTACTGTAAAAACAGTACCTCAAGGCTAAGTGTATGAACAATAACGCATACTGTGAAAGCACGCTACAGCTGCAGTAACTCATACACTTATTGGGCTTTAAAGCGCTGCAGTTGTGAAGAGCTGCTTAAACATCCCAACAGCACCAACTTCTCTGGCCCGTGCTATTGCTCCAGAAGCTAGCTTTTGGAAATTCCTAGCCATTTCACTGAAGTCAACAATTTACAGAACTTAATTAGTTCTCTATTTAAGAACTCTTAACTATATCCTTTGTCCTTCGGCATTTTGAAAGCATACGTGGAGAAAAATGCATGGTGGTATAAGAACTCTGCTGTGCTTTTTCAGCATTGCTATTTTACTGCTGGGATTTTAACGCTCCTCCAAGGGGTACCAGATCTGAATTAATATTAGCAAAGTGGCCACAACCTACAAAAAGGACGGTCTTTCCTTTTGGTTTTTTGAAACAAGTTTTCAGTTTTCAGTAGTTTTCAGTTCCTTGCATCTTGCCAATTTTTTTTCCTATCCCTGAAAGATAGTTTTCCACAACCCTTACAGCAGGAAGGAAGTTGCTTAGTTATATCGTGATACTCTTGGCAAGCATGCCACAGACATTGAAGCAGTTGGAGATTTAATTCCAAGATTTCGCAGAATGCTGCAAGAAAACGTCAAAGTTTCAGTGAGGAGATTATAAATGCCTGTGAATGCTTTCAAAAGCTTAAGCTACCTCTTCTTCATGTGATCCACCGTGTTCTTGGCTTGTTTTTTTTTTTTACTGTGTGCTTGCAGTATGTTACATGAAGGCTGATGTGGGTGGTCTCTCACATTATGAGATGCTCACCTAACAACCCCATGCTTGCTGACAGGATCATGCTGTGTGGAAGGTCCACAAAGCAGCAGGGTGGCATTGGTTGTAAGGCCTCCCACTAGCTGCTTCCCAGCTGTGGCATGATGGTGCTTCTTGCCAGCAATCCCAGCCCACGTGTCAGATGGGATCAGTCAGTGGGTACAGCACGTGCCGAGCTATTCAGACACAAGGCAATGGAAAGTACAGGTCAGATGTCTATTATGGAATGGTCAGCTGCAAAGACAAGCCTTGTAGACGGAATCCTCTAAGCCTATGTGGTAGATTTGGGATTGGGGTGGGAAGTGTACACTGATCCTAGGCTCTGCAGGCAGCTCATACGCAGGGAGAGCAGATAAATGGGCATCAGCTGCCCTCTGCTTGTCAGACCCGTGCTCAAAGCAAAGCACAGCCAGTCCCAAATGATTACCAAGAGATCAGCTCTACTGTGGCTTATTATGGATGATCTTTACTGAAGAGTCATATGAAAGTCTGATAATAATCTTGGAGATACTTTAAAACAGTTGTGTAAGCAACACAGCTAGTCCACAAGAAGTGATCTTTAATACTGATTTCTGGATATGCCGTAAGAGGAAAAAAGTAAAGGAGGAGGCACGTCTAGTCTCGGGGATACAGCTGCAGAAACTCATTTTAAAGGATTTTTAGTGATATGTGCTGACACATATCGGAAAGTAGAAGTAAGCCCTAAGAACTGATGGATGACATTTGGCATAGGTGGCCATAAAAAGCAGTTGGAGTACGTTTGATCTGTCTGCTTTTTTTCTTTTAAAATAAAGGGGGAAAAGCTATATATAAATAAATATTTTTATAGTGAGAGGAGTAGTTATCTATTAATATTTCCATCTTTGAAAAAAAGAGCAATTCTGTTGCCAGCAGATAACATCTGCTTTAATGCCTTCCACAAGGGAAAATTCATACTTGTTAGTACACAGCTGAGTCATGCTTTAGGGTGATGCAACTTTTGGTTTAAAGTATTTTTAAGCTGCATACAAAATTTTCACAGGATAATGAAAAACACTGTAGTACTGAATAACACGACAGCAATGCTTATATGATTTACCTTCTTTGAGTGCTTTAACAAAAATATAAGTAAAATCAACAGCCACTAACAGACTGTATAGGCAAAGCCAAATCTTATTATAGGATAAAATGTGCAATAATAAAAACCAAACATACCGTGATCCGTTGAAATATATTTCATCAAACCACAAATGATGAGGAAAGACTATCTGAGAGAATGGAGAAGTCCACAGCCAAAGTCATCATTTGAATTTCTGACTTAGCAGAAGGAGGAGATACCCTAAGGGAGTGATTCATGGCCTCACCAAGACTTAGTGCACAGCTGTTTACTTCAAGTAGCACGATACGCAAAATTATGTAGCTCAAAGCACATTGTATTCAATATCTGTCTTCTACTTCTGCCTTTCTCCGCTACCATTTTCAACAGCAAAAACAGAAACAAGACATTAAGATATACCTGTCTGTCCTAGAGTGTGCTGTAGCTTTTAACATTAGATAATACAATCAAAGGCAGTGGCTACAGACCTGGGTAATGATTTATAGCTGAGAGTCAACAAATATTAAGATTCTTATTGTGCAAAGTTTTAAAAATCAAAACTGAGCCCATAAAGAAGTCTCCTCTCCATTTTTATTCAAGACTTGGGCAAAATGAGTTCATTCTTTTCAAAATTGCACAGATGGTACTTGAAGATCTCTCTACCCAACATATTTGAGAAATTTATGCCATATAATGAGCTGTTTAATATGTGCAGCTACTTCAAAATACAAGTAGTTCAAATTCACATTTTGAAAGCATCATTTATGTCATGCGTTTCAGCTGATCATTCCATGCCAGAAACCACTTTTACTAACTTAGGCCTGGAAATCATTTTTTGCTTTACAATGGTTGCTTTGGTTTTGTAATAGTCTATGTTTTCAGGAATGTCTCTCAGTTCTTCAGAATTTTGAATATGCATACAGATGAGAAAAAGGTTGGACTTAATCTCACCAGAAGGAAAAATTCATAGTTAAGAAATAAGAAAATCATAATTATGAGTTTCATCGAGAGGGACAGCACCATAATTTCTTATACTTCTTCACAGTGTTGAGATGTGTGATGAGGGTCCAATCAACGTTAATATGTATTCTACAAGTTGATGAAAGGGAAGTCAGAAATCTTCACGTAAAACTGCATATGCAAATCACTAGTTAGAAACCCCGCAGTTATTTGAAAGTGCAATCTTTCAATCAGAACACAGAAATTATGGTGCTAATTTACTGTGAACTCAAATCTCCTTATTTGAAAATAAATAGAAAAGATTAACCATCAGACCAATTTACTGAGAACTGCATTCAGAATGCCATCACTTGCATTTTTAGAACTGGAGACTATCTAAAAATAAGTCATGGTTCAGAAGATTCAGGAGAGTCTTATGAGCACAGTAATACAGGTAGCAGTCATATCAGACCATCACAGGAATGCCTTCTTGCTTTTGAATATGCGAGTTGAACAACATATGAGACTTAAACAATCAAAATTTGACTTCTGTAATCTGAACAGTGCAGACAGTGCTAAACACAAATGTACTTTATGACTACATTAGCCACCACAGAAGGCTTTGAGAGGTGTGTGGCAAAAACAAGTTGCAAACAATGATCTTCATACATGAACCTGTGCTATCCAGATAACCACGCTACTTTCATTGCTGTTAACTCCAGAAGCACTCATATATACCTGAACAGACACATCAGATCTAATTTTTTTTTCTAAATATCTATCAGTGGTGGTAAAACGTGAAGTAAATAAGAACTGACTGGAATCACCATATGCCTGTTCCTTTCTCACAAGGGCATCCTGCCTCTCTGAGCACAGGTTTTGCATTCTGCTGTGTCTGAATTTCCTATTCCATAGGGTAAGATGCTTTATTTCTTCACAATGATTTTGTTGTGCTGCAACACACATTTTGTGAATTAGAGGCAGGGAATTGAAGACAAGTCAAGAATAGAATAAGGTAGCTGCCATAGGGATGGAAACTGCCATTTAAAAAAACAACAGAAAGACCGCTATTAAACTATTTTCCGCAACTGAATTCTGAGGGATTTGGTCACCTCTGATTGCACATCTGTTAAACATCACATTAGGATATTGAAGATGTGTATTAAAATACATACATACAAATCCTGAGTATGTCTTCAGAGCAGTCTCACAGAACACCTGGTCACACATATAGCCCCTAAATTTTCTAGCGAGAGTTTAAGTAAACACCAGATGTCAAATAATCTTCTTTAGTTCAAGGAAAGGAAAGGAAAAGAGACTAAAATCCACCCAAAGTTAATTGAGGCTAAAATCACTGCAGCTCCATCTATTGCAATTTCACATTGGTGCACTTCAATTAAGGCATAATAAGAGTGTGGAGTAATTTACACTCATAGATTAGATGTCGTCTGTGAAAAATCACCAGTTCACTCAAAGTAGGCTTCTGGAGCACCACGAGCACAAACGTTGTAGGACTGAGTTATGCTCTTCAGTTAGCACCTTGACAGCACAAAAGGAAAGCCTAAATTCCTTCGTTTAAAGGTATTAGTAAGAAATACTTTGTATATGTGGGCACACACAGATGCTATCAGCATGCTGGTCTTCATACTTCACTAAATAATTTCAGTTAATAAGAAAGTGCTGCCACAAAAATGCTTGCACGGTTTCCGGTAGCGATCTCAAATGTTTCAGTTCCCGAAAGGCAATATTTTTACACTGTTATGTACAATTAGAGAATCTTTGAAAGACTTCCAGCCTCAAGTAAATGCACACCTCATATTTTACATATGATGCTGCACTCTTTCAGTCTGCAATATCGAATGCATTGCTACTATGTCATCTGAAAATAAACATATACACGAATCAGGCTCACTGCAATTCTAATTCTAAGTAATTCTAGGGAAGTGAAGACAATCCAAAGCAAGTGGGCACACAATTCTATGTACTTCATCTTTTGAGATATGCAGAAGTATGACTTCAGTAGCTACATTCATTCATACATCAATGCACAGCACCGACAAAAAATCTAACCTAAGTAATACTTAATGAGTAGCATGGAGTAATTGATGTTTCAGATAACTATGTATATGAGGTGACTGGAAGCTGAAGTAAGATTCTGGAAAAATTTGAAAAGAAAAACGTGTGCACATACGGCATCCAGCTCTCAATAACTGAGATTGCTCTACATTTAAAGATTTCAGCAACAAAGTTAGCAGCAACAGTGTCCAGCTGAGGTAAATATACTGTTAGAGATGCTAACTTTGCATTTACTGCTCCTATATTTGGTCCACAGTAGGAAACCAGGTCTGCGATACTGCCTTGCTGGGGAGCATCAGAGAAGAGCCTCATCTGGCATGGCTAGTTTCAGCTTTTTGCCACAAGATTGAAACCTGGAAAATACCAAAGTGAGGAAAATAAAAACCAACCAAGCAAAAAAAAAAAAAAAAAAAAAAAAAAAAAAAAAAAAAAAAAAAATCCACAAAGCAAACCTAAAGTATTTTGTGCTTCAATCAAGTATTTTAAGATCTAAAACTTTTTTTTTTTTTTTTTTTTTTTGAAAGCTAGTCTGCAATTATGAAGTAATATTTTGGTACAGTACAATTACATAGTCTTTGAGTAGGAGGACTCCTTTATGTGGAGGGTAAAATATTTCACTTATTCACATTTAGATGGAATTAAAGTAGAAAAACCCACCTGCAGCCAATCTGAGAGAAGGAAAAGGAGTCTGGGGTCACAGAGAACAAATTCTCAGCCCTGATCAAGAGGCAAATTTGTACAGGAAAACAGTGCTCAAAAGATGACAAAACGACAAGTACTACGATGGGCAATGAAGAAATGTTATGGCAGAGTGACCTGTTCAGAGGGTTTTCTATTTTGCCATTAATAAGCATTTCAGTACAATTCTTGTGGCCTTCTACAAAGTGCACTACTTTCCACATACTCACATTAAGTGAAACAGTGCTAATTTCTTTTTAACAGTTAATCAATACTATTGGTTCTAAAGGGACTTTTTAGCTTCAGATGAGATGGTGTAAAACATCATCTGTGTTAATTTTCACCAAAACAGATGGTGCATGAATTAAACTTCGTAGCCTCTTAAACTTCCATTCTCACTAGATTCCTTTTGGGATTATTAGTGTTTATTTCATAACTTCTATTCTCCACTTAAATAGCTGAAAACACCCTGCATTATTGTTTAGGAAGATATACTCAATGGGAGTGAAATCACAGAATTTGGGCTCTCAAGGGATGTATAGAAACCTTGTATATGCCACGTTTTTTTCCATGGTCAGTACAGTGATATCTGTGCTATTTGCAATAGGAAAAATTTTCCTACCAGGCCAAGTAGTACTATTTGCTATGGTAAACAAATAAAGCCAGGATTTGGCTACTAAACCTTACTCGTGTACATCTCTTGAGGGAAAGGGTTAGGAGCTCTTAGGGCTGAATACCGCCTCATCTGAAAACAAAGACTGCAGACGGTAACGACAGGTGACTTCTGCTGCTTCTCATTCTGTCAATAGCTCAAAACCTAATCCCAGACCAGGGCTGAACTATGTCAGAGAGATCAAAGCAGGATATTCAAGGCAGAGGAAAGGAATGAGCATATGGAAAATAAGCTACAGTTACGAAGGTGAAGTGGCATTAAAAGAGAGTTAGTCAAAACAACCTGAGTCACAGTTTCTTGCAGGTCTGGGAAAGAACAGATTTTTGCCCATGCTGTTGCAGCACCTCAATCTTCAAAGGTTCGAGAAACCCACGGCACCCACTGAGAGGATCCCTTGTTCTGGAACTGCTGCACTTCCAAAGCAGCATGCCTTATTCCTCCCCTCCATGCCATGCTTTTCTGTATGTCTCACAGCCAAACCTGAGCCTGGGGGTCTACTCCATTTCAGCTGTATCTGCTTATTTTAGGGTTAATGGAACAAAATACAGATGGTCAACTAGCTGTTCTTTTTTCCTATGGCATTTACTGAATTACTCTGGACCTAGAATGGTTTATAATATGCTACGTTTGTACCCTCACCCTACCTATGGTTTTAGCAATATTCAGTTCATAGAAACAAGATGACAAAGCACCAAGAAGGCAGCCACAGTGGAAGAAGGAATTGAACCCATCTCTGAACTGCAAGGATGGAAACGGGTTCTTTGTTCTTCCCCGCCACATGCAGGTATGAGGTTATTCACACCTCAGGAAGGAGATCACATGCAGTTTCTTTCCCCCAGCTAGAGGAGCTGTTGGACTAAAGCAAAGAAACTTCTAGAGGAGTGTCACACCATTATATTTTGAATATTTTTAGCAATCATACATCTGTATTAAAAATTCCAGAAAAACATTGTTTTAGCAGACCATGCAAAGTAAGTTGAGTGCTAACTCATAAATAAATGGTGTTTTAATATCCTTTACTACAACACATCCCAGTGATACAGCAGTAATTACCAACAGATCTCAAGCAAAGTCCTGAAAAAGTTACTGAATGTAAAGAGCATCTGCAAGATTGCAACGGATTGCAATCTTGGTGTGCTTGAGATTTGTCAGAAAATGTATTTATACTCAACAGTAATTCTGCTGACTTCAAGGATTGCTTCAGCCAACAAAGGCATCTCTGACACTGCAGTATAGAATCATGTCCCACTTCTGGCAAAGTACTGCTAACAAAATACCAGCTGCCTTCAGTGGAGGAGGATCAGCGTGATACAATGAGTAGATGTGCTGGCTTGATTAATCTTTATATGATTTCTCAGCCTCTAACATAAGATGTGCATAACTTTATATTTGTACTCAACGGTGTAGAACATCACTTGATAGTTAAAGTACTTATGTACTTATTCTTTACTCATGAGACAGTTACTGAAGAAAGAAAGTTAATCTCTCTTCTAATTTGTTAACTTATGAAAATGGCAGTGATGAGTTGGCTGCATAGACTGCAGAAAGGAAGTGAGCAGCTCAGCAACTAGCAGCTTCACTTAGCATCACTCTGCATATTGCTGCGTTCCTCCAAAAGAACAAAGGTACTACACAGATTCACCATCAGTCAAATTCAAAGAAGCTGAAATATGATTTCAAGTTACTCTCTTTTGAAAATGTTTTGCAAGTTCTCATGGCAAAATTAAGAACTAAAACGTTAAGAAACAAGCAAAGCATTTTCCTTAATGTTTAGTACAAGTTTCAGTAATTTATAAACAATATATTTCCTTCTAGGATAGAAACTAGAACTACTTTAAGTATCATTCTTTCTTCTCAAGACTACTGTTCATTGCTGTATTTTTGGAAGACTATTGGACATCATCATCCTGTCTGCTAAACTGTGACTCCCTCCACTGTCAGTATCATAGGCTCTGCAGGGATGGATCTGATCAAATCTTGAATTATCTCTTTTTTTTTTTTTTTTTTTTTTTTTGGGGGGGGGGGGGTATTTTTTTCCTCAGTACTAACAATACTTGCTCAATTTTAAAATACATAGCTTGCATTGAATTTCCCTACATCACTAGTTATATGTTAAAAACATATATTTTGAGCTTTGCTTCTGGTAAACCATTTTTAAATATTAATGCGCACTGCTCCAGCTATTGTTTTATAATATGTATACATCATAGTCAACAAGATGTTATATCTCACACCAGATGTGACTGAACAGAAATAATGCTGTGCAAGGTGTGAAAAATATTTGTTTTAATACTGTAAATCTCTTCCTGATAGCTGTTGGGAACTGGCCATCTATGAGAGTTTATGTTTCCTCCCACCTTTGTCCTTCCTCCAAGAACTATATCAAAATAGATATAGAAAAGATGCTATGTATTATGTCAAGTAAGAAGTGTTATAGCTGGAGAGACAAAAAGCTAGGCATAAGGAAAGCCAGTTTATTTGGACACCTGTGTAATGCAACACATCATTATTTATAAATCTATGGTCATCATTTTCATTAGTGCTTTTGCATTCACATTTGCTTTAGGTAACTTAAAAGCGATTTCTCATAAACTCAGTTGGTTTGTGGGCTGCATCTCACTTTGGGGTGCTAGGGATAATGCTCTCTAGCTCACACAGTGCTTAGCCCAAGTCTTTGGTTTGCGACTGCTTGGGGACTTCACGCTTCCTGTATTTTCTGTATGTATTATTTTACATCCTTATCTTCTCCCACTTGTAGGAGATGTGCAACTAGAAAATTGTCCTCTGTTTTCAAAATGCGGTTGTGAGCTCAACTATTTTTTATTTTAATATGAAATTATTAAAGTGAGAGTTCAGTTAGCATGGTAACAGTGTTAGGGTGTAAGAATGACTTATATGGAAAAGTCAACTTGAATTCAAACTTTTATCAGTTATTTCCTATGAATTGTTCATGGGGATTTTTTCCAGTGCTTTCAAGAAGAAATGATTGTTTTTTGACGCAATGAAGCCAGTAAGCTTAATGAAGATATTTCCATTAATTTCATAGACTCTGGATTCCTCATTTAAAACAGGGATTGAGCACGGTTACGCTTCCTGCTGTTTATTGCTGTTGCAGCAAAATCTTGAATATATGTTTTAAAGCAAAACCCCTGAAGTTATTTATTCAAAAGTGATTAATTGATCGGAGAAGTTGCTTATCATAAAATAATGAAAGATTTGCTTCACAGCTTCCTATTGCATCCATTTACTATTTCCAATAATATATAGGGCAGAAATGGAAGTAGCAGCTATTTCATCACTATATTGTTTTCTTTCATCTGTTTTGAAATTAGTAATCAGATTACCTTTGCATACACTCTCAGCACGGAGGGGTGAACAGAATGAACTTTTCACCCCTCAAATCTTTTATATTCAGAGCATTTGATTTCCCACAAGCTAAAGTAAAAATAATTATACAATCTTTGTTCCCACTGCAGGTACCTAGCAGGTTTTAAATATAATAAATGCATTCTGGCAAACTTAATGTACCATAAAATCAGGCACACTGTATCACTCTTTGATACATATACCTGGAAAGCCATCATTGAAAATAACAGTAATTTATGCTAACAGATTATTCATCCATAGCAAACCCACCCTCTCTGTCAGGAAAGATATTTTAAGATACAAAAACATAATCTCCTCCTCCTATATACTTTCTCTAAGTGTATTATTTATCCAGGATGCAGTGTCTGGTTTAAGTCCTGCTTTTAGTCAAGTTTATAGCATGACTGAAACACTAGAAGTCAAGTGACTCAGTGCAAGGTCACACAATGAATCTGCACCTCATGCAACCTGGAGCCCGCTGCAGCCAACACCTGCTCCTTGGCCCTATATCATCCTGCTTCCTCCTTTCAAAGCATTAGCCTCAAAAGAAATTGCAAATTCTCTTTTCAGCCATCAAGGGTGGTCAGAGCGTTGTACAGGAGGATCAGATAGCTGTCACGATCGGGACGCAGGGCAAACTGTGCTTGTAAAACCAACCTAAAGGGCTGCTGGCTTCCTCTTCGTTGTCGCAATAGCAGTTCTCTTTCATAAGACAGAACAGTGCAGATGCCAAGGTCATAGCAGTATTATATGGTTCTGCCTGTGGCCACTTCAAGGTGGGTTGGCAAGGCAAAGGGCTACAGGCAGAAAAATGGAGTAATAAAGTTTAAGTAGTGGGCAATAATATCTATCTGCAGTGCTGTAATGCCGATTAAGAGATTGAAAAAAATTCCCTGCAGTTCTAATTGTGTTGTGGATATCTCTTAGGGACCCTGTGCTGATAAATCTTACTCATGCAGCCCATTTATCCTACATGTGCGATTCCACATCACGGGTTCATCTGTACAAGACGCACATTCCCATGGCACCGAGTAACTACTGCAGTAGGACAGGGGGGTCAGTGCCGAGTCTGGTATTGTTTAACATCCTCAATAATGAGCTGGATTGAAGGGATAGAGTGCACCCTCAACAAGTTTGCTGATGAGGTTCAACAAGGGCAAGCGTAGAGTCCTGCACCTGGGAAGGAATAACTGCATGCATCAGTTCAGGTTAGGGGATGACCTGCTGGAGAGGAGCGCGGCAGAGAAAGACCTGGGTGTTCTGGTGGGCAGCAGGTTGGCCATGAGCCGGCAGTGTGCCCTTGTGGCCAAGAGGGCCAATGGTGTCCTGGGGTGCATTACAAACAGCAAAGCCAGTGGGACCCTTGCCTCTACCTGCCCTAGTGAGGCCACAACTGGAGCACTGTGTCCTGTCCCTTCCAGCCCCTACAATTCTGTGATCCCACAACAGCATTTGTTACTCAGAAAACAAAAATTGTATAAATTATTATGACACAGCACGACAAAAATGGCTACCTAAAAATATCTTACTTACTATTAGGAGATCAACAGCAGAATCAGAATGCAGTAGTCTGTGTGTGGTTATTTAGCTTATATAAAATTCTTTTGGAACCTATAGATTGATTAAGATACATGTAAATCAATTTAAGAGAAAAACAAAGAAAACACAATAAAACCCTAAATTTTGAAAAACAAAATATTTGTCTGGGAAAGCAAAAACCTATGTCATTTGAACACTGCCTTCTGCCAAGCTGAATTTGTTTTGATTTGCTAACCTTGTTCTCAGACATTAAAAAAAAAAAAGAAGAAAAAAAAAAAAAAAGAAGAAAAAAAAAAAAAAGAAAAAAAAAGAAGGAAGATTGTTCTCAGTCTGAAGACAGTTCTTCTCACAATTTCTTCAACTACAGACTAAAGCAATTAACTGTTCCTATTTACTGCTAATTTCTGATTTCCAACCCATTAAACAGAAGAGAAACTGATAAAAGCTGAAAAGGTTTCATTCAGCAGAAAGAATGCTGTAACTGCTAGCTGTGAAGAAAACTCCGGGACAAAAGAAATATTAGAAAACTGGGAATGTATTTACACTTTTGCTAGAAACAAAAAGAGGCTGGGAGGACAAAGTAACAAATCTCTTCCTCTCCTAATAATTAGAGGGTCGAGAGTCAGGAAGGGGAAATCAAAAGCTGGCGACAGAGTGGTATGTCTGTGATTCATCAACACAGAGCTGACAGTTGTCTTTGTTTGAGGTTATTGAGTGCTGTTTATTGAATTTTGTTCCTTGCTTATGATTTTGCCTGCCTTTTATTCAGATTCTTTCAGCTTCCTACACATGACCTGATGATTTTGTACGATCACGTGGACTGAGCTCTTGATACTAGCATTTTTGAGAGCCATGTTGGCAGTACACAGTTGAAGTGAATGTCATTAAAGAGGGGTTTAGAACTTCATTTTCAATCCTGAAAAGTAATTGGGAAGAAGGAAGAAAAACAGCTAAATGAACCAACTACTCTACAATGAGAAGAGATAAAATGGAGGTGGAGAGCACAACACTATGGTGAAGAAAGATCGGTGGCAGAAAAAAATGCAGACTGCTAAAGCTGGGGAGATATGGGAGAAGATAGAACAACATGTCTTTGAGATTCCTCCACTCCTACCCCAGGTAATCACAGGTTTGCATTGCCATATGGCAGCCAAAACTGATGCTTCTGCAAATGCAGCTCAGCACTTGTTCAGCAGCGTGTAAGTATTAAACAACCCAAGTGTGACAATGCGTCTTTCTTAACCAGAATACAGAGAAAAAACAAATAAGAGTAAGCTCACAAAAGAGAAATCAAAATGACAAGGTGCTGACAGGGGAAGAGTTTGGCAAAGATCAAAAACTGAGTAAACAACACAAGGTAAAATGAGTGTAGTTTGGTCAAAAAGCAGCCTAGGGACAACAGGTACGTTACAGTATGAATTATTCAGGTACTACACCAGGTTATCACTGGGCACAATAGCACTGAAATAAGAACAGGAAACACCTCTTGGTTATGAGAACCGCTAAAAATGAGGAAAAGTTTCCCAAGGGAAAAGGTGGCATAGCTCATGAACTTTTAAAACCAAGAGACATAAAGCACCAGAAAATTGTGCACTGGTGGACAACAGAGATGAAGATGAAAACAGAGCTTTTCTCTGTCTAATTTCTCTAGTTCTGTGTTTCTGTAGCTTTGCTGATAGCATGATTGATAAATGATCCTTACAGTATTTTACCATCACAGTGCTCCCGCTTTCCAGTAATGAGAAGACTTTCCTTAAAAGGGCAGCATATGGGAGGCTTTCTCTGCTTTATAAATTTTAGCCTTGAAGCAGGCTAGCTGCCAATTACTGCAGGTTAGAGAACCTGGGATGTGAAAGTACAATATGCTTCAGAACCTCTGTACAGCTCTCTAGAAAAGGCATTATTAATAAAGGATGTTGATGTGATCTCAATATGGTCTTAGAAGCATAGGTCAGGTTTCACTGAAGAATTTTGCATTTTGTGTCATGAACTGCCATCCAGAAAACCTCCCCTTCGTTCCTCTCTTTATTTCCAGAGACAATAACATTAACTTAACCCCATGTGCCATGGGACCAAGTTGCCAAATTTTACTCTGATTAGTTGCTTTTATCCCTTCCTAAGGACATTTGTAGACCTGCTGTTCTCCACTCTCTGAAAGCGAAGTAACAGAGATCTTGGTCTCTATGGGGGTCATGCAGGCAAATAGAAAAATGCCCAGTAATGCAAATCTTCCCAAACCCAAAGAGGAAATGGCTCCCAATCTGTTCAGAAACCAAGACAGCATTCAAGCTTCAGGCTGAAACAGTCACTGCCCGTGCTGACGGATTTCCTTTTTCTCAGTCTTCAATGCACTATGGCAGCATCTTTTAAAGTGGTTAAGGAAGCAAACTAAGCATTTCTGTTGTTTACCAGTTACAATCCAGCCAGTAAATCCTGTTTGTGGGCAGTTAGGATTAAAAGCAAAAAGTCCTTTACTGTAGAAAAAATACTTCTACAGTGCCTTAAAGAAGCCTTTTACTCTTCTTTTTTTTTTCTTTCTGTTTAGATGGTAAGATCCAATCCATGAGAAACCACAACTTCAGTCACGATGTTCATGCTTACAATGCTATGAAAAGTAGCCGTATTTGTGATACAACTGAATAGTTCTGGAGTCAGCCAAAGAGCTCTAGAAACTAAAAACAAGAAGAAAAAGGTGGTTTCTCAGCACCTGCTGTTCAACCCCCAGATGCCATGTTCATCAATCCTATGCAACCATGAATGCCTGCAAGCACACTTCACCACAACTGACACCTGAGCACACACATCAGCGATGCTATTAGAGCCCCAAAAGAGCATTTATGAAAGCTCAAGGGGATAAACTCTAAAACCTGCGTGCACTTTACTGCTGTGGTTGTTAACCTGCACAAGTGTAGCTGCAAAAACATCTGTTCACACGAGTAGAGGAGCACATTTTAGAAGGAAACATGGTTGAAAATTTGGTTTCCAACACAGAGCCATTGAATATAAAACTTCTGGAGTGGGTGTGAGGGTCAGCACTACTCAGGGGAACAAACTGGTGTCTCTCTCTGTTGCACAAAATTTTATTAGCGGGGCCAAGGTTTGACATTTGATATGTATCTGCTAGAGCACAGCCAGCCTTTAGGGCAAGTCAGTCTGCAGCCTAAGGGCTGAAAGCTCCTCAGTGCTTGGCTGTTTTTTCTGGCAAGCCAATGAAAGATGCAGCTTCAGCTTGGAAATAGGTGTACTTTGAAACTGGCTTCCAGTGCTCACTGAGGTCGAGGCAAATTGGATCAGGATCCCATGAAAGTATTTGGACTGTATGCTCGACACTGTCAAAATACTCACGTTTCTCATTTACAAAAATGAATAAGGCATTTACAGATTTGAAGTGGAAAGTATTTTCAAACAACTTAGGAGAGCTGCTGTATTTAGCCTGTGTAAGTACAGAATAAAATCCAGAGGCAAAAGCATGCCACTGAAGTGGCACACAGGCAGGGAGATAGCTGAGCTCAACAGAGCCAATTCTGCAGCTCGAATGGGAGCGCCGGCCCCGCCGAGGGCTCCAATTTACCGCGTGTCTGCTCAATGGCTTCAAGATGATGCCTATTCTCAGGGCTGCACTTCCACTCTGCTTAAAAACCTGAGGCAACCAAGAATTCAGCATGTACTCCTCAGACCTGATTCGGTGAGGAGTTTGAGCACCCAAGTACTTACACTGAAGTGCTTTGCCCAATCAGGGGCTAAATGTTGAAAGTGATTAAAAACCCCTTGTAGTCTGAAGGATAAGTCATTACAGTGCTCCTGCATAAATTTAAATTAAATACATCTCCAAAAAAACCTAAGAGCTTTGGAGTCAATTTGTGAAAAAAAACAAGTGGCAGCAAAATTAGTGAACTGTGTAAGTCTAAACATCGCTACTTTCGTTTTTATAAGCATAATGAAATAAAGCTTAGATCTAACCCCAGGCTAATTGTATTTTGAAACGGGTTAGATGGCAAAAGCAAGGCAAAATGCTTTGTGGCTATGCTTTGAATCTCAAGGCTCCCCTCGAAGGAAAACACAGAGCTGCTGCTGCTGAGAACTGAGGGCACGTCTTGTGGCTGTTGTTTTTTCTCGTCGCACTCTAAGCACAGCCCACTTTAGTTACCACAAATAACCCAAAGGTTGCAAATGCACTTACTCTTAAACAAAGCAAGGATAAGACATGTTGGCATGTCTTATTCATTACTGCAAATGAGAAATTTAAGTGTTCCTAAAAGGTAAGTCTGTATCACTAGATCAAACATAATAATATGAATAATTTTCAGCATACTCTTCCTGCTGGCCTTTTCCCAGCTAGCACATTTAAATCTGTCCTTAATGAACCCCTACAGACTAGGAAATGATGTCCAGAGGCAGGTAATCCAAAAGGATTTTGCAGGAACCATCTGCAGTAAATCTGTTTGAAGTTTAGTTAATCTGCATTTTAATAGTTCACCAGCTAGGAAATTCAAGATTCGAAAAGTTGGTACTTGGTGGTACACGAAGCTCTAGCGCTAAGCTCTGCAGATGAAAGACTGTCAGCACAGAATCATAGGACAGCCTAGGTTGGACCTTGAAGTCCCCTCACCCCTAACCCCTTGCACGGGCTGGCTGCTTCCCTGCAGCTCGGGCTGCCCAGGGCCATCTATGGCCTTGGACACCTCCAGGGATGCAGCACCCACAGTTGTGGGCAGCAATGCCAGGACCTCACTGCTCTCTGAGTGAACAACACAGGACTTGCTCACTATAAATAAGCATTCCGTGGACTTCAGCTGAGGAGATGCTTCAGATCTTATTAGCTCTGCATCCACTAGAAATACAGTTCACCATTCTGGACCTTCTGCCTCACTCTGCATGATCGTCCCATCATTAGCCCTCTCTCAACCCATAGCTGAATTTGCCTGAACTTTGCTGACAACATAAAGAACCCCTACATTAAAGGGGAGAGGCACTTTCTGTGCCTGCCTGTCCCTTGGGTAGCTCCATAAAGGTGCCTTCCCTGCAGGTCACAGACTCTTCATTACCTATGTGAAACATCTAAAGATTCAAAGTTTGCCTAAGCCTACCTTCCTAAGAACGTTGCAGGCCTGTAAAGCACTAAGAACATATTTGATAATCACATACATAAGAAATAATACCAAAATGTAAACAAAACAAGATTTTGGTGTGGGGTACCTCTTTTTACCTCCCTTCATGGCTCACTATGTCTAGGCTGTGTTGGATTTGTATTTTGGTTAGTGATTTCTCCTCTGAGAACCTGGGTGAATACGTACCTTGCTTTGCTATGAACACAGAGAAAAGACTGTATTTTTGTGTGGACATAGATCAGTCTCCCTGTAATTAAGCAATAATCTCTTGAGCTAAAGGCAGCTCTGGCCCCTGTAGCAAATCTGAACTGGTCCCAAAACTTGACTGAACAATTTCAACACAATGAAAAAAAATTCTGGGATATAGACTAATCCATTTACTGGAATGCAGGAAAAGTAACCCCTAATAGGAAGTCAATAAGCATTTCTAAGTTTGAATCTTGTTTTTTCCAATTAATCAAACTGGAGCTAAATCCCCACCTAGTATAACGCACGCAAGCTGTCTGCCTACCTACACATGGACTGATTTTGGCCTTTCTTCATATATAGTTTCAGCTAACACATGATTTTGAGGAATAAGTAGCTATTCAAGTGCACTGCTTGAGCATGTTAGGATACAAAGCACCTCTCCAGCAGCAGGTGGCAAGCCTCCCTTGGCTTGTCAGCTGCATCCTTTCCTCTTAGCTCTAGATAGATCACAGCTCCAAGCCTCATTTTTCCCACATAAAAGATGAGGATTACAGTTCCCTCTTCTGAGGATTATTCTGAAGTCTGCTGGTGTAAAATGATATACATATCATTTATTAATAATATGTGACTGCAAAAATCTTTGAGATTCTTGTAAGATGCATACATTGAGGTACTCTGAAACAAAAAAAAAGCACTCAAAACCCAGAGGTTCTAAAATGACAGTAGCAAAGGATAATACAGACAACACATCTAGACATTGCCTTTAAGAGCCATTTCAGGTTATAATAAATAAGAAAACATTATTAGCATGGCTATCCTAGGGCCTTCTATAAATCCAGTCCTGATCACTGCAGTCATTAGTGGAAAGCCAAAGAATGACTCATTACCCCTCAAACACTTATTTATGAGATTTTCATTTTTTATGTTTTATTAACCCAGAGATAAATACAGCTTCAGCCTCATCAATGCATGATCTCTGCCTGCTCATCAGCTGCACTTGTTCCTTTGCTTGTTTGCTCACGAAAGCAGCACAGTCAGCGTGACAGCAGAGAGATGACATTTTGAAAAGAGTATTACTATACAGCATCTGTTGTGAACTGTCTGTTTTTCGAACTACCTCATAAATGATAGGTCATTTTTCACATATCAAATATTTTCACATCAAATTTTGCAATATTGGAAACCTCCCACCCTGTCAATTGCCATTTTAATTAAAAGAATGGATTAATAATTTTTTTTCCAGATTTTAGAGATTGACAAGGCAGGTATATCTTTTTCATCACAAGACCACAGCCTGGAAAAACACAGACTTAAAGCCTAAGCCATAGGATTTCCTCTTTCATGTGCAGACTGATAATATTCACTTCTTATGAAAAAGCATGTCAGCCTCTTTGGAATTCACTCCGTCAGTGTGCCATGTATGGAAGGGAAGCTACCGTCACTAAAGACAAAATCAAAGAGCCATATTCTGGCTACCACCTATGAGCCAAAGAAATACTTCTGATTCAGATCTGGGCTCCAATTCCTCAGCTGCATAAAATAAAATACAAACTCAGACCTTGGCTCACTTTGCACTGTGAGCACAACGCAGAGACCTCACGTATCCCAAACAGGTGGCTCCATAGATGCCCTCCCCTCGGCAGCTGCAGATGTGCAGGCTGAGGGCTGGCATTGCTCCAGGTCCCAGTGGTGCTGTGTGCTATGGTGGTGCTACGTGCTTCTTATGAAAACGTGCTTTGGGCACCAGGTACATACGTGTTTGTAACTGTTTAGAACCAGCCTGGCGTTCACCAATGCTTATCACAACTTCAGCTGAATTGGTGAAAGCCATCTGCATTGATCAGAAGAAGCATTTCAAATGCTGCTGTGGGACCATTATCTTTTGAATTTTATAAAGAGTGACCGTTGCAACATGCCATTTAATTAACTGTCATCTGCATCATGCTCTGAAAGCACAAGTATTTCTTTATTTATTTAGGGGGGAAAAAAACCAAACAACTAGCTTCATTTTTAAGCTTATCTCTACTTTACAACAGTTCTGTGCTTATCACATTCAGGTTTATGGGTTTAAAAAAAAAAAAAACATTTTAATACAAAGCCAGTGTAGTATTTCCTTAAGGAAATGTAAATAGGCTCTGGAGTTAATTTTGCTCATCTGAGCTGGTTCAGACCTTGCTGTAATCTAAATAACCCGATTTAGCTGTGAAGGATGGAAATGAGGGTGCCGAATATAAAAGAGAAAGCATTATAAGAAGGTTTTATTCTAATTCTGATTCAATAGCAACTGTGTAACTCTTGGTATTTTTGGAAAAGCCGTAGATGGCTAATCTTAGACTTGATGAATGGAGGTTACAGTTCTTTTAGGAGAAAAATAACAGGAGAACAGAATATTGAATCAAATGAACAGACATCCTCATGAATAAGGCTGACTAAAGAGACATCTGGATCAAGCATATGGAAAAACTAACTTCCTCTCAGTACCTGGGTACCCCTCTGGTTCATTTATTTTCAGGTCAAAAACCAAATTAAAGTAAGATGTGCACAAATTGGATGTCAAAAAACAAGGGATTGTTTTAGAATATACCCGTTCCTTTTCAATATACAATGATGGCAGCCAGAACAGCTAAAGCAGAGTACCCTGCCAGCGCTGATCTCTGACCTGAGAAGAGCAATATGCAGAAATATGTACAGATTCACATTTTCTGAGAGGCAATGGAGAAAACGGATCTTTGCCTAGCAAGGTATTTAAAGGCCATACACAATGTCCTTTAGATTCTACACATAAAAGAGATTCATATTCAAGCAGCCCTCACGGCAATAGTGACAGATGAGGTACTTTCAGGTATTTTGAAACCTCCCTTGAAAACATTTCTTTTAACTAAGTCAGTAAAAAATCACTCTACAATTCAGATAATGCATGCCAGCATACAACAGACCCACGCATGAGAGAAGAAAAGAAATTGCTGGTTTGAGAAGAGGCAAAACGCCATGCAGGAATCAGAATTACCCATCCAACACCTGTGCAGAATGGCTAACATAAAACTGCCAGGCTAGCATTTTATCAAAGTTGCCCATGGGTTGACAAAACACATCAGTATGTATCTATGCAGTACTTGAACTTTGAAGTGAGTGCAAGGAGTGTAATTTAAATCATATAGACACACACCTGCTTCTTCTCTTAATACGTAAGACATTTCAAGAGCAAATTTCCCAATATTTAGATGTGTTAAAAGCTGAAGTTCATGTCATCCAGTAATTTAATTGCAAAACTGAGTTTCAGTGCTGCAGTTGGCCATGTTACACCTTTTCACCCTTTCCGTCCCAAGTGTTGTTATATTCCCATTTATTGAACCCCACTGGATATTGATGTCATGGTTGCAAATTGGCTTCCCTCCCAACCTAATAACCTCGAGACTCTCTCTAAAACAAATGCAATATTAAAATGCAGACAAGTGACCTAAAAATGGCCCTGGAGGGCAGGCCTGCAATTTCCTGAATCACACATTCCTCATTCCCTCATTTGTTAAGTTTCACAACATCAACTTTTACACCGTTGCTGCTTTATTCTGTCCAAATGATTGCTGAATACTAATGAACTGTCTCCCTTTGACAAATGAGTTATTGTTTGAAATATTACATTAGGGACATAGAGACTAAACTACTTACAGATACTAGACATTTATAGAAAATACATTTACATAATAGTATTCTATTAGTGTAATGAGGTCCCATATTTGGAAGTAAATCAGAGTTTCAATAAACACAGATTCTGGCAGCTATATTCAAGCTATAGTAATATTTTGTAAAATAAATGTAGAGGAACAATGAAAAATGATGTTTTTTCCAAATAATTTCTCATTTTGATATTTTATCCTGCAGTAGCCAGCTGTTCAAACACAGCCACAATACAAGCACAGTAACACCAGTATGCTTTAGCACTGTGGTTATCATAGTTTGGATTATAACATCAAGGCTAAGAAGTCCTCTCTTAAGGCCTGAGTTTATTCAGATTATTCACCAGTAGCGTATTGCATTTGAACTCTCCGACACACCTCTTATATTCCCTTAAAAGAGGGAATGTATAAAAAATCTCGAGTGGACTAGCCTCATTTATCTAACACTGCAGAGCACCTGGCCGTATTGGAACTTCTCCACAGCTCATTATTAATTGCTTTTTCAAAAAATTTAATGAAGGTAATTCTGCACAGAAATCCTCTCTCCTTTATTATCTCTCAGAGGCTGGGTACTCTTGGAGTACATAAAGAGAATCACTGATCCTCCTTGAAGACTCTCTAACAAGTCTTCTTAAGTTGTGACTACTTTTCTTTTGACAAATTAGGCACCGTCTCTCTTTTTTTCCACAGGTGGATTTTTCTTCAGCAGGAACTCCCAGAATATTTTGCGTTCCCACCGATTAAATACAGGGCTTGCCATTCAGAATTCTTTAATCAACGATTCTTTTTCCTACAGTTGATTCTGAGCACAGATACAAGGAACCCAAACTATAACATACTGCACTTCATACCGGCTTCATTATTTCCCGGCAGAATCATCTAGTCCTACTTGCTGTGCAAGAGCACACTGATCTGAGCTATCAGGATTTGCTGTAACAGAGCTTCTTCTTGAACCAGGAAGACTGAGATCCTAAAAATGCACTGTAGTGTCTTTTCTTTGATTTTTAAGGCTTTTTGCTCCTACTTTGAGGCACTGATATTTTCCTTTTGTTCAGTATCGCTTGCTGTTTGTGGTTCACTTTTTCTTTCATAAGCTTCTTCTGAACGCACTCTGTCTTAGATTTACTTTACTAATATTGGCTGGCACTTCTATTTCAACCTCTCAGCTAAATAAATTCATTTCTATTTGGGGGTCTGTGGAGAACAAGACACTTTCTGAAGGCAGGGATGGAGATGTCTGTGTGCAGCAGCTTATTCTTTTCCCTGGCTCAGATCACAGACTATAAGGCAACAAAGGGGAAGGACCTTTGATTTTTAAAATCTTTCAGATTAAAAAGAGAGGAAAGGAGACAGATGTGATGCTCCTCTATTCAACGCATCCTTTCAGTCATCAGAACGTGATTGTGATCTCAATTGCTCAGAATTTCTTTGTAATCAGCAGCAGGATGTACATCGTGGAAACTAACTCCTCTAGAAATTCACTTACACGTCTTATTACTGTTAAATTAGAGCCTTTGTTCTTCTTTTTTTTTTTATTAACAGTCATTAAGCTGGGTGAACAGTTCAATTCAATGACATTTTATTTCCTACCAAAGGTACATGTTTTTTCCTTTTGACTCTGGCCTTCATTAATGAAATTTGGAACTTAAGTTTTGCAATTTGAAATAAACTCTTTTCAAATTTCTTCTCTTTTTATATCTCTTCTATATTTCTTTGTTGAGACAAGCAATGTTACAGATGTGAAATTTGCCCACCAGTGGTAATACGCTGCTCACTGAGACCTAAATATTTGGACTACAAATTTCACTGAGCAGTGGGGAGCAGGATGGGTTATGAAAAGTCCTAATCAAATCATTAGAAGAGGCAGTGACACTTCTAAGAACATTGCTGCCCTTCAAATTCTGGGCAACTTAACAGTGATTGCATGCATTTAAATATGAATAAATATATATAATATTTATGGAGAAATCTCCCTAAGAACCAATTAAACCCAACATCAGTAGAGAAGATCCCTCGCTTAAAAGCCAAAGAAGTTCTTTTGGGCAGTCTATCTACTTTGAAGTGATTGCTGTAAATCAGAAACTCTTTCATGTCAGTTTTATTTCATTCCTTACAATTAAGTACTATCCCCAGTACATTTCACTAACGCAAACTCACACAGAGATTATCTATCATTTATATAAGCTAGTAGGTTTATATGACTGAATGGCCAAATCAACATATTCAGACAGAAAAAAAAACAACAGCACTTCCATAAGCATGCATTAGAATTTCTCCACTTCCGTACCTAGACACGAACAGTGTGCAGTTGGCTTTTGATTCCTTCTCACATTTAAATGCCATGCTCTAAGCTCTCATTTGTTAAACCTTTCACCAGTCAGCATTTCTCTTCCATTTACTATTTCACATTTGCCATTCCTCTTCTCCTAAATATAAATGTCCTTCTCTTCATTCAATGTCTTCGTTAAATCATATTAAGAAACATTTACTCAGAAAGTCTATTTTGTGAGGACAGTACATATTTTGTTACCAAGCTGCTATGAAACAAATTGGCAAATTGACCATGCTTCTGCACTGCTTTCTCAACAAGAAGAGAAAAACATACCATGATCTTTCACAAGAGTTGCTACCCAGGCTATCACTAAAAGTCTGTAAGGCTCACAGCTACTTCTTTGACTGCCCTAGTGAATATAGTACCAACAATGTAATATACGTGTTGTTTCCAACATCTCCTTTCACCAACTCCGGAATTGTCAAGTCAGGTGAAATGCAAACATTGCTACAATGCAGGCAGCATGTTTGGCTAGTTACAATAAAAATTATTGCAACTACTGCAGGCATTCAAGATGCTGTTATTAGCAAGGCAATATTACCTAGTACATTTCTATTCTTATTTTGACCACACCGTTTTTTTTTTAATTAAGAATCCTGTAACACTTGTATTTTATGAACAACATTTATTAAAAGCATTACTGCTTTCTCATTTATTCTGCAAAGGTTACTAAGTTAATGTAGCTGTCACTTTCAAATTGTGAGGAAATAAGCTCAAGAAGTATTATAACTAAAATCAAACAGAAATTAGAAGTTGATATACTGTGTATGAATTAATGCTAGATGAGTGAGTCATTCACTGAGTATGAATGCGAGGCGCTTTTTTTATTTTTTTATTTTTTATTTTAAGTTCCTTCTAAAGTCTTAACTAGAAGTACTAAAACTCAAACTTTTTTTAAGAGCAGAGCACATCATGAAGCCAATGCACATCATTCTGGACTGGGAGGTGAGATATAATTGGTACCCAAATGGTGGTGAATACCAACCTACAAACAACCGCTGCAGCCCCAAGAGTTTAAACTGCCCAGGTCATTTCAAGAGCACTCGGTGGCTTGTTGTGATAGATGTGTCCTGTGAATACCACGTCCTGGAGTTCCAGTAATCAATAATGGAATCCAGTTTCAAAACAAATGCTTTGAGTGAACCTCTGCACCCTCAGCAGGCAGCTGATAGCCATGCAGCTGATAGCTGTGGACGGCACACTCAGAATTTTCCCTTAAGTGCCAACTAAGTAAACTTGCTTTCCTATCACTTCTGCTCTTTAGTAATAGGGTTAGGTTTAGGTGTTAATATTTCTCTCACTTAATGCATTAATTAAAGAAAAGGACGATCAATTTCACTACCTTCTCTTTTCTCTGGCTTCTCTCATACATGAAGCATGTAGGTACTGAGACACCTTAAGAACTCCAACTACATGTCTCAGAATTGGCCAACAGATTAGCAAGATTTAACATGGGAAAACAGACAGGGATCAGCACAATAAAAACAGCAACAACATAATCACCTACATTTTGTTTCTTTAGCAACACAGACCATAAGTTTCTCTTGCTACAGTTTTCAACTCAGCTTTGAAGAGAAAAACACTGTAATAGTGCAGCCAAAAATAATAAAATATTCTGATTTGGTTATTTTGTTCTTGAGATTTTTCTGAATAATAATGATCAAAGTAGAAGCATAAGGTAGTAGCATTTAATAAGAACCAAGATAAACCAGGAAAGATAAAATGATTTTCAACAGACTGGGCTGGAACCTGAACTATTGTTTCTTGGACTATAATAAATTTATTATAAATAATAAAGCACTACTAATGGTTTTAATGACATACAGAGAGAACATCATGAATATTTTCAGTGCCACCTCAAATTCGTTTTAACAAAGCGTATGATGGAAGGCTGTTTAAAGCACGTGTTGTGATGGAAGGACTAATGGGAATGGGATACAATAGAAGGAGCATGAGAAGGTAATGCTATTCAGTTGTTTCCATAGATTTTGTTACTTTGGATACTGAGTACTATTTCAGGAACTGGTAAACCAGGGAAAATTACTCCAAATGAGAAAGAAGCCAGTATGGATCATGTAAAGGTATTCAAACCATGTCTAAGCACCCGTGCTCAAAAACATGAGAAAAATATTTGGTGTGGTTTTTGTTGCTGAAGTCTGATTTCACAGGAGGGAAAAGTAGCACAAGCAGATGAACTCTGACAGGTCCCATCCTTGCATGAAATGTCTTCAGTAATTAGGCACAAGGGACTGATATGGCACAAAAAACATGATGTGCATAGATTATTTCCTACCTCGCTTTTCCCAAACGTAGACTAAATTTATGTTTGGGTCTCAGTGAAAAAATTCCAGGTCTCTGAAGTTTGCTATTAGTCTCATTAGCCTGTTTCAAACAAACGGGAGCAACAAAGTGTAGTAGGAGAACATTAAATACAATTCAAGCCCAACTGACAATTTTTGGTTTGAGTTTTATCAACAACTCCAGGGAAAAAGACAACCATAGCCAGTCATTCCTACTATGAACATGCTTAAAGGACCTCAAAGAGCCCTAGCTGCTTCTCACTTCTGCACCACAAGCAGATTGCTGGACTCATTGAAGAAGCCTACATCTAAATTCACCAACAGTGCAGGTCTTTAGAAACGCTGCCCCTCTTTTTGCACAGATTAATAGGTCATTTCCCTCCTGCTGCTATTTCTTTTTATTAAAAACAAACACACACACAGAGCTTTCATATGGCTCGACAGTCTTCAATGAGCTTTCCTTTCTGTTCAGTTACTTGGCTTCTGTCATGAAGCCGACTTCCATAGCGAGGCACAAACCACAGCCCTCCCACAGCGACGCTTGGCAGTGGGCCTCCAAAGCTGGAGCTCTCATTTGTGTTAGCATAGCTCAGGCTCGGCATCCCAACAAGCTTTCCAGGTGCTAATATGGCAGGGAATTCCTGCTGAGGATTCAATTAGACAAAAAGGAGCAGTGCCAGGGGGTGACACATCAGCCCCCTCCCTGCACACGTGGCCTCAAGTTCCAGGTTTGGACTTTTAATTTGCAGCTACCACTCACCCCTCCTGTTCTGAAAGGCAAGCGTTCAGGGAATGAATGCAGGTTCTGCCCAGCTAACTGGTCATGGGAGCAGGTCAGCAGCTCACCTGGCAGATTTTTAGGAATTCACCAGAGCAACTGAAAGCTGAGAATTTATTTCAAAATGAAACTGGATGTTCTATTTCATTTATAGGGTTCATTTATCACCAGTTTCACTAATCCCAAATCCTTTGATTTGTCTTTGTTTATCATTGAAGGACTTCTTTTAGATTTTTAAAGTTTATGACAGTTTAATTAGTAGCTTTGAGTGAAATGGCAACAGCTAAACACCTGGAACACCAGTTTCTTCAAGCTGAATATTCAAAAGCTGAAACAGATGAACATAACAAACATTTCTGAAACATCTGGTTGCGTCCCCTGGCAATAAGCTTCACTCCAATTCTTGAAATGCAAGAAAGATATTTCCAAGTGGGAGCTGATACAAATTATTATTTTTGCTCCTTTCTATGAAGTACTTATTCCTAACTAGAAGATATCGTCCATGTACACAAATTACCAATGTGGACCCCGCCAGCACAGCAAAGAATCAGAACACTCATTTAAAGGATGAACTCAGCAAAACTTTTCACACAAGTCTCATATGGGGTACATTGAAATAAAATAATCAATGTGTTTACTGTTGCTGGCCAAAATAATAATAAAAAACACACTGGAAAGTAAACTGCAATGGAAAATCAGGTCGCAAGAGTATGTATGTGCATTTGTAGGATCTAAGGGAACTGAAAATACAGCGGAATTAAAATAGCTCAAGACAGTCTAATCTCTGCAGTGATGTACACATAGCACTTACAGTACAATATTCTGCAGCACCAGAGAATAACTGGGCTTTCTGCGCAGCTTTGAGATGTACAGACGTGCTTCTGCATTTCCTCCACTTGTAAAGTGAGCTGGAGCAAGCCCACAATCTGCCTTGCAATAGTTTAGTTTTTACACACTTAGCCGTAAGGGAAATAAATTTAATCTAATCCTCCAGTAATTTCTTTTTTAGAACTTCACTTCAGCATTAACAAGAAATTGTTTAGTCTGTATCTTTAAACTGAGTAACCAGTAATGACAGAGAGTGCTGGGGCAGGAGCTGGGGCAGATGGATGCTGAAACCTTCGCTCCATGGCACCAGGCACTATCATTAGGCCATTTGGGTCTGCTCAGAGACAGAAAGCAGATAACGATGCCATGGATCCTTGTAGCTGAAATTTCCCTACTGCTGTGACACCAACGGGGAGAACAGTTGGCTTACCGCTGTGATGAATGGGGAAGTCATTATTATGAGATACTTTAACATTATGTTTTTCCTCTACCGGCACTACATTTACCATTACAGATCTTCCCTAAAGAAGGGAAAAACACTGCTGCTAACTTTATTTTCCACTGTTTCATCTGCAGTCTATGCTGATGCTGCACCATACAGAGATTTACTTCACTGGTGAACAGAATGAGAACACAATGCAATTTAAACTTTTTTTCCTATGGATTCCAATGTTCTTACTTGTAGAATCTTATGATAGCTTTTGATGCCACTTACACCATCAAAACACTCATTATAGTTTAGATCTTAAAAATCATAGTGAAGAAATGTGTATCGGTGAAATAGTGCAATTTAGCACTGTGATTACTAAGCAGCATCGGCACTGTATGCAGCAGTCAGAAAACATAACAAAAAAACTCAAATTTCATAGAAATCTACGAAAGTCTTTTTCACTCAAGGTTTCCTGACCTGAATAAATCTCATTCTACTGTGCACCTACGCTCAAATACAAATCCCATTTAGTAAAACATATTTTGGTCAGCCCCGTGGTGGAAAAATTAAGACAGGTTTCACAGTAGTACAGATGGCTTACAACAACTTTAGCTTGAATTCTTCTCTCCCTCCCACTCTGCCTATTCATGTTCACATAGAATTTATGCTAAAAAATTCTATTAGCCAGTCCTCTTACATCGTAGCAAGAGAAACAGAATCTGACCTCATGCCAAACACTGGAAATATACAAAGTACCAATTCTTGTTTACAAGGTGGGTTAGAATGAATTCATTGAAGCATCTCTAGCTTTCACCTTGTAAACTTACAAATTGAGATGAAAATTTTGTGAGCGGTTTTCTTAAACTGCTTCATTTTCTTTGTCTGGCATGACCTGAAATTGAGTTTTATACTTTAAAAACTGGCTTTATCCTTCCTTGGAGGCTGCTCCAGCTATTTTAAGGACCATGTAAACCACACAGACATAACAGCGCTCCTTCCAACGCTGCTATGTGAAAAATTCGAAGCTTATTCCCACCATATATTGCTCACAAATGCCTCATTGTCCCTTTGACAAACGCTCTGTGGCAAATTGCTGAAATCATCTCTTGCAGCACTGCAGCTTAAAAGATTCATGCCATTGAACACTCTCCCTTAAAGGCTGAAGTCTAGCCTCAAAATTTCAAATATTGCAGCTAAATAAAATTTTAAAGACTTTGAGACCCTCTCCTGGGATCAGCTGTCAAACAGCTTTTGAAAAGAAGATATAAGCAGCCTCCACCCTAGAGTCTGAATGTTTTACTCTTTGGGAAAATAAATAAATAAATAAGACACAGCAAGGAGTGTTTATCATTGAAAGAAACTATTCACAATACGCTTTTTGATGTTAAAATGATAGGATTTTGATCTTCCGTTGAAGACTATGCAGGGATACTTCTTTTAAATCCTATATGCCTGTTTATAATGAAAAAGCTCAACTGCAGTTCTTTTTCTTCCCGTGGTTTTAAATATCCACTGCAAACATGGATGTTCCCTGGGAAATGCATAGCCTTTTCCATTACACACAGCTTTCCCCTGGTAGCTGCACTCAGTCTCATCAGCCCAGCAAAACGCCACGCTTCATTTGGGCTTTCCTGCCTGCCCTGAGGAAATAGCAAAGTTCAGCACAGTTCATGATGCTTCCAATTTCATTTATTTCCTTCTAATCAAACCTTAACACAGATTTTTTAGCAAGTTTCAGTAATACTCTTTGTCACCATATGCTTGGAAAGCTCATCCCTTAGTAGGCGCTTCTGGGAGGGAGAACCGATTTGTGTTTGGCAACCAGAGAGGTAAAGTAGCTCAGAACATTCTTTCTTCCAGGAACGTGCTTTGGGCCCCTCAGCAAGAGGTGACAGCCCCCATAAGAAGGTCAGTACAAGGCAACATTGGGACAATCACAATTAGGTGAGTTTATAGACCAGTATCTGTGCACAAACAGACTGCACTGGTGGCTTAAGGTCATGCATGAGATTGGGACCCAGAGAAGACAGGAAACTTCACCTTCGTGGAGAAGAGGGGTGGTGGACGTCTTTGGGGAGCAATATTAATAATTGTCACTGCTGAAGCTCATCAGAGTACAAATGAGCATAATTTAGTCCTACACCCTGCATAGCATCCCTCTCTTTTAATTACAGATGTCTTTTAGGCTCACATTTAACCAACGCTAAGTAAAGGTGCCTATTTTATCACATCTGTCAAAGCTTTTTTTGAATAAAAAATCCATGAGATCTGCTGCAACCACTTTACATCTTGGAAGAGAAGAAGAATGGGAGCTATTGAACGAGAATTAATGGGAGTTGTACCGAAACCTGAGCTCTGAGCGTTGTGAGCTCTCAGATGTGCACTATGTGGGCACTAAGAGAGAGTTTTAAAACTTTTAAATTCCAACCTATTAATCAATACCATAACACTTAGTGGTAAAACTCTTGAGTAATTAATGCTTAGCTGAAGTTATAAAGCAATGAGTTGATTAGGCTGATTCAAGTACATCAGCATGTCTCCATGTTCCAACTAGAAAGTGGTGCTTAGAGAATACCAGAATCACTTCTACCAAGTTAGTGCTCAATATAAATCAACTTTGCTAGCTGGAAAACGGTTCCACTCGCAAATACTTCTGTTATGCACAATGACCAGGAGCACAAAACCCCTTTAATACCCTCCTACACAAGACTACTTTAGAAGACGCACAAGACTACCTTACCAGTACACCTATGGTCTGTTTGCTTATTTTGCAAGAAAAATGAATAGTTTTGCAATTCATTTGCATTCCAGCCTTCTGGTTCAATGCTCACAGAAATTAAGGAAGATATTCTTGTTCTCTATCTCACCAAACTGGCAGTTTAATTCAATCCCTACAGCCGTTATAAATCCGTATGCAATTACACAGCCTATGGAAAAGGTAAATGTATATCGGATACTTCTACCACATCAGTTGGTGTACATGCATCATTTCCATGCTACACTATACATATTTTACAGCACGTCAGATGATGCCTGTGTTCTTGCCATCCCCTCATCAGCAATTCTACTTACTCATCCTGTATTTCAAATCCCCAAGTTTAAAACATTAACTTACTTGCCCACATACATAACTGACCACATATAATTTCACCGAATTTACCCAAAACTAAAGCAGGGAGTTTTCCCTTGATACATGGGAAAAGTCCTTTACATTTAAATTTATCTTATATAAATAATGTAAATATAAAAATACACTCTTCAATGTGATTTATATGTAATAAAAAATTCATATTTTCATTCACACTCTGGAATATATGAAGAATTCCACACTAATAGCGTAAACATGGAGGACAGAGAGAGAGGGGTAAACAGAGCTGAATTTAGAAGATGGAGTAATTTTTTAACGAATGGATTGAAGAGTTTAGATGACTCTTGTTAGAAGTTCTGAAACTGGCAGCGCTATGAATGGCACTGGCTGTTTTAAAAAGCATTTAAAGCCCAAATGATCGCTGCCAAATACTCTCAGTAAGTAATGGAGAAATGCTGACCATTTATGGGTAATTACTCATTTCTACAGGCAGTGGCAGGAGGTGAAACATGAATTGTGCAGCATTTCATTACATAAGGACACAGCGAGTCTTTTTTTGGAATGTAACCTGCCAAAATCTAAAGGAATATATCTTATTAATAAATGATGCCTTCTCAAAGGCACTTAGAATAGAGGACAGCAGCTAGAAAGGGTAAGAAGATTCCTAAAGCTGGAATGATGGATATGATGGATTCCTTCCTGCCAGATCTGCATTACTCTGTAGTCCTGTGATTCAAAAACTTGAACTTTAGAGCTGTCTGCCACATGAACTGAAACTTTAAAGGAATGGAGACTCCACTATTGACAATGACAGGTTCCGAACTCTTGAAGTGTCAAGAGACTTGCTGAACCCTAGACAGATGCCCTGAAGGAAAGGAAATATTTCCACTGCCAGTCCCTAGCGAGTGATCATAGCTAGAAACCACGAACTGGCAAGATGTATAGTTTTGTGAATGGTTATGTTGGGCTGCTTTCAGGCTTTGAAGCTGTGGGTGAATGGAGTATCATTATTCATCTCCATAATGAGGGAAGGAAGATGACTGTGGCTAGTAGGACTTGTTCTTGACTTGTTGCCTATCTTGTTCTCATACTGCCTACAATTTATATGTAAAACTCTCTAGTTCGTGTAAAATTCGAATTCCAAAAAAAAGAGCTCTGCCCTTATAAACCACCAGGCTAAAGCCCAGAAGAGAAACCTCTACAGTTTGCCATAAATAGCCAGGACTAAGAAGCTGAGCAGAAATGCAATCTAATCCTCTCACAAGGAAAGCAATGAAGCAGGAATTTACGATGGAGTTATAGTGCTGCTGCAAGTGCCAGGTGTAAAAAGGAGCTCTGAGCAGGGTTGCAAGAAGGTTAAGAATGGAAATGTGATTTCTGTAAAGCAAGGAGTTCAAATACTACTCCAGCATATTCAATATGAGAATGATTTCATGTACATAAACTAAGAAAGCTGCTTATAACAAAACGTTAATCACAGAGTCAGTGGACATAATTGCATCAAGTACGTACAAAAGCTGAAGCTAATAACTATGGAGAGTCTTTTATTTGTTATGGAAACAGGGCAGGACTCAACACAATGCATATCAATTAATTAAAAATTAGAGTAACTGCCAGTAAAATTGCCTCTTGTTCTAACAGGATAAGTGTACATTAGGCTATATGGGATGGACACAAATGTAACAGTCTTGAAAACAAATGAGCTGTGAGCCACTAATGGTGTTTCCATACTGACACAACCTTACTGAGCACATCCAGGGGCTGGGAAATTCCCAGCAGCGGCACCTCAGTGATGTCCAAATGACTGAGCAACAGTGCTTCAGGCAAAGGGAGAGGAAGGGGAAAGACTCCTCAGCTTCTCTCTGGACAAGGTTTAAGATGGGATCCTGACTATTGTTCCCCCATCCCTGAAGCTGAGCACCACAAATTATTGTCAGCAGCACATCACAGCCCAGGCACTGAAGGAGCTGTGACAAGAGCCCTGGTGATATGGGACTTGTCACGAGATGCACAGACTGACAGGGCCAGCATTGTGGAGAACAGCTTTGACAGAGCACTCTGATAAGGGTCTGCCTGCATGATGCCAGAACGACTGCACTTCTCTTACACAAAAATCCACCCAGTTAATCCTAGTCTCCCTGAGTGCTGGGGGCATTCCCCAAGCCCAGCCGGGATTGGGAGCACCAAGGAGGCTCAGGCCAGCGTTTCCTGGGGGGTACAGGCAACGAAGCAGCTTTGGTACCAAAGTTGGTACTGGTTCCCACCAAGCACAATAATCAGCAGAAGAGTAATTCACTACCTACTGCGAGCTGTGGGTTATTCCAATTCATTATGCAACTCATGGAAGGGGGAAAAGGAAGGACCAGGATTTTCTCCAATCATATATGGTCTCCACTATGGGAAGCATATGGCTCAATGTGCCCTTTGCTACTCGATTCCTATCAACAAAATGAATGTGGTTATTTTTAATTTAGAATTGCCACGTGTAGGTCACAGGGTAACAGGCAACACAGCAGCCTGGATGCTTAGAGAATATTCATAATGTAATGAACCTCTATGCTGTATTTGGCTATGCAAGGACTGCAAGGCCTTCTTCTAGAAATACGCACGCATTCACTCTTAATTTTAACAGTATATTCCAGTAATGCACTACTCTAGAGCACAAATAAGGATACTGAAATATCAGTGCTGCGTTTTTTGAAAAAGGAATGCTGCAATTTAAAATTATAAGAAGAGAAGAATATTACTTTTAACCTGTGAAATTTTTCAACATCAGCTGTCTCAACATTAACTGAAAATATTCTTGGCAGTCCTCTCTTCTTCGTATTTTATATACCTTCTCATCTTTATATCTTATATCATTGGAAGCAGCAAGTCCTGTCTATTCTAATGTGAACAGACATATCTTTCCAGGCTAAAGCCCAAAGCTGCAATAGATTAATTAAGGACTTCCTTTTCATCTAAATATTTGCTTAGGTATCGCTGTTTTTTTTTCTTTTTTCTTTTCTTCTTATTTCTTTCAGTCCCAGTATCTAGGCTGACATTTCTGTCCTAGTGAAATCAATCAGTGAAGTCCATCCCGGCAAGGGAACAAGTGACAAGGCTAATTCTAAGGATTTTCAACAAATTCTAAATCATCATTCTGAAGCCTCAGTGAAAAAAAAAAACCAACCTATAATTCTTGGGTTGTGCTTTTGTTTTGTCATGCATTACTGGATAAGAATACAATCTTATCTTCTCTAGGAGTAAGTAAATAGCATTCTCTATTAACTTGCTGAAAAATAATTTGATGTCAAGGGATTTTTTATGCTTGCTTTTTCCTCTCTTATTACAGTTTACTGTATCACTACTTCAACTGGGGAGACAAACAAACCCAATCTCCCCCCAAACCCTGGAGTATTCTTAGGAGATCTAGAAAGCAATGTCACACATGAAAAAGCAATCTTACAGTAATATTTAATTGCCTACATTCTGTCTTTTTGCTACCATGGGTTGGGCTGCACCATTTTAATTCAGGGAAGAATTTGGCCCCCTATACTTAACTTGTCTCCACTTTTTTTTTTTTTTTTTTTTTTCCCAAAAATCTCATATCATCAATAATTAATTCTCCGATCTAAATACTGGATAACAACACATTCCAGAAATTAGGAGGAAAAAAATAAACTAGTTGTCAACATCATACTGAGTAATTCAATAGTACTTGAATATCCCGAGGGTGGATATGAATAAACAATTCATGAGAAGCTGGTAAATTACATTTCAGCCTCTGTTCATTGCAGATCTAGATCCTAGTCAAATACTTAGCTCTATCGAATGAAGATAGCCCACTGGGCTTAGAATAAAGAGCATTTCTTAAGAGTTTTTCTTGTGTATTTATCTTGTGCAGGACAGGTTTTGTTTTTTTTAAGTGATCTTGAAAACAAACAGATGAGATTATATTAGACAAGGTCAAAGAGGGAATCTGATGGCCTGCAGCAAGCTGGGTTAGTCCTTAATTCTTTCACAGGATATACAAAAAATAATGAACTAAAAAGGATATGACTTTCAATTTCTAGACCAGCTTGTAAGATAACATGAAAAATGAATACAATTTAGAATATCTTCATGCTACATTTAGAAGCATTTGTAAAACACACGAGCCAACAGCACGTGATTCTCTTCTAAGACCATCGTTCACATTCATTTTATAACTCTAAACAAAATTATTTTAAACTTTTGGAGCAAATCAATACAAAGGAGAAGATCACTAAATACTATTCAGTGAGAAATTGGCAGCAAAGATTCAGAGGATGTTTTAGGGCAGAAGGATCCCTGTAGTCAACCTGGGGAAAGTGACACTTCAAAACAGAGCCAACTTCAAAACTGAGTTGAACTCTGAAGGTGGGTCAGGTTGCTCAGGGTTTTAACCAGGCCTATTTTTCTTACCTCTGATGACAGAGGTTGCAGAACATCTGTGGTCAACTTTTTCCAATGTTTGGCCACCCTCGTGAATACTTTTCCTAATAACTATGCAGAAGTTCTCTTGTCGCAGCACAATCCGAGATTCTTGTGCTACTTACCAGCACAAAAGCCTGTACCACTGTGTCTCAAGGTACGTTGAGACAGTGCTAATTTGTGTAATGTCAGGACAGCACTACTTAGAAAGCTGAGAGCTCTGCGAATTTTCTCCACCGTTATGGAGTTTGTGAATAATCCCTGAAATTGGAAAAATATCAGACCTCCTGTTGTTGGGCCCAACTGCAAGTTTCACTTGCTTGCTGAAGGATACTCCCCAGTGAATTCACCCTCCTTTCATTGGCAGGGAAAGAAAATAAGGAGGAGAAAAACTGCAGCAGAGAGGTCAGATGAAGGAGAAAGCCCTAATACATTGCTGCCTTTTACCAGCATAAACAATAACAATCAGATCTAAACTTATAGTACTCAGTTCTACTGCTAGTACTACATACATACTACAAGTAGCACAATCAAGACTGAGTTGCTGCGTAACACATGCCAAAGAATGTCATTTTAAAACTGATTTTATTTTATACAAATGTATTTGCAAGCATTATTTGCAGAACTGCATTTTGACAAAGTCATTAGGACAAGCTTGAAATTCATTGTTAACCACCTTAAACATCATTTATTCCCCCTAAGACCATGTCCAATTCACCTACTAGTTTACTCCTCCACAGTACTGCTGGTGAACCAGACTATATTCTTTAGTTGTCTGTCTGGTTAACTACAATAACTATAACCATAATAAATACAATAAATAAAGTCCAATACAATTACTGGACTTATCTTGCATTGCTTCTGCTAGATATAGTTTGGCATCAAGTGTGAGATTCATTCGTGGAACAGCCCTAGGACTGCTGAAATGTCAGGGCCATAAAAACTGGATGCTGCTCCTCTTTAGGGCATTAGTGAAGTATTACGAAGGAAATGTAGCAAGCACCTTACTAGCCTTCTCATACCTCCAGAAACATGCTTTGGGGCTGCTAAGGAGGTTTGAGAGTAAATGGAACAAAAATACAGCAAGGTGAAATGCTGAATAAGTTTCTGGGATGCTTAATGTTCCCACTTGGAGCTCTGGCAAGAGAGGTGAGGTAAGCATGTGGGATTGTTAGTCAAGCAAAATAATCAGGAATGAAATGCATATTGCTAGCTATACCACAATATGATATGATGAACCAATAAATAATAGCAAAATGGCAAACTCTATAATGAAAATCAAAATCATTCTTACCACAACCTTCCCAGATTTATTAGCGTGAACTGACATTCCAGCCAGACATGCCCTGACAGTCAGATATTAAGTGAAGGTTGTGGGTAATTGTAACAATATTTTCCTGTTCAGATGTTGTGTTTGATTTGTTTCTACCTGCTACTATAGCTTATACTGACAGCATTAAAAATGGGTTACTGCACCGTGGTATTTTACCAAGGTTCACATCACTTCTTGTTACTTCATTTCGTGTGGCAACACGATAGAGCACAGTTTGATATGATGTACCATGGCCTTCTGTATTAGAAAGCGTCAAACATTCTCAAAACAGTCATATTCACATTGCAATGGATATTAACAGAGTAGTGTTAAGTGTTATATCAAACTGTGGCAGCAGGTTATTTTCCATTTCTTTTGTATAATATGGATCATACACACTAGGTTACATCCAGTCAATACCATGTACCAGAGAATTATTTCTGTAGAAAAGAGAGAGATTGAGGGAAAAAAGGAAAAAAAAAAAAAAAAAAAAAAAAAGGATTAAAATAAAAATAAAATAAATAACTGTGTTTCCTTTCCCAAAATTCACAACAAAATATTTTGCACTGGAAACATCTAAGTTCGTGGCTGTGCACACTGTTCTGTGGTCTGACATAGTCACGGTAAAGCACTTGTCTGCGTATAGGGCAAGAATACATTTCCTACTATCCTCTGCAGCAATTTGTACATCTCATTTAGTCCCCCTCTACTTGTTATTTAGCAAGAATTTGGTATTTCCCATTAAAACTATGGCAAGTATGTCTAAAGTACATCCAAATGTTAAAGTGAGAGTTTTAGCAAGAGCCACAATAAAGAGTAATATTTAAAAAAACAGAACAATACACAAAATCAGAATTTATTTGATTGCATAACATGTATTGGGAAATTAGAAATAAAGTACTAGAACATCAAACATCTGTTATTGATAAGTTTCTAAAGCTCATATTAACCAAATGATGTATTTACTCCACAAATGACACAGTTGAGCTGTGCAGACACAAGTAGTCTTACAGACTGTTTCTCTATTTGGAGCTACCCAAGATCCTAGAAATGTAAGCTTTCTGTGTGCTATCACTGGCAGTTGGCAAAAGTCTAACTGTTGGTATAAATTTAGGCCAATTTAACTTAAAACAGGTGCAAAAGACTGTGTTATTTGGGTTTAAGCCAAACTCATTTAAGATCATTTCAATCAATACGAATTGACTTAACGTTAAATTTAATTAAACCAGTCCTAAAAAATAAATTGAAATTGCCTTAATGAGAAGCTATACTGGAGTAACTTAAATTAGGTTTAAAAATTAGATATGGTAAAATGTGCAACCATCTTTCATAGGTAAGTGTCAGAAGTTAAAGATGTAAGTCAGTATTACAAGAGTTTCTGTTCCTAACTGTTGCCTGAAGCCGAGCAGCACAGCCCATGCTAGAATTCCTGCTGCACAGCAAGATAGGAATGTAAAGGTGCTCTGACCAGGGCTGTCCTCCAGGAGCGGTCTTCTACAGCGCACAGTAAACAATGGGATTAACTTTCTTGGAAATAATCAACTGTTGTTGAGCAATGACCATTTTTCATTAAAAAAAGAAAAAAAAAAAAGAACATTGTTGTATTTTCAACAAAATACTTATTAAAAACATTTTGTAGAAACATACTTCAAAGCAATGCTTTGTTTCGAATGACGTTTTTTTTAAAGATTTCAAAATTCAAAATAATTTCCTTCTGTAATATATTTTGACGTTGCCATTTTTGCTGCTGTGTTACTGCACTCCACGACAGCAACAGCGCACTGTAATTAGTGATACTGTCAACTATTGCATAAGAGCTGAAATATGTCAGCATTAAAATCAAAGGCACGTCTGCCACCAAGTATCGATGAAAACACGCTACTTGTTCTAGACTGAAACGTATTCTGCATAGATTATGATGGAATAGCCTGACACTTCCACAATCAATAATACACAACAATGCCCTTAAAATGGCTTTAAAAGCACAAGGAAATATTTCAATTATGCTAGTCGATAACACAACAAGTCAGAAGTAGCAGTGAGAAGAACAGCAGACTGCCTCCTCTACAACAGCCTCTCTATTTGTAAAAGTTCATAACAAAAGCCCAAAGAAATTCCTTGAAACACCGAGATTTCCTTGAAACACCACTTTCCAGGAAAAGACATTCTCCTAGAAAACGTCTATCTGGTTCTTCACTCTCATTTCTTTCCATTTGCTGTACTTATCAACTCCAAGTGCCCCTACAACTTGCAAGCATATCGTAAAACTGACAAATGAAAATCCCAATGAACAAGCACAAAAGAGTTCTTCACATCTGTATCTTCTACAAATACATGTAGAAAAAATGCCTCTAAGTTTACCCTTGGTTTCTTTATAATCTGACACATTAAGCTTCTCATTAATTACCACGACCTCAGAATACCCAGCATAGCATGAACATTGATGTGCTGTTACATAAAGAACTGTTGAAGATAGGATTTTTTCAGTTGCTTCATAATTGCTAATTTCACATAACCCTGCAGTGCGTACACTCAGCTCCAGGGGACGGCTTTGCTCTTCTACCCAAAAGGACTAAAGCTATAAACAGAAGGAAAATGAGAATATTTTGTGGCAGAAGAAGGAAAGGAACCAACAGACAAGTGAAACATCCAGGTTTAGGAGCCAAAATCATGAGCAGAGTTATCCACAGCCAACAACCAGGGAAGCGTGCAGAGGCACGCAGCCAAACAGCAGAGTTGGGCCATTGGGCAGCAACAACTGAACTCCACCTTCATCAGAAGAACAGGTGATAGGGAAGGGTGGGAAAAAACGGCAGCAGATGGGAGGAGGAGGAGGCGTGGAAGAGCAGAAATGCAATTAACAGTTTTCCAAGTGGTTTAAATGATTTTGAATTAAGAACTGCTAAAATTCACAGATAACAACAAACAAGCATTTTCCACCTGTAGGTGCCAAGTGCTCCAGGAGGAGCCACGCGACATTAACTCCATGTGCGGATAACAAAACTGAGGCACACAAAAGGAAAATTAAAGGTGTCCAACAGGCTGGTTTCAGGAACAGGCTAAATGACAAGAACAGCTTCATCTCCACCTGCATTTCCCATGTATTTTTCTGAAGTTGACAACTTTTTCTATAATTAGACAGGTAAGCTTGTAGTGCAGGATGGGGCAAAATGAGCCCCTGCAGAAGGGGAGCCTATGAAGCAACACATAGTGAAGTTGTACAGTTTGAGAATCCCAGCTTAAGAACTAGGAAATGGTTATTCTTAAATGGTCTTCTAGACAAACCCAGTGACCTTATCCTTTTAAATTAACTGATATTTATGAACATGACAGGGAAGACATTTCTCAAAGATCATTGAAATTCACATTTAACGTAATTTACTGGGAACAGAAGGTTCTCAAACCTTGAAGACAGCCATTAGCATTTCACAATATTTTAGCATTTAGTATGTAGTCAGGTCACTTATAAGTACCAGTAGACGAACTCTTCAGACAGAATGTATTCTCAAGATGAGTGCTAGAAACTCTGCAAAATCTTGTCATTATAGGCGATGAAAATGTTAGCTGATGTAATAACATTTGGGGAAAAAAGTGGACAATTTTCAAATTCCAGCAGAACAGTAAATTGACCTTTCATAATGAAAATGACTAACCATATATTTCAAAAAAGGAAAAAAAAAATCAGACATTATAGCGTGTAAAAATGATGAGAAGGCAGCAGCGTGTCTGACACTGACTCTTCTACCACCAACAATGAGTCAAAGGACTTTCTCTTCTCCCCGTCTTTCCCCTGCTTTCCTCTGTTAGTTATTTTCTTACTCTATTAAGGAATCCTGTTGGTGAAAGGATTAAGGTCAGACCTTGATGTGCACCGGAGCCAGTGCTAGGAGAGGAAGTAAAAAAGAATCTCTCTTCACCCTTTTATTTCTAGTTTTAATTTGACCTGATAGCTTGTTGCACTTTGACTTGCACTGTTTCCTATGAGAAGTCACATCCAAAAGTTAAAAGACTGTAAAAATCAACCTTTCGATACACTGAACTTCACAGCTTTCCCGACCATGCAGGAACCATCTTGCCATAGATGTAAAGAACAGATACCCTCCAAAAACCCTCTCTGAAAGAGCTCCATTAGCAGTGGTTTATTCTAAAATTAATCACCTAGAGGCACCAGTGAAGATAGAATAAGGTACGCACTGAACTACCGAGCCTGTTGTGTGGGAAGGCTAACTGGAAAAGTCTGCGTATTCCTATAAAATTAGAATGCTGCAAAGATATGAAAAAAGGAAAAGCTTTCATTAACATTTCTTAGTTTCATAATATTGCTCAGAAACTAGAAGAGAAAAAAAAGAGAACACAAGAAACCTTTACATAGTAGAATGTCTTCAAATTCCGGAAAGCAAATATCCCTTCCTTGTCTTCAGACATATTCAATACAAAGTAATTTCAGAGAAAAAAAAAAAAAAAAACCAAAAAACAAACTCTCCAGAAGCCTCTACAATAATGACATTTCAACAGCGGCATGCCGCAACTCAGTGCTCTACACAACAAAGTCCAAGACTTTACACCATTGCCTGTAGATGTTATTAAATGTAATAAGCTTTCTTTCATCTCTTCACAGCTTGATGGTAATACATAAAATATAAAATTTCCATTTTTAAAACTAATTGCGCACCTTGTGTGCTGGTAACATCTTTTACCTGCTGTGTATGCATCATTTTATTTGCGAGGATTTTTGTTTTTAAAGAGTATGTCATGTTGGCTCTTGCTCTCCTCATAAATTCATAAATTCCTCATAAATTGAGAGTTGACAGTTATAGGACAAGGGGGAATGGCTTTAAACTAAGACAAAGGGGATTTAGTTTGGATATGAGGAGGAAGTTTGTCACTCAGAGGGTGGTGAAGCACTGGAACAGGTTGCCCAAGGAGGTTGCGGATGCCCCATCCCTGAAGGCATTAAAGGCCAGGCTGGATGTGGCTCTGTGCAGGCTTGTCTGCTGGCTGGTGATTCTGCACATAGCAGGGGGTGAAATTAGATGATCATTGTGGTTCTTTTCAACCCAGGCCATTCTATGATGATTCTATGAAATTTGTTCAGTCTCTTATCCTCTGCTGTGCCAGGTATCCCTGCCTGCATTTCTACTGAAAACAATGGCTTTACAATTACAAAAGTTCCGAATAATTACTGGAAAAAGGAACTGATGACATTTTCAAGAGGAGATACGTTGTTGTTCTTTGTACTAGAAAAGTTTCCAAATGCAAATATTGTTTAATTTCATCTCTCAGCATTGTGAAATGAGACTATTATCGAGTATGCTCCAATGCATTTAGTTTCCTTTCTATGCAAAATTCTGCAGGTCATTTCTGTTTGAGTGGCCAGTTCTTCATGTGGAAACAAAGCGCAGACAATGTCTTATTGAATAAAACAGACTTGTTTCATGATTCATTACACCTCTTTTTGTTCTTACGTGTAAACCAGCTTCTCAGTTCTATACCAAGGCCGAGTGCACATTGGAGGTTTTGCAGAGCCATAAAAATAACGCTACAAATTCTCCTGCATATAGTAAAAAGCTCAATAAAAATAAGAACATTTTGCAAAGGGTTCTAATAGTCTCCATTTCAGAACTGATTTTTCATTCTGCATAAGCTCATTTTTCTTTGCACTTAAACAAAATGACAGATGTTCATAAAAATGATATTAAGGATTCCTTTTGGCACTTCTGTTCAGTGTTCTCATTTATTTCTCTTCTGGTAATAAAGTATGCAATGTTATTCTTACAAAACCAGGATCATCAAAATTGCCAGGTGTCTGATGTGTGATCACTCCCGCTATACGCAGAGCAAAGTGTTTCCAAACACATTAGTCTAGTGAATTCTGTGCTTACGGCTCAGTTCTTCAGAGTGTTGTGTACTCTGATTATATACACCTTAGCTCTATAAGTTTAGTGTCAATAATGTTCAGCCTCCTGTAAGATTGAGCCCTCGAAGAAAAATAAATTCTAATTGTGATTCCTGCTACTGAACAGGTTTGTGTTCTTGAGCAAATCCATAAAGTCAGGTTCCAAACTATTAAAATCCATTCACATTTTCAAGCTGTAAGAAACATTTCTTTTGCAGAAATGTGGGGCTGCAGATAAAAGTTTGCAGTAAAGTCAGTGAGAATAACAGCTGTCTAAATATAAAGTTAGGCACTTAAATTAAGATGCCTGGAACTGGTTCTGCTTGTAAAATCTTTTGCATATGAATGACTTAGCATGCTGCTTCTTCCCCCTCACCTCCATCTCCCCCTAAAAGGAAAGCAGCTCAGAACCATTCCGTTCACAAAGTGGACCTCTGCGGATGGATCAAGTTGTGCCAGAGAAGGGGGGTTGGAGGAAGCAGGATAAAGTTGAGCAACACGTGGCAAAAGAGGCAGCTGGGAGCTGAACCCCACAATCTCCATATACCAGACGTGTGCTGCAGGCATTCACGTAACACTTTCTAAGAAGATTTTTCATAATTGGTAGAAGAACAGGACAACCTGTCAGCAGCTTTACAGACACCGAGTGGCAGCAAAACAAAGGGGACTTTTGGAAGCTTCTCCCAGCCGCATTTGCTGAATGTCATTTGCTCTCCTAGAGAGCCCCTCTTGGTGCCCCTCCCCCATTTTCTGCTGTCTCTTGCATTCAGTCCATCTAGCTCCTGATTCTCTTCCTTTCCCGGCCTTATTTTGTCACCCCCACCATCTGTCTTCTCATTCTTCTTCCCACATACCCTTATTTCAGACACCTGTTCAGCTCATATTCCCCTTTTCTACTGACTTCAACTCAAAGAAAACCAACAGCAACAAATTACTTCATAAGCAAACACATCCTTTAATTGTGCACCTAAAAGAATACTATTTCAGTTGATCTGGGAACGTACCTTTCTAAATATTTCAAGTGTATAATATTTTCTGCTCAGCTATGTTCTCTTTTCTTAGGAAAAAAAATGTTTCTAATGACTGTAATGTCACTATAAAGATGAAATTGGCATATTTCTGGCTTGGGATAAACTGCAATATTATCTTCTTAGCCACAGGGCAGTTAAATGGTAACGGATTTACTAATCACAACTTTAAGAGAGATAAATCTGTTTACTTCCCAAATAATAGAGAGATCCTGCCTCCAGCTACTTATTTCTGCTTCTTGTCTAAAAGTTTTTACCCCCTCACACTCACCAACTAAAAGCTGAAGCAGAATTTGTTAAAACAAACGATTCTGTGAGATGTACCATAGCAAAGAGGAACACTGTGCAGGTTGGGGGTGGAGGAGAAGTAATCTCCCAAGGTGGAACAGAAAGAGGCTCTAGCAATGGCAGAATTAGTCTTAAAAATCCTTATCCTCCTACATTCGTTGCTGCTCTTTCCAAGGTTTTCATCTCTTCATTTATACCATTAAACGGTCACAGCCTGAGTGAGAAAGTATGAAACAAAGGAAAATGTACAAATAAACAGCATGATTGGGAATGTATATTTGGTTTTTGGAAGATGATTAACATTGTACGTGTGGGCCAAAGTGAACTAATTACAAGGAGCACTGCTGCTATTCCTACCCCCTCCAATGGAACGCCATACAAAACGAGAAAGAAATAGAAAGGATTGTAAAACTAGAAAATACAAAGCTGGATTTCTAGTAAGCATCTAATGGACATATCTGAAAGATTAAATACGAAGAACTCATAGAATGATTATGAAATGGGCATTGCTGAAGAAAAACTGCCTCTCCACATTGTGATATTTCAAACCCACGTGCCAAAATATGTGGGTGAAACTTTTTCAAGGACAGCATTCTGGGAACTTAATTTAGACAAACCAACTTTTCTGACCAGGTTTCATGCTTTAAAGAAAAACTGCTCTAGTTTTTCCTTTAATTCAGGCAGACACAAAGATCTGCTGTGGTTTTCAACAACTGAAAGTCATGAAAGCAATTTTCTAGAAGGCATCTTACAATATAAGAAGTATTAGAAAACATTGGTTACAGCCTACGCAATGTCCCTGCTTATACTGTACTTACTAGCACATATCTTACAGTAAGCTGTAAATATCCTTCCAAATCAGTAAATCAAGTAATAGCAAAATAAATTCTGGATAAATGAATTCTGGATAAATGCTGCAAGTATTCAGAATGTAGTTGCACAAGAGAAATAACATCACTGGTGGACTGCAAAAACCTCATACGAAAAGAACAAAAAAGTGAAAAATGCCATGTATCAAGATGACCTGTATTTATCCCAAAATCTTATGTGTGAATTGTATGAACAAGATTCTGCAATTATGCTCTAACATTTCCAAGGTTATGGTTAGACTTGTCCTGTGTTTTTTTCCAGTTCAAGCCTTGCAAAGTCAGAAGCTCAGTAAATTAACAGAACATTTGATCGGTTAGAGAAGACCTCAGCAGCGTGTACAAAGAAAAATCATTCTGCCAAAGGTGCACAATTCATCTTTGCACTGATCAAAAAACCTCCAGGACCTAAGGACAGAATTTAATATTTTTTCTTGCTGCTTCCACTGCAAAATGAAGATCCAGATTTGCATACCGCTAATTAAAGCATTTAATCTCAGGCCAAACCTCTACTTTATACACAACTCACATTTTGCTATCACTGAAGCCCATGGAAGATATCCCTTTTCATTCAACAGGGCAACAGTTAAGCAACTAAAAATGACTCCAATCTTTCTTGCACTTTAATCTCCCCATCATTCATCATCTGCCTTGCCCAATTAATGTCAAAGTGTGTTCTGCCTTTACTGTTTACATACTCTTGTTGTTACTGTTCTTGAACTAGCAAAATAATGAAGATTTTATTCCCTCCAAATCACACACCGTGTGTAATGATATCCCGATGGCAGTAGTAAATGAGTTTTCTCATAAAGTTATAAGCTTATCACAGGTATCTATTGCTATGCTGTCCCTGTCTCTGTTGTACGAGCATTAATTATTATCAGTATAAGGGAAGATAAGCCCAATAGAGCTCTCTTGCTTTGGAAGTCTGTGCCCCTTCTAATGACTTAAAAACATCATTTCCAGCTTGAAGGGCAAATTTAGTGCAAAACAGTCATGGGGAAATATTACACGATTCCCTACATTACAGCCTGTCTCCCCACTGAGGTAGTTGCAACATAAAACCTAAAAATCAGAGGTAAAAATAAAACCCTTCTCCCTTTGGACTAAAAGCAGCTTAAGACCAAAATAACCTATTCAATTTCTGCCATTCCATATGAAAGAGCTTCCTGTCTTTCCAGGATTTTATGCTCTTGTAGTTCTTTTACTAGTCGCAAGGTAGATTTCAGTGTCAATCCACCACTTTCACGAGCTGATTGATGCCAGACTATGTGCCAACTGCTCTCTGGGGAGTTACAGTTTACTCCTTTCTCTGTAGCAAAGTGTGAATTTAAGGGCTGTGGTACAGCAGCGGCACTGAAGTTTTCCAGCCTTCCCAAAACACATGCAACATGAAGAGCACAGGGCATTATGCAAGCTGAGAAACTAGAAAAGGTGTGGAAGCATCTCAGGCACAGCCTCGGTAGGGTGGAAGTGAGGCTAGAGCGCTCACAATCTCGTGGGACTTGATTTATGCTTCTCCACAGCTAAAACAATTATTCTGTAATGATTGGATAGGCTAAAGATGCGGTCACCTTGCTGAGCTCTGGTGCTTTCTCAGGCAGCCGCTGTTTTTACATTTTGCTTCAACTCATAATCTTCACCTCCCAGCAAGTATCACACTTCAGATGCTTTAGGGAGCACATTGGATCTTCTTCCCTGTCTCTGAGCAGGGGAAGAAGGATGTAGCAATTAATTACCTTGCAAACACATGATCATCTCTGGTCATCCATCACCTAGGTGGTGCCTCTATTGTATTATGGTTAACGTAGCCAGCAGACACATGGGTCTGTCATCCATCTCTGTACCAACACTATAGCAAGACAGCTATGGGAGAAGATGTATGCAAAGCAGACTTGTTGTGCGAGGGCACTCCAGTCAGTCCAAGTCTGGCTTTTTTACTCATAAGCTACACCACTTTCTGTGCATTATGACTCCCACAGTGCACAAGACCAGGAGACAGAAAGAGGAGTTCAGCAGTGGTAAGGCACTGCAGAAAGTTTATAGCCCACAGCATCCGCTCATAAATAGCAGGTCACGATGGCTGAAGGCTAACTATGTCCGGCTGGGAATTTCAGAGTAAATTGCAGCGTGGGACAGGGCTCTGACAAGCACTCATTGCACTTAGGACTTAAGGACAAAATCTCAGGACCTTGAGCACAGCAGAAGGTCACCCAGTCTGCAGCTTGCACTCAAGCACTGTCACTCTCCTGAACATTAGCAGAAGCCATTGCCGTATGAGGGGTACATGCTGGTACGCTGACCTTCATTCTTTTATTTTCCAAGCTATGTAGCACATTAGTAGAGAAAAGCTAATGCAATTGGCATCAAAGAACTTACATGCCGTCTGATGGGCTGGAGTGCTGCCAAGCCTCTAATCCATCATGTGACTGACAGGACTTCAGTCCCTGGGAGAAAGTGATTTTTAGCACAGTTTTCTATTTCTCTGAAGTTATCAGCAGTTTCATTCAGATCATACAGATCAAATGCCTTCAAGGTAAGTGATTATTTAAGGAATTATTTTCAATGAGAGCCTTTGGTCCTAGTATTCATTCTGATGGTAGTTGGAAAGAAAAAATATACTTTGGTTCCCTGATGTCGAGCTTTTCTTGTACTGAGTTGTGCCAGATGAGGCACAAAAAGAAAAATAATGTGGGCTTTTTATATAAAGAAAAAGAAAGAAAAAAGACAAGTTCAAAGGCAGATATGGTAACCATTCTGGGGGTCACCTAAGCAGATGCAGCTAAATCAATATAAAAAATATCTTATATCTTACACCACAGCTTTAAATAGCAACATGTGTTATATCTGCATCCATGGCGTTTGCTACAAGGTGCTCAGAAAGGAACAAGGGATAAGAATATCTGGATTCAGTAAAGCACCGCAGCACCTACTAACTTTGCTCATAAAAAGTGTCCTGAAGTAATAAAATGAAATCACCTCCATGTCTGGAATAGGACTCAAACTTGGCTAAAGCTGTGAGGTACATCTGCCTACAGCTTTTCCATATTGTGAGACCACAGAAAGGACAGATATTCCCCTAAAATTAAAAAGGTCAATTGAAGTAAGAATCAGAATAACTAATTCCTTAGGACAGAGAAAATCCAAAGTAGATAGATAAAGCAGAAAACAAATAAACAGTAGATTTGGGGAAGATTTCCTCCTTCCTCCCCTGCTCTACCAGGCTGCTCTCTGCCCCAAGCATGATGACAATCCTTCTGCAGCTTTCTGAACTGCATCAAGCACTGTTCAGCCCTTGAATTCCCAACAAATTATCTTTCTTCCATCTTGAAGGCTGGAGGGGGGAGACTCTCTCTTCTCAGCATCTCTCTGCTGCCTGTGCTGTAGCTCTTCCTTTGCTCTCTGCTGGTATCCTGCAGACCCCACGTAACACCAGGACCCCCTGACCCTGCCTTGAGAGCAACCAATTGCACAAACTCAAAGCACAGTCCAGAAAATCTTCCATGAGGCTTAAGATCATGTATCCTCGTATGTTTCTGTGGCCAAAATTTCTCAGAGAGCCTACATGGCCTGTCCATAAATCATGCTGCAGGACGCGCAAGGACTTGTTTAAATCTATGCCCCTCAGAAGTCCCATTGATTTCAATAGGATGACTTAGGCATGTGAAGTAAAGAACATATATTTTGTGGGCTGTAGGTTTAGCTTTCGTAGGAGGTGATAAAAGAGATTTACAGCATTGCTTTCTTCACCTGGGTTTTTACCCCATTTGTCCAGAAGGGTAGAAAAATGACCAAAGCTAGCCAGTGCCTGTGGTGAGCACTGAGCAGGCTTTCACTGCACAGGAATATGAGCTATGGTAAAAAGTATCCAAAGCTCGTGGTCAGAGTTTATGCTACTTTCCTTTCTTTTCAGTGCCCCAACAAACAGACTTGGGCTGCCAGCAGGGACATGGATACTTTTAATCTAAGCACTGAAGAAATGCCAAAGAAGTGACAAGATCTACCAAAACACCTTGCAAATTGGACATGAGGTACATGCGAGTACCTACATGAGGGACACATGTGAGTACACAGTGAGGTACAATGATTTCTTTAAGTCACAGAATCATAGAATGTCCCATATAAATAAGTCCCATAGATGCAGTCCAGATCTGTAGATTACCAGAAACAAACCCCTGTACACAGAAACAAGCCATTCCAAATCCCATATATTTCCATAGTCTTGGTTTTCCTCGTTTTTATTACACAGAAAAGAATAAACAATTAGGCAAAAATCTCTGAGCAATGTAAATTTATCTACACTGCACTAATCTTGTCTTCTAATTTACTAGTTAAGCTTTATAAAATATACTTTATAAAGTCAAAAATCCAGAGCAAGAGGATCAGTTTTGGTGTGAGAGAGAGACAGCCAGGGTGTTGTTCGGGTTGTTTTAGGGGGGTGATTAAATACTTAGCATAATCTGCCATCAAATTATTTCTGGAATTTAACACAATTTTAATTCCACTATGCGCTTTGAAGCACACAAAAGATGTTATACAAATCAATAGATGATCATATTGATTTTATTCATGTTTTAAAAGCCGGGTTGGAGGGGTGCAGAAAAATGATGGACTGATACCTATTTTTTCATGCCAGGAAATAGCACAGCTTCAAAAATTGATTGGAAATAAATACAAGCTAGCCTTGGGCGCACATTTTGTTTTCCCAGAGATGGTTTTGAAACATAATAAATTATTGGAAACAGAGACTTCACATCCAGCAAATTAAGTAAAAACACCCTCCAAGGCCAATACCACTTACGCTCTGCATATTACTGCCAAAGATAAAGCATTCATTAAGGGTACATACTAGAGATAACACGAGCATATCCAATATTCAGAATGGCTGGGTCTTTGGGAAAGAAATGAAATGGGCATCTTCCATTTTCTTTAGCATGTATGGCAAACTGTTTTGGGTATTGATTTTATGCAGGTTGTGAAAACAATATTGTCCATTTAAAATCTATAGAATGCATAAATACATTCAAAAATAGGAGAATGCAGTCTAAACTCAAACCCAAGGTCAGATACTCCTGACTGAATGCAACTGGAAAGCTTCCAGGTCCTACGAATGCAATGCTAATAAACTGCATTGTAGAAAGCACTGCGTAAAGAGAACGTTAACTTCTATTTCTTTTAAAAACAGATTGAAACCATTCTACAGAAAATACACTCACTGAAAATGTACCTCTTATGCTGCCCCACATCTGATATTCCACAAAGTATATTCTGAAGATAAAAATTTGTTTTCTAATATGCTTGATGGAGTATGATTTATGATCCCAAACATAAATTGGTCAGCATTCTCCAGATACCTCTTCGAAAACAGCGATAATGTCTTTTATAAAAGATTTTCTTTTAAACCAATGCAAAAATTAGCTGAATAAGTCCTTGAAAATTGGATGAGACCATGTATCCAGATGGCAGTGAACTTGACGTTAAATGAATTTAAAATTTAAGGGGAAAATAACACATTTTATCTGTCTAATAATTTATAAAGAAAAGGACATGAGTTTAAATTTTCCTTTTCTTGACAAACTGTAATTGTCCCTTTGACACAGTCTAGTTTAAATTTATGGTTGGAATGAACGTAGCATCAGAATAATAGGCCTGAGGAGCTCAGTTAAGCATTTATAGAGCTACTAGAATAATCTATATTCTGCTTTAAAATTTTGAAGTATATACACATTAAGTTGTAACTTTATAATCTTCTGCATGTAGTGTCTAAGGTTTTAGTCTAGCCTGATCTTCTTTATTAGTACTTCTTTACTAATGTAGTATATAATAAAGTACTTCTTTATTCAGTATTTTTAAGTGCTGAAGAGAGGAATGTTTGGCTCCCCCCCACCCCCATCCCCACTCACCATTAGTAGTGATATTTAAATCTAAAAATGGAACTTAATGAGAACTGAACCCAGTGACCTGGGATTTGGGATAACATAACGAAATAAATGCAGGCATAGAAAGATATACTGCCACAGGTCTCAGGAAGAACAGGTAAAGATGCTGAAAACTATGAACACCACCTAAAACACAGTGAAGCAGCTGGAAATACTTTTTCTTCCTAAATGTCCCTTGGACTGCACTAGACCTTCTCATGGACTGAAGGCTTTTCAAGGACTTGAGGGAGATCCACCACCAAATCTAAAGCAAAAGACCTGTTCCAAAGCACCAGTAGGTGAAATGAAAAAAAACTTTTAATCCCACATCTCTTCTGATTTGTAAAATTACTGAATGATTGTTTACAACTGCATCGAGTCTACAATTCAAATTAAACAAACACTTCACATAATTGAAAAACCATGTATCTTTTTTTTCTTTTAATTTGTTCTTGTTTATATTTACCAGCAGTAGAATATTTGCTTTTAAAATTCTTTTTTAACACATTAATTCTAAGTGGAGATAAAATCAAAAGTGTCTTATTGAAATCTGCCCAAGGGATTCTGATTAATAAAATCCAAAATTGTTTAAAAATTATTCTTAAAGCAAGAGCTGGAACTTCTGATATAATATTAATTGTTCTCACAATTAAGTTGTAACCTAAATAAAGACTATTTTCTAAATAACCAGTGCAGCAAAGCATGCACATTTTCCTGCATTCCTGTTAAGCACTAACATAGTTACTTTACCACAGCAGCACTGAATTCTCCTGCACAGCATACACTGAAAAGTATACCATTAAGAAATATCACAGAAATGCCAGTATGTCAGAAGAATGATTTATACAGCCACATTTTCACTAGCCTACAATGATATATGTATTTTAACAGATCAGACTTCAGTCAGACTGTCAAAAATCAGTATCCCATTTGAAATAGATGCATTTTGCCTACATCAACAAGAATGTACCAGGGAGTCTTTCGCCTCTCGCTTCTTTCTGATTCTTAAGTGCCAAACTCAGATAAGCAAGGAAAACGAAGTCCCAGTGCTTGGTATAAATAATAGGTAGCTCCTGACAGGGTACCAGTGCTGCTCTCAGGACTGCTGGCTTCTATATTACCCACGTGCATTATTTTAAAAGATACCCTGACTGTCATCACTTCTAGGGAAATCTCGTGTTATATACAATCACAGAATGGCCAGGGTTGGAAGGGACCTCAAGGATCATGAATCTTCAACCCCCTGCCACATGCAGGGCCGCCAACCTCCCCATTTAATACCAGCCCAGGCTGCCCAGAGCCCCATCCAGCCTGGCCTTGAACACCTCCAGGGATGGACGGGGCATCCACAGCCTCTCTGGGCAGCTGTTCCAGCACCTCATCACTCTCATAGTAAAGAACTTCCCCCTGACATCCAACCTCAGTCTCCCCTCCCTCAACTTAAAACCATTTCCCCTCGTCCTGCAATTATCAAATCCTTTCAAAGAGTTGATTCCCCTCCCTTTTATATGCTCCCTTTAGGTACTGAAAGGCTGATGTGTTGACATCTTAGACTGTGTATTTATTTATGTCACGTTATTAGAATCATAGAATCATAGAATCACTAAGGTTGGAAAAGACCTAAAAGATCACCCAGTCCAACCGTTCACCTATTCCCAATAGCTCCTACTAAACCATGTCCCTCAACGCAACATCCAGTCTTTCCTTGAACACCCCCAGGGTCGGTGATTCCACCACCTCCCTGGGCAGTCCATTCCAGTGCCTGACCACCCTTTCTGAAAAGTAATACTTCCTCATGTCCAGCCTGAATTTCCCCTGGCATAGCTTGAAACCATTCCCCCTGGTCCTATCACTAATGACACGAGAGAAGAGGCCGACCCCCAGCTCACTACAACCTCCCTTCAGGAAGTTATAGAGAGCAGTGAGGTCTCCCCTGAGCCTCCTCTTCTCCAGGCTGAACATTCCCAGCTCCTTCAGCCTCTCCTCATATGGCCTGTGTTCCAGACCCCTCACCAGCTTCGTTGCCCTTCTTTGAACACGTTCCAGGGCCTCAATATCTTTCTTGCAGTGAGGGGCCCAAAACTGGACACAGTACTCGAGGTGCGGCCTGACGAGTGCTGAATATAGGGGAACAATCACCTCTCTGCTCCTGCTTGCAACACTGTTTCTGATGCAAGCCAGGATGCCATTGGCCTTCTTGGCCACCTGGGCACACTGTCGGCTCATGTTCAGCCGAGCATCAATCAATACCCCCAGGTCCATTTCCTCTACGCCGTCCTCCAGCCACACCGCCCCAAGCCTGTAGCGTCGCCTGGGGTTGTTGTGGCCGAAGTGCAGGACCCGGCATTTGGCCTTGTTGAAACTCATCCCATTGGCTCCAGCCCAGCTCTCCAGCCTGTCCAGATCCCTCTGTAGGGCGTCGCTACCCCCAGGCAGATCCACGCTTCCAGCCAATTTGGTGTCATCTGCGAATTTACTGAGGGTGCACTCGATGCCCTCATCGAGGTCATCAATAAAGATATTGAAGAGGACAGGCCCCAGCACCGACCCCTGCGGAACACCACTCACGACCGGTCGCCAGCTGGATTTGACTCCATTCACCACCACTCTCTGCGCCCGGCCCTCCAGCCAGCTCCTTACCTAGCCAAGAGTGTACCCATCCAAGCCTCGGGCTGCCAGCTTCTGCAGGAGAATGCTGTGGGAGACAGTGTCAAAGGCTTTGACATTTATTATTACTTATATTATTATTAGATTATACTGACGTTATTATATTTATTCCAGGCAACAATTGTTGCGTGGGTGAAGTCCTTTGTTCATTTTGTACTGCACACTTAGGACTCCAAAAGAAGCAACTGTTTGTTAATATTGTGTTGTATTCCATGGGAAGTTATACTAGCTATTTCACTGCTTTTGATTAAAATTCATTAATTTCTGTCATGTTTAGGAGCTGCAGGCTGTCTTACTAAGCTGAGTTTATGCCACTGTGGGTTCAAAAACCATTTCTATAGGGAGTAGTCCAAACTCAGACTGACAATGAACCTTGATTTCATTACGAAAAATCGAAAGCTATTCTATGCCAAATGCTAATTTTATTTTTTGAACATGACAACAATATAATGAATATAAGAGAACATAAGCAAGCAGTTTCCAACCTATATTACAAAACTTTTCTCTAAGATCTGAACTCAAATCCACACTGCCTTGAGGCCTGACTTAATGAGACATTATCCAGTGCCAAAGAGTCTTGGAGAACTCAGCTCCCAGCAGGTCCAGCCCCCTCAGTGAGACACTTATGGCGCACCAGAAAATGTCAAACACTTTCAGACTCTGGCACTTGCTCTGTGTCCTCCTACGAGTCGATTAGTTCATCATTGTGACAACTTGTGAACTCTCGGTGCTCTACAAACATTCTCCAAAGACTAAATTAAGGTCATCGTACTCATATCTGTTTTTACTCTAAATCACAGCAGATGTAAAGGTAGGTTGTACTCGGCACTTGGTTTAAAACACTCTGTCATTTGTCATTTATTTAGTCTGCTGACCCAGACAAACCAACAGAACAGTGCCCACTGCATCTTCAGGAGATATTTCAAATATCAGAGGTCTTTCCTCTTATGAACTTAATAATTTTAAGCACAATCAAGCCAATATATTAAAAAACCATATGAAAAGAAAGAGGATCAAACTATAGAGTATTTTCTCAAAAAGAGATGGGAGCTCTTTCCACTACCCCATCTCTGAACACAAATTGTGTACAGACTGAAGGAAGCTACAGTCTTCAACCTAATTTCTTTATATTGAATCTGGGGCAATCAATGCAGTAATGGAAGTAATTGAAAAAAAAAAAAGTGATCAAAGCAAGAGAGATTTTGAGAAGAAATGAAGAGCAATCAGTGGCTATTTAAATAAAGTCAAATTACATATGTGAAAGCAGAATTTAATAACTTTGGATCAACATTAATCCATAACGAAGGAAAACCAACCACGTGAACTTTCAGAGGCAAAAAATACCCACGTGTATGAAAGAAACAACTGGTTTATAGATACAACTGTAATATACAAAAAATGTTTCCTACACCTCTTTAGAAATAGTTATTTAAATGGATATGCTAATGTGGTATACTATAGAAATAAAATAGAAACATAAAATATGCTGGAATAAATTGCCCTTCATTTTAGCAGATAAAAAAATATGATAGCCAAATCAAAGATACTGGTGAGCTGATGTACACAAAGGCTCCACATAACCAGTATAAACACTCACAGAAACACAACAAAATGCACTAAAAGTGGTCTTGCCTCTGAGTCTGCTTAGTATCTTAGTGCAGCTGATCACTTGGAAGAACCCTGCCAAAAGTAATCACTGAGTATAAATTCAGTCTTTGATCAAAGAAGTTTTTAAAAAGAATTTGCAAGTTCTCTCACAAATTACTGCAAAATATGAAGTAAATGCACAGATATGCACAAGGAGCATATGTAGATCCTTTCCTTATTTTGTCACTTGGAGCACTCAAAAATTAGTATTACAATTAATTAATCAAAATGGGTATATCAGAAGTGTTAAGAATCTGCTTTTTATATTTTCAATTTCAAATTGTAATTAACTTTTTATAATATTTATTGTCTCCTGCTTCTGTGAGAAACATATTGTCTTCTGTTTTGTGAGAAACAGCATGCAACAGGTATGATTTGCTACAGTGAAAAGCAATCACTTCGGTATGGCGTGAACGGGACTGTAAGGTAAAGGACTTTTTCCTCCCTAATCTTGCCTGCTGAAAAATGATGCAATTCAATGTGCACTGTTGCCTGAACACTTGTCCAGCAGCGCTCAGCTGAAGGGTTGGCAGAAAAACGGCACTCCTGGTTACCACTGCTTCTTGGAGCAGTAAGAAATTCTCCCTCAAGATATCTCGATCCTGAACCCCCTCACTTGTTTAACCTCATTGATTAGAAAAGAGATCAGAAATAACAATAGTGCATACTTGTGTGCGTGAGCCATCCAAAATCCCCAGGAATTCCAGATTTAATTCCACTAAGCAATGTTGTACAGCACTGCACTCCAGCGAAAGCAGGCTCATTTCTTACATTCCCAACATCAGAAGCATTACATTTAGCATCATGTTCAGATGAGATATCCATGCGTTGATTGAATTCGGCAGATAAGTTACCTCCTGATGGCAAGAAGGTAAAAAAGAAGAAGGATGAGAGCTACCTTGCGCCGCTGAGCTGGCTGGCACACACCCAGACCTGCTGTGCTATCAGCAAGCTGTGAGTGTCATGTTGGATATCAGTAGTTAAGGCAGAAGAACACAGGTCTGATGCAGAGTAATTTTCATTAAGAAAGCTCAGCATTAGGCAATGCATCTTTTTTTGTGTGTGAAAACAGCTCCAAAACAACTTGAACAATAATGCACACAGCCACAAGCTGCAATAAGATTTATGATCATACTGGGCTCAGCCTTATTTTATAGCTGCCATATGAGATTTTATTTCTGGAAAGAAGCAGCATTGATAAAGAGGTTTAATTGTCTGTCAGCGTGCCTTATGCTGCAGTTACTTCATTTACTTCAAGCCTGAATCTCATTACTACTTCAATTCTCCACGTCCCCCTCCATCTCGAGGTGGGTGCTTAATTAGAGCAGCCCTGGTAATGCAAGCAAATACAACAGACACTCGCTTCTCTCTCCCTGTCATCCCGACAAATCTAATAGACTATCGATTTTCCATCCTCAAAGAGATCAGGCTCCACTTTTACCATTCAATCATGATATTAGCTGTCCATTAACTCCAATTCCCCAGCTTGACAGCTTGCGGACACCTCCAAGGCTGCTCAATCAGGCAGTCAACACCCAGACAACAACGCAATTACAAACCATAGCCAAGGTCTTCACCTTCTCCTTTTTCTTGCTTCTGTTCCTATTTTTGTATTTCTTATTCATCAGCTTAATAATACTATTGCTTACTTAATTACTGTGCTTGAAAGGAAATATATTTATGATTGACAGGATGATTGTGTTATTTCCTGCAAGATTATGTTCTTCTTCCACCTCTGCTACACCTGTAATGGCTTGAAACTAAAGCAAGTGCTATAAATGTTTGGTATTTGTCATATCTCAGAGTTATTCATTAATTTCAGCAGTACAATTTGTGCTGCCATTTCAAAACTGGTAGTCAGGGATGACTAGCCCACTAACAAGATCATGCAGCATTTGGTGAAAAGAAAGGAAAAAAGGTGATTCTTTGATGGTTTCTTTCTCGCCCATTAACCAGGCCACTTCAGAAAACATAAGGAATGGTCAAGAATTGTGACAACTGTCCTTTCTGACAAAATAGGGCATTGAAATGTACTTTTAGCTACATTGACTCTACAGTATCGAAATACCTGTATTTTGCACACGTGAAAAGCCCTAAGCTTATTTGTTCTTGTTATGCTTATGGAAATCACCAATGCCCATAGTATTCCTGCCAAGTGCAAAAGGAAAGCTATAAGTATTTCACTCAGAGCTTCAATAGCCTGTAACAACTGTGGCATGAGTGAGTTCAGTTTGCTAAGAACAGCCATGCAATTTGGCATGAAGACAAAGAAAACACTTGTAGCTTATGAGAACATCCTTCTATACATAAACTGTATATAGAAAAGTAACTGCTTATGATAATCTTATCTATGGGAATACAGGTTTGATGCTTTTTTTTCTTTTAAATCAACAAACTCAAAAAAAACCCAAAAACCAATCTGCTTTCCCTGGTTTTATTTCTATTCACAGTGGAACAAGACTCACATGATATTCTTCACAGCTTTTTGTTTGCAAGATGTTATGATAGATGGAGCATTTTGGTACTCAAGTTCTGCCTGCCACACTATATTTGACTCAAAATTTTTCACAGCTGAAATTCCAACAGGTACCTGACTCTGTATAAAGCTGCCTTTAATTACTCGTTGATTGCACTGCATGGCATTTGTACTGCATGCGCTACAGGGTGCGGTTAAGCAACAGTGATCACGTCAGAAAATGTATGTTATACATGTAGTAATATTTTGGTTCTTTGCTGAGAGGATGCAGATGAGTTTCAGTGTGAATACACATTGGGTTTAATGAAGAAATGCATGGCTTTACATGCTTCAATGCATGGTTTTTTTTGTTGTTCTTATTTTATTAAATGAGCAATTTCATTTTAAGCAATAGATGAATTGTCATATGTTAATGGTAATACTGTAGATAAGAAACCTGATAAATTCTGTAAACAGTTTCTATTCCAGGTCAACTTATTCCAGAGATCAGGAATGTAACTGGTGCCCCGGGCTGTATTACACTTCACGAGTCCAGTGATCAAATATTTACTAGGGCTTCCAATCTGGCCAAATTAATACACTTCAAAGGACAGAGTTCATGCCCTCAATTAATTTCACCCTAGGTTTCTTCAAACCTGAACTCTTGACTGAACAAAACATTTTTTCGGTACCATGCTGCAGACCTATATGATCTGGGAAGTATAGCACTGCCACAAAAAGACCTTCTGTCTTCTAGTAAATTGATTTTATCACAGAATAAAATCCTACCTTACAAATATCTGAATCCTATGTCAAAAGTGCCAATGAATGTCAATGGCTGTAATTTGTCACACAGAGGAATTCAATGACATACCTGCGCTTCGGATGCACCACCACATCAGATGTCTTTTTGTCAGACTGTCCCTACGCTGCCATTTGTCGCACAGCAACAAATTATAACAGGAGGTTGGAGGGAAGGTTCACTCTCTACTGTCATACCAACCAACATCTACCTCCAACATCATGGGCCAACATAAAACCATAGGAGGTATGACATTTGGCGCAGCCCTCGTAGCTTGCCGGTCTATCTACTCAATATGCAACTCATTCACTCAAATAATTTTTAAAGGATCTGTTCTGTGATTTATGTAAAAATAGGCTTTGTGTCCATTCATCGAGGCTTTATCATACACGCATAATCACCTTCTGGCCTGATTCAATAATTTCTATACAGATTCAGTAATGCTTAAGTAGGCTCCAAGTCAACAGGACTATAGGGGCGCTACCTAAATGAGTTAAAGCAGAAAATAAATAAATAAATAAAATTGAGCCCAGGGAGAAATCACCACTGAAGCAGATGTGTAAAGTTATATCCTAATTCGGAGATTGAAAAATTGGAAGGAGGGGTGGTTCTAAATAATACATTCTGTTTTTAAAAACTTCGCACACAGTCCTTTTTCATCTGCTAACTTTACCAAGGGGAAAATTGCTGTATCTTTTAATAAAAATTACATATCTCATTTGCAGTCTTCCAATTTGATTCAATTGGAAGCTTTTCATCTGTTCCCTGTAGGTGGAACTCCTTTAGACATTTAATGAAGCAGCATCGCCTTGACCACTGTTGCTAAGATTTGATTTGGTATTCCAGCTCTAAAATGGTCACTTTGTGTATTTACATTCTACTATCAACAAAATATCGCCACAAATTTGATTCAAAATTTCTGCCAGGGTCTTAAAGGGTTTCGTGTGTTTGGTTGGTTTGTTTTCTTTTTGTTGGTTTGTTTCTTTTCTTGTTTGGGCTTTTCTGGTTTTGTTGCATTTCATTGTTTCTATTCTAAGAAGCTCATTGTTATTCTTGGATGAATTCTGGTATTAGTTTCAGATTCATTACAGTCACTTTTGAAAAACATTGACAAAAAGCAGTTTCCAAAAAAGAACAGAGAGTTCACTTCCACCTTCTGCATCGCCCTGATTCATACAGCCACGCACATTTCTCAATTAGCACTGACAAAAGTCACAGTCAAGACTTGCTGATGTAATATATCTGCTGACTATTTCAAGTATTTTTGATGCTACCAGTGATAAAATTTTAATGAATTGCTTACACAGCTAGAGCATTATCTCAATAACCAGTGAATAATTTCACCCTTCTGTGAATTTATTCAGTTAAAACATGGAAAGAAAAAAAAAAAAAAAAAAAGAAACCAAGCAATCAACAAGAAAAGGAAAAAGGAAAAACTAAAAGCCACCAACACCAAGAAATAGGCAGAAGAGATCTTGCCCGAAGATATCCCAGATATCTGGTTCTCTACAGAATAGACTCTGAGGTCACATTTTAACACTGATCCCTAACTCAGGGCAGTGTTACTTCACAGAGCACTATGGTTTGAATTTTCATTAGTATGCAAATAAGTCTCTGATTTATAGCACTAGTAAAGATATCACTTGATGACTCCTATTTTTCAAAGTTGCTCTCGGGGTACGTGAAATTAGACAAGCAGCAATTTTCTCTTAGGCCTGCATGCTAGCAAAACTCAGCACCGTGGTAAAGCACCACCCAACTATTTGTTAAAAAAAAAAAAAAAAAAAAAAGTAAAATAATAAATCAAAAAGTTTTTTTTTTTTTTTTTTTTTTTTTTTAATAAAATTTGGTTTGTCTTTCCATAGAGCTCTTTTCTTGGAAAAAAAAAAAAAAAAAGAGATAAACTTTAATATAAAAAGCAAGATATCTGACAACCCAGTTGTCTGTGGTACATCAAACCTCTCATTCACATTTTGTTTCCAAGAGATTAAGGGATTTATAATCACACTTGAAGCTCACACCTGAGGTTTGTGAATTTGAATCACTGACAACAAAACTAGACCTATAAATTAAAGAAATTACATGAGAGCAATAAATAGGAATAATGGCATGCCCTTCTTCCTCAGTCATTGCATCTCATTTTTATTCAACAAAAAAGCAAAGTTGATCCACACTGACTGTGTTGTGGTAAACAGCCACAGATGCATGGCTTAATAAAGGTATTTATATATATATATATATATATATATATATGCCTATTTATATGGCTATTGAAGGAGCTATAAGATTCATTTTTTCATCCATGTAAATCTCCATTTTCCATCTCCTTCAGCACCTTCATAAATCACCTGGAATAGGTGCTAATAATCAATGTCTCAATAATCTTTTACAGTACTTAAGTCTACCTACCTACCCAAGTCTGCCTACCCATTGCCTACCTACGGCAGTTCAGGTTCTGGCTGCTCCCCCATTAAAACCCAAAGGAAGGGAGTGGAGATCAGTACAGACAGCAGTGCCAGAGCACACACTAAGGAAGCTTTCTCATATTATCCTTCCACGCTGGAAGTGGTCTCAGTTCTGCTGGTCTGACACACTTAATTAGAAAGGAGAATAATCTTTTCATGCACATACATGGTGTGATTCACAGAGCCCCATGCTATCTGTCATATTATCTCCAGCTGAAGAAATGCTGTCATTAGTTAGATGACTGTGCTTCAGAGGAAATGAGTGAGCAATCACTAATTGCAGCTCAGGGCTGAATGTTCTCACGGCCACCCTGCTGTACAGGAGGCAGAAGCCGGAAACAATGTCACCACCAAAAGTGTCACTGCCATTCCAGTCCCAGTGATTTATGTGCCACAAAGAAGAGAGAAAGAGCGCCGGGAAAACAGCATTTCCATCTGGCAGAAACTGGAGAACGCAAAAGGAGAGTATCCAGCCACAAGGCTGTAGATGGGCACCAGTTTCTTCCATCCATCCCACTATTCATAGCTTTTACCACATCACTTAACAGACTGATACGCAGCCCAGATGCTGCAATTGTGCCATCTAATTATGCAGAGCATTATGCTTTGAAATGAGCAATTTGTATCGGAAAGTGCAGACTGAAAATACTTTGATTTCAACCATCTACTAAATACAAGCCTGTCATTTATTCTGTATATGATCCTTTTTATGGAAAAGAATTCTTGTACTTAATCTTTTTTGTTTAGATTTCCCCAAGGCAACAACCAAATTAATATGTTTCCCATGGGAAAACACATGTTGGTAATAACATTGTAGACAAATTAGGTAGATAACCTGGAATCACAGTCAGACGTAATCAGATCAGCACTGAGTTTTGGGACAGAAAACGATAACAGCTTTTTCTTCTGTGATACTTCTAAACTAAGTTTCTCTGTGTGACCCAAACAAAGTAAAGAAGACAACTTTATAAAGGCCGTCCTTACTAGTGAGAAGATAATTTTTTTTCATACAGCAGAGATCATGACTTCGAGAGTTTGTTCAAAATCTGCCTTTGAAGTGGGAGGTCTCAGAAGGGGAAGATTTTTGTGAGTTAAAGCCCGGTCTGGTACCACAGAGCATATGGAATGAGGAATGCATAAATAGCACTGTATCCTCCCCTCTTTCCTTACACTGGAGTCAGAAGCGGGTCTACCTGTTAACCACTGAGTTCTTCACCTTGAGCTGGGGATGGCTGAGCCACAAAGCAGCAAACCACACCTCTTCTCATCAGCCTAAATTTCCTGTGCTCAGTTATAGCCTATTATGCAGCTACAACCCCTAAATCACTCTAAATAAATCTTCCTCTGTTTTGTACTTAGAGTCTCCAGAAGTCTCAGACAGTTATGCTTCCCCTCCCTTGTATATTTACAGCCTGATTCTTCTTTCTTTACAACATTGTAAATCATGGGTCACTCCGATGGAATCAGCACATTTGTGCTGATGTAAAAAAGGCATTAGAGATATATCAGGCCATTGTTCTGATGAGGTTTAAAGAAGGTCTGTTATGGCCAGATATCAGATGAGTAACAAACACCTCCCTCAGGAGTTAGAAGTAATTCAAAGTTCGCTGATTGTTTCTCACTTTCATGCTCCTATAAGCTACGCATGCCAAAGCCCACTTTCCTTCTGAACACATTAAATAGGTTTTGTTCACACGAATATATTTGGCAAGATAGATATAGAGAAGTGGCAGTATGAAGTGTGAGTGAATAGAGCGTCTCATTTATAATTAAGTATCATCTACTATGATCCATTTACAGAGATCATTTCTTAATACAAGTGGATATTACAAAGATCTGAATACGTGCGTTTATGCAGAGAAGACAATTTCTTCTATCCTTTTTTTCAAAGTCCAAAACAATATTACTGGGGAAAAAAGAGCTGAAACCGAAAGATGGGCAGTGGACAGCCATCTGGTAGCTTTCTGCCCTGCACCGGATTGTCTTTGTGACCCTGAGAAATAGGGACCATTAAGCCACATTCTACAACTTCTCACATGAAATCACGCCATCCCAACACTGTATGAGGCAGCCATTATTATCCTTCTAAAGGCAGCAGAACAAAAATCCTCAACAAACATTTAAATTATGCATAAAACAAAGAAACTGCATTTTATAAAACCCTTATAACACAACTGCCTCAGTATATGACACCTTATAGAGCACCTCTGAATAAGCATTTGGGAAAAGCAATCCGAGTAAATGGTTTTAAAGACAGGTTATTTATTTATTACATGAGACAACTTCTCACATTATTGCCTCAAGTAAAATGAATGCTGATAATGCTCCCGTTTCTGAAACCGAACACATTTATATTAAAAATGTAGAAAGTACAGTATACACTGAGGTGCAATCTATTGACTATGTCAGTAATAGCAGCTTTTTCATTTTTCCCCTTGTAATAGAAGTCATTGCTTGCATTCAGAATGTATTGTCAAGCTTTATTAATCTCAGCACAGAGGCCATCCCAGGCCTTGAAAGCTATTGATTTTTTTTAAAGAGATGGTATTCTTTTTCTATGGCCTACTCGAGATCTATTTCAGTTCTGTCATAAAAAGGAACCTCAAATTACAGGACTACTTAAACAACGCTTAGTGATCAGTCATGTGTTTAAAGTCTCTTCCTTGAAAAGCCTGAAAATGATTACAATGTCTTTTTTTTTTTTTTTTTTTTTTTTAGAAAAAATGTTTCTTTGCAGGGTGGCAATTGCACTGTAAGATGCTTCTGTGTCTCATTATTCTCGGATGAGAATTGATTATTAGACGCTGAAGGTGATATTTGGAGCAGAGCTGAATGCCTGATCTAGGGAAAGGCCTCTCTGAGCTCAGGAGAAAGAGCAGTCATTTTGGCATCTTCATTCCAGAGATGAAATTCTGGCCCTAGGGAATTCACTGGGATTTCTGTCATCTACAGGGCTGGTGGGTTTGTTTGTTTTGATTGTTTTTGTTTGGTTTTCTTTTAACCTATGAGAGCAAAAAGGCATTTGGTGCTACCAGTAGTGCCAGCAACCCTGGAATGATTCGGACTGCCCCGTTCTGAGGAAGAGGGTCCAGATAACCTTGTGTGTACTGAGGGACAGTGGATCTGTTAATAAGATATAGAATTTCTGTGTCATTTGCATGTGATTTTTCCCTAAGGAGCAGAATGCAGTGGTATAGGATTCATCAGTAATTCTGTAACAGCTATCATTTAAATTCAGACTTATCATAAAGACCACTCCTGTCCCTATTTTTCTGTACTAACAGAGCAATGCTCTTACGCTGTGTATCTGCATTACTTGCTTATTCCCTGTTAAGGGTTAGGAAACAGATCAAGGCATTATAACCAGTTTGAACACCATTGGCTTTCTGACATGCCTCAACCTACCTGCATCACTGCAACTGTTTTAAAATTTACATTGACAAGTGGTTTGCATGACAGATCCTATGCAACACTTACTGCAGTGAGGAAAGACAAAATGCAAAGCACATATTACTGAAATGCAAGATTTTATACAGCATATTATGCTTAAATTCAAAACCATTAATAACAGAGTGGTAAATGCAGAAATACAGAAACAACCTGTTCAACTCCTTTTGTGGCAAATGATAACAGCCCGAATTACTCCTATTTGACAGGACTACATGCTTACATACTGCCCCTGGATGTACGATGAAGGTATTCTGTACCCTTTAGTAGTACAACAAATGCTTAAGGAGGGAGTTGCAGCTCTGTAGCTTTACATTCTGGAAGCACAGGTAGGATTATCAACTTGGTCTTACTACTTGCATATAAAATAAAATCACTCCTCAGACCTGGGTAATTTCTGTTAGAACTCAGCTCCTGTAAAAGCTTAATGATTTGAGTACAGCAAGATAATGGAAATACTGAACAAGATTTCACTTGGCATCTTTCAGTTAAGTCCGAAAAAAAAAAACCAAAAAAACACCTAAATTTCAGCACCAAAGTATTGAGATTTAAATCAAGCACTTGAAAGTCATCAAGCACTTGTTCAGTAACTTTTGCTATTTCTCAGGTTTGATTTCAAAGGTTTATTTTTTGTTCTGCAAAGAAAAATATAGTTTCAAAAGTTTGCTTATATGCCTATCGCTTAAAGAAATAGGACAGAAAGCCCCTATATTTTTCATCATGTAAAGCTGACAGACTGAAAGAACACTTTGTAGGACAGAGTATTATTATATAATTACACCAGCCAACATCATCTTATATTAAGTCAGCAGTCATCCATTCAAATTTGTGGTCTCTTTGGGGTGAATGCTGCTGACAGAACCAGTTCAATCAATATATTTTTTAGGGATGTGTTTTAAGTTTCCTGCACCATTTCTTGCATACAGGTGGCACCAAAGGTATGCAAAGAGTTATTAGAATTAATTTACTGCATTCCAGTTTTTAACATTGTATTTATGGTACATATCATACACAGTGCAAAGATTGCCTTAGATTACTGTAATCCTTGCACACTTCGCAAGCATGAGAAATTACTAAATATGATTTGAATTTCAAAAAGAAATTAAGTGGAATTTCCAAGAAGTCCATAGGAGTTTTGTGTTGTTTCTTTTTTTTTTCTCCTGAAAAGGTAACTAATGCAAGACCTTTCACTTACGAAGATAAGTGTGTTTCCTCCATCTATACCATAAACTCAGACCTTAAGTAAAAGAACTGAGTAACCCTTGAGAATAATTAATAGATTGATAGCCATTTCAAAATGGGCCCACAGAGAACAAGAAACCTTCCCATAGCCATACAGTAAATGTCCTTTGTTTAATACGGTGAATTGCTGTTACTGTCAGCAAGAAAACGTTGTGCCAAAGAACTAAATAAATTTTGAATAATTTGACAATTTAAGTAATCAAGATACAATGCCATAAACTGTGTTCCTTCCGGACTGAAGTACATGATGACAATACTCTGTTCTAATGCATTAGGAGATGCTAGGAAAAATTATTATTCTAAGACCTTTTTGTGTCAAATGACACTAATAGCATTTCACTACAGACACTTCTGGGATGACATTTTAATATCTTAATTTTGGCCAAAGCAACTTATTTTTTGTTTTAAGATTTCCTGTAATTTATGGTTTCTTCCCAAGTTTCAGACTCAACAGTAACTGATATGGTCCATATTTATTAAATCTACTCTAAAGGCCTCAAATTATTTTTTTTTATTATTAACACTACACACTTGTTTGCACATAAAACAGAGAAAACTAAAGCTAAAAAAAAAAATTAAGGGCAACCAATCTAATCATCTCTAAAATCTCAGATCCTGAATAAGTGCAGCATATTTACTCAGCTTCCCTAGATGATATAGTCATGCTTTACACCAGTGAAAAGAAGACAAAAAAGCCCTGAAGTTATGTTTTGTAGTTAACAAGTTCATCCCCTAATAATGTTATCACTTCTCTGTGGCCAATTTTATACTGCGGGGCAAATTTCAGCCTAGTAGTTGTGTCTATACAAGTTTTACAGCTCCACTTCCTACAATACCACATGCCTCTCTGTGGTCTGTCCATTATAAGCTGCCATGTAATAGACTGGAAATACCCACAAATATACACATACATACAGAAATTCTATGCACACATCTATACATATCATTCATCCATTCTACTGTGCTAGATACACTGATTTAGTGAATGTGTAATTAAAGACAGCACTAGAATAAGGAAAGATAAAGAAAAAGGAAAGAAAGATGCTTACAAAACATTAGGTCTCATTTGATGAGGAAGAAAGAAAAGAGTGTATCAGTATAACAGCAGGTGATTCTTTCAAGCACGTGTGAATCATTTGGTACAAAAGGACGAAGTGAAGACTAACAGAGAAAGAAGTTAAAAACTGTCAATGCTTTCCTATGGGATGAGAAGCCCAAAGTAGTTCATCATGGTTGCCCTATAATCAGGTAATTGTGATCATAACTACTTCCTTCCTGTAGGTAGCAGAGATTGCTATTAAAGAGTATTTGACAGTCAAGCTTGTCTCTGCCAAGAGTTGAGGTCTTGCTCCTGATGGCTTGAGCAATGTGACTGTGAGATACTGAGTATTTCATCTTTGGTAGAAGCTGAAGAACCCAGCAGCTCTGAAAACCCAACTCGGAAAATCTTTTTCCAGCAACACATGTGTTGCAGTGGTTGTGGGCAATGTGAAAAGCAACAGTGAAAATCAGAAGTAGAATGAACTACTTTGCAACCCAATATTTCCAATGTGTTTTCAGTCTGTAAAAACTTATTAAATGCTTTTCAAACCACCCCTTTTTATTACATAGCCAAAGTTTTGGAGAGACTAGCAATTTCAATGTTTGTTTTCTATAAAAATAACAAGAAATTGGGTTTCCAGTTCTGTCTCCTTTCAGCAAGGTAAAAGACGCTAATGTAAAAATGTAGAACAAACAGGCTCTTTATTTTTGCAGGACAAAGAGCATTTGAACTACATCAGTGGCTCTTTGACTGCCTTCTAAGCTTGTTTCTGACTAAATTAAAGCCTCTGCTGACTTCTGATTTGTACAACACTGGGGGTTTTCCATTGCACTAGCAACTAGATGTGTGCAATAGATTTAATGTTACATTACAATAACACAGTCCATGAAAAAAAACTGCATGAAGATTTACAGATGGCTATATTTTCACTCAATGCAAAGTAACATAGCTCCCCTAAGATCAGTTTTTATTATAGCATTTTAAAAGCAGCTCTGAATCTGACCCTTAATTCAATGAGCTAGTTCTGAGAGAAAAGTCTTAACCTTATTCTGTAGAACCAGGGTAGCAAATTTTGAGGTCACTGATAACATGAAATAGTTTAACTGGAATTAAAGTGATTTTCTGAAGATAGAAAAGCACAACTCAGCAGATGAACCAGCAAAATTGGCCACAGTGTAGGAGACCACTGATCCTGATCTCACTTAAATTAAGAGGCACTCCTGTGAAATCTGTAAGGTTATCTTGGTACAGGAAAACCAATCACAACAATAAAGAGAAGAGCAGGAAAGTGCATAGAAAGCATTTACATGGATGCAATCCTGACGTATTGGCATTTCTTCATCAAAACATTACGATTCTCCTTTAACACCTAAACATTTATATACAACAAGAGCAGAGGGTAAACACTTGTCAATAGAACTGAAATGCATGCCTAGTTCCCTCAGCCCAGTGCTCTCAGTGTGAGGCTGCCTCTGCACTCCTCCTGATAGAAGAAGAGATGCAGCTGGTTTAAGATCTTGCTGCAGGAACAGAAAGACAGACTTGCTTTTAAACAATCCATTCAGGATGCAAGGAATCCATATTCTTTATGTTTACCCCATATTCTTCACGCATATACCTGCAAAATGACAGCTTCTTGATTGGTATTATTGGACTAACAATATTGAATTTTCATTGTGGTACTTTACACCTGAATTACACTTACTCCGCTCTCGCTGGCCTCACCCTAATATTTACTGTACTACAGCTAATAAGATTTGAACAATTATTTTAAAATCTCTCATTGATTTTCATCCAAGAAATCCAAATATCAACACTCAAGAGGCAAAATGTTCACTAAAACAATAAGTGCAAAATGTTGTAGTGTTTTCTTTTAAGGCAAGATCGTTTACCTTCAGCATTTAGAAAATGAGAAACACATCAAGGAAATGATATTTGTACAGCAAGACTTCAAATAATGAGAATATCCATGAAAGAATTCATCCACCACTGCAAGGCTACTCCCAAAAAGTTGGGCTCTCAAGAGGATGAAGGCAGAAAGAAGAGATGTAAACCCACTGTAAATAAAGGTAGAGTGCTTGCATGGGAACAATGACATAAAATCTCCAAGACACACAAAAATCTTGTGCACGGCTATATACAGCAGGCACTCACTAAAATCATAAACACAGGAACACAGTAGCAAAGATTCACTAGGGGCCGCAAATAACGAATGGAAAACTTCAGCACTCGCTTTACAGAGAGAAAGATCAGCATGCAGTTAGACTGTTCAAGCTCTATTTTATCAGTCATCCTATTATTTGCCAATCAAACGACAAGTTTTATAGCAACTGATTGCTTCTTTGATTTCATTTAGAACTGCATAGTTTGAAACAGACATCAGCACACCAGGAAAGAGGAAAAACAGTGCATTAATTGTAAATTCAAGAAAGAACATTCACATTTAGTGTGTGTAAGAACTAGTGGTGTGTAAGTGGGCTTTGGCCCAGCACAAGACAGATTATTCCTGGAGTTGGCAAAAGGGATTAGTTATGTCAAAATACTTCCCAGTTTACTTCTTTCTCCTTGAAGAGGCAGACATACTTTAGCAGAACGGTTTTGACAACTCAGGTAATGCCACATAAAATATCTGAACTGAGCAATAGGTAGCAAAAGAACTGGCTTAGTTCTTAGCTTTCAATTGTACTATTGCATACAGCGGAGCAGCTAAATTGACTCATAGCTCAATTATAAGATGGTTACATTAACAGAAAAACATGCAGGATAAGGTCCTTGTAGTTTAGTCATAAAATTGCATTCCTGGCTAGTTATTTAATAAAAATAAATACCTTCAGCTGCTGAAATTTGGTTGGAAACAAGGTTTACCATGCATCTTTACCCTCTTCAGAAATTCAGATATTCACTTACTGCCATACTAATCTTGAACTCTTAAATCCTGCTCATCCCAGGGTCCCTTTCACCTGAAGGGCAGGACTTGGATGTCCAGTCTTTTTCAGGCTCTGCGAATTACACTATGGTAATTTGACTTATGGTGACCCTAATCGGTCACCAAGCACAGGCACAGACTTAGGCTTTCCTCCCCTGTGCAATTCTGGTGATTTCAGTAGCCCTCACCACTGTGGTGAGCTAGAAACAAGCATTTCTACAGCCTGCCTGTCAGAGTTTGATAAACTATAGACAAACTGCTGCATCTAACATCACCACAACAGATCAAACAAATTTTCCCAGAACTCTCTGCCCTGTTCCTCCATTCGCCTCATTCACTTAATAGTGTTTTCAGAGCATTACAAGTTTCACGTCTTACCGCTCATAAAGCACAATAACATCTCCCAACAACCACCAAATCCTGTTTATCCCTGCAAAGTATGTTGCAATTTGCTTTTCAGAGTGAATGTTTTGTTCCTAATGATGTCAGACTAATAATCCTGCAGGTTTATTTTTAAGATAAAGCACTAGAAGTATAATCAAGGTGTCTTTATTAAGGCCTTTATTTTGCAAGCTTATGGGGAAAAAAAAAAAAAACACATAAGAGTGTTTATACTGGGGAAAGACCAACATACCCACAGGCTTAGGCAGCTTCTCAAACAGTATACAAATAAATAAGGGTTTTTTTATTATTATTCAGATAGTCACCTCAACATATGTCCATAGGGAGACATCAAATTGAAAATCCTTTGGCTCCTACAAACTCTGTACTTGAAGCAATTCAAATAAGAAGGCTCTTCCTCAGCTCAGATCTCCCCTCATCATCCATGAATGCAGATGAAGAAAATGTATGTTGTGATCAACATGCTAGTCTTTGCTCTGATCAGTTGCATCTCCTGCTGCCTACATCAATTAATTGTCTATTTTCTGGTAAATTTCCTGCTTAACAGTTGCAACTGACAGTGTGCAGCTTTCTGATGCTTGCCAGCCCTAGAAGGACTGCTTGCTGCTGGAGGTCACAGCACCAGAGTGGAGGTGCTTTCTTCATGACCTTCCATCGCACAGCACTGAACAATGGGCAGAGCATATCTGAGCACACTTGTAACCTTTTGTTTATTAGTTTTGAAAGAAAGCCTCACCTTCTCGAGCTCTGTCAGTCACAGATGAGGAAGGCACAGTTTACACCAGAGTGCCTCAAGCATTGCCAGTGCCTGCCTCCCCTCTTCTAAGCACACTGTGATACTGGAGCTTGGCCACAGACGTGACTCCGTGTGATCACTGCAGGCTTCTGAGTGCTGTGCATTAAGGGTGCTCCTAAACAATGCAACCCCACTTGAACTACGCATCGTGTGTCAGGATGGAAAAGTACTGCTGTAAACTCGCTGCTTCCCTTCAACATCCCACAAAACAATCATGCGAAATCTTTTCTGAGGCCTCAATTGCTAAGAGATCCACCTGAAAACAATGAGAACATGCTCAATTCAAACTCTTCAGGGATGCAGTCAAGTTCAGCCCATCTGAGGAGATTCCCCCCCAGGATAAGCACCAGCCTGCAGGGTTCAGCTCTGGCCTTCTGAGGGACTGTGTGGTGCCTTTTTGTCTGACACTGTACAGAAAAGAGGACTATTGAAAACTAATGGAACGTGTTCCATCTGTCTGACTTTTAACTTCAGCTTGTCACCAAAATCACATGAAGTAAGGTTTTCACTTCAACAGCTCGCTAACGATTACTAATTTCCTATTGTTGCATGCAGTCTGTTACTGTACCCTTACTTACTCTCAAAACATCGTCATTAAGAAGTCTCAGCCTGGTTAAGCTTGATAGCAGGTATAGCTACATATTCTCCAAAGAATGTAAGATTTTGATTATAACTGAGGCAAAATTGAAATAAAAAATAAAAATAAGTTGCATATATTTTTTGTTTAAAAATATTCTACATGACTGAGGCTGTAATTTTACTTTCATAGGGTTATTACTTGTACATTGTGTTCTGCTTTTAGAGGCAGTGTAAAGTGCTACTATCTATCCTCATCTGGTAAGATAAAAGCAACTGGAATAAAAAAAAGAAGAATTGGGGAAAGAAGAGGAGTAAGCATTCTCTTTTAGTTATAATAAGCTTAAAACTAAAGTCACATGCAATCTCTGGAGCTGTTGTGGCGTTGGTTTGGACAGATGACAGGATGATAGATAGGGCTCTGATTCAGCATCACAGAATGGTTTATTTAATTTAGTTGCAAATGAAACCAATCATAGATAACTCATGGGGCGGATGGGAAGAAAGCAATCAGAACACTGTAAGGAAAACCTCAAAGAAAGCAGGACGGCATCATAGCAATAAGAAGCATTTCTGAAGAGCATTCTGAAAGAACTGCAGAAAGAAGAGGGGAAAAAAAAGAATCACAACCATCAGCAGGCCCAAGCAAAGAGCAAGGAACTCATCCTCAGGTTTGCCAAAGAAACGGTCATGACGCTTTCGTTACCATAGAGGGAATACAGATCTGGCACTTCATCCAGAGCTGCAGAAGACAAGCACTACATACCATGTGAAAGCACTCTGCCCACAGGCTAAAGAGAAAAGAGAAGAGGAAGGTGAGGCAGGCATGAGGAGTAACTTCGCACACAGCCACATAGTTTGAACCCCGCAGAGTCCACCTGCTCCACCTCTGTTCCTGTTCACACACACCAACCTCAACCAGCAAGACTGTCAGAAGCAAGCATGCAGCCTTGGGAAAAGCATCATGATACCGGAGCATTTTTGTGTATATTCAGCAAGAAACTCAGTGTAAAATGATTTTCCTATGACAGATTTTCAGAAAAAATGCCATTTCTCACAAATATTAGCATGAGGTTTCACAAATATTGACATTAACAATGTGAGATCCATTTAAAAGAACCGTAGGACAAGTCACAATTTGGGATTAGGACCCTGAAATGACACTGACAAAATGCTCCCTCCCATTTCTTATAATGCTATTCCCAGAGACAGCACTAGCAGTATCTTTGTAATGTGGCATGCAGCTGCCTTGACTGTTAACAACAAAGGAAGCACGTATAAAATATTCTACTTTGATTTGACAAATTAGAATACAAAGTAACCCGGACAGGTAATTAAAAGTCATAAACCATTTTTAATTGGTTAAGTAACCATGTAGAAATTCAGTACTAGCAGCAAAGGGATAAAATACTGCAACTTAGATTTTGGTGTCATAAGTATTTCTGACACTGTTGAGCCACAGCAGTTTCAGACACTGTAGGGAAGCTAGTACATCATTTCTACATGCATGTAGAAATCATTACCACACCTGATTCTATACACTTAAATAAAATATGTAATATAGATAACTGGCATCCTGAACATAGCAGGAATGTGATTAAATAGCAGGTATTCAAGAAATATTGCAGATGGGGCTCCCAGGCATTTTTATTTCTCTTCTGGCCAAGCTAATAAGAGCCCTGATGACCCCATCTCACAGCAACACAGCATTAAATTTCAGTAGGAGTGATGACAAACCTTCATAAATAAAAACATCCATTCACAATAGCTTTGCACAGAACAAAGGCTGGCACATTGCTAGCACGAGTGCTTGCAGCTAAGGGCAGAACCCTTGCATGCTATGACCAAATCCAGCAAACCAGCACCGGGCACTCTGAAAACTCAGAGTCTCTTGAAGGACCCCAGAAGAGCTAGCAATGTTGAAGTTTTAAGATTACGTTAAATTTAACACCATTCTCTTCTCAATTTCTCTGCAGAAATAGAGTAAGAGCAGCAGTGTGGATGTGCTGGGCATAGAAGGTGGGTATCCTGAGCACCAAGGGTTTGATGAATATAATGAGCAACTCCAAAAGCTATTGGCTCATTACCAGTGCCCTACAGGAAAGAATTTTCCATCTAATTATAGAAGTATCACAAGCACAGATTCTCAACATGATCTGAAGCCTGCTTAATTCAACTGCTTTGGGAGCAGGGTCCTTGATTTCTCCCTTTCTCTGTCACTTACATAATTTGGGCACTGAAGTGCTAACTCTATTATGTGGTTCAACATGAAAATGGAGATTTTTTTTTCAAGGTTTTTTTTTTTCCAAGCTTCATTAACATACTGTTGCAAAAATTGGCCTCAACAGAAGCTCAGTCATTTTGCAAGACTCACAATCTCTAGCAGCACTTGTTGCCAAAAATAATAAGATCCATTTTTAAAAAGCAAAACCAGGATTATAAAATATTATGTATGATACAAAATAGAGTTCTCATCCACACCAAACCCTCATCCATGACAGGTTCTCTACAATAAAATTTATCAGACCAGCAACTCTCTTGGGGCACTATGATGTATTTTACATTAGCCACAGGACTGCAAGTCCATTGCTTTCAGCACTTTGCAAAAGGTTAGCCCAAAAAGCAGTATGTATTTTGCCTGCTCAATAAGCAACAGCTTCCATAGATTTAAGTTGACATACCAACACGTAGCTGCCTCTTTCTGAATGTCCCATTTGTTATTTTTTCCAAATCTACCCTAAACAGGGCCTGTTTAATATAAGATTATTTCCCCGTGAAGGTGAGAGCATTTTAGACAAGAAGTACACAAATATTGCAGCACATTTCTTATCTTCTCTTTCCCGAAATAACTGAAAAATCTCTGTGACTTAAACTGGAACTCAGGACTGTTTTGAGAAAAAGAAACCAAAGCATCCTAATAGTAGATCACATTTAATCATATGGCCTACCATACCTCAAGTTTATCTGTTCCAAAACTGAACTAAATTTAAAAAGTGTTGACAGTTGAGAAGAATGTTTACACATTCCAAGAAGTTCTGATTGCACGTGCTTTCACAGGAAACAAAAGATGCATTAATGAAGTACATTTTCTAATCCAAAGGTATTGCAAATCTAATACAAAATGCAAGGTTTGCAATTTCAAAGCCAACATCATCTGATTACTGAACTGAAGCAAATGTTTTTCTTACAAAGAAGTGTTTATACTTCAAGGAGTAGGAAGACTCCATGTAGCCTTAAATACTCATACCAAGCCAGTGGTGTTTTTTCTTTTCTTTTCTTTTTTTTTTTTTTTTTTGGGGGGGGGGGGGGGGTGGGGGTTGGGTTTTTTTGGTGGTTGGTATGGAATAGCAGTCATGTTTTTTAATAGGAGGACAAAAGAAAAAGGCAGATTTTTTAGTGATGAAGTGACTGGAAGAAACCAGTTGAAAAAAAATATATATGTAGTCGAAGTAATTCAAGGCACAGATGTTTATTATTGCTTTTTATTCTGAAGGTGCTGTTTTGCTATTTCTGGCAATATCTTATTTCTCATAGGTACACGCACTCAACAACAGAGAACTCACTGAAAGAAGGATGCATTAGTGGGAACCAGGATATAATACTTCAGTATCTTAATTGACAGTAACTGGCAAAAAGTTCATAACAAGCTAGCAAAAAAGAATTGATAGATATCTAATGCAAGGTACATCTTGAGAAGCGAATAGAAGCAGCAACTATTAAAATCACTATGCAATTTACATTCTGTAACACAACTCCTTCAGGTATAACGTGGAACCAAAAGTATCATGCCTCAACCAAGTGTAATTTTGATTTAAAAATAATCTGGCAGAAGGGTTTTACTCACTTCTGCACTTTTGCCCTTTTTATAGACTTCTAACTCATTTCCTCTTTATAGATCTCCAGCTACAAAGGCAGAGCAGGTGGGCAGTAGAATGTGCCTGGATGTGCTGGCCATATCAGCACAGAGCCGGGTCCAAAGTTTCAGCCCTTGGAAGCCCAAATGGGAGCTAAGATGCAGTACAGGAAATTTTTAAGTGTTTGCATTTAATTAAGATCTTTTGGCACATCGTACAGAATAAGCAAAGGGCAAATAAACTAACACATTGTAACTGATAAGACTCCTTAGAACTTTTAAAGCAAGCATATTTGCTGTAATGAGGACAGGCAGCAAACATTAAGTTAGAGGTTGACATCTGTACTCTTACTGTCCAGACTGTATCTGCAGTTTGGTCTTCATCCAAAGATCCCACATTTAGCAGAAGTCCTTCCTCAAAACAAGATGTACAAACAGAATTATCACCTCTAGGACAAGCAGAATTATCCCTTCTGCCCTAATGAGCACTAGAAAGACTTCGTCTAAAGAACTGCCTCTGCTTTGGCACCACCTTCACAGGCAGAAGCTGTGAGGAGAGGAGCAGGGAAAAGTAAAGAGATGACAAAGAACATAATGCATGAAAGAAAACCCGTGAGCTGGTGAAGATGGTATAAAGAAAAGAGACTTGATAACAGACTGCCAATATGTAAATGACTCCCATAATGCATTCCTCATTCCTTGTACTGCTTTCTCTGAAGAAGAGTGAGGCAACAGATTTTGATTAGTTATTAGGAAAAATATCTATTGATAAGGACAGTTAAACACAGGAATAGATTTTCTGGAGTAGTTACAGTCATCTCCTCTAAGGAACTATGTGAAGATGGATGTTAACATCCATCAGGAATGACAGGAATATGGCTGATATCCTGTTTGGGGCAGGAGAATGAATTAGGTAACTCCTGGGAGCACAACTCCAGAGATTGCTTGAGAAATATCTCTAAACTGGGTTCCTTTGAATCAGCATCCAGGAGAACATACGTCACACAGGCAGAGGTGCAGATCTTAGGAATTTGATTCTGCAATATACCAAAAAGGAACCTTATTGAGATTATAAATTCCTTTTACATTGAAGAGAAACTACGTAAATCCAGGGGTTGGCATTTTTTTCAGTTGCAGTGTGTAACAGCCAGAATTAAATATCAAACCTTCCAAACTATCAGGTTTTGGTTAGCAGGATTATTGCACGTTCACAGCTTTGGAAGGGAAGTGAGGGAAACCTTCAACTTGGTGTCAGAAAAGTTTCTGTGATTTTCCACTCGTTTCTTCAGTAACATTTTTCTCTAGTAAAACACTGCCTGCTGATTAATTAAACACCTTAGCAGAATCAACGCACAGAAGAATATGCCTCCAGTATTTAAATCTTTCTTTGAAAACCTGTGAGCTCTTTTATCACAACCTGCAAAGGGATGGCATTCTCTAGAACAAAACAGAACTGCATGGCAAGCGTGAAAGTGTGACAGAAGAAAGACACAAAATATGTTCCTGCTTAGCTGAGGATGTTGAAACAAAGCATGTTCAGAAATGGAATAATGTGACAGGTAATTTACAGTGATCTGATATAAGCTGACTGGATGCCAAATAACCTGGGTCACGGTAATTTTTGTTCTCCAGATACACTGAGTATCTTCTTTCAAAGCTGGCTGTAATTGACACATTAGATTACTTACAAGATCACCTGCCAGGAATGAAAAGGGACGAACACTGACATTTAGCTTTTTAGGACCACTTAGGAATAACGGGCTTGATGCTTTCTACACAGCTGAAGTTTAGGAAACAATTGGTGCCCATCCAGACAACAGCGAAGCTGATATCAGCGTTTGGGCAGTTGTCCTTTTTTCGGATTTAATTTCCTAAATAACATTAACTAACTCATATAGGGGTGAAAATCAATGACTTTGGAGGACAATCTGGGAATACTGCAAGCACTTACCCTGCCTTCACTGAAGGCAGCAGTAAAAAGACTGGGTGATTTATCAAAGTATTGGATGATGATTAGCGGTATTTGTTCTTTTAGTTCTCCCAGCTGAGTATTTGCACATTCAAGTAATTAACAAATGGTCATGCCAAATTGGTGGTTCTTCCATGTTCCTAATGTGAATAAGTTAAAAAAAAATTTAGACTTTTCCGTAAGTAATGAAAACCATCTAATCTGACATAGCAAATGGGAAAGTCCTGCATGTAAGACTATAGAAGTAAAAAATTAATGTAACATTCTTGTCAATGGGCAGATTAAGACAAATTACGCCAGAATATAAATTTAGCATATCCGAAGAACAGGAAAGCAAAGTTGTTCCATATATTTTAGTTATTCTTACTTTTTTTTTTTTTTAAGGATGTGCCAGTTAGAGTTTAGATTTACTCTTTCTTTTCATTATGCACAGTAGCTTAAATTAATTTGAAGTTGATTATAGTGGAAGGAAGCTACACGACCAGTTAAATGTTGTTGTATCTGATGAACATCTAATATTTCAGCAATTATAGGGGCCATTTTTCAGAGAAACAGAGGAAAATGAGTAAATCTGTAAGACTGATGGATATTCTGCTATCTAAATATGATTTTTTGGAAGGCCACTACCACTTTTTATGTTACAAACCATAATGCCAGACTTTATGGTCATCGTTCCAATATTCTGCACATATGACATAACCTGGCAACAAAAACCTGCCAACCTGCAATTATGTGGTGTAGTAGCTCCAAGTGTTTGTATAAACATTTTCATGTGGTACAATTGTTTTCTTTCTGTCACTGATGCCCTGCTTTTACAGATGAGCCCCATACAGTTCTGTTTGTCTTCTGCCTTTCTACCTACAATGCATTAACTAGTTCCAGTGGCTTTCTTGAAAGCATAATGACTTTTCCTGTACTCCAGTAAAAATATATCCCCACAAATCAAGAGGAAGCAGACTCAGACTAAGTGGCTGAGAAGATTTACATTCCATTGCTAACTCAGTTATTACTCTGCTGAAAACCCCATAGCATCAATATAATGAATCCCTCAACCTCTGCTGCTAGCACAATTTTTCTTCCCAACCTCATTGGCTCCCAACTTTCTGCTTGACCTTTTACAATCTGTGCGCGGCAGAACTTCATTACAACCTTTTAATGATGCACAAATGGCACACAACACCAAGGTCACAGCACATCCCCGGTGAGATCTTCTCCAACACCTCCTGAACAGGCAGCGAGATTTCATTTAAAGACACAGTCAAGTAAAGAAACAAAACCTGGGGATTTACTAAAGCTCCCATTGGTTACGAATCCACAATAATTGACCATGTCATAAAATGAGTGGCTATTCCCATTAAGATGTTATATGAAACAAATCAATGCCTCAAGCTATCAGCATCCAAACAAACAACACAGATCATTTAGAGATCTGTTTACCACTCAGAAAAATGATAGTACGTTTTCCATACAAAAGCATTTATAAAAAAGTCTAAATAATATCTCTGCATTTTTAAAATATGCATTATGTAAATGGAAAGGGGTTAGAAATATCCATCATTCATCCATCTAGCATATTAGAAGTCTTCCTGATGTCACAGCAATCAACCGAGTAGGATCTCATTCTAAGCAATACCCAACTTTTGAGGAAACAAGACAAATTGTACAAATTCCACTCTGTATTTTTCCAATTAAACCACAGCAATACCAATTCTTCATCTAACTTAAAAAAAAAAAAAAAAAAAAAAAAAAAAAAAGAAAAACAATTAGTTTCTTATATCAAAATTGTCACTTAAATGCTAAGCATATCTCTATTCAAGCCTAGAGACTGCAGAACATATTACTCAGGACTGGTCATTAATGATGTATAGTACAGTATTCCATTTATGTATTTAGTAATTACCCTCTGAACTGCTTTGTGTACGAAGAAGTTAATGCTGAAAATCATCACGCCTGTGTATGAACATGGAAAACAATATGTGGTTTAATGCAGCTTTTCTATTTAAAAAAATCCCCAAAGGACTTGATATTTCTGAGAAGCTCATTTCTTCTTAATTTGACCAAGATCAGATAGATTCTCAGGTTTACTGAAACCAAGAATAGCTTCCCTACATCCAAAATACATTGCTGTTCACAATGGTAAGATACTAATAAACCGACTTACTGAGTGAGCCTTGGTCAGAGAAATACTATGTTTAAATGACATCCATGGATACACCCACAGAAGACTAATTAGATTCAGTTTATGCTTTGATTGCTGAAAGTGTATTATTTATTTAGGAGGGGAAGAGGGAGATATGTACTGCTGTGAGGAAACGGAAGTTGGAGAACAGGTCTAGGCAGGCAGACTAGAGACAGATGTATGCAAGAGGAAAACTAGGGCCAAATGTTCATCGAGAAGAGAGCTGGAGTTCAATGTAAAAAGCATGAAAATGACTTGTTTACTGTAAAACACAAAGTGGAAACTTGCATCTGCTGCATATTAAATCAAGTAGTGAGATACATTTTCTCTTCTTTTAGTACTAATTTGCTACGAAGGTAATTGCCCTAATGGTTCAGTTTACTGAGAACATTGCATGCATCATGTAACATAAGCTCCACTGAAGCTTTGTGATCTTAATGGCTGTCCAGGGAATATTCAGGAAATCTTAAAGATTCTCAGACATTCAGACAAGAGCTTGAGCAGCCCTATCAAACTTTGGTGCTGGCCCTTTCCTCTGTATGACCCTGGGTAGGAAACCTGCAGATGTCTTTCCTGACCTACGATTCTGTGCCCGGTCCCTTACACAAGTTCATCCCCACTGAAGGAGTGAAAATATTTTTGAATTAAATGTCTCACGCAGAAATTAAGATAACATGCTTAAGTCTTGGAAAGACATCATTGATATTGAATATTAATTAACAACAAGAAATGCCATTTTATGAAAGGCTCTTCCCTGCACATTCACTATGCATCATTACAGTAGAAAATGTTTAAAAAAATGACTTCAGAAGAACTGTTACAAGCAACAATTATTTACTGGTGAAGCTATGTTGTCAATCTCACAGATCTTCTACTTCTTTGCTCTTGCCTAGACAGAGCAACTATGTGTTACCAGGATACATACCTGCTTCTCTGAAATTGTTTTCTATTTGCTTCAGAGGCTCCGACTGTATCAAAGCCTTTGCAAATGTATAGCTAATCATGCACACAAGTGAAACCAAAACAACTAATTGAACCGGGAGTTTACTTAAATTTCATTATTAGTATACTCAGCAATGGAGGGGAGGAAGGGAAACCAATCAGTACATCGATTTTTACATAATCTTAGTTATCAGGATGCACTAACTGCTTTTCAAATACACAAACAGTAAGTCTTTATCTAAAACAAAGATTTTGCCATGAATTAGAGGAAGGAGTTAACTATCTGTCTGATCATACAAAATCAGTATCTGTGATACTCCATTTTATTCTCTTCCACTGTCAGTCCTTCACATAATGAAAGAAATGACTTTTGTAATGCATGTATTATACATAATATACACTCAACATCATACTTGTTGTAGCAATTAGACAGGTCAATATGATGGGAAAGGCATTACAACAAAGGTGCAATGATAGAATGACTGGCACAATAGAAAGGTGCTATAAAGGAAGGGTAGATGATCTCTCACCCATATCAGAAGATTCCAGGTTCACAGGGGGAAAGGTTCACCAAAGGGAGAGGTCTTCAAGAAGAAAGCCTTCAACAGCTGCAGTCAGCCCTTAAATAAGGTCTAAGATAGGAGCAGCCAGGCTCCACCCCTTCTGGTCACATAGAATTGCCTTCACCTGTGCTCCCAGGGCTGACCGGGTCCTTTCCCCAGGTGCTCAATCAGTGGTTCAGTCCATGACTCTGCAGTTCCCATACACTTGTTAAATCACAATTTAATGTCAGCACCACAGACACATGCATACCTTGATATTACTTATACCCATACACAAAGAACATATAACGTGCTACTATAACAGCAGAGATTCTTTTATTATGTCAGTACTGCAGTTACCACTCAGCTGTATCTTACACAGGGTACTCCGCCATTTTGAAATGCTGTGCTATCACATGGCTCTACAATTTGTCATTGCTCAAACTTCCCTCTTACATTTTCATATTAAAAATTGGTAATGAGGCTCCCTTCTTGCTGAAGAACTCACAGAAAAAATCCTGCTGCTCCCCTAATGAAGTCCCCAGACACAACCAACAACTTTCTAAAGAATAGAAGAAAAATGTTACTCTAAGCTTCAGAACTGACCCTATTGACTGGAAGCTGTGTCTTACTTTGTTGCAAATTAATGCACTGAGCAAATTAACCTAGACCAAAGAGGCAGGAGAAAAGGCTTAAATGACACTCATACTCCACATTTTGCAGTTGTTTTTCTCAGCAGTTGCTTTGGGGCCAAAACCACTAACATCTTAATAAGAGAATGTGTACTCTCTCTCATGGCAGATCGGCCCAAGATCAAAAATAACAGAAAGTAAAATAAAAGCACAGGTGATGCTCTTCAAGAGGGAACAAAATCACTTTATGTACAAGAAACGAAAATTGTAGATCTATGCTTCTTTACAGCATCTGTTCCTCTCATATTCTGCTTCAGACCCATATAAACATAAATTACATTTTCTCACTCAAGAAACTCCAAACATTACTCATCAGTAATAATACAGCGCGATCGTTGCCACTTTGTTTGTAGCAATTGATATAGCACCCACAGTACTGAAATTTCTTTTTTCTCTAACGAATGTGACCTCATAGCTTTCAGTTCTTCTACACCATTTAAAACTGTTATTTTTTCGTTAGTTGCTGCTGCCCTACCTCTTAAACCATGTGCAGTTTCTATCTCTTCATTCTCACTGAAAGAATCTGCTGTCAAGGTCTCATTTTTGTATCATCTACTTCTATAATTGTTTATAACTTCCGCCACGTGAAATACTTCAACAACCAAAGCATAGGAATATGGAATGTCAGCCAAAATGAACTGGTTGGCACGAATTAAACAAATATGATCTTTGTTTCAGTAGACAGCCAGGCTAAACATAACTAATGTCTTTACTCTCTTGAGCTAAATTTGTTTAACTATAATTCTAGTAACAAAGCAGCGCAAGCCAATTTTCAAGTCTTATCTTTTAACCCCATGTCACGTTCACTTGGGCTTCTTTCTTCCACGCATACTGCATCAGAAATAAGAAGAAAGAACAAGTTTGTAGTGGTTAATAGCCACAGCAAACTATTTGGGTTAATGTGCTAGAAGGCTAAGTGCCAGCATGATGATGCTGCCCAACACTGGCACCCAGCAGGTCCATGCTGGCCAGGCAGCCATCCATCAGAGTGGCTGTCACCTGCTGCTGCTTCTAAATTGGGCTGATCCTTCATCTCACAGGGCATCAGCCCTCTGAACCTGCATTTTCAGAAGGTTTTCATCTTTTCCCTCTCTTCCCTCAAACTCTAGATTTACCATAGTCATGTCAAGATTTTAGTTTTGCATTATTAGCTTGTTTTTTTTTTTTTTTTTTCTTCACAATGATTTTGCTTACAGTCAACCTCAGAGCTCAACAATTCTGTGTTTGCAGTTTTGTTTTGCTTTTCCAGTAAAATTAAGCCAATCTCACAGCTGCGCCCCAGAATATTGGCTTTGAGAAAGACAGTGGATCACCGAAAATGTGGGTCACAGCCTGAGCTCAGCATCATTTCAAGTTACAGCCTACTTATAAGAACTGCCCAACATTTTTCTTGTTTTACCACTAAATGACTACATTTTATACTTTTTGTAAGTATTGAATTCCTATTTTCAAGTGTCTACTCCAAACAGGCTTTTTGTTCATTTCATTTTTTTTCCATTAAAATCAATTTGAAACTTAGGATTCTGCGTTACAAGATCAAGCCAATCTCATAATATTGCCACAGCATAATAACAAATTGTTGAAAGTTTCCATTGCAATTCCTTCCTTGTAGTAATTAGTAACTAGTGTTTTGCATTACAGCATTATTTAAATTCAATTGCTTGACAGACTTACTGCATTATTAAACCTTTTGCTCTTGGGGCCACTATTTCAATTTCTGGTTGTGCTGGTAGAATCTGCACAATGCTCTCCAATGTCAAGTGGCAATTTTCTGAAGTTCATTCTCACTGGTAAGGACCAGTACCCTCACTGATAGCGAGTTCGTTTGCTTTGAGGAAAGGAGAAAATGATTAGGGTTAAATTCCCTCTGGCCTTCATTACAGAAGCAGACAGTATGTTTCAAGTTGGTAACTTTCACTATTTAAACATATTTGAGTTTAGCAACAGAAGACAAACAATTTGAAAAGCACTATGATTATTTGTATCCCTACTGCATACAGCGTCTAGAATTCAGCTTTCAATGGGGAGTGGAGAAGCACTTTGGAGAACTGCATTTATTCATCTCCGGAGGAGCAGATGAGAATGAAATACAGAGGCAATCAGTGGTGAGAGCTCAGTGCCATGTTGGCAGAAGACTTTAAGGCCCACTGACAAGCAACAGGAGGCAAACGTATCTTTGTGCAAAGCAAAATCAGAGTTCACTGATCGCAAGGCTTCTACTAAGTCTATAAATACATGATGGCATTTATAGCATGTAATAATTATATATTTACACTCAAATTATCTTATTTTTATACAGTGAACACACTCATTCCTATACCAACAGTCTTCTAGAAAAAAAACTACCTATTCCTACGGTAAATAGCCATCACACAAGCTGAGATGTGACAGAGAAGATGGTGATGGTTGGGAATAATAGCAATCCCTTTTTGTTGTATAAGATGACACATTTAGGGACAAGAAGGTAAAAAAAGTAAACAAATAAAAACATGCAGCTTCATTAAATACAGTAAATCATTTAAGAACAGAAACACCAATGTCATCTACAGTAATTTCCTTTAAAATATCCGTATGGCTGTGAAACAGAAACTGTAAATCCTATCTTATTTTATGGGATGGAAGCCAGTAAGATTAAAAGCTGATTTTCAGAAGAAATTTATCATGCAATGATTCATTATTCTCTACTCCTTTCATCAGCAAAAAAAAAGGCTCAAAGTGTACTTCTTCAATTTATATGCCTGCAACTGGAATGGTCCAGAGACAAAAAGAGTACTGTCTCTAGCTTCATGGTCAGACAAATTCCTAAAAATGTGGTGTTTTAATAAGCATCCCTGAGTTGTGACTGGATAAGTATACAGATGAATAAAATAAGCAGACATTATAGGAAAAAGAAAAGCAAAGACATTACTTTGATCCTTTAGTCATAAGATTCTATGCTGCAGCTTTTTGATAAAATGAGCAGGTAATTTTCAGCTTTTATGGTAAATAGCTATGATCAAGCTTGAGATATTTCTAGCTATCCTCTCTCAACACACCTGTCTACACGGCACTACAGAGGACAAGAGGAAGCATGTGTAGCTTCTCCAAGATCTGCTCTGCCAATTTCTATTTAAAGCCATTCCTAGTCTCTTCAAAAATTTGTCTGCATCTCTTTCAAAATGTGGAATCTGCTTGCAGCTTTTTCCAAAGGTGATGTATTGCAACATATTTTTTACAACCTTCCTTTCGCAAATTTCTGATTATTCATCCTACCTCCTCTCCCCTCAAGTCATTCCCTTGGGTATTTGAGACTTGAGTACATCAACAGGGCAGGAAAGGTAGCAAAAACAGGAACATCTACTGCAGCAGTAGTCCCTAACGCCATTGTTACTGAGGTCTCATTAGGAAATTAGCCAGCTCTAGAAAGAAATACTGTGTTGATGCATTATTGCAGAGGAGAAAAAATAACCTATTTAAAAATGCATCGTGGAGCACCAATTGATTTACCTTAAAATGAAGAACGATTTAGACAAATCCCATAACACGGGGCTGCTGTTCATTGTATGCAGCCAATACTGCAGTAAGTGATCTCAAAACTTCTTTGAAAAGTCAAAGAAGTGAAACCCATACAGAGACTGAGAGCAACTCAGCATCAGGGGATCGTTGCTTCTTGCAACATCTGTCCATGCTGTGGGAATAGCACCTTTGCCTCTATTTTCCACCTTCCAAATCTGTCAGTTTAACATTGTCCCAGGCAGTAAATCAACTGTAAAGACACAAATCAAGCGCCAATAAATGAAGAACCTCCAAGAAAAGTAAATCAAACATGAAGGTGAAGTGTGCTTGCTATTCAGATTATCCTTGATAGGGAGACATTTTTCATTCTCGAATATGGGAGCAACTGAAATGCTAGGATTTTCCTCCTAATCTGGTTTTTATTGTGTGTGAGCAACTTTGAAAGAAACCCATGACAGTGTTTCAGATCTCTGTCTTACTCTCAAAATAATCATACCCCCCTGTGTGCAACTTCTAGGCAGGTTAGTTTGTATTGATTGGACACAGGCAAAACAAGCCAATTCATGAAGAAAAAAGTATATCAAGTAACTGCAATGACTACTGATAAGAAAGTAAACGTGGGTTTGGAGTTAAACACTACAGACAATTTTGTGAGCTTTTAATTTATATGTTATTGTTTCAGTGAGTTAGAATAATCACTGTTGGAAGACTTACTCTAGGGAGCATGGTACTTAAGTGAGGCATTTGAACACTTCACTGCTCTAACGTGACACAATCGCTAAATAAGGTACACCAGTAATGAAATTATTGCTTATGTCTTTCAACTCCAAGCTTAGAAGCATCAAGATTCAACCTTGTCTGGGAGAAGGTGTGACATTCACACATCACAGGAAGAAGCAGCCTTGTAGCAGGGGAACACACAAAGTACCTGGAGAGCTGCAGAGTTCAGACAGGAGACTGCTCTGCAGGGTGTATCAGGGAAACTTGTTATTCAAAAGCCATAAAGGTAGAGTACTCCCTCATCTGAGACCTTCTGCAAAATTTAAAAGAAAAGTGGCTTTCTTGAACAAATCAAAGAAAACAAAAAAACAAGAAGCATTTCTGCAAGAAAACAAAGAAATCAGGAAAAAAGCCTCAGCACTGAAGCTGTTTCCTGTCAAGGCACAGATCTGAAGGAGAAGGGTTCTTGCTGGGATGTGTGCCACAGAGGAATCAGAGCATATCTAGACCTTCAGTGTGGTGCATCCGCATATCCTGCACAGTGTCATGGTAAATTTGAAGACTTAAAGCTTCACTAAGGTTTTACAATACTAATTTCATAGCTTGTTCTAGTCCTCTAAAATAACTCTATTTTTCTATTACCGAACTGAACTACTTTTCAGTTACTGAAAAAAATCTCTGCTTGATGGTCTTCTGCTACTAACATAATTAGCAGTTCATCAGTCTGCTGCAAAATAAACATAGGTATTTTCTTAAAAACTGGCAATGACCTATTTTGTAACTAAAACACACCGGGTAGGAAGAGGAAGAAATATTAAGAGGAGAAAAAGAAAAATTAAAGCAGAGGAACAAATAGTAATTAACAAGCACTTGCTGGCAATGAGTAGCAGGGGGCTGAGTGAAGTTCTAAAGCAGCACTTCTGTAAGAGTGACAGAGGTGGAAAACGTAAGTAGTTTCTAAACTGCTTGATGTATGTGTTCACAGTGTTGTGATTTGGTTGGCTGCACCACTGGAGACCATAAACGCTGCAACTCAGGGCGCTCACTTTACTTCTATGATGTGATATTTATCCCAAATCAAGTGTTTCACTGGAAAAGAATTACCTTTTCATTATATGCAATCTGAGGCATGTTTCTTATTGGTTCGAGTGTTGTTGAAAATTTGTATACATGCCGTTACTTGCTAAACAACAGACTAATTTGTCCTAGCCTTCAGTTCTCATTTAAAAAAAAAAAAAAAAAAAAAAAAGGAAAAGCAACAACAACAAAACCCTGCAGTCCTGCAACGTTATCTTGCTGAAACCTTGCAGCAAAATTTAAAAACACAGCAGCTGTCATTTACCAGATCCTCCAGTATTCTTTTAAAGCCAGATAAGATGAATACAGAAATCTCTAAGGACAGTATATAAACTGCAGTATAAATGGGAAAATGTGAAACAGAATTCATTAAAATACATCAGTAGCTCTACTACCAGCTTAGAATGGATTGATTCAGGAGAAAATCCTGTGCAGAACTTACTGAACTGCTGCTGGCAGGCAGCAGAGGCTCAACATGTGCTAAAGTGATAACTGGTGAGACCGCAGAAGGCCTCTTGGCTATTTAAATGCATAGGCTGCAGACAATTCAGACTGATTCTCCACAATCATTTTTAGTGTTTATTTCATTACTCTCTGCAGCAAATGTCTGAGAACAGAAGGGTAGCTACATTAAATAGAAAAAAAAAAAAAAAAAAGAAGTGTGCTTGCTGTCTGCCCAAAAATGCGACTAAGCCCATTTATCCCTTCAGTTGTGCCTTGTAAAAAATGAAAAGAATGTCTATGATCACAACATGTGCCACCATGGCTGCTGGCAGCACCAAAGACCTTCAGATCAAGAACATGGACACAAACGCTGAGGATGTGCTTAGTTCTGTGTACAGGAAGCTTTCCTGTCTCTACTTTCTCAGTCACAATGGGGCAAAATTAAGTAAGATATTCAATCCAAATGAGTCCAGAGAACCAGTGGCAAAACTTCAATATCTTAAAACCTTGACCATTATTCCATGTCTTGAAAATCTGCACAATAGGACTGGATACTGGATTCTGATACTTTTTCTTAATACATCAGTGCCAATAAGAGTCTGAATTTAGATACACAGATGCTTGCAAAACACTTTTGAGACCTTATTTTGTCCCAAATTCTTAAACGTGTTAAACCACACCAAAAAAATTCGCGGTGAGGCCTGCATAAATTGTATCCATCCTATCTGGATTTGCTGATTTTAAAGTCTTGCCAATAAGCAAACATATAAATAAATTATATCCACAGCTGATCCAAATGGCCTTATCAGCAAAAGTCTCTAGGGAAAAACAGGACAACAGATGTTTCGGAACTTGCACCATGCTACCATAAATAAATCAACAGAATTTTCTAATGAAAACTATGAGCTTATAATTTAGGCTGTCCAACAAAAGATGTTTTCTGAACAAAAGCAAGAATGGATTCAAATACCATCTAACATGACCACGTATCCACAGACTGAACCCCAACCACTGCCCCTAAAAAGCAGTGTCACAAGTGTGGGTGTGCTGCTGCAGCCACTTCCAGCCACTGGAACATCAGCACACCCCAGGAATACTCCTAAAATAAATTCCTCTACTTCCAAAACAGAATGGGCACTTTTAATGTTAATTTTCTGGCTTCAAGATTTCTTTCAGCACTGTTATACAACTAAGTTACCTCCATCAAGATTTATTACTTTTTTCTATTTGTTATGTCACTTCCTCAGTGTTCGTAGCCCTGCCTGAATGCAGCTTATTCCTCAGACAGGAACAACCCTCTAGTTTGGCACTGGCGGTTCTGCTCCTGAAACTTTTTGACCAAAGAATAATGAAGCTCTGACAAAATTCAGAGCATCTTCTGGATTTCAAGCCAACTAAAAATTATAATTAATTTAAAATGGTAATTTATTACCGTTACTTTCCTTTGTCACGCTTGTTTTATTTTTCTTGCCTGATGTTTTCCTGTTTCATTTTTACATTTCATTTGCTTAGACTTTTCCACTAATTATCATGAGATATTCTCATACATCACAGGCTCATCTTGAGATGTGTCATAAGATCAGTTCTCACATATTGGAGCAGATATTTCTGCAAATTATACACAGAAGAAGTACATGACCTATTTGAAGCTTAAGATTCTTCATGCACAGAAGTAACTCACGCAGGCAGCCAACTGAGGCCATTATTATGTTCTGCTTTTTGGTGCTTTTCCTGTAACAGAAGCAGAAAGTGTCATACAAGGCTAGACTGAAGGGAACAGAGCTATCCTTCAGCAAATTATGATTAGAAAAAACAATACAAATCCATAATTGCCATTTGCCACAGCCTTAACTTTGAATTATGGGAGAGGTAGTAAGATGCCAGCATGACTTGGGTATCCACCAACACACCAGGTTGTCATTCCCTTCTTGGAAACTCTTCCTGAGATGATATTTCTGGGAATGATGCTAATTAGTCACCAATCAACCTTACCAGCACAGTTCCCAGAAACTGCATTTTCTGTAGTCATACTTCCAGGAACAAAACTTGGTATGTTTATAGAAGCAGACAAGAAAGGTAATAGGCACTTAGATAAACGAGACCAGAAAGCCCTGGCTCTTAAAAGGCGGAGATGTTTGTGAGGCTTGCTCTTGCAGAACAACACTCACGAGTACTTTTTAGTCAGACAAAGCATTGCTATTGATTAATCCCATATAATATTTCTCAAGCTGGGCTTCTTTACAGCATAATGTGTATGCCATTTTTTTTGTACTATAGCATACAAAAGTAAGTAAAGTGATCTGTTTGCTCTGATGTAACAGTGTCCTCTTGCTGCTGGTTTAGAAAAAAAAACAATCTACATTGCATCCCCTATCATATAGATACCTTCCTTGGATGCATTCAGCAGCATTCTAGGATTTGGACTCAAACAGCATAATTTCTAGGCTAAACAAGAAGGTATTCAGATCCTTAAAAGCTAAACAGGTTGCAGATATTGATTGTAAAGGGAGTTAAAGTACAGCTTAGTTAGGTGCTTTACGAAAAATCCAAGCCATTGTGCAGCTGCATGGTTAGAAGCTCAGTGAGCTGGCTCTAACTTCTCATTAATTGAAAGTATTGCATACATTCTCAATCATTTTACCATTCCAACAGAACTCCAAAACACAAACTTACATCATTTATAAACATGTTTTCTTAACCAGATTTCCAGGTTTGTTCCCCCCCATCTTATGCACTCCACACTCAAGGAATGATGTTCTGATAGAAGCACAATGTTTAAATAATGGTGAATTTGATTTGATCACTATAGATTAAGGTGAAAGTCAGTGTACTGCAGCACATTCACAGTCATTTAAAGTCAATAGAAGCATTCAAATTAGCACTTATGCTAGAATATGGCATAGATACTCATCTAAAATGAATCCTTTGCAAGTTTATATGGATTTCCTCAACTAAAATTTTTAACAGATTTCATTGCTAATCTAATTGTAACTTTGGGAAGAAGAACAGTCCTTGAAATACACTGAAATAATTAGTCTGAATTACACTATTAATCACCTCTTCGGGAAGATACAAGGCTGTTTTGCAGGAAGCTTTAAAGTTAAAAAGGAATTCATGCTAACCTTATGCAATTTCTCTTGCACAATCTGCTTTTTGAAAAGACACCAAACATTCTTTCAACGATGAGCCAAGTCTTGTCATAGCCTCACCTCTAAAATACTTAGTTTTATGTATAAATTCAAATATATGCAAGTTTGCTCCATCCAACATTCTTTAAACAGAGAATCAACAATAAATAATTGCACATTATGACATTGCTAACATTGACTCAGATGATGACCACTGACTTCATAACCTGGATAAAAGATTGCTGAAAAATGGTACCTTTAAGCCTTTATTTTGTCCAAGAGTAGGTAGTTACTGAAGTTATCCCTGGTACAGTATGCCAGAAGAATGGAGCAGAAATCATTTGGAAGTAAACCTGCAGAACACACGTGCTCATTCTCCTGAAGGGAAGGAAAAGTTGCTCACTTGAACCTTGGCTGTATTTAAGGCTTACTGGAAGATCAAAATATTAGGGTTCTGTCCCTGGCTGACATTCAGAAATCAGCCTTTCTACATCAGCACTTTTCTTACTGACCAGTATCCAAAAGAAACAATCACCACATAAAAAAACATGGAAGTAAACATAGTTAAAGGCTTTTATTTCTCAGCCCAATAAAAGAATGGAAAGAATATTTAATAGAACTTCAGTTGCTTTTATTGAAAGAGACTATGAAGAGGCTAAAATGTTTGGGCAGTCATTAGATAATAAACTATTGCCAAAATATTACATCTAGAAGATGCATCAAATGTTAGAGTTAATAGAATATCTTAATGCTTAACTTAATGCTTTCATCTGCGCTCAGGATTTTTGCTGTCTTTTCCCTTTGTGCTTGGAGAGTAAGGGAGTACCAATAAGGTTTAAGGTTTATTGGCTTTGAAGACTGTAGAACTACCAAATGATACCAATAACAGCTCACTTTCCAAAAGATTATTTTTACCTCTTCATCTAGATCTCTGAATAGGAACACATTCCTTTGCAATTTCCCTTTCCACATTTGCTAAGTGCACATTTGGATAGTACTAGGAAAAACAACAATAAATCAGTGAATATTTTGTTAAAGACAGGGCCTGCTGCAACACAAAACCTCAATGCTTTTTATCTTCACAAACACCCTCTTCTCAAACGAGCATAAACACGGCTTTAAGCCAATCTTGTAGGTATTTTGTGATCAAGGATGTGCAATACTGACAACTATAAACAGATTGAGTTGTCCTTCAGGTTATTTCATTTTTCTCTTCAGAGATGCTCTTGCTGTGTTTCCAGTTCCATTCCTTCCATACTCAGTGAGGAAATAAGACGGGAGGAGAGATACGTATGCTATTTTTCCGATTCTTTAGAAGCACCACTTAATTAGTATCAACCACTATTTCAATTTTCAAATAAGTGTAAATTTTAAAAAAGAAGTATATTTCTATCGTATTTTATTATCTATGCAGGACGGCTTAAGATCATAGATATTCAGATGTGGCACACGCAGCCTTAGAAAATAATAAAATAGCAGATAATTCTGAAGAAAGAGCCTGAAGATTTGATTACAGATATAGAGAATCCCTCAAGACTTTGAAATTACTTTAAGCAGTGTCGGGTTATGTGTGTGCACTCTTATTTCCAGAGCTGAAGAAGAATGAACACAGTATTTTCTCCAGCACTGCTCTCTGAGAATGCTATTTCACATTTACAGCTTGAGCTCTGCTAAAATGCTAATGACGAATTGCTATTAGATGTCAAGTAGGGCGATACATCTGTCAGGCAGAGGGATGATAGCAGCCTTCAAGACTGCTGGATCTGGACCTGCACCAGAATTTAGTGCAAAGCCAGGAGCAGCCAGCCATTCAACAGAGCTCAGGAGGGGAAGCTGCAGCCTGAAGCTTCCAAAAGAGCCATTGGATGCTGAGAGCAAGATGAGATGACCACTGGTTGAGAATAACCACATAGTATTGACCTGCATCTGTTCTGTACGCTTCCACTGGTTGATGGAAAACCTTACATATGTGCAGTTACAGAGTATAGTACATAGAACTGACTTAACTGCTTTTTATAGCTAATATTTTATTTGATTCTTCCTCTAGAAATTTGAGCAAGTTTTCATTTTAGCAAGGCCATTCCAAAACTAGAGTTCATTAGAATGCATTCGCATGCTTCTCTCCTAAGGAATTAAAATACTGTAAGTCACATTAGGAATGTCTGACAACAACAGAATAAGAATAGCTACTGCAAACAACCTGCCAGAGAAATTCATCCAGCTAATGCTGCAAAGAAAGCGTCTGCCAACCTACAGAAGAATGGAACACAAGTCAGAAACTGTTTAATTTACTACAAGCAAATGTATTTAACAAAAATCCCAGGCCAGACACAGAGGTGACAAATGGAACTGTAAATTATGGACTAGTAAATGGGAAAAAGGCAGAGTAAATTGGCGTAAGTTGAAGAAAAGTAATTTAGAGCCTTAATTTCTGAAAACGTCTATGACAGGGAAGGCAAGACCAGAGATGACTCCCAGGCATGGTGCTGAGAATATCTTAAGCCAGTGCTAGAGTTCATATTTATGTATTTCTCTAGTTGGAAAGTTACATATTTCCATGGCTTCTAAGTGAGCATTTTAAGATTTATGGAAGCATTTACCAAAGTCTTGATAAGCCTGGTCTTAGGAACCACAAAATGTACATAACCAAAAGTTACACACATGCAAGCTGCATATAAAAAGGGTGTGTGCAAAGAAAAAAAACAAAGTTGAACCACTTGCATTATAAACTCTACAGCATAATCTTTTTCAGTATAAATTTAACTTTAAAGGCAACACACATCACTTTGACAACGTACCTATACACATACACATTTTAACCAAAACTTAAAGAAAAAGTCTATTCAATGAATAATAATGTAAAAAAAATTAAAAAAAAAAAAAAACACAAAAAAAACAGTCTTTAATCCCTTACAGAATGGAGCCAACATGCCTACCAATTGGGCTGTTCACACAACTGTATTTAGTGGATTCCTGTTAATATGCTCTAGTTATACAATAAAAACCCAGCGAACTTAAAGCTCATGCATCCTTGTTCCTCTTCTGCCATCAAACTGAACACTAATTGAGTCACTTAGGAACGAATGTACACGTCACCTTGAAGCTTTAAATTTTTATTATCCCACCATGTCACAAAAATAACCATAAACTCCTTTGTAATTTTCTTTTTCATAAGAGGTGGAAGGCAGTAATAGATCTTGCACTTTCACAACTTTAAACAAATACCATTTTCTTCAGAGTCAAATAGAAAGTTAGGGTTTAGTTCAATAAAATCTGGATCTGGAGATTTTCAGAACGGTATACTGGCACAAAATAAATTTTCTGAGGAGAAGAGACAGTAAATCATCAGGAAATTCATAAATTTTCATTCAGTAAACCAGAGAAATTGATGAAGCAAAACCTTAGCTCACATAGATTCAATTTTTTAATTGTGTGTTCCACCAACCACAAGCCATTTAACTAATAAGCAATTCAAAAGTTATTCAAAATCTGTCAGAGGAGAATTTGTAACTGCACTGTCTTACAGGAAAATTACTGGATAAGAAGAACATGTGTTGTCTACAATAGGCAGGTTTATTTACATCTGTCATAGTTCTGCCACGTTAAAAAGAAAAAGCAAGTTTACTCCACTGAAATTGGTCTTATGCTTTTGCATTATACTATAAATAACATGGGAAAAGCTTATTATTCTGTCCATTACGATTCCAGGCGACTTCCTAAGCATCTGCGCTTCATATTGACTATAGCGAAATGTGAACTGCACAATAAATTGTTGGTTTGAATGAATAAAGTGGTATTTCAGGCATTGCACAGAAGAGTTTTATTTGCCCCAAGAGACTGTCATTTAATTATTTCTAACAAAAAGCTTCACCCAAACTAAGACTGTTACACAACAGATAGCCGCATGCCACCTCCTGTGCCATCAAGTGCCTTCCCCACCACTGAAAGAAAACCAACATTCCCACATTCTCTAGCAGCCTAAGCTGTCTCTACGGCCAAAAGCTGCCCTGCTGATGCAGAATGTTAAAGAAAGCAAAGGACAAGAGTCAAGGCAAAAAAAGGAGAAAAAAAACAAACTATTCATGGCAACCAAAGATCCTCATGTTTTATTCAACTTACTTTAATCGCATCACTTTTTAAAACAAATATGGAAAAATAAAATATTTTTTCCTCACTGGAAAGAAAAATGAATACTCTAAGCCCAAGCTGTCCATAACAGTATGCTCCTGCTACATCGAATATTTTTCCTTTCCATAAGACAGCTAAAAAGATATAGTATCACATAATTAAAAATGGGGTTATTCCCTATTTATAGAACACTGGCATCACTGCAACAGAAAGAATGCACTTATTTCCAGCTACACGTATGCAAGGAGATCACCAAATCGTAAAGGAAAAAACAGCAAGAATCATAACTGTGAGTAGGGAAAGAAAAATTTGTGAAGAAATAGTATGCACAGCTTGGCTAAATAATTGCTAAATTGACTCATGATTGCTGGGCAGAAGTATTTCAAGGATTTAAACACCAGTGAATTGCAAGGGGACTCGGCTAGCATTAATGATTTGAAGCAAAGCAGAAAGGCATTTAACACTAAATCGCACAAGAAAGAAACAAACTGAGGAACTTACAGACAGACAAACAGTTCTGGATAGCTAGAGTATTATGTTATAAATAACCGAATTTCACAGAAAACATCACTAGGAGCTGTTAAATATTGGGGAAAAAAATCATTCAGATTTGAATTGACATCATTCTGCAGAAATATTTTACCAAATCAATAAGCACAGGGATTTGGGGTTGCCTTACATCATTCAGAGGCATAGAACACAATCCAGGTTGTTTCCTAACTTTGGAGCTTATGATGCCAAAAAATTCCTCTAAAAGCATTTAAAAGACGCTTCTGTGAAGCCTAGCCTGCATCCTCAGCATGAACGGTGCAGAGTACAGGGGAACATCGCCTGCCTCGACCTGTTTATTTTTTTGTTTGTTTGTTTTAAAATGCACCCCTGGGTGTCATCAGCCTTTTTGGCCGCCAGGGCACACTGCTGGCTCATGGGCAACCTAAGATCCACCAGGACACCCAGGTCCTTCTCTGCAGAGCATCTGTCCAGCAGTCCCTAATTAAGCAGGAAAAAAAAAAACCAACCCTTAAGGAACTACTTCCTTCTTTTAAAAGTTTATTGACATAGCTGTAAACGAAATTAGTGCCAAAATTAAAGACAATGATGATCTCACCGACCTGAGTAACAGCTTCTGCTTATTGACCACCTCACAAAATCTAGTTATACCTCAATTAAATTCACTAGTACAATATTCCTGTTCCCCCTCAAGGCTTATGCAACGCTGAAAAGATGTCAGTAGTACCTGTGTGCACATCAAGCTTGCTTGAAAAAATAAACCCCATAACCTCAGTTGTATTACTTCATCCCAGAGAAGCTATTCATTTATAGCAACAGCAGTAAACCTTTCTTCAGCTGATGCTGGAAGACAGTGCTTAGCACCTCTTTGGCCTCATGGCTTTCTGAGATCCTCTGAAAAGTGTAAAGCTTCCAAACTCCTAAGCATTCAGAAAATCTACACTGAGTGGGTTTTATTGTTTGTTTTTCTCTCTCACACATCAGTGTTATTTCAGTTCACAAGCCAAACCTATGCCATTTAGATGAAAATGGGACTGAGGGGCCAAGAGTAGTGACTTTCATTTAAATTGGGAATAAGAGGAATAAGACTAAAGGAGTAAAATATTCCCCAAATTTCATATGCACATAGGATGGCAGTGGTCTTAAATAGCAGGGGAATACATTTCAGTATAGAAACTGATGGAATCATGGAATAATTCAGATTCTTCAGTTCTTCTGGAGATCTGCTCCAATGTCCTTAAAACAGAGCTCACTCCAGCTCAGATCTTTGAAGACATTATAGGAAAGAAGATCTGTTTCATAGTGTGGATCTAAGAATAGACTGCTTCTGAATACTGGAGTCTGCAGATTGGAAAAACAACAGTTTTTGGGGAAGAGTTTAAGAACTTTTGCTATGTTTGGGAAAAGGGATGAACACGTTGACCTCTTGAGGTCCTACACTGTAGCTTTGCAACCTTCATCCTTTAGCCCCTTCACACCCACAACACAGATGGAAAAACATTTGCTTCAGTAATGTTTAAAGCTCCTATAAAGCAACTCCTTGCGATGCTTAGTGAGAAAGCACACACAGGGATATTCGTACATCACTGTCACCAGGCATGAAAAACAAACTGCCTTATTTGCCAAACATCAATCTATAAAATATCATTTAGTTTTTTCTCTGTAAGAAACAGATTAATAAGTGTTACTGTATGAAATATTCATGAATATGGATTTCTACACAAACATTTTGCACAACAGCTGTGAGCTGTTTACTAATTCCTCATTCAAATCATTATGACATTATTCCAAGGAGGTGAATATCACTGTAACTGTTACTTAAATGAGAATTCATCAAATAGCCAGCATAGCAAACAAGCACATTATCACCTGTGCTACCACAGGATCTTTATATGCAGAATTTAAATTTCCATAGAAGCAGAACTTGTCCATCGTTTTCTGGGGAAGTACAAGTGGACATGAATTATGGTTATCAAACGTCTCAAGGAATATTTTTTCCCCACACATTTCAATGCAAGCTCCAAGCATAGGAAAATAATGAAATTTACAGCAGGAAGACAGGATGGAAGCATGAAAAATGATGGACTTCAGTTTTTCACCTTAGAGCTTTCACCAAAAAAGTAAAAGCATCCATTTTGTGCAAAGCAGCATTCAGATCTTCATTGCGTACTTAAAATCCATTTTAATGTCATTAATATCTGTACTAAAGCATCACTGACTCGTCTTCGAAATGAGTAGAATCGCTACCAGAATTTGTGCACACGCTTACAATGAAACAGAACTGTGCCAGTGATGAGCAGGAACAGTTAGCAGCTAAGGGCACGAGTTCCACAGCATTCTAAAAGTCCCACTCAGCTTTCTCATCTCTCCCCTGTTTTTTCCTCAACTGGATACTTTCATTAAAGAGATTTCATAAAAGACCGGTACCTTTAGTGACGATCCTGCTGGGCATCCTTTGAATTCTGCACCTTACTATTCCATCCATCCAAAGCAACTAGAACCACACTGATTTCTATAGCACCTGTGATGAGATGGTGGCTACTACTAGGTTGCAATACCAGACAACATCCAGAATTTGGTGTGGAAAGATTCAAGTTCTTAAGTGTGGTGCTATGAAAGACCCAGTGCTCAAGGAAAAGAAACTAAAAGCAGCTGATAGGCAGCAGTCTCACCAACATGAATCCTGGGTTCACATCATTCTGCATGAGATCAAACGTAGAGTGAAATTGGGTATTCACAGGATTGTGTTTTTCAAGACTCCGGGCAGCTAAGTGATGCTGAAAGGTTAGGATAATCTGTGTTTCTGAGAGCCTCTACTACCGCTTCAGTAACATTATTTTACACATGAGGTGGAATTACAGTTTGTCTATTTACCTGTGCAAATTATTGGTAAAGTCACATAAACAAGATTTCATTCCTGTAATTTCCTATGGGAAATCTTTGCAAAAACACGTTATGTATTTGCATGAAGACACACAACATGGGTTCTTTAATTTTGCTTTGCAACTCCAAGAAGTTCCAAAGATAAAGTTTTTCTAGGAAATGTGGAGAATAACTAACAGAAGAACTTCTCTTATAAAAATGGCAGCCGTGCAGTCACCTTTATCTTCTATTTCCTCCTAAGATTTTCTCTGTGTTTCATGCCAGAGCTGTCTGAGATCCACTTCTGTGCATTTTGCTTTTGAACAGGTTTTGGCCCTTTCTGTGCTGGAGGAAAGAGAAAGATATGCAGTTCCCAAAGCACTGACTCTTCAGAACTACCTGCCCTCAGGACCTCATTTTTAAGTTTTATGGGGTATGTATTTCCTACTTCTTTGTCACAGGACTTCTTTTCTACTTTCGCAAAAGGCAGGAATTTTCCTACCCATAAAAGTTAATTTTTTTACTTCCATTATTAATACACCAGCACTTTGTTAGTCTTTATAGGAATATTCATTAATAACACACATTAGGGAAAACGATTAATATAATTCATTAAAGGGCATGAAATTAATCTTTTATAGAATATAAATGAAAGCATACATAAACTTTGATCTTCTGCCATGAAGCGCTCCACAGAAATTGATTTGATTTGTTATCATAAACAATGTGTTTACATCTCATGCATATTTGAGGCAGGAAACTTGCAGTAAATCCTTCATTTAAAACACATCTGTAACCATGCGTGGTAATCTTATACATACAGGAAGACTTTCATTAACTCTAATTGTTCATTGATAACGCTTCTGATTATTTGCCCCAAGACATTATGAATTCTAAGTGTTTTTTCACGGTTGTAATGACTGTATGTTTTCATTAATCTGATTCTGTTAGCTCACTCTTTGCTTTGTGATCTCAGCATCAATCAATTATTCTGCCAGCACATGCATAAACCAATTAAAATGGATTTGGGAAACTGGAAATGTGATTTTCTTATTCTTCATTTTTTAGAATTTTGACAAATTGTTCCAAGAATCTGAGTCATAAAATTATATAATTGTTTTTTAAGCATAAGTAATAGCACAACTTCTGCGTTTTCAAGCAGCCACATTTTACTTGCCCGCACAATATTCAGTGTTTCTCTGTCCATTCTCTCAAACAGAAAAACAAAACCAGAGGCATATGGATACACGTTAGAAATATTAGTAAAAAACAGTATTTTTAAGATCTGAACTTGTCAGATGGGGTAAATGAGAAGCTGCTCTGGAGAAGCCACACACTTGATGGTGTCTCTTAGCAACAGCTTCACAGGAGAAGTTTGCAAACGTGATTCAGGCAGTACTTTGTTGTGCAGTGACTCACTTCCTTCCTTGCCACAAATCAAAATGACCCTAGTCTTTTCTGCTTATATTGTAATTAATCTAGAGATAAATTTCTATTTAATGAACACACAATAAGATACAGCCGTAGTTTTTGTAGCTCAAAACAATTCCAGCAGAAATATGACAGCGCTGCACTCTGCATTTGAAGCAACTTTTAAAATCTTGATTGTCTTCTTAAAAATGAGTAAGCCTGTATTTAAAATGGCATGGACATTAAATTGAATTTGTCTTGGGATATTAAATACACTATTTATTTTTAAACTTATTTTAAAGCACGCAGGCTCCTCTTCACCATGGTGAAAACACATAGCTAATTCCAGCCACTATGCTAAAAAAAGTACTTTATTCTGTGAATTTGCTCTATGAAGTTGTGTAATTATGCTCCCTGCATCCATTACAGTTTCTATGGAAATTAATAGGAGGCATTACTTCCAGAGCAACCTATGTATATAGAATAGAAAGTGCACCATCTAGCAATAAAATACATTCTACGCGTTGCTCATGGAACAAGTTTCATTACACTTCATCTACAGCACGAACATCATGGAAACAAAAGTAGGCACTGGTGCCTTTCTGAAAGGAGCCTGAGAAACATTCCTACTATAACCACACATATGATAAACTTGCTAAACACCGTTTTGGTATAAATTAGGAGAATAGGAATCAATTAAAAAAAGATTTGAACTGTTTTCATCATTCTTCATTCATCAGTCATCTGTTTGTTCCTTTTGACAATTCTAATTTAATAACTACATTTGTCATTGGACAAGAAGATAGATCAATCTGTATCATCTCTAATTAATACTCTTTTCTTCAGCATTAAGGGCATTAATTAGATTTTTGAAAGGGAAGACATAATGGACAACACAACACTTCTAGGAGAAAAACTTCAACTCATGGTATCTTTCTGGACCACAATTGAAACTATCCGGCACTCCTACATCTCCAGTAACTTAGATGGAGATGCACTTGTCAAATCTATACAGCCTCAGGGTATTTCAGGAGCCTCTGGGCTAGCTAAAGGGCTGCTCCAGTCAAGCAAATCCCTTGAATAATGCCAAGAAAACAAGTAGCTGATACACTCCATACCTTCATTTAGGAAAGCATCACAGCATGAAGCTAAAATTTCAATCAACTGGTTCACCTCCAATGGTGCTGGCCTTCATTATTCTTCCAACCTCATATTTGCCAAACCAGTTTTCGCAATTATTTTGCATGTTTGATAAACGGATACGCTCCTCTTGCCAAACTTATTTTATTGCTACATAGTAAATACTAGATTTCTGCCTCCTGTTACAATTATTAAAAAAAAAAAAAAAAAGAAACACAAAAACAAAAGGCATCTCAAGTGGTTTGAAATATAATTTTCATCCTAACAAGCCAACATTTATAACTGTTATTTATATTTCTACATTAGCAAACATCCCTCTTTGCATTCCTGACTTTAACACGGGCCGTAAGTACATTTATAATTACAGCTTCCATTCATGCAAATGACAGTTATGCCGTGGTATTTATCAATGGGAAATGCTAGAGAAATCTAAGTGGAGCATGGCATATCCAAAATCATTAAAAAACCTCTCTATCAACAGTTGACATACAGTAACACATTGAGTAGAGTTAAATGTTTGTCTTTAGAGATTTTGTGCATTAGCTTAAAAAGTGATTGATAACGCCAAAATTAGTGATGGATTTGTCTGCGTTTTGCTCTCTCCTGTTTATCTGAGATGCATTACTGGAAATAATCTCCTCGTGAAATAAATATCCCAATACAAAAACAATGTGAAAATAATTTTTTGTTTAGAAACTCAATCCAAGCATGTATTTACCAAGGTGAGGGGACAAGGGTTAAAAAAATACAAACCCAGATGTTCTTTCTCCTTCTTGCCTTTCACTGGTGATGGTAACATTTATGTCAGACCACACAGGTTATGTCTGTTAACTAACAGACATTTATCCTCACAAACATCCAAACTGAAAGGATGGGCGCTGACAGTCACTGTCCTTAAAAACAACAATGTAAGCTGTCGTGAACATGTCAAACACCCAAGATAAAAATCAAAGTTCACAGGGACTATCACATGCTTGTAGATAACTAAATCCTTCTTCCATTAGGCTGCTTCCGAAACATTCCATCCAATAAAACCTAATCTATACCTAAAGGCAATTCATATTATATCTTTGAGGTATAGAGCTACAGCACAACCCTGGGTGGGACCACTTGCTAAGGGATGAAATTCTATTTAGGCCCTCTCCTGGAATTCACCAGATCTTTCACATCTTTATCTACGAAACACACATGAGAGTGTAAGTGGACCACTAAGAGGAAATGCAGTACAAAAGTCCTCTGAGGATTACAGATTTACTCGCTAAACCCCCAGTTTGTATTGAGTTGGCACATGTTCTTACTGTAGCTATTGCAGTGATTAAACAACAATGTACTTTTAAAATACAGTAATGACTTTGTAGAGTCCTCAGCTTCTTTTATTCTGTCATGGTTCCCTTCATGCCAGTCTGACCCGTCCCCTCCAGTGGCTCTTCAGAGGATTCTGCAGGCAGTTCCCCAGGACTGTATTTTCAAATGCTTTTTAAGTAATCTTTGGATAATCTCACATACAAATGAAGTTTGGACTGAACAAGATTTCAGGTTCCACTTGAAATTTCTTCTCTCTGTCAATCTCCAAGGGCACCTACATTTAACTGACATACCTAAGCCAGCTTTAATATAACTAGCTTAAGTAGTAATTCAGTGATGATATAACACAAATTAGCTGGCCAATTCAGCTCAAGTTTTGCACCATTTTTCCAAAATCTTATATGAAACTGCAGTTGTTCTATCATTACTGCCATCACTCATAAATAATGCAGGGGAACGTCTGAATATGCTGCAATCATATCTTCACTGATATTCGAATACATCCTGCCGCATTTGCCATTTGGACTTTAATAACAGTGGGTTCTTGATGCATGTTTATGTCTCTCGGTCCTATGATTGAAATCACAGGTCATAAAACAAAATCAATAGAATTTTCAATTTAATCTAATTCTTTTTGTTCTATTCCTACATTTAAATTATTTTCATCATCAGAACTCCCCACTGTAATTTCAGAATCTATAGATGTTGCACATTGTCACAGCATGGCTCCAAAATTTTCTACTCTGATATTTTATTTTTTAAATAACATTCTTTGCTATTTCCATGATTAATGGGTTTCTTACCTTCTCCCTCCTCCTCCCGTAGTTGCTGTGCAAGAGATGGATACAAAATGCAAAATACCTCTAAGGAATACACATGAGCATGGCATTAAATGAAAGGAAGAATAACTTTCCCATGGAGGAAAAAAAAAAAAAAGTTAACCTGGGCTTTCCATGAGACACACCAGAAAAAAAGAGTATATAAATATCTCAAAGGCAAAGATAGGCACCGTACTTTTAATTGCAGATAGACTTGCTCTGCTGAGTAGGGCACCTATATTGAAATAAAACAAACAAACACTTCAAATAATTAATTGATTTTGCAACTATCATTCTAGAAGACCTAGTTTTAAAGCTAGATTGCCCCAATTCAATTTCTAAGAAATCCGAGTTCATAACATTCAAGTTCTTGCATTATGTTCATCACTTCCTGCCTTTTACTTGTAGAGCAATACAGTAAATACAGATAGATATGAGAAACGAAAAGCTGGAAGTTATGCATTACACTTACTCTGCATATCCTTCTATAAAGAGGCATTTAGAATAATGTTTTGCATAGCGTTATTATCATCATCATCTAGAGTCACATTTTCAGTCTAGCTATATATTTTTATGATGCTCTGATTTTATAGTTGTTTTCAATTGTTACTCCCACTAAAATTAGAGTTAAAAATATTAATTTACTCAATCTAAGCCATGGAACATCTTCAAGTCTGATAATTAGCATAAATTCTCAGATGTCATCCATATTCATTGCACAGATTGTGGCACTGCTTAGTGGCTGAACTAGAACTGATGACGCCTTGAGCTGTTTTAGTGCTACACTTCATAAACCTGTGAATTCAGCAAACCTTACCGTTACCATCTACAGCAAGCACCATGTATAATGTTGAGCAAGTGCCATAAACTTCATTAAACCATCAAGGGAACTGTGCACTTAGTCACAGCAGAAAGTAGAAATTACATCAGTGTCCATGCAGCTTGTTCTGAGCTGCAGGCACCCCTTGGCTACAGAAGCGGTGTGCCTCTGTTCTCCAAGAGGTCGCAAACATAGACATTCCTTATGAGGTGACTCTGACACCCAGCCCATGCCGCCCTAGATTAGGAGACAGGTAAGTGACAAAGAACAAAGTAATTTTCCTGAAGGAGACTTTTATTAGCAATCTCATCCAATCTCAGGAACAAACATGGGGACGGACTACTGCAGGTAAGTAGGTTTGTCCTTAAACAGATGGCCAAGAAGCTATTATACACCTGATCCTAAGCTAGCAGTACTTTCCTAAGCAATGCTAGAAAATGAGTTCCCACAGAAAAAGCACTATCCCCACCAAATACAAACAAGGAGATACAAGTTTAATTTCCTTATTGTTAATAAACTTCTAAATATTTCAATGAGCAAAATTCAAACGGGCTGTAATCATCCTCTTAATCCTCCTGGCACTGAGAAAACAAGATTAGAAACAAACACCTAAATAGCCTTCAAATCGCAGCCATTCTGCAGAATGCCCTCAGACATCTCCAGCCAGCCACCAACACACCTGATTAATTATATCCACAGGCTGAAAAACTCATGCACTGTCCACACTTTCAAAAATAATAATTGCATTGCTTCTCCATTGCAATGCTTCACACACAGGAAACCCAAGAAAATACAGCCTGGCTTCATTAACGTTTATAGGGCCACTCAAAGTCAGAATATCCTTCACAAACAACTCGCATACATATGAGTAGCCACCAACATGCACTGCGCATTGTTACTTTAATCTCTTCACGTATGAAAGGATATCAATTCTTGTAAATGCATTAACCCACTCTTGTGTATGTGGAGTCCAAATACCGTTAGAGAAATTGACAATTTATCTCAGAGCCTTGAGTCCTAATTCTTCTTCTATACTTTTCCAGGCATTGCTACTACAATGCCTGCAATTGTGCTTATGCTATAATTAAGAAGCAGAAGATGTTTTCACTGGCCACAGATGCCCATGGCTCCAAGGACAACCAGCACAAACTGCTGCCTTTTTTCTGGGGGGGGGGGGGGGAAAATCTACTATTCTTGCACGTACTGTACTTTACGCCTCAGACTTTGGGATCAGCCAGGGTTTCTATTTATTCTATAATATTTCCATTCCTTTGGCATCTAGAAACAGTAATAAGAATGGGGTCATCAAGATAAGTGCCAAACAGGCTCACTGAAAATGCACCATTCTTCGACATATTTTCCTCTCAGCACAGAGCTGAGAATTTCTATAGAGGTTCAGTGCATTAATGTCTTTAGATAAAGCCTTGCCCTTTCTCTCATAAATGATTGCAATAAGTTGTTAGGCTGCAATTCTTTCAAATAACTCAACTTTGCTTTCCTTTGAAAGCCTCCTCATCTGTCCACTGATTTCACTGGCTGCATTTAAAGGACATGTAGCAGCCACTGCACAAAAGTTTAAGTGCACGCTTCCTATTGCCTGTCTCAACCCGAATCCAAAAGACAGTGAAAAACATTTTAATTATGTTGTGCATATTCTAAAATTACACAATTCCTAATATTATTAAACAGACATTTCTTATTACACAAATCAAACTACAGATACCAAATTTATCCACTGAAGTATTTCTCTGAAGACTCCTTATAACTGCATCTAGATAGCTGTCTATTTTTGTCATAGGTTTGCATTCAACAAGCTCTTGGGTCAAACATCATTTCACATCTCTACAGATGAAAATCTCTCAGTAAATGGATGGCTAATATCCTTCAACAGCAAGAGATGGATGGTGATAATTCCTCTCCTCAATAGCGTGGTGAAACAAGTCGCCGATGCAGTAATGCAAGACCTTATTAATGCTATTACCCCCGCTAATTCTAAATCTACCACACAGCCTTAAATCTGCTGCAGTACTTTCAGTTATTTCTCCCCTCTTATTGCAGTGTTCCATATTCCTGAAGCAGAAACTCCCTTAAAAGCATTTCTGATCTAGCTACTTCAGAGAAGACAGACATACATTCTAAAATAAATCAGTGAAAGTTTTGAATATCAAGTAGAAATAAATACAGAAGTTTAATTCCAAGTAGCTAATTTTTTTGTTGTCCATTCCTAATTTAATATATTGGCCTAATTATTTTTTTTTTTTAATATTTAACATTTTTTCATATTAAACATAACTAAAAAAAAATCCATACAGGAGACCAGTTCCTCAAAATCTCATTTATTTATATCTCTTTTAAAGAGACTTAAGCATTTTAAAAGTTTTCCATCAGGGCAAACTTTCCTTCACAGATGTCACTCAACTTTTTTTCCCTCCCCCTCTCATTTTTGAACCATTTGTTGTCATTTTAAAATTTGAAAAAAAATGAGGGAAAGATGACATGACTGGGGCAAGCACAGGAGAGCAGGGCCCAAGGCCAGCTGGGCTACCCTGCAGGCATTTCCCTTTCCCCATCTTTAATGGGGCAGTAAACCAGATGATATGATGTGTAGTTTAAAAGAGATGTTGAACAACCGGTAGAAAGTAAGAACATTTGAAGAAATGCTGCCTATTTGATTTTAATAGTGAAGACTGTAAAACTGGTCCCAGCATTAAGGTCAGAGTGAGGTGCTTATGCCTCGCATCCCACAGAGCGCCCAAGCACATTTCAGTTTTATTGCTTCAACATTATTACAGCAAGGGAGGTTAAAGGAAGCATGCCAAACCAAAATAACATGCACAGGAAGACTTGATTTACACAAACTATGTTCAAAGCTAATGGGAAGGAACTTCAGGACATAGCGACTTGGAGACTTATTTGAACTGTCTCAAGCTACAGAATGATCAGTTAAGTAAGATTGCCTTTAGTTCCCCCCTATTTCCTCTTTGTACAAGACAAATGGCAACATCGCTGGCATTTTGTGCTGACTTTGCAATTCCAGTACTACAGCTGGAGATCTGGCCAGTCCAGGCTCGACAATCCAGCATCTGTGGATCTTATTCCTTTATTCCACCCCCAACCCTGCCTCAGAGGTCTGTGCCTCATCCTCCCTTTGAAACAGAAATGTTTCAAATAGAAGATACCAAGGGACTGGCCCAGCATTCCCTTGGTAGACACCAACATAAGTGAATCTGTTATTCACCACTGTTCCAAAAAATGACTAAGTGGCACTTAGAGACAATTAGTTCAGCTCAAAACGTAAGTCAATGTAAAAGGCAGATCAACAACAAAGCTTCCCAGAACTAACATCAGATTAACTTTTAAGAACAATATTCTATTTACAGTCTATATTTTTGAATGTTTCTTGCTCATCAATTCACAAAGTTGTCTTTCCATTTTTAAAATCCATTATTTCGGATGAGAGGACAAGCTAAAGTCACATTGCTTCAGTCAAGCTTTGCTCTGGAGAAAGTGTTTGATTAAAGAAAAAAGAATAATAAAATAAAGAAAAGAAAGTGTGACAGTACTTTAACATGAAACTTTATGCATCTGAACATCTGATCATTATCACATATTCAGAACATACATGAAGACCATGCAAATTGGTGTTCAAAGTGCAGAAGAAACAAAGGAAACAATTTCATGATCATTACAGATACATGCATTAATTAAAATTTTCACCATAATAATGCAATGAAATAGCTTATTTTTTCCAGAATACATGACAATATCTCACATCTTCCATACTTGGTGTATCCTGCCCTCATAGGAGCAGAAGGACTTGCTCCTGACTTGACTGTAGTATTAACTCTGATATCACCATTAACCCTGATATCACCATTCACGAGTTGTTTTATTTTTTTAAAGAGGATCTTTATGGCCGCCCCAGTTTCACCACAAGCACAGAAAAGAAGCACTCAGCAGTCAGAGAGATCCTGTATCACTGCACCCACATCTCACCCAACCTGTAGGCGTGCATCCAAGCATCCTCACAACACACTCACATTGCTACTGTTTACAAAGAGATCTCAGATGATGTAAGCAATAGATGGTAAAATGTTTGAATGTATTTAAAATGCCATGTAGTGAATATCTGAAAGTGATCGTTTCATTTACTTTCAATATAACACAGCTTAAAAAAAATAAAAACAAAAAATCTTCCACGTGCAACGAGGAAGTCTCAGAACTAATGCTGCAGGACTAATGCCTCTAATAAACTCTTTGAACTGAAAAAAAAAAATAATCAAAGAAGGTTTCCGATCATTGGCAACAAATCTGTAGGCTTAAAGACACAAGACGTATTTGATGCACCAGTCTCAAATACAACCAGAATTCCATCGCAGACAGAATCTGGGTGAGGAATGACAGGAAAACAAAAGGAAACAGCCAAACAAGCCATAGTTCTACATTCAGTTTCAGCCACAACCGGGAAATTCCACAAAAATTTGGAAGACATTCAATAATGATTTGAAGTAAAAAACCTGACAGCTTCATTTCAAAACGAACTTCAACCATTATTTGACACCAGTCAAAGACATCATGCTGTCACAGCTGGAAAAAAACTTGAGTAGAATGTAATTTCCTACCATGTATTTTTGAACAAAAGTGAGGAATACCCACCCCACAACGCTCCCACCTCCATCTACTTTCTCACATGGGACTCAGGATCAGCCTGCAGAAGGAGAAAGGAAGAAAATGCTCTTTGTGGAGGAAAGAACAGAAGGAAAGCAGGATAGAGACCGCAGAGCAAGTTCCTCTGCTGGCAAAGATGCTCTGACTTCCAGATGGTGGAGAAGGGAGCTGATTGCTTTCCTGTGGGAAGAACTGCATAGCCCAATACTTGCCAGGTGCTTCCATCTCTTGCCCCCTGAAGTTGTCCTGCCCACTTCTACTCCCTGTTGTAGAGTGCAGGAGCTCAATTTTCAAGGAAAATTAGCTGTTTAGAGATAGGGAAACAACATTTCTGCTGAGGCCAAGACTGGTGGACATTTATGGCAATATAACTTAAACACATGTAGGTTCACAAGCATAGGTCTCAAGAATTGAGGGAAATTTGAGTTGATCACACCTTCTGCCTAACGTAGGGAAGTGCTGGAGACTTCAATTTTCATAGCTAGAGATTAAACCTGCACTGCAATCTCTATTTTCCCTTAAAAGGTTGAAGTGACAATAGCACTGGGTGGATGGAAAAGGCAACCCATTAGAGGTTTACTGTATTAGTGTTGTAAAGAATCCCTGCACCACTCTGACACTAGTACCACTTGAAAATTGCCAAGTACATTAACAAGGCTGAAGTGTGACACTTCAAAATCATCCCTTTAATCACATGCCACTCAGGATCGTAGAAAAATCATAATAAACATCAGAGTGACCATTTTAGAATGCCCACCACTACTCTGAAGTATTTCACTTACTACAAAGGAGCAGGAAAAAAAACCAACACTTTTAGCAGAACATTTCTAGATAATGAAGGCAACTCGCAAATAAAGTCTAATCCAATCTTCTCCCAGCAAAATAGGACCCATCTCCATCAAGGTCAGATATTTGAGCTTCTGTAAGCAGGTATAAAGCTTTCACAATGCCCAATGTGAATTTAAAAATATATCACAGTATGTTTCAGAACTCCGGCTTATGCACTGTGTGTACCCGAGAGAAATGTTTGTGCTATCATTTGATTCTAATGGTTTTTAATCATGAGGGTAAATTAAAAGCAAACAGCAAAACATAGATTAGCAATTTCTCAAAGATTCAGGGTGCAGGGTGCAGATTCACAGGACCCATCCTCACACTGCTTCTGGAAACCAAAGCCCTGAGATAAGGAAGGAGTGACTCAGCTGAACACACGGACTGAAGTTGCACTTTCTGCTTTGCTAAGCTGTGTTTCATTAGCAGCATTACTCATGTCATTAAAAATAAATAATAATTTAAAAAGAAATATGCTTATTTCCAGTGATACATATTTGATAGGCTTTTTATGCTGGTAACTACATAAGGAATAAATACTTTTAATAGCTATTAAAACCAAAATGTAAGGTAAGTAAAACACATTTCTCCCCTGACACCACGTGTTTCTTAGACACACCAAAGCTCTCTCAGCTATATAATAGGAAAAGAAAAAGCTTTGTCTTAATCTGTAATGCCATTTCAGAAATGACTTTTACAGTACAATAATTCTGGAAATGCTGAGAAATGAAGATGAGCAGCGACAACTGAGCTTAGAGTTAAGCTGAGTCCTCCGGGGAGAGCACAGCATAAAAACGTCCTTCGGCTGAGAGAAAGCAGATTTCTTGACAAGTTCTGCTTCTCCAGTTGACAGGAGTTTCACTTTAAGAAGAAAGCCTAGTTGCACCCCAAAATGAACAAAGTTGATACAAAGGCATCCCAAGGAAAATAGAAGAGCAACCTGGAACGCAAAGAAGCCATTTATCTGGAGTACGTTATTCTCCCTGCAAGGTGGTAAAGACCACAACAGGAGCAACAGATACTCAGAGAGCACTCAAAGGTACACTCAGGAAAGTCATGCAAACAGTCAGAAATGGCTCAGGGTAGCAGAACACCTCCATAACAGATACTGCTATCTCTTCAATATCATCCTCAGCATAATCATAACTATTTTACTGCCTGTCCAAAGTACTGACTTCCACTGCAGCTGTATAAACCATAAGAACTTACACCAGAACAGTCTGAACATATGTTGACCTGAGCATAAGCTGCTCTTGGTGAGAAAGGAGAATTGGACAATTATCTCTAACATTCTTAACCATTACTCTTCCACTTCTTTCCCCTCTGTGTAGTTAGACAGAGTCTATTAATGTATTTAAACCAAAGCTTGAGAAATCTTTGTTTTCACACTAGTAAGGCCCTAGCCTGTGTTTTGGACACTGCCTTTATAAGGTACCCACTGCTCTCAAATCCTACTGATGGCAGGCACACCTCACGTTCAGGCAGAGATCTTGAAATAAATATTCTTATTTTGATACTTATTTACCGTCCAAACTGCTTTTTGGACATGTCTGCTAAGCAATTAGAAGACTTAAATTGCTTGTGTGGGATGGTTTAACTTTTCCAAGTGCTAAAAGAAAACATATAATGTTCACATTCATATCGGAAGAATATTCCCAGACCGGAGCACTGTAATCCCAGATCTAAAGAGATCTGGCTGCAGCAACAAATGTAATCTTATTTTATTTATGCCAGTCTTTGCTTCATCTGCAATAGCAGCTCCATTTTTTGTGTGTTTAATTTAATATAAAGGTGTGAAAGTTACAGCAGTCAGATTCTCTCACCAAAATTATCATATTCCGGAGTGCAATTCGTGGGGAGGTTGGCGGGAAGACACCAAGTGATCTGACCTGTCAATCACAAGCAGTTTGAGATGCTTGATACTAAATAAGCATATCAGCTGTGATGCCAGACTTTTGTAAGACAAAGGGTTCCATCAAACTGATAAGACTCTGCTAAGTAGAGTTTAAAATTAATTCATAATTTCTTTTATGTTTGTCATGTTTTGTGAAAGTAAACTGCCATCCAATTTTTCATAAGCTCTGCACAAGTTTAACTTCAGGCAGTGCAGTGACAGGCCTGGATAGTTTTACGAACAAATTATGATTACACACAGTGATCAAGCTCCAGATCACTGAAGCAGCACACCCAACTACCAGCACACAAATATTAGCTGACGTCCCCAAAGTCTCTTGAATTTGCATAATCTACAAAGTTTTAGCTTATTTTTTCATTTGGAATATTTCCAGCATAAATATTTTAAGAGTTATTTAAAGGATGATCCAATAAGATCACTCTTTTGTTTCCCAATTTTTGTACGGAGACAAAAACCGAGTGAGCCTATGCCATGCTCAGAGCAAGTGCTTGGGAAGTGACTTCCGTGTTGTACTGCCAATTGGGGTGAACACACTCCACTCAAATACTTACTCATCCGTTTTTGTGGGAGCTGAACATCTCTAATAAATCAGCAGAGATTTGGTAACAGTGTAACAGAACAAAACAGACCCTGTGCAGGTGAAGCTTTAACTTCAGAAACACGTCATGATAAACTGAGCACTGACTAATAGCATCAACTCTGCCTAAGTGCCCAATATCTGGTGTATGCTTACTTTAAGGTAGCTTGCACTTCTAGAGTTAACAACTATGCCTCAGTGCAAAATATTGGTATTAAGCACGATCCAAAGGATCCTGCAAAGATTTAGTTAAGTGCTACGTCCGTTTCACTGGTAAATATCAAACCTGTGAATTAACTAATCACACCTGAAATCAATTAAAAAAGCAAACATGAATCTGTCTTTAATATTAAAAGCTAAAACCACAGTTTGTTTTAAGCTGGCAAAGAAAGTGGTGAGACTCATTGCTGGAGGCACTGGAAAAAAATAGCATTAATATTGTCAAGGCAACAACGGATATATTTTACTATTATTAGGTGGAAAATTGAAGGTGCAGAAATCCTTCACTTGCTTTGTAATAGCTTGTTTAATAATGGGGGACCGGAATAATCGTTTTTCAACTTTAATATTATTATAGAGAAAGAGAAAAATGGTGTCTGGGATCTGGTGCCGAAACCCATTTTCCTGCTGGCTGTGAACAACTCTGTCTGTTTTGACAAATCTGTTGCTGCAGCAAACAAAAGAAAAACCCTTCACTATCACCTCATTAAAAGTGTCACGAGTGGCTTCATTGATTAGTTCATGTTATAGCAATAATCCTCCACATGCTGCATGGTTCGTGTGGATACTGTTGTGTACAAATAACTGTCAGTGATCGACAGATAACTCTGGCCAGAAATATAAACTTACTGAGAGGACATAGTAAGAGCTACTGCTTCATTCTCCAGATATTCAAAGAGAGAAGAGATGCAGAGAGTTAGCTCATCTTGTTAATTACTGTTTTCTTAAGAACACAAGCATCAGATTTATCTTGGAAGTTATGTGAAACCTATTCCCTTGACTATAATTTTGATACAGTCAAAACCAAGTCCTGCATTGCTGCTCCTCAACCCACACTAGCCTTTAAAAAGGTTGCTAGTTATTAGTGTCATATCTTTTTTTTTTTTTTTTTTTTTTTTTTTTTTTTTTAAATGTATGTACCAAACCATTTTACAGAGAATGGCTGTGAGACCTGCACATTTAATAGCTGCAACTACAGGGTTTCATACCAATGAACTGCAAAGTGAGAAGCAGTTCCTCCTAGTTAATCTGCTGCTTCAAATCTCTAGAGCTCTTCCAGAGAGCCCCTCCAACCCAAGGCTGGACCCCTGGAGCAGCCAGGGTAAAACCTTGATTCAGGGGTTGATAAGTTTAGAAGTTGCTTTCTATAAGGTTGAAGCAAAATAACATTTCTGAAATCAGCAGGAAGTATGTGACCATCTTTCTAGTGTCTGGATTCTGAACAAAACCTGAATGGAGAGGAAGTGAAAAGCATAGTGTTTTGCAGAGCATCTACTTGCAGTTCAGTCTTCTATTCGGAAGAGTATCCAATCCCTTGAAGTGCCTGCTCCAACTTCACAACTGCGTTTTATGATTTTATTTCCGTAAGAGAATATCACTGTCAATGGGATGCCCTCTCTGTTATGCCTGTCTATTGTTATTAAATGTTTATCCGCATTCTCCCACTGTCATTCTCCTCTGGTTTTAAGGTGACTCACTCTCTTTGATTTTTCTTTTGCTCAAATGTAAACCACAATGCTATTGATGCCCAAGTATTTACACATGGGATGTTCTCAAAGTAACATCCGTATTTCAGATTCAAAATGAAAACATTCATAATATCACGGGCAGTCTAGTCTTGAAACTAGCTTTAGCAAATGCCTCTGCCTTCTTTTCACTGTTCAGTCTCTGACAGATCCACAGATGTACTTTGTTCTATTTGCTAGTCTCTCTCTTCCTTCAGGCGCAGAGATTAAATAAATTACTGAAAAAATTTCACTGTGAAGTGAAAGAGCTGACTGGTACACATTCAAAAAAGCAGGTCCTCAAGTTTTGTGACGTACAATTCTTTGGCTATAAAATCTAATATAAGATAACCAAAGCATTTTGCTAGTTTTGTTTTCAATCCAGGCTCCAGCAAGCTAGCTTTGGGATGGTAACGGGGGTGGCTGGTACAACAGGGATCTCTAAGAGGCAGCAGTGAGTTTTAGAAACCTGCTTCACTTGAGATATAACACTTCCTACAGCACAGGCAAGAGCGCAGATGCAGTGAGTGGGCACAGCTATTGCAAAGACAGCAATACCTAACCATTCACAGGGCTATGCTACCAATATGGAAAAACAGCATGGGTAAGGGCATGGCTGCTCTACCCACATGTGAATTTCACTCTGAAGATGACGTAGTACGGCATCCCACAATGGGAGCAATGCTCCCTATTTTTGGGGCTGTAAGGTGAGACACTTTTACCATGCCTCTTCACAAAGCCCAACAACAGTTTGGGTCTTCAGAAGCATCACCTCATCCTTTTGTGCTGTCCTTTACACAGACAGTTCCATTAGCACAAGCTAACACACCAGAAGGGTCTGCATCAGCACATTCAAGTTTGTTTCACTGCTGCAACATCCCTACTTTCTCTTCCAATTAACGTCAGAGCTCAAGGCATTCTGTCACTTCCTTCCCTCAACAAATTAGTTCCAGCTTTAATGAGGCTTTCCCAGGTGAGGCACAAGTAATGTCTTCTAGCAATAATATTTCAGCATTTTTTGCCAATGTCACACCTGTCTTAAGCAGCAGCTGATGATCACAAGGCTTGCCGAGATCATCCTAGGGCTCGTATATCTTAATGAACTTAGATCAGTCTACACCAGCCAACATCTCCATTTCCATTCACTTCTGAATTGAAATTAGAGCTTAAATCAGATACTTTGAGGTTCTCATCATGAATCATTATTTTCTATTACTGCATACATCGTAAATTGCTGCAGATAAAAGCCATGTCTTTCATTTACAACTACTTATAATAGTAAATTCTTTTCATTAGCTACAGCATGTAAAGCTTTGCAAGTGCATTATTAAAAGCTACTAATTGTTCTTTGAAGCATTAAGTACACATTTCTCTTTCCAACTGGAGTTGTCTCTAGAAAAAAAAAAAAAAAAAAAAAAAATCAAAATATCCCACTGTGCATAACAGTTTACGTTTTAATAATTTCTACAAAACCTCAGATTAAGTTCAATCCTTTCATTTTCTTACTTAATCTAAATGATAAACAAGTATTTTAAGTTACCAAATATCGCAGAAAAACCAGTAAGCTAAATAAGAACTTCGGTGAAAAAAAGTTATGAAAGTCAACAGAAATGTAGCTATTTCAGAAAGCCACTTTGTTATTCTATCACCTACCTAACACACGATGGTAGTAATGGTGAAACGAGTACGAACTGCAGTGACAACCGCACTGAAAAGGGAGAAGCATCTCTCTCGAATCTGTAGCACTATTACAGGAATGGCACAGCAGAACCAAGCACATACCTTAAGGCCTGCAAGAATGATAGATGCAGTACGCTAATTCCTGATGGCTAAGAGATGGTATTACACAGTAAAGGTCATTTCTTCAATCTTGTGATATGCCTTCAGCCAAGAATGCCAATTTAGACATTATCTGCAAAGCTACAGTCAACAAGCAAACTAAAATGGCAGCTCTGCATATAAACAAATCATTGATCAATAGAAGACTTTAAATAATAATAAAAACAGCAATAAAGTCAGCAATACTCTCTTTAAAGATGAGAATAACGATGGTACCTGAATTAGTTTCTTCTAATAATTCCAACATCTGTGATAAATCTTCATTTTGAAGTGATAATGCCAGATTTACAAAGGACACTAGAAATTGACTGATAGCAGTAATTTTGAGCAAAGATTAGTAATTAAGGGCATAAAAACACTGCATCTGTAATGCTGGTCATGTCTCAGCATTGTATTTTCTTGATTCCCCCTTTGTAATTCTTAGAAACACAGAGACACTCTATTTGGCATATCGTACACACCCCTTCAAGGACTGAAGCTTGTTTTGCAAAAATTTTCATTGGATTTACTAATATTGGTGTTCATTCAATATAAAGATAAAAATCAGAAGTTTGTTTGGAAAATTCCCAGAATTAATCTGTTTTCCCATCAAGATGTTGTTCTGGAACAGAGAGATAGCACATAAATGCACAAAAGTGCTCTACAGACTTCAGAGCTGGCTGCCAACAGATTTTTAAGATGTTACATTAGTCCCTACCAGGATCTGCTCCTGCACTGCCTCAGGACTTCCTTCCACACTCCTACAAGAGATGCTGTAGACCCAAGGGCTTTGCTTGGGCAATGGCACCAGGATAACAAAAATAGCAAATGCTGCCATTGGGGCATCGGTGAACCTGCCCTCAGTATGTCGATCTCACATTGTCTGACTGCAAGAGGTCAGGCAGCAAAACAGTAAATGAGTTTAAAACAGAAACCGCACTTTATTCTCTTCTTGGCGACGCGAGCACACATCTGTGGAGTTCAGTGGAAACCCTCCTAAGTTAAGCCAAATTTGACAGGAATGTCAAGGCCACAATCAGAACTGTGTGACTGCAGTTTGATAATAGACACAGGGTAAGCATCATGCATTGACTTTTTTAACTATTATTTTTAAAACCTTCATCCCTCTCTGGCAAATAACACAAAAAATACAGTAACAGATGTTTTACTGAAATACTGTCCATAATAAATCCTTTATGTAAGTCTGTTTTTTGTTTGTTTGTTTTGTGTGCGCTCTTTATTCAACTAAAAATAAAATTGCTTTGACTCACAACATTTAATTAGATGTACTTAAAGCTTTTAGCCAAGGCAGCTTCTTAAATAATCAAGGAGTTACACGGTATGCAAATATATATTATTTACTCACACTTGGTGTATTAAACCTACTGCATTTTGACACACCGAAGCCTGTATGTTATTAGTTTCCCTATATGGAAGACAAGCCTACTCCTGACAGTTTCCAGATATAGCTTGACGCAGTACATGCAGTGTTTTTCTGAACAGGCTGGAGCCATGATTGCATCAGGAACTCATTTACTGCATCAGGCTACAACAAAGCTAACTCCATGGGATACTAGGGGAAAAGAACAGACTCCACCCATCCTATCAGGTAAAATCTTGTCATCAGAGTCAAGCAGAGTAAAAGTATTCAGTTTAACTGCAGAGATACCACACAGATCTGCATGTCCTAAAAATTCTTTCAAAAACAAACTTGGCTTCAGCAAGAATCCCTCACACGATCCTTTCACAACTTGGATGGGAACATCCGTAATGCTGATCCAAGAGCAGAAGACTCAATCCAAGTCAACGCCAACATTTCCACCTGCCTATGCCTTGGCTCAGGAGCACTGGAGGCACCGTACAGAACTGATGGAAAGACAGTTGCAGCTCCAAGAGGCTTACACTCTCCTTCTCCCCACTGGAGAAGGTGAGACAGCAGCCACCAAATTCTGAGCCCTCAAGGAATTATCTATATTCACAAGATAAGCACAAGCCAGCAGTAGCTTCAGGAGAGCTGTGCAGAAGTAAGTGAACTCATACAAGGGTGTTTTTTTGTTTGTTTGTTTGTTTTTTGTTTTTAAACCCTCTTCCCCCCATTTTGTACTAGCCAGTCACAATTTTACTCATGGAATTAAGAATCTCCAGCCCACCACCTTTGTGCCAGAAAGCAACAGCATGAAGTGAGAGCTCTTGAGGCGGAAGGAAGAGCTGCAGACATTTCCATATGCAGCAGAGTATATTGTATTCATTCTCTCCTTGAACTGTTATTTCCTGGGGTCTTTCCCTGTATGGAAAACCTTGCAGTCTCTAAATGACGGGACACAATATGTTACACATTATTCCCAGTGTAAAGAAGTAAAATCCTGACATCATAATGATGAGGTGTCCAAGGAGGCTGAAATTCTGCTGTTCTTCCATCAGAAGCTAAATTGGCTTCCCTAGCTGCGGGACAAGGCATTTCAGTACCATTAACCCCACAGTGCATTTATTCTGTCCTTTCAGATTAGAAACCAAGTCATAAACTTCATCCTACTTATCTTCTCTTTTCTATTCTGTTTTCGAACATGTCCGAAATAGCTTCTCAACTACTTTTATTCCATTACCTTAAGTACTTAAATTTCATTTTCAGGAAGGCACTATTTAATGAATATTTATGAGTAGATCCTGCAGCGTTCATTGAAACTGTAGACTTCCTTTCGCAGCAGGCTACAGATTTACATTTTGGGTTTTATTACTAAAATGTTAGCCACACAAATTGATGTCAGTTAGAAAATACGATGACAGTTCTTCCTCCAACTCTCACACCTTCATCTGAGTAACTTTGTGTACCATGTTATTCTTTGGCTCTAGAGGAATAATTTATTTCTGATATGCAATATTTAATTAAAAATGCATAATTATAAAACTTCCAGCAGCCAAAATTCACACGTGGCTGCCTCAAGTCAGCAAACCACTGTGAGGAGCCTCCCTGAAGTCACCAAGATCACTGTTGTGAACAAAATCACTCACTCGCATAAGCAACCACAAGACAAGACCCTCATTGCAGCAACATTAACACTGAACTTCCTTGTTCTGTAGGCACCAATTAGAGGATGTCATTGATCCCAATAAGAGTGATGTGTGGGCATGGCACTACAGAGCCATCTTATCAATTGCTTGCCAGGTCCTGGAACTCTAAATCTTTTTCTAAGGTCACAGGAACACTTGAAGAAGTGAAACTAATGTGGAAAAACTAAAGTATCCACAACCTCTTCAGTGATAAGCTGAACTTTGTGCTTGCAGAAGCAGAGGCAAGAAGCTCTAGTCTAATTTAAAGGAGTACATGCAGCTGCCTATGTTCAGACAATAGGAGTTCATCTACCCTAAGCAGATAAATGATCCTCTAGGCACTTTCCACACAGCTGTGTAACAAAACAAGGAGTAAGCAATGGACTCTGCTCCATAACCAGTTAGAGAGAGAGATGGATTTAAAGAAGATGAATTCAAGCAATGCAGGAAAGCAGATGTTCTTTCCCCTTCCATCAGAGTTGATGATATTCCCTTATTACCTTAAGTTTACTGCTAAATCAGATTTCTTTGGAGTTCTCCCTTAGAGTAGGAAGGGATATGAAAAACCTGTTGAAAACTTTCACAGTATCAAACGGAGCTGCGGATATGTTTGCTTCATAGTCTTTGCTGAGGTAGATTTGTTTCCTTCAAGTAAAACTATCCCAACAAGCAATGTAGAGGTTGCAGCTGTCTGTTATACAGGATTTCTATAGAAGGTGTTACAAATGGTTTTGGGTTTTGTTTTTTGTTTTTTGTTTTTTTAAAAAAAAAGCCACCTCATGCTGAGCCATATATGCACATATAAACTTATTTGAACGTGAGATGCACTTTATCCTTCTACGTGCTGGAGCTTTCAGCAGGAAAGGTGCAGCTGTCACACTATGATCATCTGCTAGGCTGAAAGTTCACATAAGAGCCAAGAGTTTTTGTGTGAAATCAACAACTGGGCATTGCCACTTGTACCATTTGCATCTAGAATGTTAGAACAACTGACACAAGCCGCCTCCCAAGCTGTAATCAAGGTTCAACCTGCACGCTCACAGCACGAATAACTCGATTTACTACTTCTGTATTTCCCATGATTTGGGAAAGATGAAAACATTTACTCTTCCTTCCTAATGAGAGAGATATGCTATTTTGCACATGAATGCTGCTCCATACTTTAGGTGATGAACTAAGCCCCATTTGACAAAGATGCTTTCAGACATTATCTGTAAGGCAGCAGAAAACACAGCAATAGCAGCAGAGCAGCAAGATCCCACACCACAGCAAGTGACAATTTGCTCAAATACAACAGTCACAGACAGAGAAATAAAGAAAAGATACTTACCTCCAGAAAGCCTCAGGTACGCAGAGATCTCCAGCAAGATACCCTCACAAGATACCCTTGCCTCCTGCAAACCCTTAAATGAAGGCTAGGAAGCGGTGCGTCCTGGCTCCACGCCTTCCAGTCACTCTGGTACATTGCTCGCACCTGAGTTCCCTGGGCTGGCCCTGCCTTCCCACCAGGTGCTCAGTCACTGCTTCAAGCTGTGACCTGCAGCTTCTGACTCACAGAATCATAGAATTGTAGGAGTTAAAAGGGATCTCTAGAGATCATCGACTCCAAGTCCATCCTGCACTGCAGGCCTGCTACAGCAGTCCTGTCTTTTTTGTACTGGGAAGCCCAGAAACTGGACACAGCACTCCAGGCGAGGCCTGACCGTGGCAGAGTAGAGGGGGAGGATCACCTCCCTCAACCTACTGGCCACACTCCTTTTGTTGCACCCCAGGATGCCATAGGCTTTCCTGGCCACCAGAGCACACTGCTGATTCACAGCCAACCTGTCATCCACCCTGACCCCCAGGTCCTTCTCCCCAGGGCTCCTTTCCAGCACGTTGTGTCCCAGCCCATACTGATACTTGAGGTTATTCCTTCCCAGGTGCAAGACTCTACAGTAGCTTTCATTAAGCCTCATCCAGTTTCTTGCTGCCCAGCTCTTCCGTCTGTGCAGGTCTTACACCTTTCTAACATCCTTTACATCTCCAAGCTCCCTCCTTTAACGTTCTATCCACCCCCACGTGTCAACAGAACGCTTAACAAGTCTCCTTCATGTCTATGCACTAACTGCCCACACAAGTGGTCATCCAATCAGAGCCACAAGTTGCTTCTGTTCACAGCCTTCTTCTCTCAGGTTGTCACCACAAGGGGACTACGCTCCCCACTTGCCTTTTGTCTCCTGGAGAGACCCTTTGTTCTCTTCCACACCATGTCCAACTTGCTTTTCAGCCTTATTCTGAACGTTGTCTTGAACCCCAACAGTGACTTAGCATTTCTGCTACAACATTCAATTCCTCAGCTCCGTGTTACTTCTCTAACAGTTACAGTGGGTACAGGTATCATGCCTCACTCATCAAGGCTGCACGTAGGGCCCAAAGGAAGAGGATTCTTTAAAAAATCTCTAGAGGTAGAACTGGGTCCTGGCAGACTGTCTCCGTATAGCTAGAAATAATAAAAATATGATCAGCAATACACATTGCAGGTTTATATTAATACACAATTCTACAGCATTGATCTTCTGCCATGAACAGATGCCGAGACTAAAACAGTGTTGTTACACCCCAGGTCTGAAAGAAGCACAGTATGAGATTGTAAAGGATTTTCTGGGGAACACTGTATCAAAAGAGTCTCACTGGGAATTCTGCAGATCAGAACACAGGGAAAATCTGAGCACAGAGCACGGTACTAGTCCTGCTTGTTCTTGTTGAAATAGAGACAGCCAAATCACATAGAACAAAACCAGGGTTTCAGACAAAATCAGCCTCACCTGGAGACACACAGCTGTCACCCACACTTTTTAGCAGCCTGCCTGGGAGAACCTGGCAGAGCAAACACTACAAGCACATTTCAGTTTGTTCTGCTAAATTTGCACTTTTTTAGCTTTCTGTAAAAATAATTACTTGCCAGATTGCTTGCTTTCATTCAAAATTTGTTAAAATCAGACACCATAACAAAAATCAAGAATAGTTACTGCATTGGACAACAAGAAGCCATGTGTTCCTTAGACTTGCTTTCCTTCTACCTGGCCAACAAAGCTTTAGCAGTAACTCAGTTTTCTGCATAATATCAGAGAGAGAATGGGACAGAGCCATTTGAAAATATATCCTCCAGTAACCTCAATATAAGTTATGTACCACGGGCAGAAAAATCACTACTTCGCTTTTTGCAGAAGCCTCACTTCATTTGCTATCCTTTTCCCCTCTTTACAAATATCTGTTTTGAGGCAGCAGAAACCCAGGTCAGGAGCATGTACAGAGTACCACAGCCTGGAAGTGACCGTGCTGTTGCACTTGCTAAGCTGCTGTTCAGGAAAATCCCTCCAGATGAGCTCCTGCATATTCTGTCAGGCAACTCAGTGTCACCTCTATTGCTTTTTGTGTATCTATTACAAAGAAGCAAGAACAGGGCTGAGGAAAGGGTATCGCCATATAAACCCTCCTTGCAACAGAATACAAACAGAATTCAGGTCAGACAGTTGGATGAGAGCAAACAGGATTTTGCTCTAAATCCAAACAAGCAGCTGTTGATTGCCATTATAATTAGTAAACACAAGGTTTGTATACGGTACTGTAGGTATGGATGTCAGAAGCTGTGATAGCCTGGGGACAAATGGTTTTTAAATAGCATTGATATCCCCTAGGTTGCCAGGGATTACAGTTACTTTTTCACCTTCCAGACGAATGAAATAAAGAGTAGTTTTGTCTTATTCATACTCAGCAGTGCATTAACTCGGCTCAAACTCCATTGCAGTAAACAGATACAGCCAATAAGGGTGTCAGAATCCATCTGACGAACTCACTTTATTGCATTGGTCAACAATTGTTTTGGTTATATAACTAAGTAATTTAACATGAATGCATACTATGAAAGAAAATGGAGTCGCTAAAGATAATGATGCCATTTAAGTGATTCTGATTAAGTAATGAAAAGACACGTTAAAGATAACCAGAGAGGGGAAAGAGAGAGAAGTCAGTTGTAAGCATTTACTGTCAGCAAGCCTATATTAAGCATCCTGTTGCAATAAGGCAAACAAAAATCCTTTTTCAGAACAGCACTCTCTAGCCGCTTGATTTAATGGATTACACTATTAAGGCCTGTTACTACAGAGCTATCTTCCAGCCTGCTAGTTTCCTCTCACACTACAAATATTCGACATTTGCATTGCACTAAAGTGTATTTCCTCTTATGACAACTCCCCATGAAATATCTCAAAGTCCTCTTGTGCGTTTCACTGTACCTTTTAGACTAAAACACGTCCGAAGAGCATGAATACATCTCTAACAACTCTGCTGGGGTTCCTGGCTCCTTGTTAAAACTGGAACAGAATCGTGTTTCTCCCTCCGGCACTGCCTTAAAAAAAAAACTTTAGGCCATAAGTTCTTGAATTATTTATCAGAAGTTACTATGCAAACAAGGATTAAATAATTCTCTTTGAGCTGGTTGTGGTAAACACAGCAGCTAGAGGCATTTGCCTGTGTAACATCTACATCTCATCCAGCCTTCCTGGCAAACAAATTGCCTTTTGCTAGAGATGCGAGACCTGATTTTCCACTTTACTCACATGGAGTAAGTGAAAAAAATCCTCAGAATTTGATGGAGTTATATCAGCATAATAGTGGGTAAGTGAATCAAGGATACTATTTGTTTCCAAATGCATTTGATTAATGAATATGGGACAGAAATAGGACAGGCTTAGACTTTATTCTGCCCTCTGGCTCAATTCATTTGGCATTGCTTTAAAAACAGCTAATCTGTTAATGAATAAAGGAAATGAACAATAACCACAGAATAATTTCAATTTTTGGAAAAGTAAGTGTGTCATCAACCATATGCAAAAGATGACAGTCCCAGCATTTTCCAAATTAGACATCACTTTCTAAGAATTTTTAAAAACATTTGTCACTGGCTCTTGCTTCTGTATGATCTCAGTTCAAAAAATTACCAGCCTATATAAAATGTGGATTTGCACTATAATGCAATTAAAAAAAATAAATAAAATTATGAGCTGTATCCAAGGGAGTTATGGGCAGAGAGATGAAGCAATTATTACTGCTGCAGTAAGCAAGTACTACATTATTTTTTACCATTTTTGCCATATCCACAAACTTAAGAATACAAATAAAACACAAAACCCCAATTTCCTGTAGCAAAGTCCCAAAGAGGTTGCTTTGCTCTTTACTAAAAGGTACCTTACTCACACATGCACACACAGATACGTAAGCACAACCAGAGGGTGGACGCCCCATCCCCACAGGCATTCAAGGCCAGGCTGGATGTGGGCAGCCTGCTCTGGTGGTTGGCAACCCTGCACGTAGCAGAGGGGTTGAAACTTGATCCTTGTGGCTCCTTTCAACCCAGGCCATTCTATGGTTCTATGATTCAGTTTCACTCCAGCCACAACAGCAGACCAGCCTGACCGCTATGGACTTAGATGACAACATGAACAGAGGGAAAAGCTGTGGCACAGTAAACACACGCAGCATGGCCCTCGGAGCCATCCCCATCAGGATGCAGATGCTGTTAACCTCCAGCCATAAACATTCCAAGCAGCTTCAATGGCCTCTACTGGTCCCTCAGGAGCTGCTCCTTGGTAGATTAGGCTTTGGACACTGTTGGAAGAGTCCCAGCAATGCTGAATCAGGCACTTGCCTTCCAAGGGAGGCGGAGGTTCAAACTTACAATATTTCAGGGGCTAATTCTGTAACTCTCTCCTGGGTGAATCTCTGGCCCCAGGGAAACACAGAGCTTAATAGCTAAAGCCAACGGAACTTTGTAATTAATGTCAATGAGTTCAGAATGACATCCTTAAAGAAGTTAATTAAAATTGAGAGGTTTAATGCAATATAAAGATGAGTAATATGCTTCACATATTAATACAGAACTTTTTTAAAATGCCCTAAACAGTAGCTCCAACACTGATCAGTGTTCTGGAGAATTACATACACTCCAGAGGGAAAACAAAGGAAAACAATAATTACTGCATCTTAGCCATAAATATTTAAAAAACAGTATTGTTAAAAAGAAAGTTTTAGGCCTTCAAGATTTTACCTTTTGGGTAGAAAGAGGGAACAAATAGTACAGTTCACATCGAAAAGATCTTTATTGCTCAAGAGCAGCAATCCAAACAGCTCCACTGCCTCTGTGGTTTGCACTGAGAGCTTTGCCTTTCAGCCCCCAAGCTTGTTTTCACATGCCTGCCTGCTAAACTGCATTTGCTTTGTGCTGGAACTTTAAAAGAAACATTAGTAGCAATATTTCTTTTTGATTTTGTCCTTGAAAACTAATAATCTTTGAGAGACTGACACGCAGGCTGCTCTTGCCAGCTATTAAGTGTTCACTTCTCGTAAGCACTAAGCGCCTCTCAGAACCAAAACGTGAATCAAAATAAAGCACACAATCAGATGCTACTCAACTAAGTTATTTTATTTTCCCACATTTATGTTGTTGACAGACAGATGCTAAAGCCTGCATCTCCCCACACCTCATTAATCCTTATATTTGGCAGTTTAAAAAGTCCCCATATGATTAACACTGTTACACTTTCTCAGAAAGGACGAAAGGAAAAAAGAAGGTGTCATTTGTTTTGGAAATTTTAAGTTCTGGATGAATGATGATAAAAACCACGTGGTGTGAGTACCAAATATTTACACTTCCCAGACTGACCCGCTCACTGGGAGAGCTGAGCGACCAGATCTGGAAACCAGAGGCTCCAGTGGGACAGAAAGAAATCCTAAATCCAAGTATAAGGTGGCAATATAACTGGAGGGTAAAACTGCTGTGGTGGACACTTGAGATAAGCTCCAAGCAAACTGCTATCTTCCTAGCACATATGAACAACAAGCAACAAAACCACACGTAGCCCTAGAAAAATCAGCTTACCTGGTACTGAAACATGGGTCAAAGTGAACAGGGCAGAGTTCTATGAGGATGCAGATATCCCTCTGCCAAAGTATCTTCCCATCAACCCTCCACAGCAGTGAGCTTAACTCCCATGGCCTTTTCAGCAGACAATGATGATGAGGGGCTTTCCACCCTCAGGTGGAAATAGCTCTGCCTGCTCTGCCAAAGCACTGAGTTAATTCACACGAGGATTACATCTAAAATCCTATGCTGCTTTACTGCAAGTGTGTAAAGCCTTTAGGCTCACGTTTCTGTTTGGAACTGGATATTCCAAGGAGTAAGACAACAGCTGTAGACTGCAGTGGAAGCTAAATAGCGTAACTGAGAATTATGTGACCAGTTCTCAAAGACTGCTCCAAGAGCAAGCATTCTATTTAGAGGGAACACGATTCCACACCTTCCTCTGAGTGACAGATTCTGGCCCTCGGCTCCCTGGTAATGGAGATGGATATGCAAATTCACTCGTGGTTCTTGTACTGCTCAGTGCCTTGAGGCTCTCAAAGCTTCCAATTCGCACACTTGGAGTAAGAGCTCTTGCTAAAAACACCATTGTGTGTAGCAGGCTGAACAATGTGAGGGATCACTCAATTTCAGGACCGTGCAGTCCTTTGTATTTTACATTAGCTTCAGACGTTATACTATGGAACAAGAGACTTTTATGAATGTAAATCTGATTGCCCGGAATGACTAAATCCTGCAGATGCAGGCATGCCACACCACTGCATATATTGATTACAAGTTTGAATGGTGCATGCACCACAGAACAAATTTATTACCATGCTTGTAGAATGAAATCTCTGGAGTTTGTACAGGTCAGTAAACACAACATCTCTGCTGTAAAGTATTTATTATGTAACCTGCCTTTTCCAACCATGCTAGTGCTGAAATATGCCTTTCACACCTACTGGTGTGTTAGGCCATCATAACACATTTACTCCATTAAGCAGTGGTGTCTGATTCCCTTCCTAAACAAAGAGGACTTAAATCATACAAACACCAGCAAGGACAATAGTCATATAGGGATATGGAGCAAAAAAATCTCACAGCAACAAAGGAGAATCTCTGGATAGCCAAAAGAAAACAGGTGCTAAAGGTAAAGATATGCAGTAAAACTATGCCATCGCAACAACTGATCTAAGGCACAGCTGGCTGACTGTCCCAGGAACAGGCTGGCTACATACAGGCTTTTTTCCTTTATTATTTCTTATTCTAAAGTCAGTGTAAACACTTCAGAGCTACATGATAGCACTGAAAGTTAATACAGCAATCTCCTAAACATGGTATACACTTAAAGACAGTAAATAAGACGGTTTTAATTAGTACTGTAGACAGGACCTACCTGCTGCTGAGCTCACTACTTATCGTGCCATGGCTTCCCTTCTTTGTGTTCACATCTATTCTTAGTATCTTAGTATCAACTTGAAGACCTATTTTTTTCCCCTCTCCTTTCCATTTTCAGAAGTTATAGTCATCCCATAAATAATGTGACCTTACAGAATTTACCCATCACTTGCACCCCATAAGATACTTTATTACTATACAAACTATAAAACACTGAAGTAGAAAGAATTTATATTAGAGTGTAAGAGCAAACAATGCTACTAACTTGCAGATAAAAAATAAACTACTACACTTACCAACTTAAACTTAATAAAAAAAATGTGTTTTAACATCACATGAAGTGGGCTTACAAAGAAAATCTAACTCCCACACAGTACTCCCATTGCAGAGTTACCTTTTCCAGGGAAAAGTGTATAGCTGAGCTCCCTCAGGAAGCTTTTCTCTAAAGCAAGCTCTCTCTTAAAGATGAGAAGTGCTCTCCTTAATTGCCCCCGGCCTTCCCTTTTTACTTCTTCCTTGTCCTCCTGTATCAGTTCAGTGCCTAATCATCCCTCACTGGGATCCAGCAACTGAATCCATGATAAAGAACTATATGGAGCCCACCTAAATCTTCCTGATGTCTTCATAATTGTAGTTGGCGTGCATACTGCACATACGTTTACTTTGATCCATGATGTTTCATTCAGGGATTATGCACGTTACATCAAAAACATCCACAAGAATGTTATAGGTCTTATTTAATACTGAATTCAGTTATGCTTTTAGCTGAACTAAAGGGAAAGAACATGTATCATTTTATCACATCACCAGCAACTGAACTACTGAAGTGAATTTAACTCAGTGAGAAACTAAATTTTCTCACAGTTATTTCAGTAATCACCATCCTATTGCTGCAAATTCCCTTCTTCCTTTCCTATTTGTGTTGCTGGCTTGACTTTAAATTCCTCATCTGGCTCTAATGAAGAAGAAAGCCAAAAAATCTCTCCCCAGATAATGTACTGAAGCAGAAATGTATGTTGTTGCATGTATTATGCATACACAGTGTGAGGTCAGAAAGGGAAGATGGCATCTGAGATGGGTTGCTGCATCTTGCCACGTTGGTTGCTGACGTGCTGGGCTGTACAGTCCACACTTTCTTTACTGCCATATTTGCTGATCTCTCCAGTTAACACCCACTAGAAAGTCACTGCTTACAGAGAAGATGTTAAATGTTTTTTTTTCTGGATCTAGTGTTCCTATGCATCTGTTCAGCTGTACAGAGTAATTAAGAAATGCTCCCATGGAAAGAAGTGCAGAACTCTTTCTTAGGAACACGTGTGTTTGCATGAAACAAACACTAAGAAAAAGTACTTAACAAATATTCCTGCTACTCCATAACGCCAATTCTCCCGCTGAGTCCAAATGCAGATTTTAAGAAGGGTATTACAGCGTGCAGTAGGTTTATCTATACAGAAGAATAAGTGGGTCATACTTGTGAGAAGATACTGAGCATTTTAATTTCAGAATAAAATTAGTCTTGATTTTTCAAAGAAAGTTTTTACTTTCTCTGCCATGTAGTAAAGCCCAGCCTCAGCTGAGGGCTTCTGTGATGCAGAGCAAGGCAGGATTTCAGCAAAGATTTCAACCAGTAAAAAATGATACTTTTTGTTACAAGTATGTTTTTCAAAAACAAAGAAGGCATCCTAGTAGATAAGTAACCAGTGCTGGTACATGCATGTGTGTATGTTGGGTGTGCAACATCATAGGGTCTCTCTGAAGAGACTTCATTTTAAGCTAAGAATTCTGTGAATTTAAAGTAAATAAACTTCTGTTTAGCCTTTTTCATTTCTCATGTTTCTCTTACATTTATTAAAAGATCTTTTGAAGTAAAGACTTGCATCCTTGAAGTCTGTTATTAAACAAGCTAAAATTGCGGCTTTCTTTGTGATACTTAATTGGGATGTTGCGTGTCAGGACCCATTAGAGCTCTCCTGCTGGCACGCCTGGTAATGCCATGTTATGCCATATGGAAGGCTTAAGCTTGGAAGCGATTTGGGGATGTTTGATCTGTGTGCCAATGGAGGCTGAAACAGAAATGAATGCACATCCCATCTCTAGGGACTAGATAGAACAGGTTCAATTACTCTTCGGTGTCCCCTAGTGGCTGATAACGTGCATGGGATTTTAGAAAGTCAGAGTGTTAATTGCATGATGGAGAGATGCAACCAGTTAATTAATAGCACTTTTTCCCAGAGGATTGCCTTAGATTAGGCCCAGAAACTTTCCTGTGTTAGAAACTGGGGGCTTATAAAAAATAAATTGATGGAAAGGAATATTTATGTAAAACATTTTATAATTGCATGATGCAATAACGGTGGGAATAATTTCACAGTTGCTGTAGATATTAGAAGGATGTTAAAGAGCTAAGTATATATGATTCATGTATGCTTATATCATTACTGGACTAAAAATACTCCGTAAAGTCATGTAAAGCAAGTCATGCAATCCTCGCTTTCTGAAGAGAACACCCAAAAGATGTTCTTTGACATGGGAAAACGTGAAGTACTTTCTATCACTAACTAAAAGGAGTCTGTTTCCAGGCAACATACCAGGATGTAAAGGTCATGGATTGGAAATTCATCCTATCTTTCAAGTTGAACAATAGTATTTCTGTAATTACCAAATCACTGTCTTTCATTAACTAGAAGTAAATTGAATGTTCATAACTAGTCTACACTGCTATTTTATTTTCCTCTAGAAAACCATCTTTAGCTTCCTCCTCCAAGTTATTTCTAATTTAACTAATAAACTGCTTCCAAACAACCTCAGGTTTTTAGGTGTAACGGACTGGATGTGAGCACTGTGTTATGTTATGTCTGCCCCTAAGAATAATACGGTCAGCTGGATTGCATTTTTGTTACACGTTTACATCTCCTCAATGAATCTCTCCTTCTCCCTCTCAGATTATGGCAGTAGATTTTTACAATTGAAACTACATTACATTCATAAAACATGATTGTAGCCTTCAAGTTGATAGATTTGAGGCAAGAGCTTGCTAGGATTCATGGCAGAGCACCTAGTAATAATTTTACCTTTGACATTGTTGCACTATTTGTAAATCTCCTTCTGCAATGAGAAACAGCAATTACTGGAAAGTTGACTATTTTTTCCTTCTTCCTGCATGAAAATTTACCAATTTAAAAAAGCAATTGTTATACAACAGCAGCAGTAAGACTGCTTTTGATATAGCTGGTGTAAAATGAGGTGCAACCTTATTCAAAATACACTTTCAATCTCAGTAAGGAGGGCGAGGGCTCATGAAACATTCAGTTTGGAGCTGTGTGTAAATGCCCTACTCTACTGAACCTATGGAGCAAGTAATTTTCAAAATTAAAAAGCAATCCAGTTCTTGCAATGTATTCGTACTTCTGTAAAACACCCAGAGAAAGCACCAACAACAAATATTGTCTCTGCTCAAGGGAGGCTCCTGGGATTCAGTTCTGGTAACAGCAATTCAGAGCATATGCGTTGTGTCCCAGTAGAGTTTTATCAATGCACAATAAGAAAGCTTGGTAAAACAGGCATATAAGAGTGACAGTACTGAGGCCTTACGGAGAAACCAGAAAACTATGGTATACACCACAGGGTTAGCAATCCATAGCAGGATGACATATTTCAAGGTCACTGCAGTAAAGAAAGCCCCTAAAATTTTTAATCGTTTTTTCTTTTTCCTGCATCAACCTTAAAATCATGTTATTCTTTCTGAAGTAGAACCGTTGATTGAAGTTACTTTCAATTGGCAGTTTTTAAAATTTTTTAGCTGCAACTGAAATACACACATCATCAAAGGCCCAACAGGAAACAGCAGGGAAACAGAAAATAAAAAAGAGAGAAAGGAAGAAAATTACTTTAGCAAGAGACCTTCCTATATGGAGAAGCTTTGCTGGGGGGCATCTTGGAAAAGCTGAAGATGAGGCAGAGAGTGTATCTGTGCAAATGGTCTCAAGTTCCCAGGTGAAAGGGGAATAGAAACAATCCTTGCTTTTTTCCTAGGAGATTCATAAAGCAATTGCCATTTCTTTTAATGGATTTGCCCTTTCAGACTTGTATTTGTAGCTAAGAGCTCAAAAAACAAAATATGAAGGGAAAGGCAATAGAGGGGAAAAAAGTAGAGAAGATTATGTAATAGAAAGAAAGAATGAAAGAAAAAAGAGTAAAAATAAGAAAGTGGAAAAAAGAAGTGAATCTAGATGTTGCCTACTACTCCTACTGCATCTAGACTTCTAATAATTAAAGCAATTTTGGACATGGAGGAATACTGATGCCACAAGAGACTTCAAACAGGTTTATGAGTGAAATAGAGATTCAAAAGAAAAGTACAAAAGGAAACATGCAACACATTATTACTCTGTCATTAACAGATTGTTTTATTTATGTTACATATGTGTATGCATTTATGCATGTGTGTGGGTATCATTTAAGCATAGTGGCGTCAGTCATTTGAAAGTCAAACTCTAATGTCTTCCTAAGGGAGGTACATCCCTGCACTCAGTAAACCTGTACAGTCCCCAAGGACTGCACTGATCAAATCTCGCTTCACAAAGGAATCATTCAACGCTTTCCTCTTTTTAACTCTCTCAAGGTTCTACGCTGTGCATTCATTATTAGATCAAAGTCTATCTCTGTCTGCAGAATTGTTCCAGCATGACTTTCTTAAATTAATCTTCCCAATCTATCTTCAAGAGCCAGCTCTGGAGGAGCACGGCTTAGTAATAGCTCCTTGTCTTCTTACCACATTACCTCCAGAATCATTTGCAAAGTCATGTTTATGCCGCTTCAGTAGGTGGAAACAAAAGCAGACAATATTTCTGTAGTTGGTAGTGGTTGAAAAAATAAGTAGACATAATTTGGGGCCTCAAAATACACGTTTGCATTATATTACCTTTGTCATTAAAAACAAACAAACAAATAAATCCCAACACCCTCATCCTGAGTCATTGGAAGAGTAACGGTGGCAGAAGCGTGGCGCTCACTGCTGCTATCAGCATCTGATTCAGTGAGAACAATATCAGTTAATTTAGTTAATTAATTCTTATAAGGCCCTCCAAGCTGAGTTTTGTTAAAGTTTCCCCTGTTTCACCCTATCACACAAAATCAGAAGTTTTTAGAAAACTCACAAAGCTATTAAGAATTTGGAATACTCAGTTTTCCACAGTGCATCCTACTTAATTAAGCAGTTAAGAAAAATAAATCTCTTTGCTTATGTGGGCTTCAGAAAGCAAAAATTGAAAGCATCAGATTTTCAGCTACTATAAAATCCAACTCATACATACAGAGAACCAGCACAAGTGCCTGCAATTGTCATACACCTTAACTTGGGTTTAAACACAAGCTGTAGCTAGAAACATTTTTTCTTCAGAACGTACACCCTGCTCATTGTAAGATTTGTCATACAGATGGGCTTAAGTTCTTTACAAAGGATACAGAAAAAGATTGTATAGGAGGGAATAAAGGAGTAGAACATTTTGAAAAATATTTTGATTAGCTCTTATAATCACAGAGTATCTACATCTGTGTAGGTATTGGGGCCCTTCTTCTACATGAGCAGCTGTTCCGGAATCTAGAGAATATAGCTCAGGTAAAAGAAGCTGACATTCTGCTCTGAGATGTACCCATACAACTAGCAAAAAAACCCGAGCAAACTATAAATGGGCAAAAATGAAAGCATGCTTAAAAGCCTAGGATAAAGATATGTGCATTGCCATTTCAGAAACTGAAGTCAGGCTCCTATTCCTATATTTTGGGGGTTAGAAAAATGTAAAGATTAGAAATCTCTAAAAGCCTGTCATTGCATTATGCTTACCTTCACATAAATACACACATAATAGGCATCAGCTAAAGTAGAGCTATTGGGTCTGGGCTCATCGCTTTGTATGCTGTTCCCTACAATGTTATCTGGATGTTTTAGCTGGGGGAAAAAAATACAGTTTTAAAAATGAATGAGTCAGTGACCTTAGAATTGAAAGATTTATCAGCATATGTTTGCATGACAAAATATAGCGCTACACAGAAATATACTGGCTCTAAATGTGACATTTCCAAAATGGAAAAGGATTTAACTGAATTAGCACAGTCCTCTGATCAGCCTCCTATGCCCTGCTGTTCAGTAAAGCTACTTAACCCAGACTGAGCTGTACTAACACAGTTACACATGTCCTGGTTTCTGTGCTACCCCAGCATGACTCTTCACTGAATTTAACTCAAAAGAGATTTACATGATGCTTTCTTGAAAGGACCCCTACCCTCCCACCAACTCTTAATTTCAACTTAAATAAGACCCTTACTGGTAAAATAGGTTAAAAAAAAAAGTACAACAGCAAAACAAAAATATATTTTTATTACTATGTGCACTGAGAAGGAGTTGTGTCCACTAAATCTTTCACATCCTCACTAGGAGTGAAAGGTGAAAGTATACCAAAACAAACAAACGAACAAACAAACAGTACTAGTGCATCCTATTCAATCACAGAAGCATTTAAGGTAGAATAGACTTCTAACCCCAACCCATCCCCACCGTGCTCAATGACCATGTCCCTCTGTGCCACATCTCCACGATTCTGGAAAACCTCCAGGGACAGTGACTCCACCACCTCCCTGGGCAGCCTGTGCCAACACATCACCATTCCTTCTGAGAATAAATTTATTCTAATATCCATCCTAAAATCACCTAGTCTCTAAGCAGCAGAGCCACAACAGGACCTGTAAGGACACGGTAGTGGTGGTGGACTCGATAGAGTCAGAAAGCTTCTAAAATAACAAATGGAAAATGAAAAAGAGGAGCAAAAGGAGCATTTATTTGTGTCTAAATGAGATCATGAGATCAGAACATGTACAAGACTTAACAGAATGTGGAAGGAAATCAGTCTTTATTTCCTTCTATAATGAATTGCCTGAGAAATAGAAATGCACCACCAGATTTGCATCTTCATGAACAGAGATGTAATCCGGATGACACTACTGGCACTTAGTGGAGAAGGCAGCATTGGAAAAGTAATGCTAAAATAAATCTTTAGAAAGGATTGAGGGTCAGTGGGAAAGATAATAATATTCTATGTCAATAAATAATTCTATGAGTATAATAACAAATGAAGTCTAGCCTTTTAGTCATCTTTCTCTTGAGAATGATTGGCAGGTAAGATGACAGACCTGTAGCTGAAACTTCTTTTTACAGCTCACTACTTATAAAAGATTTCCCATGAGGATTCTTTGCCATCTAATAAGCCTCTCCCATAGTCTCAGCACCCCTAAGTCTCCTTTTTGTACCTGGGAAATGACTGTCCTAAATACAAGCCCAAGTTGTAGTAAGTCTATTGTCTTCGAGACTGTCACTTATATTTACACACCAAATCTATTTGGAGAGGGTGCAGTGAGGGAGGAGACTGTTAGTAACACACACAACAGAGCTGCCAACATGTTAATGCTAAACAGAAGATCTGGAATGCTCATGGACTCATAACACAGCTGAACAGATGATGAGGTCCCTGTTGACATCTGCTATGTATCATCACACACCCCACGGGACATGATGAAGGGATATGTCAACACCTAACTGTGGTATGTAAAGAAGCAATCATATAATCATGGGAATTTTTAATCTGAGAGGTCAAATTCTGAGCATTTCCTTCTGCTGGAAATAAAATGAAACTCTGGAAATTACAGAAGAAGGACTCCTATCTCAAATACATGAATCTAACATGAGGGGATTCTGTAATGTCTTGAGGAAAGCATATCTGATATAAAAGAGTGCCACCTCTCTCCTTCATTTTTTCTCTGCAAACCTGAGCTGCACTCACACTTTTCTGTAAAAGGCTGCTATTCCTCAGTTACCCCAGTCCAGCTGTTCCTGTAATTTAGGTATCTGAACTGGTTATGTGAAATAATCTACCTTGCAAGCAGACTGAGAAAATAAACTAAACTATGCCATTTTTATGGATGCGTGTAAGTATGATGCTAGAACTTGTCTTCAAAAATAAAAGGGAGCGTAAGAATTCTTTGTAACTTTGTTTTCGGTGACCATAATCTAACATAATTCTTTTGTTACAATGAAACTGAATCAACTATTCCTTTTTCTTTAGAACATCTGATTCCGTAAAACTGAAAATAATCACGAACCAATTCACTTGGGAGAAAGAGCTAAGATGAAAAAAAAAGAGGGGGGTGAGAATAGCTTAGTAGATGCTTAATTTAAATGGAAAATCGTGAATTATAATTGGGAACCACTTAAGAGCATTTTCCTGAATGCTCAAAACCAGAAACCAATAATTCACAAAACACAACTCTCTAAAAACTGACAGCAAAGCAAACCAACATGTTTTAAAGCAGAACTGAATGCAGCTCTTTAGACAGTGTAAAAAGATATTATTATAGCAGCTGGGGGAAAAGGGGAAAGTTCTCAGTAATAAATACGAGCCTACAGATAGGGACTCAAGGAATGCTACAAGATGATGCGAAGAACATAAAATCTGGCTGGCGGATTTATTGAGAATGACAGAAAACTCTGAAGTATGTTCGTGATGAAGGGATTCTTCATATATATGGATTTAGTAGAAAAATGCAGAAGATCCCAGCAAACACTTTGTTTCTGAGCAAACTAAGAGTTGCTGTAGAATATTATGATTAAAAATTTTAAATCCTTTCCAGCATAAACAAACAGAAACTTAATGGGACTGCTTTCATACCAGAGGTCTAAAACAGCTGCCTGAAAACTTTGCTATATATGTTCAATAGATTAAATTATCAAAATGTATTAAACCAAGGAAATTCTAGAAAACTAGTAAAAAGCTGAAATTCTGCTAGTGCTAATTAAGAGAAGGATACAGAAAAACATTTATGTTAAGTTTCTCTTGACAACTTTCCTATAAGTCAGATTTGGTTTCCAGAGATCCCAGTATTGACATATTAAACAGACAAAATATCACATGAGATTTTTATTAATAAAGTGGAATGATTCAAAACTCAGCATGAAATACATTAAATTAGTTGCAAGCTGGTTGCCTTCTTGAAACTGTAATTAAAAAGAGTACCATCAAGCATCATTAACACTCCAATTGCACTCCATTACGAAAATCCACAACGTGAGCTATATAAAGACATTCCCATGCCAATACCCAAGTTACGAGACTGTGACATTTTCATACAGTCCTTTGTCATGAAGTAGGTGATCCTAAAAGCCCAGTCAGTCCATCAGGTCTTGTGTTTTTCCCTGCAAACCATAACCTGCTGACAGTACAGCAGATCACTTCTTGTCAAACTACCATTACTCTATCAGTAGTATGTTGCCCTAAAAGCTCTTTGCTATATTTCAATTTAATGGAGAAACTAAAAAATAAAAATAAAAACAAAAAACAAACAGAGTGAACTGCAATCAGAGGCCAGCCCTGACTTCAATGCATACTGTGCAGTACTCTAATGCAATGAAGGCTGCTGCAGAAGACTGGGTGTCATAAAGCAATTTCACTGACTTGGGCAGAATATTATACCTGCTGAGTTTTCTATTTTCTCCATGTTTAGACTATGTCTATATTTATGAAGAGAGAAAATGAAATATTAACACAGTAAGAAGCTAGAAAATCTATTTGTTTGCTAAAATTTAACACATGCTGCAGCAAAAGACCAAAGTCCTGGAAGCAAGCCGCAGGGCTTTCAAGGGGACAAGGAGCTGTCTTGGTACATGCCCTGCAGCCACCACAGCTCACCTCAAGCATTTGGGATTACTGCATCCAGGGTTGTTGCTGCTGGGCCTCAGGAAACTTACAGGCTCTAGTATACTTTCTAAAGAGATATAAATAGAATTTAATGTTCTTTTTGTCCTTAGAAAGAAAACTGAGCTGGAATAAAGAAGGAAGCTATGAAAGCAACATTCCTAACTTATTTGTAGCTCAATGTAAATACTAATAGATCTTCCTCTTAGAAGAATGGCTTTCAACTAATAGTAATAGACTTGGAAGTGATCCAAGGCTTTCTCTTTCTGACTTGCAAGATGCATTTTTTAGGCTTTCTCATATAGTCAGCCCAATTTTACTGTCAATTGATTTGAGTCCTTTAAACTGGCATCCAGACCTGTCTTTGGAAAAAAACAACAGAGGTCAGAACTTTTTAAAAAGTTTGAAAACTTACCTTAGGGGAAAGCTGTCATGGAAGAATACAATTTTTGTGACAAGAGCAACTTACGTAAGACAAAATTGGATCACATTATTCCATTCTTATTTCATGGCATCAGTCACTGTCTAACTCTGGCTATATGTGCAAGAGCATCTATTCTTCTATTCCATCTAAACTATGGATAACTAAGACATGAGAAGCAGTGAGTCGAAAACTGAAGCACTGTTAACCACTCAGATGTTGCTAGGTATTTTCCCAAAACCTTTCAGGTTGCAAAGACAACCAATCAGTGAACCTAGATATGGTATTATTCTAAATAAAAACCATCACCCACATGTCATCTAGGCATTTCTGGGTGGGAACCTGTCCATGTTCAGCAGAAACAGCACACAAAATGTTTGAGGCTCCATTCTTCAACTGTTCCTGTATTCTGCCATTGTGAAGAGATTGCTTTGACTAGAAAGGTGTTAATTTGCACTGAAAAAAAAACATTGGAAATTTGAAGCAGTGATTTACAAACATTTTTTAAAGCATGAAATTGCTATGGAAGATTTAAGAGACTGTATAAGATATAAGAAGATATAAGAGACTGTATTTAAAAGCTTGCTCTAGACCTCGTGTATTAAGTGATCACATGAAGACATCCGGCCCTTCCTCTGCAAATCAAATTGGGCTTTACATAGCATTAAGCAAAACAGAAAAATAGCTATGGGGTCCTGGAAAAGTAAGATAAATCTCTTGGCTTCGAAGTGGAAATTATCTGTATGCAGTACTGTCGCATATGGCTAGTTCTCTCACTCTTTTAACAAAAAGGTGAAGTACAAATTTTTGTTCTGATGGATTGTTAGAGGAGATGGAGAGAACCACTCAGGACATAATGGAGCAATGACATTTGGAAAAAGAAAGATCACATCGTTATTTCAAATGGTCAACCGATCCATAGCTGCACTCAAGGACCTTGTAGAGCCTTGGTGATTTTTAACTTTGAGAAGTACAGTGTCCAATATATAACAAGAATAAAAAACTTAAAGTTTAGTGACCATAAACATTAAGCACATCTCCAGAGAATGATTTTGACCCTGACAATGCCAGCTTGCTCATACCAAGTCCCAGTCCACCCACAGCCTACATTCAAACCTTGCTAGAGCATACAATAACTTCAAGCAGAAGCAAATTTGAATATCCCTATATACTAAGTAGAAAAGGGGGAGGAAAGTAATTAAAACATTAACTAGATTGAAAATTAAATGGCATGGATCATTGGGTAGCTCTGTGTTGGCTTATTGACTGTTGATAGGTTACTTCAATTATTTGCAGTTTCTAATGCAGCAACATTAAGGGCCCCGTTGTGCCACGGACTGCGAATACACGCCTGTTCTTAACGACTAAATTTTACAAGACAACACACGGGAAGTGACACAGAGTCATAAAGAGGTTAATGGACTTAACCAAGGTTACAAGGCAGATAATAGGAGGGATGAGACTAAAATAAAACAAGCAAAGACTACAAGTAATACCTCCTATTCCTTTGTCATGCTTAAAATAACCCCATGATTTAGATAAATGAGCTTTACAAGAAAGAGTTCTACCAGTCTTAATAGAATGCATCTCAAAGTCATCCAATAACTTTCTGGTGGATATCTTTCAATTGAAATATAATTTTTACGTAATCAGGTACAAGTTACCTAAAATGTAAACTAATGTGACATAAATAAGGACAAGGAAAGTTAATTAGACCCAAAATGTTCTTTGAATCTGAAAATTTTCTATGTAAATGCAGACTTGCTTCTCAGTGGACTAAAATTCTTCTTTTTTTTTTTTTAGTACAGATCTTATATGAGAACATTAAATTCTGTTTGCTGTATATGTCATTAGCAGAACTGTTCACTATTCCTAACTCATAACTGAAAATTACTATTGAAGTTGATAGTAAGAACCACAGAGAAACCATCCTCACTTCAAGGTGTAAGCTGCTGAAATTAAGACATGGCATATACCATTTTAAAGCTAGTGAGAGTCATCTGAATTAATGTAGGAAATACTAACCATTCATCTTGTGAGAGCAAGTTGTTTATGGTTAAACACTGTGATGAAATGAGTTTTGTTTACTTCTCTGAAGGTATCTGCTATTGCAGCAGGTACAGATAAGTTTTTCTACCTCTGTGCCATGCTGTGCATGTAAGCAGAGATGCTGTGGTTTTCTACATAAACCAATTGCCTGTTGCTCTCAGTGCTGCATTTCTAAACTATGCAGCTTCTTCTTCATTTTTTATCTTTTATTTAGGATTATTTTGTTCTTAATTCCCAATTTATCCTCTTGAGTTGCTAAGTTACCAGACTGAAGAATCAATGTATTACTCACGTTAGTGCCACTTTAGATTTCTCTGGCTTTTTGAGGATACTTCAGTCAGTCCTTGTTACTACTTCCTTAACTCAGCAGTTGTGTGCATAGGAAACCAAAAATAGAGAAATTAAGTATTCATTTGATTGGGCTAAATGAATATTAATTGGACATTACTCGATATGGCCACCTTAGTAGTCTTGACTTTAACTGAAATAATGGTATGAGTACATCTTCAAGAATCTTGACTTTGTTCTTTCATGCTGACCAGCAAAAATCAAAGGACACGCTTGAGTGATGTGCACACTGTCTGAATCATCTCCCGAAGCTTTAAAGAAATGAGCCACACTGTATATTCTGGTGACATTCTTTTATTAGGAAAAGAAATGGTTCCCTATGATATCTATCTATCTATCATTATGACAGAGATATGGAGAGTCAAAGCAGTTACAGAATTATTTCTCTAATTGTGTTAAATGTGATTACAGCAGAAAAGTAGTGCTCTAAGAACCGTGAGAAGTCAGCACTTGTGATACAGCTCTTAAAGAGTGAAATAGAAGTCAGCGTTTGTTATACAGCTCTTAAAGAGTGAAATCAGAGGATTTCAGATGCTTTCAGTTCTGGGTGCTGACTTCTTCGTGGCACAGTTTGGGTAAAGTTATTTTATGATAATGAGGGATTACCCAGAAGGAAAGAAATTTGTCACCCACAATGCAAATAGATTAAAGACAATGGAAGATCACATTCTAATTTTAAAAAGTGACAGTAAATGATAGTCTACTACACAAATTGCCAATATGTACATCTATTAGCTGTCACAGCAATGAACTGCAACAAATTTATTAACTGATCTTGTGTCTCACTTCCTCAACTGAAAGACAAAGGTGATCTCTCCAGCTAAGTTCACAATTAAAAGCAGGCACATATTGGAATTCTTGACCAACAGTCAAATGCTCTGTATCTATTAAAAAAAAAAAAAAAAAAAAAGCAGTGTATCGTAATTCTAAAAAGGAATGTCACAATGACCTACACTATGTGTTCTCATTTCTTTCTTTTAAATAATAGACATCAGTAATTCAGTATAATTGTAGAGTGTGAAAGGTGATATTAATAATGATGGTACCTATTATTTTCTTCATCTATTCTTTCTTTGTTCCATCAGAGAGCTTCTCCTTTATTCAGGCTGAGAAATACTGAATTCACTGATAGCTAAGGTGATTGTTTCAGAACACCACAGCAGCCCCACTTATGTTGGTTTCAAAGACATAAAAATTCCAAGGGAAAAAGTCCCACAACTTAAACAGTATCAAATAAAACTGAAATGGGTACAAGCCTCCCATGCTGTCTTTCACAATAAACAGACTGGGGTAGAATTGGAAAGACTTGAAAACAGATGTTTGAAAACATTTTTGGGGCAGACTGTTTAGTGCATTAAATTAATCAAAATGAACTTCTCCTCACCCATTTATATAATAGCCAACTGGTTCAACAGTAATGATCCTTCTGTTTCCAGATCCAAACCCACTGCACAACTAGACAGTGCTTGTGTTAGCACCTTTAGAGCTCTAACATTCTAAAACTTCCAAGTACTTAATTTCCAAATGCAACAACGCCGGCATTTATTTCTTCAGGTATTCTATCAACAACAGAAAGAGAAGTCAAACTGAAATTTACAGGACAAACTTGTTAAAAATATCATCTGTAATAAAATTCAGTATGTACAAAGAGAGAAAAGATCTTTACAAGCCAGTATAGAAAACCTGCTTTCTCTAGAAAGCAAGCATTAAAGCCAGCACCTTACGAACTTCCTTAATTTTTAAATGGTTTATCTGAGGGATGCTGTCATTAATCCTCATCTGAATAAAGTTCATGGAATCTCTGAGCTCTGGCCAGCTCCAGATCTATCTATGTGAATGTTAAGACCCACAGGCTGTGATGCTTCTCTGTAAGAGAATGCATTATAGAAGTTTAGAACTGCGATTTCTTCATCAGGAATCAATCTTAGAAAATCCAGGGTAATTACCTCAAGACCTTTCACAAACAGCACATTCAAATCCATATACAGCAAGAATGAAATTAACATCATTTCTAACAATTAATATATATTGCAGGTCATGTTTATCTGTTCCCAGTGTAATACCTAAAGTTCTGCCAAAGGGTCTTTCTTAATCTTATCTCAACTATCTCTAAAATGCTATTAGGGTAGGAATCAAGACAAGAGGGAATACATTTTTTTTAGGAGAAAAGTTACTAGCAAAATGCCCAGCACTATGCAAATGACCTATTCTAGACAATTTACTCCACATGATGAATAAAGAGCCCATATAAAAAATTAATTTGGGTGCAATACTTAGTGGTTTAAAATTGACATTCAAAAGGAAATGAAAACCAATAATGTGTGGGTTGAGGATTACCATAGGATTCAGGAAGGGAGACGTCTTTGGAAATTAAAGTTGTGTGTTTACATTAGGATAACCAGTGCTAAAAATCATGGCCCAGTTTAATAAACAGAAAGAATGAACAAGGAAAGTAAACTACACTGAACACGTGCCTAAATGGCAGTATTTGAACAAAATAAACCAAATCTCTGCATGACAGAGGATCAGTTTTATCTAACAATTAAATCTAACAGTTCACAAAAAAAAAAAACAAAAAAAAAAAACACACAGATACAGAATCAAAGGCTGTTGTTATTTTGTTTAACAGGGATTTAACAAGAAAATATTTTTTTTTTTTTTACTATTTGTATTTGTGGATATATTATGAAAAGAGAAATTGTAAGCACTGTTGCTCTACACAACTTTCAGAATGCAAATATAGAAATTATTTCTTTTTATTTAAATGAAGAGAGAAATAGTATATGCCTTCCCAATTCAGTAGCAAAATAAATATAAAAATGATAGTAATAATTATTAATATTAATACCTTTGGTTTTCTGGAGTGAATGATTATTCACATGTAGGATACAGCTCTCTGGAGATGTCAAAACACTTTATAAATATTAATGACTGATGACAGCTGTGTAACAAATATAATAAGTAGCAATTTTCCATTTTACAGAATGAGAAACTATGTCACAATCTTTTTTAAACAAGTAGTGTATAGGAAACAAAAAGAAATCAGCTCTGATCCCCTTCTACATTACAATGATTGCTTGTCCTCTTATGTTTGATATTAAGCTGTGTATTGCCACAATATTTGTGCCTGTATCATTCATAGAAACCATTGTAGGAGGATGGAGAGTAAGATGGATACCATTAATTTTTTTAAATGTGAAATACCATCTTTTGTAGAACAGAATATCTTTATTCCAGACTTCTTTCATTGAAGATGTTGAATTATTACAGTAATGATTTAGTGATCATTATTGTAATGATGGGAAGGTGGCAAATATGGAAGAAAACCTTGGCTAATCAAAGTGGTAATCAGACTCTGATACGTTCCTGTATTTTTTGTATTAAAAGCCTGTGCACAGAAAACAATGAATTACCTCATTTAAAAGTCACCTTCATACAAATTTATCTTTTATTTTTAATGCAATGCAAAATACTAGCTACTTCTTTTTTTTCTTTTTCTTTTTTTTTTTTTTTTTTTCTGTCAGAGTGCAAAACAGACCTTCAATAAAAGATATAGGTAGATTCTATTATGTAATAGTTGGAGAAATGGTAAATCATTCAAAAATGAAACTGTCAATATACCAATCAAATTCCTATTCTAATCATTGATGCCTTTTGGGGACAGCATATTCTTTTGACAAATAAATGTGGATAAGTAAAATTAGACGCAAATTTTATTGCCTGAAAATCTAGGATTTTGTCTTGTATGTTTGGGAGAGAATAATATGAATTTATAGAAAAAAAACCTATTCCGTTACCTTGACATACTTTAAACAAGTGAATCATATCTTTGCAATTTTTAGCATAATTTCTGTGAAGTTTTCTGTCTAAATATGAATATCGATTTTTCTACAGACCATTCATAACAAATGTAGTGTATGAGACAGTGAGTGCAGTAAAACTACCAGATTGGAAAAAGGACAAAGAGCTATGCAGCGTCCTGAAGCTCAACCTGCTATAAGAAAAGTTTTCTACCTTCTTCAAGACAGAAATAGAACTTTCAGTGAAAATTGGAAGAATGGGAACACGTATCAGACCATGAGACAGGGATGAATGAACGAACAATCAGATGGTTCTACAGATCGAGACAGTGAGGCTTATGATCAGCTCATGAAACTTGACAGTTCCATGTATGTGAGAGATAAAGAACAAAAATGTTGGGAAAAAAAGATGAGAAGAGAATGGATGAGTACCTGAGGTGTGAAAGATTTGTGCCAGCTTACTTTTGGTGTAAGCCAGTTGCCTGCAAGTACTTATAACTACTTGCCTTTTGAAGGCCAGGAAGGACCATTAAAATCAGTTCCTGTTCCTGGTGGAATACAGCAACGGGAATCAAACATTCTTATTATAGCAGATAAACTGAGTTTCAAGAAAGAAACAGCAATGAAGAAGGGCAACAAATTTCCATTTAATTGCAATGGAAAGTAGAAGCCTGATTAATTCACTCAATAGCTATCTGAGGAATTCCTAGTCTCCATAAAAGCCAGAGAAATGCAACAATAAACCAGGCTGGAAAGCTACAGCAACTGCAACTGGCTGGAGCAGCTCCTGCACTGAGTTGAGTTTTTCAGGTCCCTGCTGGATACCCTCATAACATCAGCCTGACCAGGGCACGTGCAGGGCTCATATACTTAGAGGCAGTACATCATCACTTGCCCCAGATGTTAGAAGTGGCTTACACAAAGAAATATTTTCCCTGTTTTTCCTATCTGTAACTAAGAAGCTGCATTAAAATTCTTTCGATCACTCTTTATATGTCGTTCTTAAATAAATTACTAAAAACTAACATCAAAGAGGAACAAATGGAGTAGGAAAATAAAATAAACACAGTCTGCAAGTAATTTTCCCTGAAGTAAAATAGGAAAATAAAACAAAAACTGAGCCCAAGGAAAACAAAAATAGCCATTTGGTATATTCTTTGCCAACATAAAAGCAAGAAGGATAAATTTTTCTCAGGCTTTTTATGAGTTAGGAGAATAATTACCCCTTCTGCCTGCATAGCTTAACACTGTCAGGGGAAACGAGAAAAGCCAGAGGCAAAAACAACTCATGAAAAAGACCCCAAACCAACACCACCACTCCCCAAATGGTCCCAACCTGCTCTCTGCTTACAAACATGAATTCAGTTTCTGTCTCAGAGTGAACAGTATTAACACAATTTCTTCCATGCAGCATCTGATCTTAATACAACTTTTTTTTTTTGCCTCAAAAGGGTATAATAATTAATTAATAAATATAATAAAATAAAATAATAAATTAATAAATAATTAATTAATAATAAAAAAAGAAGAACGCTGCTGATGCCTCTTTCCACTTCAGTACAGGATGGCAAGGCAAAAAAAAAGTATCTTCAAAAGTCATTAAGATTCCAAGGGTAATATAATAACACAATCTTTTTAGCTGTTGTAACCATCCCAAAGTATTCAGTGCCAAGACAAACACATTAAAAGCTAGAAATAAGTAGATGTGAAATTATCTACATAATAATTACAGCAGTAACCAACTGTGTACCATCACTGCTTTCTTAATTAGCAGCTGCTCAGATCTGTTTCTTTTAGGGCCTGACTCATTCTTGTTTGCATTTGATTTCTGTATCACCTGGACCACAAAGCATCATTTTCACAACAGACTGCATTTAGGACTTAAGTTTGTACTTTTATTTTGCTTTCTTCTTAAAGACAAAACAAAATCTTGACCAGAGATAGAAGTTTTCCACTTGGGTAAGGAAACAGCACCTGTAAAAAGGTTTTACAGGTATTGCAGCAAGAATCTTTCAGAATAGATAATAGGCCAATTAGGCCTGGTGTTACTAGGGTATAGTATGGAATGGGCTAAGAATAGCTGAAAGTCTGTTTTGCTCTGAAATTCCCAGGGGGAACTACAAGACCTGATGCTGGAAAACGGAAAAGTACTGGAAAGTTATCTGTCTGAAGTGATAAGTGTTCATCCAATAAAATAGTACAGTCTAGACAAAAATTGCAAAGAAAGAATAATGTTTATGATTCTCCAGATTTTAACTTGTGTCCTCACAAGTTCACCAAATCTGGTGCTCTGCCCCATAAAATATATTGTAGCTGCAGTTATCCATTGCCTTTAGTGGTCCCACTTGTAACTTTGATAGCTCTCATCAGCAATCGCCCTTGATTTATCCAAATATATTGGTTAATGAATTTAAACAGAAGGAACCACTATTAGTATGCAGACAGACTCTGAGTAAGGAAGGGCAAAAAATAATGCCTATGATCTCTCCAGAGATTTGTACTTTGGAGATCTATGTGTCATTTAACAATAGCTAGAAAATAAACAACAAAAAAATTGTATTGTATGTTTCAAATTGATAAATTCTAATTATGACCTGAAGATGAAGAAGTGTGATCTGGATATTAATGACTTACGAACTCTATTCAAATATCAAAATACTCAGATAGCTAGGTTTGATGCTTTTTGTGTGTTTGTTGTTGTTTTGCTTTTGACTTTCTGCTGACATTCACCCATTGGTGATTGCACCTGAATACCTGGCATGTAGATACTTTGCTCACTACTGTCTGTGGGTAGATTTCTTTGGCTTAAGAATAAATTCCACAGATTTCAAGCAATCATTTATGGATACAAAGTAGACATTAATTTCAAGTAGGAATACACTTTGTCCATTTTTATTAAACCTTTTAAAAACTTTTCAGATTTATGCATTCCTAGTCTACATAAGTTATAGAAATAAGACACTAATTAAAGAAATTCTTTTCTCGTCAGAATCAAAAGTGTGTGAAAAACTGCTCTTAAGCAGATGGTTATCTGTGAAGAAAAAGAAAAAAGAAGGGGTGAGAGAGAGAGGAAGAAAGGGGAAAAGATAGATGTCATAGCAAACATTTAGCTCCACTAATTATAGATAATTCCTCCAAGTACCGATCCCTTATTTATCTTCCGGAAAGACTCATGTCTTTTAAAAATCACTAAGTTTGATAAAAGATTAAACGCAATTCTAAAAATCAACCCTCTCTGAATCACTTCAGAGTCTTTGGTCACTACCTTCTGTGGGATAGATTTTCCTTTGTTTAAGAATAATTCCCGACGATTAAAGATAAGAATAACATTGAACATTCCGTTATTAAAGAATTCTTAGTATTTAGTGCGGTTTCTGATTTCAGTTTTTATACAACATTTGAACCAAGACTTGTTATGGAACCAGTACAATTTTTCCCATTACAGAAGTATCACTGATCAGTATTCCTTGAAAAATTTTATACCTAAGTAGGTTTTATAGAACGTTTGCTAAGATCAGTGCAATCTGTAGTTATGTACAGTGTATGCAGGTGGCACAACTCTGTACTTACATCAAGACTCAGTGACATTGGTCTTCAGAAGACCAACATGTTTGGGTTCAAGATTTTTTTCTATATTACTTAAGATTCTCCTGTTTGCCTGATAGATGCTGATACTCCTAAACTCTCAGGCCTTGATGTGGCAAACATATCCACACGAATGCAATTACTTGAGGAGAAACAAACTATACCACCTACTAAGAAGAATATTCATGTACTTAAAAACCAGGATATTTTACCTGTTGGTTTGAGCTAAAGAGAACTGAATCAATTTTAGTCAAATGTATTACTTTTGTAACATCTCCAAAGCCCAAAATCTACTTGAGGAAATACTCGATAATGTGTTTCATTTCTTCCTACAATTCTGATGACTGTTCATTGTAGGACTGAAAACAAAACACTGCATTGTAATTTTAAAGTTTTGTATATACAGGCAAAATAAATAGTTTGTAAAGAGATATGGGCAATTACACTGTCCTCTTTCGAAGCCACAGCTTCCAAAACTTTCCCATGTGACCTGAGAGAAAGCACAGCCTCTCTGAAATACTAAACAAGCAGCTGACTTTATTTTTGCAAAATACTTCCTCAGCCAGTGACATGCAAACTAGATACAAATTTGTTTTGAATTCTGCTGCCAGACTAGTGAAGCTAAAACACTTCAGTCAGAATACAACTGATGGCATGTAAGGCAGAAACTACTTCAAGGAGTAAAACCTAAAGAAAAGTTAGAATGAAATGGATCAAAAAGTAGTTGAATTTTTATAGAAGTGTAAAAGACCACTTTATTACTAAATAGTATTATTTCTAGCATGGAGTATCATCCACTATCGAGGGACACGTGATATCTGTAAATGTAAATTTCCAGCAAGAAAAACTTTCACTGTGATGGATGAGTAAAACAGAGCTAAAACTATTACAAAATGTCTGAATATTTACAAAGACCTGAAATGCAAGAACTGCAAAATAACAGATTTCTGTGTCAGATGAATCAGAGAAATTAACCTAGGACGTATGTGGCCACATGTGCTGCAATAGGAATGGCACACAGCCTATCCCACTAATGCTGTTCCCAACACATGCTTCTGCATGTAGAGATAGGGTAAAACAGGAATATTAAGGTTGCATCCTTAAATGTGCTCAAAAATAACTGTTCAAAGTTTATCAGACAATAAATCGGTACCAGTCCTGTGGCCAGGGTTACATTTGTATTATGCTTTTGCCCTAATAAGAAGAACTTGACCTTCTTGTTTGATTGAAAACTCAAATACCTGGTTCGTTTCAAAATCTGCTGAGAAATCTCACTTTATATTATAATGAATATAATGTCAAAAAAATGTTACTTATAAGTTGGCTTTCTCTATGAAAATTTTTTTTGAACAAGCTGTGGTTACACTGCAGTTCAGTAGTTCACTGCTATCTACAGTAGCACTTAGTAACTCCACTTTGAGGAGGCTGGAGTCCCACAGGGAACTATTCTTTTTTTCCAGTATATTTGACATGTTCAGCTGTTAGTGCTCATTATGGTCATTATGAGCTATTACTGCTCATTATACTGTTAGGCAGATGACACCTAGATTTACTGAGTTAATGGTGATGGGTGTGGGAGAATCTTTCTTTTTAGACATATGAGTAATCAAAAAAAGAGAGCTAAAAAATCTATGAGATTAGAGGAAGAAAAAGAGCTACTGAAAGAAACACTGTACTTTTAAACTCTGAGCAGAGATACCAAATCATGTTTGCCAGTTGGCATTATCTGTAGCTGTGCCAGTTACATGCATCTCCCTCTGTTTTTCTCCCTGCTAAGCTCTAGAAGCTTTATAACTCAACTACTGAAAACAACAATGAACCTAAGCTAATTAGAAGAATCATTCTGATATTGCTGTTCTATTTCCTCTGTGCCATCCCTCATGCAATGACACATTTTGCTTTGGTAACTTTTTTTACTGATATAATTCCAGATAGCCTTAGGCCTTACAATTTAATTATTCTCTAAAACAAAAATGGAAATATTGGCATAGGCAGTTTCAGAAAATAATATGGAGCGCTATGCAGCAAAAGGCCTGTCTGGAAAAAAAATATTTCAATTACTTATTCGTGATTTTCTACTAATACAAACCATATATAAATTTTTAGTCTGAAAACATTTACCTCAAGGAAGTAACAAAGAATGTTTGTCCCATAAAAACACACGGCACGGTGCCTGACCGAATAAGCAGCATAAATAACAGGTATCAGTGCAGTTGTTTTTTTTTTTTTATTTTGTCATTATTTGCTTCTTATGTGTTATTCTGGCAGAAAAATATAAGACTAGCAATGATATTTCATTTTGTTTCACTCGGAATTCAGCTTTTTATGTGAAGGACAAGAGATTAAACACAACTTTCTGAACAATAAATGGTTTCTAATGCCAAAATTCTGGTTTCTCTTGTATTACTACTCCAAATGTAAGGACACTGCATGCTCTGGCTTTTAGATCTACACAGGTGCTTTATTAACTTCCCTATGTGTCACACAATTCAACACAGCACTCAAGCTCCTTGACGTGAAATCCTGGAATAGAATCTCTAAGGTGCACCGTGCTGCAATAGCTTTAAGTATTATGCACTCACTAGTGTAAAGTGCCTGGTATAAGCTGGAGGATCAAGGGAAAGGAAATGCCATTGCTACCTGCTATTTGGTGTAGAACAAGAAAGAAGCAAGCAATAATCTTTCCCCTCATGGTTTGCACTCAGCTGTGCACAGGCAGGCAGCAAAGCCAATGTTCACTGGCTGAGAAACAAAACAAAAGCAAAACATGGAAGGAGATACATTATATTAATCTGCTTGTTGCACCCCAGAAGCCAAATATTTCTCCAGTACATAGCTATAGTATGGGAAATCTCAGAATCAAAGGCGCCATCTCTCTCTCTCTATAAACCAAATGAGAAATTCATTAATGAATCGGTCAGGTATAATTAACAGGCGGTTACACAACACACGGGAGCATTACTGTAACTTACAGATAGTTTTAACAGTCTGGGTATTTCCAGAATTGTCTCTTCTGCTGAGAAACAATTGTAAAGGACACCAAAAAAAAGGGCTTTCTCACACGTGAGGCCAAACTGCCTTGCACCAATGTTGTGATACTGCACAGTTACAATGCGCAGTTTCTCTCCTGCGAGCCAAATTTTCAACAGTGGCAAACATGAGAGAAAACCCACAGAATAAAGATGGTAACAGACTGAAATGAGATCAACATCACGTGGGTCGCCCCACGACAGGAGCAAAGCAACATTTAAATTAATATAAGTAAATAAATAAAAATTGACTTAATTTCCTAATTTTTTGCCTAAGGAATCTCTGGATAGGATTTGGGGATTTTTTTTTTCTCTTGGTTGAATACCATCTCATGCTTACGTTACACCAGTAATTACAATCCAGTTTGCTCCTTACCAACAACACAGTATTTTCTAAGAATTATACTGTCAGATATCACAAATGCAGTCAAAAATTACATCACAATTTCATCTGATGGAAATATAAGAATTGGTCTATTTTAGTTACCACATAACCTACAATTTATTTCCAGGATTTAAGTAATATCATATATTAATATGGTGTTTTCAAGATCATCATTACTGAGTACTTTATGCAAATCCCCTTCTATAGTGTTATGTGTTAATGACCACAGCACTTTGACGAAAATATTTAATAAATGCATGTTTAAAGTTGTTTTAAGTTACACGAAATGATAAAACACCTCCATTCTCTCTTCTTTCCTTGGGTACAGGTATCTTTGCCACAGCTATGTTTCTTTTCATGGAGTACAAAAAAAGAGTTGTGAATTTTATACGGCACTGAACAACTGATTGTTTGTTGTGCTGAGCGTTAGTGCTGACCCAGTAGCAGTGTTTTACAGTCTGAAGATCAAAGTGCAGTTTGCACATCAAAATCAAATTCAAGCTTTTGTTTATTACTCTCTTAACCTTTCATCTGCACTTCATCTGCTTCACACAGCACTGAAAAACACAAAACCAAAACAATGTTCAGAAACCTTGTTTCAGTGAGTGATCTTTATTTCTTGACCTATCTTACTATTAACAAGTTCTTGAAATTCTTCAATCACTATGATTACAGTTATATTCCTTCTGAAAGGTGATTTAATATGTACAATATTTCTTTCTGTTTTCAAGAGAAAAAAAGAACTTGATTCGCCTGTGTGATGTTTGTGTTAAGAACTCAATGATAAATTTGATGAAGTAATGAGGTTTATCTCTAGCCTTGCCTTCTCATTTGTGCATTCTTTTAAAACCAACATTATTTTAGGGATTCTTAAAGCAAATGACACCAAAAGTATCAGTTATATGTAAAAACTCTCAAGGGAAAGGAAAACAAAACTATTAATCAGTTGTACTCTTATAGAGAAATTCCCAAAGATGTCTTTAAAACAGCATACTGCATTCTGCAAGTTGTTAAGCACAGGACATCAAACCTGCTTTTTGCCACTGCTTCATTCCAAAGCATTTCAGTACTTGCATTTACTGAGAAGCTGCTATTAAAAGCACCTTCAATCTGCTTTATACATGTCAACTGCAGAAAGCTATTAGCTGTAATTGGCAATTTATTTTTTTTCCTTTTACTGCTTTTAAAGTATGATCAGGTTCCAAAAAGTAAGGTTTTAGAATTTTGCTAATGTACCCTAAGTGATGTGTTCACCAGTAGTGTAGGCAGTTTTCAGTGAAGAAACTGGTCCTCATCAACATATGCTTTTGCAATGTGTATCAAGAGATGTAAAAAAAAATAGGTGATCAGGAATTGTGAAATTCTGTGGAAGAGGAACAGAGACTTGAGTGAGGCCAGAGAAGACACCTCCTGGCATGACTAAAACGAAAAAAACAGAACGCCACATAGGTCAGTGATTGGCAGGCTGAACCTAAGTAATTGGTACCAAACTACAATGAGCCCACATTTATGAGTGTAGGTACACTTTATGCAGGAATCCTTCCTAAGAGAAAAAGCAGAGGTAAAATGGAGAGAAAAAATAGTATTCCACTCACTGATAACTTTCAGGCAGTCTTTATAACTCAAAATCAAGAGCCCCCTTCCAGAAAACTCAAATTCCAATTGAAAAAGCCCTAATAAGTAGACATAGATAATATGCAGATTGAAGTAGAATGGTTATTGCTTGACAGAAGAGCATAGTTTGGAGGTCTTTCTGTTAGTTTTTTTTTGTTGTTTTTTTTTTTTTTTTTTTAATGTGTGTGTGTGTCTAAGATTCCTTATAATGGGTTATTAATTTTCACATGAGCTCAATCTATAGTTTAGAAAGGCTTACAAAGATTGTCAGGAGTACAAAGATCAGACAGACAACCAGAGAACAATTCATTTGCCCCTGGTCATCCTTTTCTCTGGTGTTAAGATTACAGAATCACAACCCCAGGGCAGCAAGGACCTCTGCACGTTTGGTCTATCGTATCTTCTACTGAAGCATGGTCAGCTACAGCAGGTTACACAGGACCATATCCAGGTGGGGTTTGAGCATCTCTTCGGAATGGAGACTTCACAACCTGTCTGAGAAACCTGCTCCCGTGTTTGATCACCTCTACAGTGAAAAAGGTTTTCCTTATTAGGATTTCCTGTCATTTCCTGTGTGCTGCTTGTCCTTGTGCTAGATACCACTGAGATGAATCTATCTCCATCTTCTTTACGGCCTCCTGACAGCCATTTATACAGATTGGTAGAGAGATGATTGCAAGGCAGCCTCAGAGGGCTTACTGTTTCACAAATAAAGATCCATGCCCTTCCAGCAACAGCTGGATGCCAGATGTGATACCTTAGGGCATCTCCCATGCTATAGGACACCTGGGTGAGCAACACAATCATCCCACCCAACACAGCACCCAGGCAAGGGTAGGGGTTTAATGTTTACAGATTTTACTTTGAGTTCAACTTCTAACTGCTAGGGCTGGTTCATACGTAAACAGATGTCTCTGCATACGCAGGTGCCTTTTGTAAATACTCCTAGCAAGTTCAGCTCAGGAAAATAACTTGTTCAAGAGATTTTCTCCCAGAGACAGTGATCAGCAGTGCCAACCATTTTAACTTCCTGCAAAGATGCCTGTTTTTCAAAAAATCTTCCTCGTATACAAACTCAGATTGAAGCTAGCGAAAACCAAAGCCTTTCAATATGCTTCTGGTGCCCTGCATATCGCTCACTTGGCAATGGAAAGTTCAGAACCAAATTCTGGATGAATTTTTGCTGGGTTCTGCAACTTTGCAGGATGACTTTAACAACAACTAACTATTAGTGGACATTGATCGTCACAAGTAATTTTGTTTCTTGCAGAGTGAGATTGATTATCTTTACCTAACTCGTGCAGATCTCCAGGGAGGATATGCTGAAGAACCACACAGAATGTGATGGAAAACCTTTTAAAGGACTCAAAAGTTTTAGCAGCAAAAGACTAACTAAGCACTTGTGTAAATGAAAAGTGCACATCTCATGACAAAAGCTCTCCTCTGTGCAGCCAGGGAAAGGAACTTCATCTATTTCAATCATCCAAATGCCAGTTTTCAATCATTAATGGGAAATAAACCTACTTAGTCCCATCCTTCCTTTTTTTTTTTCTTTTGAATGTTAGAAGAGAACCACACGAGAGCAGAGGAAGACTCACACACTGCTAGTGCAATGGCAGTAGGCTACAAAGGTGACGGTAACAACAGGAATAAAAAGAAAACTAAGTACATGACCCAACCTTTCCTTGGAGCTCTGGGCAGCAGAACAAGAACCTCCATCACAGGCATCAACAGCAACTGCTCCTGTGGACACCGCACACTGCACTGCCTCTTTGGTACAACACATGGTATTTTCTAATTGTGGCTGATCCTAGGAAGAATGGACAAGATTCTACCAAAGCTGAGGATCATCTAATGACAGCTACTTGCAACTGCCTTGCAAGAGGTCTTGTTTCTGTGGTAACCTGGAATTTGGAGTGGTCACACGACAACTATGTCTGAAAAAAATGTGTCCTTAAGATTATCCAGATTATTTCTAACTGTTGGCTGCATCTTTGATAAACTATAGCCATTCAATGCCATTTTTTCAATTCTGTATATCTGAAGAGAAAAAAGTAAATTTAAATTGAGCATTTATTGTGATTACTACTTCTTCAAAACTGCCAGTTCCACTACACTAAGTATCTTCCTGTTTGTAAATTTGTTTGCCCACAGTACTCTCAAAAGAAGCTTATCAACAAAAACATCTGCTGCCATGACTGAATTTGAACCTGAGATCAAAACACTCCCTATGATCCATCTTTACAAGGAAACCATCCAAAATCTACATGGAACTTTCAGAGGATGAAGAAATATTACGTGCCCATACTGAGGGAATGAAAAAAAAAGAAAAAAAAAAGTATGCATTATTTTGAAGGTCTTTAAAAATGCAGTCTTGAATATCACGTTCTGATTGTTACTTCCATAGCATTCAGCTTAGAGACAACTGCACACAGAAATCATTAAAGCAGATGCTGAATTTTGCAATTGCTGGACAATGCAGATAGAACCTTGCTGTCTATCATAACACATAAAACATTTTCAGCTGGAGAAAACTCACATCAGAAAATAACTATATTAGCAACGTGAAAGCAAGTAAATTCTTTTTCTTTTCTATCAAGAAGAAAAAATAGGAAATAGTGAGCACTTTTCCATTTTCAGTTCTCTTTTAAATATAAATTTAAGAAATTAATGAAAAACAAGATCTAGCAATGTGCATCCAAACAGCTATTCATTATGACAACAGGAAAAACTCAGAGATTAAATTGTTTGTAAGCTTGGAACACTCCGGATGTACAGGTCTATGAAGTGTTAAAGGACAAAATTTTAAATTACCAGAAAGAAATGGTGAAAAGAATGTTAATATTCTTTTTATTGTGAACATTTCCCTTTCAGTCTCCCATAAATTAGCCTTCCTAGTTAAGGGCTGTATAAAAGGGAAAGGAAAATATTTAGAGAATTTTTTTTGAAGAGGCATGTAATAATAAAGTGAGTAATTATAATAGCATTAGGACACTCAAGAGTGTATTTTACAGGGTCATTAATATGGTTCATGGGTAGCTGAAAGCACATGGCCTTTGGCCTCACGCCTCACAACACACATGGGGCACACATTAATGGCTCTGTAAAGCACACCCTATTGTGTCTCAGTGCTTTAATAAAGCCTTGCAGATGAAATGCAAAACCATTTTCAGTTGAGTCAGAGTACTTTCTTGACGTTGGAAGGGAAATTACAGCCACAGAAGCAAATCAACTCCTGTGCAATACATTATACCAGCAAGTAGAGATGGAAACAAACTTTTGGGGAAAGAATTTAATTTACCCATATGTTTCTTGTTGAAACCAGTGAGAAGATACCAATTAATGTTCGCCAACTCCACGGAACATTAGAACCTAAGTAACAAAAACAAGCTAGGGAGATGCTTGCCTTTTCTTTTCTAAACTTTGGATCTAAATGGCACTGTGCCTCCTCTATCTCTATTTCATACTGAATACTTCATTATCACTTAATGAGAATCAAAACAACCTCAAAAATGTTTACAGCATACCTGCGGCAACGTAAAATCACTCAACCAGAATCCTGATGAAAAGTGCTGAGAAGGTGAACAGATCATGATGAATGTGGCAGATTTCATGAAATCAAACATTCGACAGCTAACAGAAATGTACAGTAAGGAATCGTTTCCAAAATCAGTGGAATTCCTGAACACATAGTGAATATCTCAGAAAAAGACTGCTCACCATTTTTATTTTATTACATTAGAATCTTGGCACATAAAACGTGAAATATTACTGCAGAGTAATGAAAAAGCCCCAAGTATAACTTCTGTCTTACTTCTCATTTTTGAGCAATGATAGACTCCCTGAAACATGCAGCAGATATTTCAAACACTTAGAAAAGATACATCATTTTACTTCTTTTCCAAACTATTTAGTTTGCAAAATGTAGAAAACAAGAGATACTGAAAATATTTCTACACAGACATCAATATCTACTGCTTATATTTGGTTGAAGGTAATTATTGTACTTCACATAAAAAGGGATATTTATTGATATTCATCATTTACCCAGTCTTCTGTAGGACTTCATCTAGCAGTTTGCCATGAAACATGCATATTCAAACTCGAACACAAAATAATAAGTATTTTTCAATATATCAGGAAGTGTAAGAAAACAGCACACCAAACAACGCACTCTTCTATATGTTCAATTTGGAAAGTAATGAAGGTTGCTATATTTTAATGTACATTTTTCTGTGTTAGCAGAGGTAGTTATCTGCACACGGATCCCACTGGATTGAAGAACAAATCTATGACCTGTACTGCTGCCAAGAGTTTTGGACCTTCTAAATCTATTGCTCTGTGACAACTTCAAAATACAGAGCTTGCTCAATTGATTCAAAAATTATCACGAGGTATTACAGCAAAGAAGCATCAAATCAATATCTGAGCTAGCACCTCCAATTGCAAACTACATCACACATGCAGAAAACGTAAAATTGGAGCAGCATTATGCATTTCAATAGGTTGAAAGATGTGAACATTTCAATCAGGATCCTTGTTTCCTTGTTACGTTATCCATTGCTTCCAAGGATCAGAAGTATACAAAACTGCTTCATTTAAACATTAGAAAAGTCGTGACTATTTCAACATACGTAACAGAATACAGTGAAATGGGGATTCAAAACTATGCTTCCGCACTAACTGTGCTGTATCTGGGAAGAGATATAATGTAAATGCTGAGCTATAGCATATTTCTTAACGTTACATTATTACGATCTTAATAACTGCTTAATCTTTCTGCCTTGGTTGAAAATCAGAAGATTATTTCAGTGTTGGAATGCTCTGCAGTGAGATCAGATTGCATAGAAGTCCTAATTTATTCCCACTTCTTGGCTTACAGAACCTTTCCTGGGAAGTGTGGCATACTGGAAAACTCCGTTTGCTTGTGGGGACAGGGCCAACTTTGGTGCCCCAACAGATCTCAAGAAGCCAAAGGCTTAGAGTGCTGTGTAGAAAATAACACATTTTGAACACACAAAACATTTGTAATATTGTAGATGAGAAGCCATGTGCAGGGATCAACGACAGTGTAAAAGTAATTTGGACAAATATTAGAGGAAAGTGCAGGTGCTACACATAACTAGATGGTAAGAATCACAGACTTCGTGTAGGATAATAGGGTCAAAGATTTTAATATTTTTTTTTCCTGAGGCAGTAAGATTTCCATAACTTGTCTTCAATGAACACTTTCCTATTTCACAATTATCAAGTTGAAGTTTATTATGAGTTCAAAGATTAATCTGGCAAAAATGAAATATCTTTATGATATGAATTAATAGCGATCACGGGAACTTATATTACCAAAAAGCAATTTCTCTTTAGAGCAATGACACAAACAGTTCTTATACCAAAACAAATAGTTTTAAAGTTTGTTATTTGTTATTTTTTGTTTACCAAAAAAGAAGCCTAATGACAAACATTAGAACAAACCTGTTAGTTAAAGGGTACCTGTACCAAGACAGAAACCTTTTCAGTGGCAAACAAAATAATGTCTTTGTGCCCTGAAAAATAAAGAAGCGAGTATATATTCATCTATCTAAGCAGATGGATAATGTCAATTTGTTGTGCTAGAAAAAGCACAAATAGAAAAGAAATGGCTTATTTTAAAAGTGCACTATATATTCAGGGTTCCCATTTCATAAATATCTTGCATGCTGTGCACTGCAGTTGACCCTTTAAATGTATCTAGTCAATAACCTATTGTTTACTTCAAGTTCATTTTGTCATTTTGATGGTACAGATTCAAGTGTGGCAATCTTCCTTTCTCTGCTTCACTGCATACATGACTCCCTTTGGCTGATACTAGCTCACAAAAAAGCCACTAAAATGTCATTAATTAGAGCTGGTTTGAGATCCAAATGCTAATTCTATTAGCAGATCTATGAAATTAGGACACTGTAAATCTAGATGAGTTGTGCTTGGGCCTCCTGCAATCTGTGTTGACCTGAGGTTACCTACTATATTAAATAAGAATTGTCTAATACATTTTTAGAATGCTATGTGTAAATCAGACCGTGTGAAGTATGTCACCAGAGGGAATAGAAAGCTGCAGCACGCTTTTTATCTTAGCCTGTTCTATTTATCCAGTATTAAATTTATCTGGAGTGCTGCATATGAAGAAACAGCGATGCTCAAGAATAAGGTGGGGTCAGATAAAACCTTCAGGACAAGTTCCCTTCTGTGTCACCTCAAAATGATAAAATTTCATCTACGAACAAGTTAGTATTTTTATATCTAATAGAAACTTGTTACGAAGCTGTCAAGGGTTCCCAAAAGTATTTATGAATCACATTCTCTGTATGTTCATCCAATTCAGAAAACTTAAATGAATGATTTTCAACTGCACATTTTCATGTGCTTTGCTATTAATTTCCCATCTTTACTTTCAGTGTAATGTACTTTTAATTAGGCAATAATATATAATTTTCAATCCATCTATCATTTCTACTCAAATATATTAGTAAAGAGAGAGTAGAAAAAGGCTCATCAGAGACCTCTTCGTGGTAAAGCAAAGCTGGAAGGAAATGCCATCTCCTGATAGTATCTTTAAGGTTTCATAAAAAGGTAATGGATGTGCTTGTCACAGTCACTAATGATCAAACATTTTCCCATTTTACTGGATATTAAATTGTGAACTGTAAAGGAAAACTTCATAGTCTAAGCCACACAGCCAAATAATCACAGCTTTTTTTTTTTCTTTTTTTTTTCCCCTCATGTCTAACTAACACAAACCTTCTTATTCCACCGTTACATAAACTGAATAGTTACTGTGACGTGGAGAGGTGAAGAGGCTTATTTCTGAGGGGCAAGACAGTTCAGCAGACTGCAGAACAGGCCACGGATTATACAGACAAAAAATGCCTAAATGTCAATGAAGCAATTTTTGAAAGGGTTATGTCTAAAGTTAATAGATATTTTTGAAAGCATCGATTGAGTGGGCCTGAAAACATATTTGAAAGATATCTTCTATTTAATAATTTCAGTACTATTACCATGATAGAAAAGGCAAGGCAAGAAAACAACAAAAACAAAACATTTTCTGATGGAAAAAGTACACAGTAAATGATTACCCCCCAAAAAAAAGAATCAAACAGTTTAACGAATTATATTAACACAGAATAAATCAGATCTAATTTGAAAGCACTGAAATAATTTAGTTTTCTATTCTGCTTAGGAAAGAAAACAAAAAGAAAACAAGACACTCTCCTCCCGTCAATCACAGTGGAACTAGACTCCTGAAATCATGGAATCATTTGAGTTGGAAGGGACCTGCAAAGGTCAGCTAGTCCAACTTCCCTGATAAATGGCCAGGTACTTCAAAATTGCTCTGATTTTTTTTTGCTGTGTGTGCTCATCCCTATGTTTGATCCTGCAAATGGTCAAATAAGTAGTTCTTCAATCCACGGGTAACGGCAGAAATGCAGGGCCTGGGACAAATTGCCCAACATGTACTGCAGGGCTGAGTCTGTATTTCATGTCACTCTTTTGCCTGTAACACATTGCTGCTTGACTCTATTATGTGAGGAGCAAAATATATTCTCAAGCCTATCTTCCAAACACAAGTATTCTAACATGCATCAACAAATAATGTAAAAGCATAATAAGACTCATCCTCCGTTCACTTCATTGTTCACAAAGCTCTTGGAGTTGCTAACAAAAGTAAGAAGCAACTTTTGCTGCAGTGTTTTTGCTTTGCTTTCCTTTGCTTCAGTATTTTATTTTACACAACTGCTTCAGCCCACCATAGCCATCTGACACAACAAACTATTGAAAAATTGAAGTTTAGGCTGAAGAACACAATAGGACTCTAAGAATAGCTCCTGTCAAAAGCTCTGTGCATAAGCAACAATTTTCTTGTTGTACTGCTTCAAATTGTGGGCAAACCAGGCTTTTATGTATTGAGAAGCACTGTACTTATGAGTCTCATTGATTTAAGTTCAATCATTGGCAAAATAAGGAATTAATATTTATGAGGATACCAGGCCTTTCAAACACAGTGCTACAGTAAAAGCGTAAATAATTACCAACTGTCATTAAAAGTAACAAATGGCCAAAAAAAAACCTTGGAATGACAGCTCACTGTTTCTGTGGGAAAAACCATTGCCTTGAAGAGGAAAAAATTGGGAAATTTAAAGCAGTGGTTTACTTAGAGATTCGTCTGAATTATTCTTCCATCTCTCAATTCAATTTAATCGTGAACTGCATTAAAAATGTTTTTCTTTCAGATCGATTAAAATCCAGTGGCCAAAAGATAATCAAAAGCAAGAAATAGAAATTAATAAAATGAATAAATGTGTATTCAGTTGGCATAAATCAGTTCACAACTTTCTCTTTCCTCTTGGAAACTTAAGCTAAAGGGGAAGAAGCCAATGCTGGCTTCTCCTTTTCAAAAGAAAGAACATAGGAAACAGCACTGGGGGTATTAAATCCATCTATCATGATCTTTGCCTGGATGTTAAATAAACTCTTTTTATAATCCCTTTACGTTTCTTTTATGAAATTTAAATAAAAAGCTCCTGCCTTTTTACCAGCTGGAGATATTTTAGATAAACATTTGAAAACTTAATTTAGTTGAGTTCAAAACCCAAATTTATCTTCAGATCTGTCTTTTCATAAAAATAAGCTATAAAACTATAAAAAATTTGCCTGCACCTACTTCTGTGCTGTCCTTCAAGGACATCAGACTACTCACTAGAAAAGATTGCTTGCACAAGACTCGCATTTAAAAAGATTGTAAAGAAGATATAAATAGTCTGTCTCCAATGGTTTCTTATTCAGTAGTCCCCAAGTTTCCAGGGCAAACAATTCTCTACTCCATCTCATCAATATCTAAGGAAAGATTCTAACAGACTTTCATTCTCAGACTTGCCTCAGACAAAGACAAAATTGGGTCAGAGAACTCTCAGGGTTTTTGTTTGGTTTATAAATGCACTTGCTCCACACTTCAATTTTTATTATTATCTTTACCAAAGACATTCCACTTCTAAGCATTCTAAAATTTTAGAAAGAAGTAAATCTTGCATCTCTATAAAATGTACTGCCTCAAGCAGATTAATCCACAGGACAAAGATTGTTTCAGCTCAGAATAAAAAGAAAATACTCTGAACTGTACCAAGAGCTGCCTGCTATGGACTTAATAGCAATAATGAAAAGAATCCAATATAATAGCATATCCTCCCTTCCCATCACTATCAGTTTGGACAAAATCTCTAAACATTTCCTTAACCGGATTTCTTGTTAAGAAATGTCACAGGGAGGATCCTGGTTAAACCAATGGCAGAATTCCTAAGACTCACATGGATCGTCTACGTTAAGGTATTCATCCACAAAGCCTGATGCAAGAAACCCAGCCATGAGAAATGGGAAGACAGGCCCTAAATCTTCTCCTGTGGAGAAAGAATCCCTATATTACCTTTCAAAGAAAGAATCCTTATATTATTTTCCCCATACAGCCATGCATTTTACACAGCAATGAAGTGACATCTAGTCTTCCCACAAGCAATGGACAGAGAAGCTGAATCTTATGGGATGTGAGTCAGGTATGGGAAGCTGAGAATTTGTCAGCTACGTATTTGTAAAAACGTGTCTTTTTTAATGCCACTGAAAAGAGTAATGTTCTGCTGTACCATTATGGACAAGCATTTCTGTACACTGATGAGTACAAGTTTGAAAACAAAAAAGCTGATATCTTGTGTGATTACACAAGAGTCCAACTCTGAGGCTATCTTACACAATTGTCTACACCCTAGGAAACACAAAGAAACCTGGAAAAAAAAAATGCAAACTGTGCAAATTTTGTTTTTTGATTGCCAGCATGTTTCTACACTGCCCATCTAGAGATATGTAACCATTATTTATTGTATACCTGGCAGATGGCATTGTACCAGAAACAAAATACCTGACTTTTATATATAGTTAAAAAATACATTTATTTTACTAAGAAAGCACTACAAACTTGATAAAGGATTATTTTAGTTGGTTTGAAAGTAGTCTTAAGTATACATGCCAAACACCAGATTCTGCTGTGAGTTTCAGAAGTTTTACTGCAGTAGGTCCCACTTGAAGGAAAAGTGACATTCTGCTCCCTGAAAGCTCTGTAAAGAGCACAAAGTTCAAAGAAGCACAAAAGCACAAACACAAATGGAAACCTCCCAGGCTCAGTAAGATGTTAGCAGTGGGTTACCTCAGGGATCCAAAAGGAAAAGCCATTACTGTTACAAAGAAATTCTCATCTTTCAAGCAATGAGCACTTTCTAACACTGCAACTGCCAGTAAATTTAGGAACCAGACTATATAATTTATTAAAACAAACAATTCCTTCAGATGACGGCGACTATATTACTGAACAGAGTACCCTTCTGGTATAAAATACACATAAATGTTTGAAATATGAAGGACAAGCACACTTCTTTGTGTATAGTCACAGATTACAGATTAATAACCACAGCACTAATATATGCCCAAGGACTCAAAGTAAAATGGGAGACAAACATGAAAAATATCAGTATTTTCTTCCTTAAAGAAGTACATCACAAATGAAACCTCCAGCCAGATGCTAAGGAGATAAGTCCAGCAACAGTCATTTTTCTGATTGTTTTGGAATATATTCCATCCTTGTAAAAGGCAACTACCATAGATTAGGTCTTCAAAATCTAAGTCAAAATCCATTCCTGGTAAAAAATAAACTGTTTCCAGATAGCAAATTTTAATACACATGGCACCACCGGAGATTAATTGCAGAGATGATAAAGCAGGAAAAAAAAAAACAAATCAATCATTATGCTAATTGATTTCAAAACAGAAATAAACCAAGTGCTGATGAAATAAAATGACCATACAAAAGAAGAACAGAGTAGCAGACCTTGCTGTTGCCCACAAACTGAAAATAGAGTTCACTGATCTTCAGAACCAACTTGCTGCTCTGAATGACACCCGGCTTATCAACCTACTTCAGATGTTACAGGGAACCTATGCAAGTACTGCAAAATTACTCTCCTGACTTTTGAAATATCCGAGAATTGAAACCCTACCTGCAGAAGCCTTAGCAAGTAACACTGCAGTAGAACACGCAGAACAAAACAAACAATCATATCATTGCCATAAGACCTGTCAGACTTTTATCACATCTGTGGCCGTGGTGAACAAATAACAAAGTACATTTTTTAGAAATACAACCAACCAGAGACATACCAGTCAAGTCTACCAGCAGCATCAGCATATCCTATTCACTGCATTTGAAACAATCAGAAATAACTCTATTACTCTACAATTTGGTTTAGAAAAGAAGTATTGGAGTTAATTGAATTCTAACCACAACTCATTTTAAAACCACAACGGAACTCAAAACAAATAGGTGTACAGTGTAACTCTTACTAAATAATATTTTGATAAAGTTCTTAGTGTTTTCAAAGCATGAAAAAAATTTGTTAACCAAAACTTAATCACTTCCAACAGAAAACATTATTGTCTATGACTTAACTTATATATATATAACTAATTCACCTATCTATGAAGTAAAGCATTGCCACTATTCACAGAAAACAAGATCTGGTCTGAACAACTCAGCAATGGAAACAGCTGCTTGATATCACTAAATGCAAACCAAACAACACAAATAATACTTGCAATGCCATTTATCTCATCCTCTTTTTTTTCTTTTTGACAAATTTGTAAACCAAAGGAAACAGTATCAATAATTTTTTTTTTTTTTTGAAGAGTACACTCATATATAACAAGAATCACATTACACACACGAGGGATTAATGGAAATCTGAAAGCTTCTTACCAAGTACCCCAAGGCGGTAGTTGACTGTGATGACTATCACATTCCCATAACTTGCTAGAACACTGCCATCATACAAATTTCCAGTGCCTTCCATGTAGGACCCTCCATGTATATACACCATCACAGGCTTAGGTCCCCCACTGTCCCGAATGTCTGGAAAAAATATTAAAACACATTTTATCTCAAGAAAGCATCAAAAAAAGATGCATGCAATATTTACTTATTTACTTATTTAGTGAGGTTATTTTTCTTGAAGTGTTTCTCAAGCAACATCTTGACATAAGAAAATGGGCAGGTGACATCAGTGTTTCCTTGAGTCTTGCAAACTTATAACTAGAGTTCATATTTTTGAAACACTCATTGGCATCAGTAAAGCAGAAAGGGATTGAAAATGGTAACACTTGCTCAAATGCAATGGGACTGTGCTCTGATTGTGTTTCTGCAGAACTGGATGTAAAATGTGTATTAATGCCACTATGAGCACATTTCTGCATAGCCTGAACATTTCAGAAAATCTCAGCCCATCCTTCTGCTCTCTTAGCTGAAGGCAGTCCATCATATTAAGATAAAAAAAGCTTTCTCCTCGTATACTTACAACTTCCAGTGTGACAAATCAATAATTTATAAATTACAAATTCTTTATAAACATATAAGTTAGCTGTCTTGATAGTTCTGAAGCCCAAAATTTTAGAAATTACTTGGAAGCTGTTTAAGACTAAGACATCAGACACACGTTATATAACCTAAGTAGGCTGATGGTTAAGGAGAGTGGGTACTTCTTAATTTGCTGAACTGTGGCACGGACTTTATGCCACACTTGAAAGGGATGACCCTGCACTCAAACAAAAAGCAAGTTTCCTAACTGTGACACTGAACTCAAGCAACAATTTTAATTCTTAGTAGCTCTACCGTTCTCTCAGAAAATTAGATACTGACACATCTTTTGAGGTTTCCTTTTGATGAGGACATTGATTTGGGTATCATTTCCCCCTCAAATTGTGTGATTTTCAGATAGGTGCATTCACTCAGGACGTCTTGAATATCTGAAAACTTGAATCACCTCTGCTTCTTGTGAGGACTGCTGTTAAGCACCAACTTAAAGAAACTGTTAACTGAGAACTGGTGGAATAACATTTGCTTTTAAAGGTTTATTTTTCTTTGATTGGGAAGAAAAAAACTAAAATGCAACCTTATAGTTTTCATTTGTCTGGATTAAACTGTAGTTTGAGCTAATTTACTAGCTGAGTCTTTTCCCCCATCTGACATAAACTCTAATATTCCATTCTAACAGTCCTTAAAAATAAAGGCAATAACAAGAGAGCACATGAAAACTTCCCAACGAGGAACTGCAGTGCATATTCTGGTTCAAATATGTTTCTGTCATTATGTGAGCATTCAAGTGAATTCCCTGATTACTCACTTCAGCATTTGAAAAAATCTCAAATGTATTGTTGATTCCTTCAATTTGGATGAATCTTATTTAAGATTCTACTAGGTAAGATCACTCTAGACTTACAGGAATTGTTCTGAAGCACTGTAAGGATAACTAGGGAAGGGCAGTTAAACTAAAAGCCGTGCTTTTAAAATTTGCTGGAAAAGATCAGCACAGATGTGTCTGTTCATAGAAAGCCAGGTGCTACCATTATTTTGATATTGATTGTAATTTGAAGAAAATGCCAGAACGGTCAAGATCAGAAATTGGATCTTCGATATTAGAAGTATTAGAACAATCATTTATTCAAAACCGAAAGGATGATGAAAGGTTGTACATGAAATTGCTTAGGTTGCTTTCCTGACTCAAGCACACAGTAAGGGCCCTCCAGCAAGCAATTTTCAGACTGCAGTGCTACAGTTACTTCTCTTCAGTATCCATAGGACAGAACTGTAAACTCCCAATGTTTAAAATCTACACTAAGGAAGAAGTATTTTGAAATTCCCACACTGTTTTCAGTAGATAGCATGCTCATAGCCTGTGCCTTTTTTTTATTATTGCTATTATTTGGAACAACTATGGAAGCAATAATAAATTATTAATCTGAAATCATTGTCTGACTGTTCCCAGCAGAAACTGTACACACTTAATTGTATGCTTGGTGGTAGCACAGGGGGAGACTGTCTCAGAATTCTTCTTTAATTAAAATTACATAGAATTACAGAGCACCAACTGTGAACGGTAATGAAATGTTGGTAGCACTGGTCTGTTTATCTGCGAAATAATACTGGGATATTTAGAAAAGAATGGGTGCCTTTCTTCTGAGAAATGCACGCAGTCAGGACTAAAATCAGACAAAATTTACTCTAAATTCTGCCTGCGCCATATTTTCGTTATCCCAGTACTACTATGTTTGTAAACGTTACATGCAGATAAAGAAATAATTTTCAACTCAAAGAGATCACTGCAGTTCTTCGTGCTCATGTTGTTCAGGAGTAGTCTGCTAACTACAGTTATATTTTCTCACACACATTAATAATAGATGCTCATGGAATTAGATGAGCAGTTATTCATGGAAGTAGCTTGCTCTCAACAGGCCTAAATAACTGGGGTGCATTTTATTATTATTTTACTATATATATATAAATAATAATTATATTATTATAAAAAGATATGTTTTATAATAGCAATAATAAAAGAAAAGGCACAGTCTATGAGCATGCCATCTCCTGAAAACAGTGTGGGAATTTTAAAATACTTCTTCCTTCCTTTAGATTAAGATACAATTTAATTTAGTTGTGGACAGCACATTTTATGAAGTGCTGCTTTAAACAAGACACAAGTAATTTAGAGACACACAGTAGTAGCACTGTCCAAGACGCTTCTCAAATTCAACTCTTCTGTTTTTATTCACCAGAAGATAAGTTTTGATTGCAATGATTTGTTTGGCTTTAAAGCGCTACTTTATAAAACATACAAGTAGGTCTTACGATATTGCTGTGAATGATCTTATTTATATGCTGTATACATTAACTTTCTTATTATGATTTCCATCATCTCTCCTCTGTACCTTTCTAATGTTTGTTGCAACTGCTTTTTATGCCAGCTCTTAATTACATTGCAGGCAATTTAGGAACGGGGCTACTCTTTATTCTGTGTTTGTTATATCACACAACAGGGAACTGGGTCTGACTGTGAATATTGGCCACGACTGTCATATATAACAAAACATAATTACACATGCAGTCATTTGAAGCTCATGTGAGTTGGCCACATGACTTAAGTATAATTTGCAGAAAACAACCAAAACAGGAAAGGAAGAAACCTCATTGGGATACAGCTCACAACAACAAGCAGTTTACTGTAGGTGTCATGAGCAGTATTTGCTAAATGAAAACTTGGAATTTTCTAAAAAAATTTCATTTCTAAATCAAAATTGTGAAATTGTGATGCAGACTTCCAAGTAACCTTTTCATGGTTTTTGGAACCTGAAATAACACCGAAGCAGTGGATGACTTATAAGTAGGTTACTGTAAAACCTACATATTCCTCACACAGATCAGAGTTGGATAAAAGTGGTGCACTTTCACAAACGTTCTTCCTATAAGATTTAATGGAGCATAGTACCAATCAGTGCAATACTTCTGATTGTTTAAAAGCCTATTGAAAGTATGCAGTCCTGTAGTTCAAATCCATCAAATGCCTCATAGATGCATGCTATAAATTAGTAAGTGCCCTCATCAATATTAATATGTAAACATCCAATTAATGTTATATTTTAAACCTGTGATATTAACTAGGTGGCCTGAGACTTCTAAAACATCTGTTGAACTTCTGGTAGGGATGCAGTGAAAGTTTCAGCCCTATTTCATATGTTAAAAGACTGCCTCTACCCCTCAAGTTTGAGCTAAATATTAACAACTCTTTTTCTTCCATTTATTTTTGTATCTGTGAAAGGATCATTGGGGGTACCCTGGAATGCCTAATTACACTTGCCTGAAAGAAAGGGATTTGAGTTCCTGATGGAGGTCGATGAAAAACATATTTCTCTTGCAATGTAAAAAAAAAAAGGGACAGAATTTTTGAAGGCTGCTACAGGTATGCATGTGGAGCATGTTCAAATTACAGTGGGATCTCAATGGCCAGCTAAATAGCAATTTTAAGCTGTTAAAGGATGGCTAGAAATGCAAAAGCTCAGACTCTTCACTGTACAAGCAATACTCAACACTGATAAAAATATAGCAGAACCCCAAGAGGTCCTTAAACTAAAGGTCTGTCAAAATTTTTACTATGCTTTTTTTCAAGTGTTAGCATCACTAGAATTCATCATCTGAATTGAGCTTCTCTGTGTAAATGGAAAATAACATTGCCAAAATTTAATATGCAAATAACATGAGAATCTGTACATAGGAGTCAGAATTTGTGCTACTCCTGCCTGGATGGAACTCATTAGAGGCCATAATTATAGTTGGAACTTGTGGTTGCTTTGTGAGGTAAATGAATGTGTTCTGCTGTTTACTGATCTCTGAAGTCCAAAAATGTACAACTAGAGCCAGAAGGAAAGATTGTTTCTCTCCCCATTTCTTACCATGACAGCTGAAAGCAGACAAAAAGCTAAACTTAGCAACCTAGTCTATTTTAATACTAATAGAGCAATAGGATTTTCTGGAAAAGATCCTGATTTCTGAAACGCTTTCTTCTCCTGTGCCAGTGAAGCCACAGTCTGTTAAGCATATGAAGGAAATTGCAGATGGATTTTGCATCATTAGCAATTTAAAATTGAAGAGAGAATTTTGTTTTTGATTTAAAACATGCTCTGGACCAAGAACTTCCTTCATTCTATGAAGTTCAATGGCCCCTGTAAGGCAGAGCATCACACTAAATGATCAGAATGATCACAGTTACAGCCTGTGAACAAACAGCAACATCTGTTCCCAATCTGTCTCCTATTTCACAGGAGGGATTGGAACGGAGAAGGGAAGAATAGCTGCATCTAGCAATTACACTGCAGCCTTCACTTCGAGGCATGCACTGACAGTTCCCTGCTTTGCTGTGGACATGGCATCTGCATTCTTCACAATGTCTGTATTCCTCATTTCTAAAAATGGAATAATAGCATTCCTCTATCTCAGAAGAATGTTGTGACAGTGAATACATTAAAAATTGAGATGCTCAGATAACACTGGGGACTAAATAAGGATCTAAGATTGACAGACTGATTTTCTAAGTAATGTGTGGTTGACAGAATGGTGGATGAGAAGAATTCATTTGTGAGCAATTCTTCATGGATATTTAATACTGCACTAACTACTTAGAAGTCCAGTCGTGATCACTGAGTATGTAGTCTGATTAATAACTTGTGTTGCTGTATTAAGTCATGCTAGGAATTTTAGCATACAGGAAATAAGAGTGCATAAAGAGCTTCTTTTTTTTCCTCCTGTAGCCATATTAAATGAAGTCAAAGTATTGCTTTACAAAAATTAAGACTGGTAGAAATATATTAGCATTACCCAGATATTCTGCTTTATGGCTTAAGCCAAACTTCTCCTCAGACTGTGTGCACGCACGAGGAAGGTGCTGTTTATTCAACTGCTGAATGATTTACATTTTGCTTCCACGCTAGATCTTGCTTACCTGAATGTCAGCAAATAGGCAAATCTACCACTGCTATAAAAATTCAAAGATGCTCACTGGCTGCAGGGTCTTTTTGCCACTCATATTCTTGGTGCCTGCCCAAGTAATTCAATGTTTATTGAACAGGTAAGCAATCCCATGGAAGGGTTGCACAAACCAGAATGCTATCAGACTGGGAGAAAAAGCATATTCATATAACTTGACTGTGCACACATTTTACATTGGTAAAATCTGAAAACACCTAAAACACCTTCATTTTTTTAAACAGCAAATTTGCAGATCATTAGCTGGTAATGTGCACTACTGCCTTTGGGTCTTTTCAAAACAAAAATGAAAAATGATCTAATTAAGCCTGGTCCACTGGTTGCAGCACATAGCAGAGATCCATGTTTGATTGCTGATTCCAGCGCTTGTGCTGACAAGGTTTGGCCAGGAATACTGGTAGTGACTCGTGGCAGACAGGAGTAGGATTATTGAACACTGTTCTAAAATGAAATCTTCTGATCAAACTCTGATGCATGAATGACACAACATAGCATACTTTCCAGGCATTTGAGCCAAGGAGCTGCTATGAGAGATTTTTCATGGAGAAAGGCTTACAACAAATGTAAGTGGGAGCTCTGAAATTCCTAAGTAATACAGAAACCATCCTGGGCATTTTAAATATAATTGGACATCTGCTTATGTAGCTTGAATTCTGTGGCTATGTGAGACCGTCCTTCTCACCATGCAAGCCAGGTCTCCCAATTCCAACTACATCATTAATTCAGCTTTTTTTTTCCAGTATCACAACTGAACTTTTAATCAATATAAAAATGTATCATACTGCAAAAGGAAAAGTGTTTAATGGGCAGATCAGAAATCTAGACAAGTAAGGTGGCTCTGTACTTCCTTTCTCTTTCCTCATACTCATATCCAAATACACGATAGGTAGTTTGTGAACTCCTCAGTTCTGAGCTCCAGTGCAGAAAACAGGTTCACAAAACACGGGGCATCCAATGCAACTCCTCCCCTGAGAGACAGTGAAACGCTGTGCCTCAGCACACAAGGTTTCTACTAACCTAGCAGACATTCCCAGCAGCCTTCAGCATCTATTGGTCATAAAAATTGAAGCTTGCCCTGTCTCTTTGTGACTCTTGGAAGTAGCAAACATCTAATTAATGCTCACATTCTTCTATTGGCATGGAAAGGAGAACAAAACTGCCACTTGTATGCCAGAGAAAATTAATCCCAGTCCCATAAAATAGAGATTTATTAATGTTGTAAATGTGTTTTTTCCCTCCAGTTTGACTGCTGTGCTCTTACAGCTCTCTCTCTCCTACAGCTGTCGATGTGGGATTTGGGTTTTCTCTGACATGGATGCCAGCTCTCCAAAGACCGAGATCCCTACTCTCATTTGACTGTGTGTTAAACTGCTTTCTGATAGCAGCCACTGCTGAATTTTAGCAAACTGTTTTAGTAATATCCTGTGAGAGTGTCTACTTAGACACCGGCTCAACAAATGTTAAGGCATTAGCATCTGTCCTGGCAGCAATACAGCAAATTAGGAGAGCCATTAAGGTTCACTTGATGAATAAACTAGGTTTCAAACCGTTTCTTGAAACATACTGTTAAAACAAGACAGACTCACTCTTACAGTGGCTAATCCAATGTAACGTTTCATAGAGAATTCACAAGAATATCTTCTGCCATGCTTTGTCATGAACTAATGTAAAAATGACTCGGACTCATAGAGCTAAATGGATCTCAATTGCCATACTCAGTTCTGAATAGCGTGAGAGCTTTCAGATGAGGTTTTCAATTAGGTCTTCTTTCAAATCTTTGGCCACCTGGTGGCCTTTTATTTACATACTTAACTTGCACTTTAGAAGAGGATTAAGGAAAATGAAAGAAGTTTGTGAGTTTACACGTAAAGTCTGTTCTGTTATTGGCTAAGAAACTGAATGCTCATAGTTCCCTTCCTTGATCATTTGTGATAAGACCAAAACAGTTAATGTACTCTATGATTAAAATCTTATTAAGAGCTTTACTGTTTACAAATTAGGCTTCATTGTAATATCCGGCCAAAAAAGAAATGTTAACAGAGAAACAAATAGAAACTACCAGGCTCATGTGTGCTTTACTCATTGACCATAAAAAATATCAAGTACGTGCTTAAGATTCAGAACTTTGAAATAAATCTAATTGAAAGGAGGAGACCGCTGAGGAGATAGAGCCCCTTGTTACCATTTTCACTGCCTTGAACAAAAATCAAATCTGCTCAGCTTATAACAGATAGAATTCATAAACAGAATTGTATGTTTGACATTTCAAAGTTTTGATATTACTTGGTAATAGGGATTCTAAGGAACACAAGCAGATAGTTATCTTTGTATACTTGCAGAAAACAGATGGGATCAGATTCCTTTAGATGACATCAGCTTAGCTCCACTGAATTCACAGTTGCTGTGCAGAGCCTCACCAACTGCAAGTACTGCAGCTGCTCCAGGGCTGCCCCTCTTCCACAGGAGGTGGGGCAGTCATGCAATTACTTGCATTTGTTCAGGTCACCATAAATGCAGAAGGTTTTGTATTTGGGGAGATTCAGTTGCTTAAGAGACACTTTTTAAGTTTTCTGTATTTTTCCTCTTATGAACAAAATATTTGATAAGTTTATCAAACTGATATCAGTCAGTGAAAAAAAAAAAGAAACATCTTTTTACTTGGTGAAATACATAGGGTTAGAAAACATGCAAAAAGGTGTACAGAGAAACTTTAAAAGAGTGTTAGTTCAAATAGAATGGACAAAATTGAGTCAAAAGGTGGAATGCAACATATCAAAAGTCCATTTCAAGAAAACAAAAAACCCTCTGCTTTAAATATTGTTACTGTTTTGTATCAAAACGTAGAACTTAATGACATTTTCTTTTAAAAAATGTAAAATATATATATATATGTATAACAACAAGCAAGAAGACAAAACACATCAAAAATGGGAATAAAAAAAAAACTCTTCAAAAGAAGACAAGAAGTCAAAAAAAGAGGGGAGAAAAAAGATTTTCAGGGATCCTTGTCATGCAAATCAGTTTGGCGGCAAAAAAATACCTTCATCTTCAGCACCGTCATTATCACCTAAATCATCTGTCTGTTTCTTTGTAAGGGGACCTAGGATTGAGAACGGAGACAATGGAGGAAAAAAGACAATTCAAGAATATACAAGACTGAGGAAAAAAAACAATGATATTAAATTCCCATGGACGTTTCAAGAAAAGCATTTGCAAGGAGGGAAATCTTAGTTTCTAACAACCAATTTTTCATTAAGTTTTTAAATATTACTGCAAAACCTTCCCTAGGGGTATGGCTATTAGAAACAACTAGCACACGAAATCAAAGCGTGCCCAGTGCTTTATTTTTGTCAAATGAAGAATCAAAGCTTGTTTACTAAAAGCATACCCACTCTAATAAACTATAAATAAGCACTTACATTTCTTATTAAGAATAATGGAGACAAATGTAAAATTATCTTTCATTTGATACAATGAGGTAGCTAATAAACATCTGCTTTTTTTTTTTTTTTCTCTCCTTTTTGATACATTTATTACATTCTCATTTTAAGGGAACTGTAGTTTCCCTTGAAACCTTTGACCACCTGCTGAGATATCTGTGAAGAACCATGAAAATCCATATGTAAAGTCAAAACAAATGTGAAATCCAAGACCGACTGAAAACAAAGATTTTTGCCATTGATTTCAATGGGGCCAGGGTTTCACCACAGTACCCAGAAGTTACACTGAGTGTGGAATTGCACTTCTAGCTTGGGCAGAATGCACTCTATAATAATTTCTTATTTCCATAAATAGTTCACAACACCATTTTTTTCATGCCCAGCACTATATCATTAACAAGTCTTAATAGATTCATCACATTTTCCAGTGGGAAAAATGCCCATGCTTTTACTGAGTAATAAAAATATACACCAGAAGGAAAGTCAAAGGCCATTTTGAAAATATTTCCACGTCATATTTTACACACTTATGCACAAACACAAGACAGTTGGAACTCAGCATTATCTTTCCTTTTTTTTCTCTTTTTTTTTTTCAGAGCTCTCATTTCCATGACATTCTGTAATTTGCATGCAAAAAAGCAATCAGTACAAACACAGGACTAAGTAACGAAAAAAAAAAAAAGCCAGCCAAGCACAGAGTTGAAAACAAGAACCATCTCATGCATAAAATAGCAATAGACAAAAACACCAACAAAAAAAGATGAACGGTATGTGCTGATATTTGCAGTAGATGTAGGCAAGAGACATGCATTAAATCTGAGCACCATTGTTATAACATTTGCACTGAAGAAGCTCTTCTTTTACAGGATATTAGTCATTCAGCAGTAAACTTGTAGGTCTTTGGTGAAATACTATGTATTTGAGTGATGCATTTAAAAAAAAATAAAAAATGTTCGTACCGGGTGCATGGATTTGAGAAACAGAAACAACCCATGAAGCACCATGAGATTTTAGCTGCGAATTTAGGAGCTGGACCATGTTACTGAGAACCAAAACTCAATACCTCAATTACTGCATCAGCCAGAAGTATCGCTTTAAACTTATTCTAAATACAGAATCACTAGAATTACACACGAGAAATTAAACACAAGCATTTTCATAGTTACAACTGCAACAACCATTCTGCAGTGAGCACAATAGCTTTTTGTACCAGAAGCCCTGATTGTAATCCTTACAATATACGGTGTCTAGATACCATGATCGTATCTGAATACACACATTCAAATGACTTGTTGCCCATTATTCTCATAGCACAGCAACTTACTTCCAAAAGAATAAAACTACGAAAGCAAAACATGCGTGCAAAGAATAATTATTTCATGGTGGGTTTTCAGGTATGGGAAGAATTAGCTTAAAATTCTTAGAGCTGTGCATTTAACTGCAATGGAGAACCGAGCACAGCCGAACATATACACACACAAATCATGTACATGGTTTCTATATTAATTTTTTAAAGGTCTCCAGAAAGGAATAAAGTAGAATCTGGAAGGGCAAACAGCATACAGTTCTCCAAATAACTTGCACAGAAAGGAGCTATTTCTTTTCTGGATGAAACCACAACTGGTATTACTTTTAAAAAATATGTACATAACTGGCCTTTATGGCTCCAAATCTCAACAACAGTTGCACAGAGCATTAAATATAGAATCATTAAGGTTGGAAAAGACCTCTAAGTTTATCTAGTCAAATCTTCAACAAGTAACACAAAGAACCAATCTCATACTATGACTTTCACCATACAGTGAAACATTATTTGGATTAGAAAAATAATCAGGCTGATTTTATTATTTATACAGTTCTGAGCTTCTGTGAAAGTATAAATTCAAGCCACCTTCCTTATCATCGTGCCACAATACACACCGTACCCAGATCCTTTCTCAAAGGGACTACCTGAGCTATGTTTAAGATGTCACAGGTTAAACCTGCTTTCTTCTTTCTCTCTGCCTCACAGAGAAAGGGAGAAGAATCTCTGCAGTTGACCACTGTGTGTTCGCAGGCGGCTTTCCTTTGCTCGAAATGAAGGAAGTATCATAACTCCTGCCCACTTAACGGAAGAGTAATTATGTGCTCAGAAATAATTAAAGTCCAGCCATACTAATACTGTTTCTTATCACTCCCTCTGATGAAGGACTAATGTACTTTAGCTCCTAAATACATTAAAGCTGATTATAAATTCTTGATTCAGCAGAAATTAGCTGTGGCCTTTTAGTCCAGATGCGCATGGGAGGAATGGAAGTTGGGATGTCATTAGCTTCTTGGCCTTGGAAAGCTGTTCATGGTAAGAAGTGATAGTGGAAGTTGACACCATTTTGCAAAACAACAGAACAAATCTCCTAGACTTAATACATCTCTTCTTTTGTGTATAGCTATTATTTGGGCCAAAGAGTTCTCCTTTAGTAATGAGAAAAGTCAGAACAAGTAAAGGACCTTTTATATTAGGTTAAGTAGATGCTTGGGATCTAGCAATTTAGAAATCACCACAGTAATAATCATCCTTTGAGCTCAGGTGTCTGTTCAACAGAAAGGGAAAGAGGTGAGATTATGGAACACTGCTGAAAGAAGAGCTATTAGAACAATTCACTGAATGGACTGCAACTCCATGGAACTTCTTAGTGCGCACCTTAAAAGATTAGAGACGCACATATGATCTTAAATAAGCAGCTTCTTGGATATTTCTTCATTCGTTTGGTTTAATTTAAAATTGAAGTGATCTCAAGTGAAGCCACCTTGCCTTTTTAGGCACTGCTCAGATTGAAGTACAAATCCTCTGTTACTCAAACTACCTTCTTTGTGCAAGCCCTCCAGGTGAACAAAAAAAAACCATCAGTGCTGAATTATCCACCTATCAGATATTAGCTGAAGCGCAATGATGTGTTTTACCTATGTTCTAGGTAAAAATAATTTAAAAGAAAATGATGAATTATAATTAACAGTCAGATCTCAGCATTTTTAGTGAAGAAAATTAAAAAAAAAAAATCCAAGTCTTATATGTTGAAATTAAAACGTAACTATGTAATAGTTTTTCTTATAAAGGTAATGACAAACTGGAAAGATGCAGCACAATAATCATCTGATGAATAATATTATATCATTATCTTCTTTCATTTGAAAATTATAAAGCTGCCAGCAGAAGGAAAAGAACTAGAATACTTAACAGAAATGATATTTAGATGTACAAATGGCAGTTAGGTCTAATGGCAAAACTAAACTGAAAAAAATCTCTGCCATCATAATTTATTGCAATAGACAAAATAATCCACCTTATATTGTCGCTTATTGTCTTGCTTTCACCACACACTCCCTTCTTTCCTTACTTCTTCCTGTAAACTCCTTGTATTTGCATAATGCACTTATCTGTAGAACTATCAGCAGGGCAAAGCTCTGGTTGTCTTTGCTTTTTGATGATAACATTTGCACTCATGTTTTAACAACAAATGACAGCACAAACCTCAATCATTTCACCTCTTACTACCTGATTCGTGATGACAATCAAGTATTGTAATTAGAGCTACAAGTAACTCAAATTTGCATCTACAAGTGAATGACAGGTGCAAATTGAACCCGTAAAAAGGTTGCCAACTTTCTTCGAAAATTTAAATGTATAAATGCTTTGTCACTAAAGGAGGTATTCTGACACTTCAAGACTAAGTCCTGCTGTGTCTTTTATAAAGCATACTGCTGAAGTGTCACACAAAGAATGTTTAATCCTAAACCCTTTTATTCACAAGATTAATCACACTAGCTGGATCTTGATTTCCCTTAAATCTGAAGGAACTTAATTACTGAACAGCAAATTAGTATGAATTTAAATGATATAAAAATCCATGACAGTGGATAACATTTCACTTCTCTGCTTCCTTTTTTAGACGCAGTCCAAAACTCAATGGATTCTCCGAGGCAAAGCCACTTTCTGTTCACATATCCCATATGGAAAACCGAAATGAAACTTCATTTCAGGCTTTAAATCCCATTCCCTTTCCCACTCTACGAATCTCATACCCTTTCTTGGTGGCTTTTGTTAAGTGACACGCCTTACATGGAGTCATGCAGCACTACTAGAGAAGAAGGCAGGATAAGTACAGATCACTGCCAGAGCCGCAGCGCCCCGTGGCCCAAACACTCAGCCCACAAACTCAGCTCTGAAGCAGCACACAGCGTATCGGCCGGCTGTCTGCCCGCACTGAGCAGCCCTACAGAGCAGCTTTGCTTCACCTCACCCTGCACAGCAGCACACACCACCCGTGAAGTTTGTCAGCACTTTTTTCCTAACAAAGTACAAAGCTGGTGTCCTAGATGAGTTATCCGCTAATCCTTACACGTTTGCATTGTAAAACTCAGATTGCACTGAGTTCAGTACCCTTAGTGGAAGGAAGAAGCAATTCAGAGAAGAGCTGACAGCCTGATAATTATTCCAGACACATACTGATTTCTGTTCTAGAGGAAAAAAAAGAAGAAGAAAAAAAAAGGTTACATTGGAATAAGAAGAGGGAAAGCTATTTGTTTGTCTTTCCAGTGGAATAAGGAGAGGAACAGGCACCTGTGTGAAGCTGCAGCTGTTCCTCCCATTGGGATTACCTGCGAGCAAAAAGATGCCTCAAACAGGCTGGGACTCTACTGACCAGCACTGACAGAGAAAAATAAAACTCCGGTGTTTGACAAGAAACCCTGCAGGTGGAACGCATCCAGAGGATGGAGGGGGGAAAGTAGCAGACATGAAGAATGAAATCCCTAACTGTCATACAGCAGTTATCATCAGCATTCACCACTCTTGTGCAACCTCACCAACCTGTATCACGGCCGTGCAGCTTTTAACATTTCACTGGTATTAATAATTCATGTTGTTTAACAGACATTCCAGGGTGACACACCACTATAATGAATTGAATGCAACATTACACAGCTGCTCCACCATCTGAACTTCAAGATCATAAATCAATTTTCTCTCTCGATAGGTAATGACTACAATTCAGATCCTAACGAAGACTCATGCACATGTTTAACTTTAAGCTGCTGGGTAAATTCTCTGAAGTCAACAGGCTAAACCTCCTAATAATGTAAAGATAGATCCACTACCATTAACACTACCATTATCAGAACTGCTCCTATTTGCATCTGGCCAGGAGGTCAACTCAGAGTTGAAGTTAACCGGTACTGAGCATCTCAAATTTTGTGCTTGGTAAAACTTCCATCAGTTATTCTGAACATAAATCTAATCAACAAATAATTTGAATCACATAACATCGAAGCTTTGTGATGAAACTGAATTATTTTTCTTCTCATAGAACACCTTACTTTTTATTTGTGTACACAAATAACATGCTAAGTTCATAATTTACATTAATCAAATTGCTTCCTAATTTTTAGGAAGACATGAATTTGTTTTAGATGACAAGCTTAGGAAAGTAGTGTTTAGCTCATTCTATACAACTGAAAAGTTATCTTAAGATCCAAATTTTAAATTCCAAAATGAAAACTTACAGTTGCTATCAATTTAATATCAATACTAATCTTCATATTCTTTCAAATATGTCCCCAGTGCTGCTCTACAGCACTGTACTGCTTTACAAATCAGGATGCGATAAGTGAAGGATGCTTTTCAAGCACACATGAAGAGAGACAGCCAAGAAAACACCACCACTTTCAGTAACAACAGAAGGGTTTGAGGTATCTGTTGACGTTTTTGTGCTCTGTATTATTTTCTTTCAGATAGATAGTAGTGGCCTTCAGAAATAACAAAATGTTGTCCGCTACCTCTTGCCATAAATACTAACACTATTGAACTTGTTCTTAAAATTTCTAATTCTATGTTTGAATTTCTATTCCCAGATGTGGAATCAAAAATTATTCAGCCAAATGCTGTCAGTCTGCCCTGTAGTGGAAAAGCCTTCCCCCTAACTAATTCTACTAACTGCAGAGGCTGTTGTCACAGCATCTGTGTAATTTTTGTTTATGGCACAGCTGAGCCTACAGTCTGGCTCTCAAGACCTAGCTCTGTACCCTAATCAGAGCAAAAGTAACTTCATGTAACCACGTAATTGAACGCTGCAGAAATCAAGTTAATTGTGCCTAATATTTTCATACAAGGTTTGGAATGAAATAAGTTCACCCACTCCTTTCTGCTGTGTACTTCATGTCTTCTGGTTTTCAGCTGTATGCTTTTCAGTTCCACACTTAATTGTGCTAATGTAACCTGTGCAGTCTTTTTAACATCCCGCATACAACAGAGATCATAAACAAGCTTTATTCTTTGTGAGTTCCTTACTACTAGGAAAACTTAATTCTCCATCCACCTCACAGAGTTCTTTAAAGTAGTGAAAGAGAGAACACTTCATTCATCAACCTTGCAATTCCCTGATATCAGCTCCAAACCACTATGATTCGTTCTTGCCATCCCTCAGCAGCAATAAGAAAGTCTGACTCCATAATGAACAACCAAGGAAAACGTCACCTATGCCGAGTCATAACACTGGGTTATATTAGGCTGAACTGTAATTTGTTAATTGTAAAGCTCTGTCTTCAGCATTGCCCACAATTTCCCAATTATCTAATGCTGATACTGGTACCCATGGCACAGGGTTTCCTTGTTCTCACTGTTAAATCCACATCTGCTTGTTGTGATCTCAGGGGCAGAGATAACATTGTGAAAACATGCGTCTGTCCTCATGTGAAGACACACTTAAATGTCTTAAAACAGCCACACTGCAAAGTTTCTCCCAGAAGGGTAAAGGTCAATGATTTGTTTTAGTTATGTACTGCATGGAGATATGTACACACAAATATACAGGCAGGTTGTCTATGTACATTTTAACAGAGATTCTTCCCACAGATTTGAAACTCTGAGTATCACTGAAATATAAATAGAAATACATTTAAAAAAATTCAGTATAAGTACCAATACTAAAATCTTAGTGTTCAGAACTACACTCTTTCCATTAACTTCTATTTGGAAAAGAATAAATACTCCAAGTCAGATATTTCTCCACTATTCAAAGCTTTCAAAGAATCCTTAAAAGCCCTTTAAATAGGAACTGTGGTCACCAACTTTGAGAAACATAATTCTATTTGCCCTCATTACCACACTTTTAAACAGAATCAAAGTGCACAGCTCTGAGAAACAGAGATGGGAGATCTGAGGAGGCAGCACTTATGTAAAAGGCTGTCAAAAGAAGAGTGCCTCAATTTTTTTTCTTGTATTAACAAACTGTATTTTTAGAAGGGCATAATTTTAAGGTAGAACTCAGAACATCTCAGCAGTGGAACAGTCACAGAACAAGAACAACACAGCCAGCTCTTGAAAGTCCATAGGATCAAGTTCTTGTCGTAAGAGAATCATTTTCATCTTGACATGTTTTCAATATTAGTGCCGTACCTGTTTTGAAACCACAGCTCACTTGCTCTGCATGTTATATTAAGAATTCCCAAATGGATAGATAAAAAAAACCTTACACTGAATGGAGCATGAAGGGAAATCAGTGCATCACTGCTAATGTAGCAGAACTTACAGACAAGCAATGATACCAGGGACCACACAATTTACACAGATACCATCGATTCCTACAGCAGGACAGAAGGCTCTAGTAAAACCTTTCTAGTAGAAATTTTCCCCTCATGCTTACTACTCAATAATCAATCAAAGCTGGTGAACAGGAAATGATTACCCAAATAAAACAGCTTTACAAAATGTCAAGTTCAGCTCTACAATACCTTATTTACAAACGCACAAAAACCTTCAGAGTAGAAAGTCAGAGTAGACCTTGCTTCATTTCACAAGATCCACTTGGGTGAGAGTGGATGGGTTTGGGACAATGTAACATTTCTAATCCTTTATCTATTGACAAAGACAGCACTTTCTGCAGGAAAGCACTGCAGTGCACAATATTTCTCATCTCTAAAAAAAAAAAAACCCTCTCCCTTTCTTCTTTATTAATTAATTGCCATCTCAGAAGCCTGCTTACTTCGGATGATTATAAAGGGCAGTTACCAGATGTTTTATACTGAGCTACATTTCTGTGTTTTAAAAGCTGATCCTGGTGGGGTGAGAGGTATTTTATTTTCCTAACAAACAGAGAATTTACATAAATAGCATGAATTACTAAATTAAAATGACGGTCCAAGGTTTCATGCTACTCTTTTGATAACAACTTGTAGCTGAATTAATATGGAATTATGTAACAACTGCACAGAGCATTAAGATGTTTTATAATCAGACTTTTGTGATAATTACTATCATAATTTTTGCTTTAAAAAAATCGTCCCTAATATGACTAGAATATCAAATCCATGGGGATACTTCTGAAAATAGTTGAGCAAATACTCCTCGTGACTCTTCCCCAAGTCACCAGAAGCTCACAGAAAGATATCACAACAACCCAAGCTACATCCTGCTGAGCAAAATTCCTACAGCAAGCACAGCAAAGACTGCAAACAGAACAATACTGTAGACTATTAAACTAACAAAAAGAGAAACGGAATGACAGGCTTTTTTTAACAATCACCTAATACTTTTTTCCTGCAGGGCAAAGATCGCTTTTGCTCATGGATCCAAGTCCTTGTTTTCACTTTGCCATCAACAATTTGGATTTCCCACAGTTGAGGGCAACATTTTAAGTTTACAATTTTCCTTTAAGATTTTGGTTTGCTATCACTGTAGATTCAACTAAATTTTGGTAACATTAGACATTCATTTTGGCTATTTAGCTACAGGATTATTAAGTAAAATGTAAATGCAATGGATTTAATGTAGAAAAAAAGGTGTTGATTCAATTAACCTTAGGAAGCTGTGAAAGCTTTTAAATCATGCCTTCAGATTTTCAGATGTGCTAAGCATATATTAACTTCTTGATTTAAATACAGGAGAAAGTTTTAGAAAGGCATTCTGAAGTAAGAAAGTAAGGTAATCCTCTTTCTCCTGGGATTTTCTGTTTACAATTTGTGGATATCTGACAGAAAAAGACTAGATGCAGATGTGAGAGTTTGAAAGCAAGAGAAAAGGACCCTATTACTGATAGTAACTTCCTAAAAACAAACAATTGTTTATTTTTCTTTTATTCTCTCTTGGAAACAATACTGAACAACGATATCCAGTTATCTTGAGTTTTTGATAGAACAGTTGTATTTTTTTAAATCACTATTATAGAATCTCAAATTTTCTGGAAATAATTATAGACAGACTTCTACACATATTAAGCAAAATGAGCTCTTCATTTAAATTAATGAATTTAATATTCAGCTTCATATTGCCAGATGCTGTTAAAAACTGTTAATGTTTCAATATAAAGCAATGGAACCAACTCTGCAATTGGTACTGTGTGTAAATCAAAACCACGTACACGTAAGGGTAGGATTCACTGCAGTTTTGGAAAGGGTTAAAGAGATTGACAGGCTGAGCTACGTTGCATCCTCTGCTGGACACGTTCCCATAGACGTTACAGGACTTGTCCTTTGCCACTGTCCTGCCCTGCAAGTCTTAGCCTTTGAATTCATCCCATCCCATAGCATTCTGTTGTAGAGCTTCTCAAATTCCTAGCAGGCCACAGCTTTTGTTTTTGCAAATTGTGACTATTGTCTGTGTAAAGGACAAATAAAAAACACTTTCTGACGTTACTAATTTAACTTCCACAGCAGGGCATCCGAATATAACTTTACAAGTTAGCTTTGAACTATCAAGACTAGATCTAGTTCCCCATGCATGACCTGGGTAGCTAAAAAAGGAACTTGCAAGTGATACAGTTAGTGCAGCCAACAGGAAATTGTAATACCCAAACATAGACCCTTGCACCTGTAAACACCATGGATGTTAGCAACTACATCTCTGCAAATAATAATAGGTGTTCAGATAGCTGGCTCAGACAAACAGCTACAGGGCGACTCCCACACCATCAAAATCTTAACCTTCATATGAATCCCACTCCAATTTCCAGATATTAGGATTAGGCAGAGAAGGGGCAGGAGGGGACGTACCCTTCCCTCACATGAAACCCAGTAAGACTTCTGGTTTTGTTTCCTGATGCAGTCAATTTCGTAGTTTTATAAAACTTGTCCATCCACTGCTAATTTGTGTGCAGAGTTCATTTCATGCACACAGGAAGAACTGAATTTATAAAGTCAGCGCACTGTGCACTGTCTATATGATAATCTGAAATGCTATTGTCTTGAATATTAGCCCACATCACTGAAAGCACAGATGGGTGATTCACATGAGTATGTGTCATATCCAAAATTGACTGAACCCTTAAAGTCTTCCAACTAGTCACACCTGTCATCTTCGCTATGTCTAATAACAAACTGTAAAGCCGATAGTGGTTTTCAGACTTGAATTAAAGGTCCCTAAGATTTCCTTGCCATCATCCTTTATAGACAAATCCATAACTGGGACCCACGAAGGGAGAAAAAGTTATCTAGAAACCTGTACCATTTTTGTTAGCAAGATGCTCCGTTTACTTCTCTCTTTACAACCACTCAGGCCCAAAAACATTTATTTTATAGCCACCTACTACCACTTCTCACTGGAGAAATGTTCCAATCTCCATTTGCTAAAAATTTGCCCCAATGTTTCATTTTAGCTTTGAATTTTAATTTTCTTAAAAAGAAAATTATACATTTAATGGACCACAGCTGTCTGGAAAGTATATATTTGACAGGCATACAGTGCTAATTTGGAAAATGAATATCATTTACTTGATGAGTCACAATGAATATCTGCAAATATCTAAATTTTTTTTTTACTAGAGACTAGTCTTACAAGCGTTGATACATACAAGTCATACTTAAACACACAAACAGTTCCTCAGAGAACTGAGGCCAAAGCTAACAGCTCCCATCTTCCTCACTGCACCATCACCTCATTGCAGCCTTTCAATACCTAAAGGGAGCCTACAAAGAGGAGGGGAATCAACTATTTGAAAGGGTTGATAAATGCAAGACAAGGGGAAATGGTTTTAAGTTGAGGGAGGGGAGACTTAGGTTGGATGTCAGGGGGAATTCTTTACAGAGAGAGTGGTGAGGTATTGCAACAGGCTGCCCAGAGAGGCTGTGATTGCCCCGTCCCTGGAGGTGTTCAAGGCCAGGTTGGATGGGGCTCTGGGCAGCCTGGTCTAGCATTAAACGTGGTCTAGCATGCAGCGGGGGGGGGGGGGGTGTGGAAATTTATGATCCTTGAGGTCCCTTCCAACCCTGTGATTCTGTGATTCCTTATCGACTTCACGCTTTTCTTGCTTGATGAAATCCCGAAGTGATACTGTCAAAGAGTTCAAATTGGGAATGCAACAGAGACTTTTGTAATTTTATCTGTTTTGCAGAAGAGAAGTCCCATAGCACGGCAGCAGACAGCCTCTTGCTGCAGATGAAATAATACCTCCATTAAAGCCAGGCATTTGGGGCAGAGGCCTGGCTCTCAGCAATAGGAATGGTTCTGGCACTGTGTGGCATGCCCCCAGCTGCTCTCTCTCCATACCTTATAAACATGCACTTGTTTCTGTGTCAGGAGAAAACATGGATACTGAATGTCATAGAAAAGATGGAGTGGGGAGAGTAAGAAGCAAGAGAACACATGGATGTGACTGCATGTGTGCCTCTGATAGGGAGCACCAGGGAACTTTGGGATTCTGAAGCTTCAATATAAGGAAAAAGAGAACATTTTGCATAATGTCACCTATCCCTAAAGTAATTTTCATTAACAGAGACAGCTGAATAATTAGCATAGTGCCAGAAACATTTCAGATGCAAAGCAACAAACATATCTGTTGATAGTATTAAGTTTAATCAAACAAACTCTCATTAGATGACTAATTATGAAATTAAAAATTTGAGATTGTAACTAGCCAAATCTCAGCTTCTAGAAATGGACTAGACAGAATATAGTCCTGACCCATAATAAACATATACTTGTAGGCCATCAGCCTGTTCTAAAATCTTTCTTGAGTTTTCAAAAGAAACAAAACACATCATTCATCTCATACTCGAAGAAGGCATTTCCATGAGCAGGTCCCCAAAGAAGGTAAAATAATACTACCTCATGTACCTCTTGTATGACTAGAAAGGGTGGGAAATCAAGACTGTGGTGATTTGGCAAAGCATTTAAGCGTTCAAGTAACTTCAAGAACAAGAACAACTTCTGTCTCATCCGATTCTCCCCACTCACGTGAACGGGGTCATGATAGGAGATTTATTTGGTGACAGTTCCAAGAAGTCTTAAAGTGTAATTTAACATAGATGCGTAGGGAGATTTTCTGTTGATAGTTGCTGAATTATTGTTCTTAATTGTTCTAACAATGCCAGGTTTTTTCAGTCAGATTAATAACTGTCACGTGCCTAAAGCTCTATGCAGACTTCCGTAAAACAAAATGTAATTACAATTGTAAAATTATGCCTTCGCCACACAATTTTTGTTTCAGCATTTTGCAAGACTGAGGTTACGGCAACAGTGTGGGGTTAAAGCAGCAGAATGGAGACGGACGTTCCAAAAGAGCTAATTTCAATTCAGGACTTATTATCCAATACAAATTAATATTTTAAACTTTATAAAATTATTTATTTCTGTCTTTTAGTGCTATAATACTCAGTAAACTCTTCTCATATTCAAGATCATGAGAATAAAACACCATCCCATTTATGAGGAAAACTCCTATATCCAGCAAGATTTACATCAGTCAAAGGTTGATCAGCGTATTTGAAAAGGAAACTGAGGTTACTCCAGCAACATTTGAAATTTGCTCATTTGTTAAAGCATTAAAAACCACATTAAGATGGCTACTAGAAAATATGTGACAGATTGATTCCTTAGATCTTAATTGTAATGACTGATACAATCAAAACTAAGTTAGGTTGTTGCTGCAGTAAATCTGAAAATAAACAAGAGCATTAGCTGTTACGTTAAAACCTTTCCAACATCACATAGCACCTATATTACAAAGTCTTGCGCTCGTTTGTGGATTTTTGGTTTGGTTATTTTCAGCATCTAAAACCCTAGATCCATTTTAGTAAATCATGATTCCCTGATTATGTGGAATGCCCCCAAGTAACTGAATACAAATGCAGTATTTTCTAAAAATGAAAGTAAAGCCAAAAAGCCAGTGCAAGGCCATATTACAAAAGCAAGTTCAGTTATGCCCTACTTTAGAAACCAAAGGGGGATTCACGTGGTCCATAAGCCTTCGGTAGCCTTTTGTAAAAAGGATGAACTTGTTTTTGTGTTTTTTGAAATACCAACCCTAGGTCAATACTGTGCCATTAAAAATAAGTAGCTCACGCAGCTCTCAAAGATGTCTGAGATCTTTAGAAATATCACAGGCACTCACACAAATTCGTAAGGCAATTTTTCAGAAGCAGTTGCAGCATTTTGTTTTTGGAAGAGTTAATGGATAAGAGTAACTTTAGATGTAGGTTTCTTTCGGCTTTGGAGGATGAAAGGGATTAATGGAGGGTCACAAGAGAAGGATGGAAGAAGTGGAAATAAGAGGAGAGTGCTACTGGATGTAGGTTATCCTCTCCCTAGGCAGCGGTTAGAGGTATCTGAGAGAAAAAAGGGATTGACTTCTTGTTGCATATTATTCCTAAAGAAGGATGAACATAGTGCAAATGGGATTTTCTTACCCTCTTCGTAAGAAGACTGAAGTCATGATGCTCTTTATACAGAATTTGATTTAGTGTGAAACTTTTAGCTCCTTCAAGTTAGGATTTACTGAGGAGGCCAGGTAGGACTGCACACATCCTTTGTTTTATTAGAGAATTTTTAGAAAGTTGAAAAATGTATACCATACAGTTATGTGCTAATGCAGATTGTGTACAGAGGCACTGAGTGATACACACTGTGCTGCTCTGCTGCTGCACAGACACACACACAGAAAGAAAATATTCCATACTTCCAAGAGGATAAACCATTACCCTTTGAGTATATGATAGGCTTTGCAAACAACGAACACAGTATTACAACAAAAAAGGTTTTAATTTCATTTGTAAGCAAGTCTTTCCTTAACATATCAAGTATAGCACAAAGCCATACACTTGTTTTTTGTTTTAAATTCTGAAAAATATACTGAAGACAATACCATAGTTAAAGTCTTGCTATTAAATCTATGTATAGTGCCAAAGGTATGGAGAAACGCTACTTTACACTCCTTCCAAAAAAACACTGTGATGCATTTGCTAAGAAAGCAGAGGACGTAAGGCTACCTAGCAGACCTCTGGCCCTGCAAAGCATTTGATGAAGCACTACTGGGGCAGTGTGTATGGTTCTGACCATCAGGTTATAGGAAGTATAACGCAAAGATTCAAAATACGCAGCAGATGGCAACTGATGTGATTCAGGTTCTGTGAGTGCACAACAAAATATAAGAAAGCTAAAATTAATTTCTAGACTTGAGAAAACAGGAAACTAAACACATGTAACCGATGAAAGGTAACTATGCCAGACAGCTGTTTGAGATTAAGGCCAATGTTCAGGCATTGTATGATATTAATGGAAAAACAAGGAGGGCCTACTGCAGAAGTGCTATATCCGAAGACTGAATTCAGGCTTAACTTAAGGTGACTTAAGCATAATTCTCCCTCAGCGTGGTCAGAAATAGAAGCTACGGCAGCTTTTAAAGGCTGAGCAGAGGGAAAAGGAAGTCAGAGGTTCAACTACTGTGCAAAGTTAACATTAATTGTAATTTATATGGTTGTATAGACTCAGGAACTTCTGAGATCTGAACTAGTACTGGAGAGGAACACACTTTCAGAGACAGTGAAAGGAGCTGTGCAATGTCTTATGATAAACATTTCTTTCTGCCTTCTAGTTCTTGTTCATATTACTGTTCTTACACACCTATATGAGTACTTATAAATGAATGAATTTATGATCACAATTCACCTGTTACATAGAGGCGATTTTGCATTTTGGGAGAATGGAAAACAAACCAACATTGGAATGGTTTACTTGAGGTTGCATAGAAAATCTTGCAAAACTGGCTTTTTATCTCATTTTGTGTTCTTCCTCACTAAGCCTGTATGCACTTGAAGCACTATGAAGCATTGTATCCACTACGTGATTTACAAAAAGCCTTCAAGAATGTTAACAGTGTGCTATTTCTATACAATTGTGAGGAAAAAAAAGAAAGTGGGCTGCTCTAGTCATTAATGACCACATTTTGATGGTTTCAAGTGGAAGAGTTCATCATAGTTTTCTCTGCCACACTGCATCAACATCTTAATGCAATTGCTGTTCCACAGTATATTGCTTCTTATTCCTGTTTCTCTAAGCCCTCGCTTCCCGCACCAAGGAAGAGAGTATATCTTCTTTCTCAGTCATTTGCACTGAAATTTGACATTTTCTGCATTTTTGTGACTTTAAGTAACTTTATGATTAACACAAAAATACAAGACAGACCTCAGCAAGAAATGATAATCTAAATGGTTTCTTTTGAAATCCCCTAATTTAACCTCCATTATAAAGATTCTCAAAGTAAAAATAGGTTTCTCATATCCACTGGAGGTGGATGCCCTTTATCTTTTTTTCTGCTGTTAATTGCTTTCTTCATCTCTGTGACTTCAATTCTATGAATCCTTTTTCAACAGTGAAAAATATTAAAAACCCTCTAGTTTTCTTTTTCTATTTCTCCCAATGGGAAATTTAACTACTCAATAGGTAAACATCCAAATACGACATACACTGCTCCATTTCCCTTCAGAGTTTGCAGAAACACTTTCCCCACTTGCTTTTAGCGACAACTACTCAGCACAGTGATCTCAGTCTGTATGAATAAAACCCCTTATTACACAGCACACCACAAACAACATCTGCTGCTGAGCATGGGGCAGGCATGAAAGATCTCCATCCTTAACATCCCTGTTGGGACCCATTCTGTAGGCTTTAAGGCATGTGTAATGATGGTACAAACCTACTGCTGACTTAAGTACTAAGATAAATTAAGCATGTTTTGTACCTTTCCACTTTTGTCTCTTTTATGACACTTTTTTCATATATATTTTCCATCCTTTACCCATGACATAGTACAGCAATATCCTACTTGAAACTGCAGATTCTTTGGCTAAGACAAAGCACTCAATGCTTTTGTGATCAGACGTGCCTTCCACTGGGGACAATATCGTGCATGTGGTCTCACAGGTCATTTCTATCTTTCATTTTGATGATGTGGCAGTGGATTTGTTCTGCTAAAAACTACAACTTCAACTTAATATGTCAGCTACAGTTAGGAAATAAACCTCCATAAAAAAAAGACAACTAGTTGAGCAAAGCCAGGTCTGCACCTGTATCTGGATGTGGGCTCTCCGTAACTCATATGTGTAAGAGACACTGATGATGCTGCAGGGAGAACACTTCGCTCTCATTCTGTCTTCCACACTTGGGTCCCAGTGGGCTCCCCACATTGGTATCTGCATTCCTTGGGAAGGTCTGAAATAAGAAAGCTTGTGTTTTTCTCCTGCTGACAGACTGAAGATTTGAAGCTTTGAAATGTTTGCTGAGAAAAAGCCATTGTGAAGTTTCTGCGTCGCTGTGAACCATCACAGTGAAAAAGACTAAAGCAAACCCTCCAGCTTTCCTGAAAATTGGCTATTTGCAATATGGGATGCACCTAAAAAAAAACTAAGAAGGGATCTCCTCCTTTCCCATCCCATCAAGGCACAGTAATAGTCTCCTAGAGTCCAATTATGCGTTCAAATACTTATTTCAAATACAGCAACTGACAATCACACCTGATAATGGTAAAACTCATTTCAAGCGTGCAAAAACGTCTTTCTTCATGATTCTGTAATGTAAATCACCCTGCATTCTTCTTACACCTCTTCCTTTATTTCCACTTGTATCTTTCCAAGTTTCTGCTCGTCTCTTTTTAAAGCCTTTTTACACGCTATTTGCATTCCAAGTAAAAATCCTTTCTCCAGCTTATAGAAAATTCTGCTAAAAGTAAGGTTTCCTGCAGCTGCCTCCCAGTACTTCTACTGTAGCTCTCCTTGCTTCTTCTTAATCTGAACATTGTTCTGAATGCAGCAGAAAATGGCCTTCTATTTGTGGTTAATTATTTTCATTAACACTTGAATTGTTCTTTCACCTGTATTTTCAGGTCCCGGTACCACTCCAAATCTCACCAAAATCTTTTTTTTTTTTCTTTGGGGGCAGGGGGGTTCTTCCTTCTCACCTAGGAGTGTTTGCTGTTATCCACCCCTTCTGAGAAATCATTGTGGCTAATCTTCGTGTGCTACCCTATCTTTTGAGGATCATTACAATGCCACTATGAGTGCATGCAAGTATTGCTTACTGTGAATGGGTAAATACAGAGGATAAGACAAGGAATCAAGATATTGGGAATTAAATCCAGGTCTTTACTATTGCAGTTCAGAACACTGAAGTGTTCTGCGAGAATGATTTTATTTCATCTTTACAGTTAATAAAACATCTTCAAACAAAGATCCCTGGGTTGACCCCAGCACTGTATAGTTATTTCTTCTCCTTCCCAACCCCTTAAGTTAATTTTAGAAGTCCTTCCTGAATCCTAAGGATTCCTGAAAGGTGTTGTCTAGGCTTTGCATCTTTTGGTGCAATTTCATATACCATTAGAGAGTGCATATACATACATACATATATATATGTGGAAGGAAGAAATAATAGCTATGTTTTTTTCTTTTGAATCCATCACAGCTCCTGGTGATTTCATCTATTGTATGATTCCATTCACACAACAGAATGCATTTCTATAGCTTTGTCCTAAGGGGAGCACCAAAGCTTTCACAAAATTCAGAGCGAAAGTGGGTCACTATCACTGGTCACCTAAAGAAAAAAAAATAGTCTGAATCCTACTCCTCTCATTTGTTCCACTTCCACTCTATTGAGCGTATAAGCATCAATTCCAATGAAGCTATTCCTAAACCAATTTTATAAAAAACTGCCTCCAAAAAAATTGATTCAATTTTCATGTATCTAGTCAATCAAGATTTAAAAGATTTATCTTCAATGTTGTGTTACAAGGCATCTTCCCTGCATGTTCTCTCTAACCAAATTCCCATCCACACAACAGAACTCTGAATTCAGGCATGGGGCTAACTACAGCATTCCATTCAGATGCATTCAGGATGCCATTCAGAGGGACCTCGACAGGCTGGAAAGCTGGGCTCGGGTGAACCTAATGAGGTTCAACACGGCAAAGTGCAAGGTTTTGCATTTGGGCCGGAAGAACCCCAGGCACCCGTACAAGCTGGGAGGAGTGGTCCTTGAGAGCAGCTCGGCAGAGAAGGACCTGGGGGTCCTGATGGACGAGAGACTCAACATGAGCCAGCAGTGCGCTCTGGCAGCTCGAAAGGCAAATGGGATCCTGGGCTCCATCAGGAGAGGGGTGGTCAGCAGGAACAGGGAAGTGATTGTCCCTCTCTACTCGGCTCTTGTGAGGCCCCATCTGGAGTACTGTGTCCAGGTGTGGAGCCCTCAGTACAAGAAAGACATGGAGATTTTGGAAAGGGTCCAGAGGAGGGCGACTAAGATGATCAGGGGGCTAGAGCACCTCCCCTATGAGGACAGGCTGAGGGAGTTGGGCTTGTTCAGCCTGGAGAAGAGAAGGCTGCGGGGCGACCTCATTGCAGCCTATCAATACCTGAAGGGAACCTACACCCAGGAGGGGAGTAAACTCTTCATAAGGGCTGACAATAGCAGGACTAGGGGAAATGGATCCAAGTTGAAGGAGGGAAGATTTAGGTTGGATGTTAGGGGGAAGTTCTTTACGAGGAGAGTGGTTAGGCCCTGGAACGGGCTGCCCAGGGAGGTTGTGGATGCCCCGTCCTTGGACGTGTTCAAGGCCAGGTTGGACGGGGTCCTGGGCAACCTGATCTAAATGTGTATGTTTGGTGGCCCTGCTAGGCAGGGGGGTTGGAACTACATGATCCTTGAGGTCCCTTCCAACCCGGGTGATTCTGTGATTCTGTGATTCTGTGATTCCTGTTGATCCTTTTAGGTACAGCTTAACACTACAGTATTTTGCTTACTGCAAAATAACAATTCATTTTTTTTCATTTTCAGTGCTCTGCACTGAATCATGCTAAACCTCTCAGGTACAAATAATCCTCTTACAGCTATTCAACATTTCTTCATGGTCGCCAGAAGACAAGCTCTCCTGTGCTTCCCTGATGAAGAACAGACCATCTCAGTTACCATTTCCCTATGAGCTGTGAAGGTGACCTCTGACTCCTACAGACACAAATAAGTGCTGACAGCACCAGCACAGAGAATTGGAATGTGTTCAAGGGTGGCTTCTCCATGTAGTCACTGAGACAGGAATCCACATGAAGGCCGATCACTGAAACTCCTTCCTGCTCAGAAGCCTAGCTGGAACAAGAACACAAGGGGAACAAATGCACACTGCTCTGTCTCTGAAACTAAGTTTCTAAGCAACAACAGGCCTGCCAGGTTGCAGACTCCATAAACCTCCTTCTGAATCACCAAAACCATTACCATCAGCAATTCAATGCAGCTCTTTGGAGCAGCAGATACATTACTAAGGCAGATATCAGAGGGTATCAGGGAAACTACTGTACAGAAAAAGAGGTGTCTGTTGGATAAATAAGTAGGCTATCCATTATAGAAGTATTTCATTTGTGATTACCGTGACTGAAGATTTAGATTCATGACAGATGTTACTTCCCTCTTTCCTCCTGGTATTAAATTACCAGTCATGCTCACTTGTATTCAATTGGTTCTTTTTCCCCCCAGAACCTTATCATGAATTCTTTATCATGTATTGCTTATAAAATATTTAAGTAGTATATAACCTTAACTACAAAGACATATTTCCCTCTAGCATACTTTTCACATCAAAAAAAAAAAATACCAGAATCATTGAGTATGAACTCTACAATAACTTAACTAGAAACAATAATTAACTAGAAAAAAACCACAAATAACCCAATTTATCAGTATTTAAATTTAAATTAAAAGGAAGCTCTTAACACCAAAAGATAAGAAACATCCAAGCTGGCAGGAAAAAAAGCCTAGCAACATATATATCTATAAAGGTTCCTATGCCATAGGTCCCCCTGAGGCAATATGCACCCACCAAGCAAAGCTCAAGCTAAGATTCATTCCAGAATTGGCTTTACAGTGGAAAGTAAACATGCAAGGGATGAGCAGAGTGCTCAGCTGAAACTCAGCATTACCTTGATGTCTCTCTGATACCTTGGCTAAATCATACCATTTTGGAATGTGAATGAGAACTTTCAATTAGTTCAGAACAAGCCAGTGAATTCCATCAGACCTAAAGCTAACAGTGCATCATCCTTCTCTTTCTCTATGCTGTTCCCCAAATAGCATTCGGTCAAATTCAAGGTCCTGCTGTTATACTTCAAAACCCTCTAAGGGACTGATTTAAAATACCTGCCTCTCTTCACGACACCGAGTTCCCATGAGAACAGTGTTCCCCAGAAACTTTGAGGCTGTCATCCTCCCAGATGACACTTGATTGCAGGAGACAGGGCTATTTCCACAGAGGACTTGAGTTTGGGTTCACATCAGAGGAGTTTACAATGACCATAAATACAACAATGAAGTAAAATTCCCTCGTATAATTTAGTAGGTTGAAATGAAAATAAAGGAAACGTGAGGATAAGAAGAGCACAGAGAAATTAAGTTTAAAAGCTATATAATCCCAGATATTACGTGGATATTACAGACCAGAAGCACAGTGTGCGTTGTTAATCCTTGGAAAACACAGATCCTACAGTTAAGATGCATGACACAGAAAGAACACAAATAGGATCAGGCTAAAAAACACAAACACATTTATAACCTAAGTCTTTCCCTGTTAAACTTTTTTTTTTTCCAGATGTGATAGAAAAAAATCACTGGTTTTGGCTTTAATCAACACAAACATGCAATCATTTGAAAACAGCACATCCCATTTACACTTAATGGGTCAATTTGGTTCATGCTTTTACCTCTGATACTGAGACAAAAAAGCATCCAAAGCTGCTTGCCTGCTTAAAGGTTGCCCCCTGTAGCAATTAGATGGCCAACATCAGCAGAGGTTCACATAAAAGTGATCTAACATGGACAAGAACTGCTCACTGTGAAGGGATTGACTTAAACCAATGTAAACAGAGCACTTCAGAGTTATGCCCGTCTTTACCTTTTCTCCCTTTCTCTGCCTGTTGCAGGAATCTTGTACAAAATCACTGAAGGATATTCTGTCCCATGTGTACTGTAACACTGACCTAGTGCTGAATTAATAGATAAGCAAGAGCTTTAGCTTCTACTTTCATTGATTTTATGGACTTAAGTTAAAACCATTTAATTATTTGAAGGTTTCCTTCTTAAGGCTATTTATTTAACTATGTCTCAAGGATATACCCTACAAGATGCAGGGACATGGCTCATTAACATGTAATATTGCATTAATTAGTACCATTGATTATCTTTTCATGTTATAATGATAATGTGCACCACTACCATTACAATGGATCTTACACCAAAAAAGGGACAAGCGCTTCCCTTCTTGCTGAACCTGCAATCAACCTGAGCTTTATTCAAAGTGCCAAAGACTTTGCTTTTATGCCTTACGTGAAAAGTGTTACAAAAGCAGAATCATAAAATCATTTGAGCCAGAAGGGACATTTAAAGGCCATCTGGTCCAACTCCCTGCAACCAATGGACAGGGACACCCACAGCTCCCTCAGGTGCTCTGAGCCCTGGCCATCCTGACCATGGGTGTCTCCAGGGATGGGGCACCACCACGTCTCTGGGCAACCTGTACCACTGCCTCACTACCACTGTTGTAAAAAATTTTGTCCTTATATCCAATTTCTCCCCTCTTTTAGTTTGAAATCATTTCCCCTTTCCTGCTAATGAGAAACAGACACTTCAGAGGATACAGAATTTTAAACATTTACAGAAGTGCAAAAAAAAAAAAAAAAAAAAAAAAAAAAAAAAAAAATCAGCTTCACTCTTAAAACAACAGTAATGAAAATCAGTTGATAATATATCAAAAGTTCATTTCCCATTTCAAATTAAGACATATCACGAATATTATACAACATCACTTGTGTATTTTTTTCCCCTCGCTGCTCGCTTCTTAACATGACCTGACAAAAACCTTACGCACCTTTTGCAGCAAATACCCACCAGCATATTTTACATCCTAAACCACAAGTACAGACAGAGTAAAGATACTTGATGCTAAGGGCTCCTTTACTCAAAACAGCCAAAATGACAAATTGATTGTGACACTCATTCTTTTCTTCATATAGGATAAATATGTAAGCTCATTACTTATAGCTTTCGCTATTCTATTCTACTTCTACAAAATCATGAGGAAACATGTGATGTCAGGAATACTCAGTCAGATTGCTTCCAGCTCTCTTAGCAGCAATAGAAATAAGCCAAACTTGTTAAAAAACTCCTTGTATACACGCGTGGTTGTCTCATCCATGTATGCACAAACAGACTTCCCAATGTCTGTGCCAGCAACTTGTTTTTCCTCAACAACCCGAGTGAGAAAATTCTAACCTCAGGCTGTGCCTCAACCAACACGTGTGCACAGCAACATGTGGGATGTGCTCCTGCCAGCAACTCACCTCTCCCTGTAAGATAATCAGGTAATCCAATCATGACACACCATTTAGATTTACCAGGCTATTTTGTCTGCTTAAAAGGTATTCAATTCAGCATTTAAAAGGTCAGATTTGAACCATCCCTGATGTAAAGCAGTCGGGGTATTTGCAATGAAAAGATACAGCTTGAGCTCACATTGTTTTAGAGACTCAAAGCCCCCAAAATAATAGCAAAGAAGGTAAATGGTACTAGTCTCATTTGCATTTTGTTTCTTTTTTTAATGTGAAACACACGAATTTATTCAGCTAGCTGTATTTTGAGAACGATTTCAGCTACCTAATACTGATTTATATTAAAATACTGCGAATCTTTTCTTTCAAGCTGTTACTTCTGGATCTGCACAGAGGACATTAACTTCATATTATCTTTGGGTGTACTTTGGAGCTTTTGTGCCCCAGACTGTGCAATGCAGGCTTGGAATGAACACTGAGATGAGCCAGGATCAAGAAATTGCTGAAATACTATTAATCATCATTACCAAGGTCAATGTGAGTTGTTTGAGCCTTGAAACCAGCATCTCTGAGATGATCAGATCTAAGTAATTTGAGGTTTCTGAAGAGAGGCGGTAGATTTTAATAGAACTACAATCTAGTAACTTTCTAACCTCATCTTTGTGTGGATTTAGGTGTTACTTTGACCTATGGAAAGAATACCTGCATGAAATCATATTTTCCGTACTACATCAGAAGATAAATGACATCATCAGCTAGAATCATCAGAACAGCTTGGTATTTCAGTGATCATATATCACTTCCTAAACTTACAAGAAATAGAAGGAAGGAGTAAAGAAATAAAGCAATGAACTAAAACTGGTGCTTTCATTCCCTAAAGTATTCTGGTGTTCTCCTACTGATCCCTTTTTAAATGGCTATCAGAGAGATGTGGTAAATTGATAGCAGTCACAAATACTAAATACAGACTTGAGCTTTGAAAAGATACGCAGAAATAAATGAGCCCACATTTCATTTTACCACATTTGTCTTATATATTTGTGCTGACAAGAATCCAGTGAACTAAAATGCTGTATATGCATAGTCTGAAACCATTTAAAAATAATAAATATAGAACTGACACTTCCAGTATTCTGCATATAAATCTTACCCAGATGGCAAATGAACTACATGTCAAGTTGCATTTGAATCTAAACCAAAGCTCACCCTTCATCATTTGAATTGAGAACAAAATACGCATATGACATGATCTTGATCATAAAGATCTCATGCCATAACACAGTCATACAGTCTGTTCCTGCTTCTAGCTTTTTTTCCACCTTTTTACTCTTTTGGTGTTTTCCCAGCACAGAACACCAAAAGAAGCTAGAACAGATTGCTTTGCTTTTCACTGAGCACGCACACGGTTTTGTTTCATAGGAAGCACATTATGAAAATCAGTTAATGTGCTAAGAAATAATACAATACTCTCCAGCTAAATTCCAAGTATCACCTAATTAATCAACTGAGTATCACACACTAATTAATAATGTTTATTCCAGCTACTGCACTGTGAACACATTACACATCCATTAGTCTAACATCCAAGGTTCACTCCAAAAACCAAGGCAGCATGAAAACACGCTGCATTTACCTACACTGACAGTTATCCCATATAAAGCTTTGAACACCTTGTATAGAATACAGTGACTGAATGGTATTTTTTCTCTTCTACAGGCTTCTTTTTTTCCTTCAAAGTTCAGATTTTCAGCAGACTGCAATTGGTGAAGTGTTTTTCAAACCATTATCTGATTATTCCTCCCTCCCTTCACTGCTACACTCACCTCTCTGCTTGTGGAGATGATTGTAATTCTAAGCCCTCAAAAACAAGACAACAAATAATTACAAAACACACAATAACATATTTTTCTGCTACTACCTGTCCCTTCATACATGTAGGTCCAATAGGTCAGAGTACAAACTGATAATCATTATTCAAAAAAATTCAGATTCTAGCTATTCATATTACACCTCAGCAGAGCCAGCTCCCCAGCCAGCAGTCACCTCCCCTACAGCACAGCAGCTGGAGCCTACTAATAGGCTCCACTACTTAGGGTAAAAAATTAAACAGCAGTTATGCCTTCCTAATTTTATGAGTCAGTAACCAATGCTAAATTTAGCTGCCCTCAGTGCAAAGTCCCTGTATTAGAGGGCCTCTTTCCTGCACAGGAAGAGGTTCGCAGAGAAATCTCTACCTAATGGTGTTGCAAAGAGCATTTAAAATGGGAGCTTTTGGTAAATATGTAGCAGGTGCAAGTGAGAAATGATCCTAAAATGAGTGCTTGGAGTCTATCATCATCGCTGAGAGGATGACAAAGGTCAGTGCATGCAGTAAGCCCAGCCCAGCACCCTCAGGGAGCATCTGAGTCACACAGCAGTGTGACAAACCCTCCTGAACAGTCTGAGTCACCACTGAGATGGAGGGAATTTCTAAGCACATGGTTAGGTATGCTGGAATAGAGACAACTCAGTTAAGGTTGATGAGTCCTCAAGATAACAGCGAACAGCAAGAGGGAGCAAACTCATCCATTACACAGTGGTGAGGAGCTGACGTTTGGGGAGTTCATTAAACTGCTGAATAAAGCTGTGATGTCCTCCCAATCCTCCCATGAATTCTGACCTGTCAGTGGTTTCACAGCCACACAAGAAAAGCGAGATTCAAAACTGAGCTTTCTCTTTCCACAATGTTAGCTCACTGTATTATCTAAGCACTGCAACATCTCCAATCTCAATTAACAAATGGCACACCTCTGAATAGCACTTTTTTTGGACACTGTGAATGCTGCAATAGCAACTAGCAGCCTGCAATTATCTCTTTAAAACAAGGCCCTCCGCTCACTGAGCAACTAGATTTAAAAATGAATTGAAACAATGTAAATAACCATGACAGTTCTGAAAATGGTGTGGTATTATTTATAACCTATCAGAAAATGACTCATCCTTTTGTTCTCATCACCCCTACCCTCCAAACACTTGGCCTAGCAGGAAGCTTCCCTTATCCCAGTGCCACCAGTCTCACCAGCAGCTCACATTTTATCGGCAGGCCCCTGTAGTAAAGGATGTGAGAGAATAGGAAGGACATAGTAAAAGCTCCTACAAAGGTACTTGGAAATCTGCTGGTAGCATACACCTTTTGGACACTATATGCAATCTAGAATCTCGCAAACACATCCTTTTCCCCTCAAAATAGTTCTAAGAGCTAGACAAAAGTCACTACTAGCAAACCGTTTGAACTTTATAAAAAGATGGGAAATAGGATCTACAGAAAGGAAAAATTCCACAACTGTTTTGTTCTTTTGGAGCTCTGGCTCATGACTGGTAGCTGGGTTGTTACATTACAGTATGCAATAATCGAAGGTTGTGAGTGTAAATCCCCTATTGCTTTTAGTTCACAGCTAAACCAAAACCAAGGTAGGTGATGAACAGTTCTTGATTGTTTCTGTCAATCACTTTCTCCAGATGAAATGAGAAAAAACATACAGGGTTGACTGAGAAAGCAGGGTTGGAGCTCCTTTGATATAAATGGAAATTGAACTCATGGGACTGTGCTGCTGAGAAAGATTTTGCAACATTTTCATCTTTTCCAGTATTCCTCCCTGCCTCAATTTCTCGAGGCATCTTGCAAAGCCCACATTTATTTGCTGGCAATTAAGGAGTGAACCAAACTCACTGAAGTCAATAGGAGCCTTTTCATTGACTTCAGTGACCTTTACATCAGCTTTTAAGAAGAGACAGACAGAACAGGCATGGAAAGAAGTTCTAACAAAACTTCCCAGTTTGGTTCAGGCAATGGCTATTGTGGTTTCACTTCTGAAAGGATCTGTAACACAGAATTCCCTTGAGCATTATATGGAAAAAAAAATAGTCTTCTTTTACCATGGAAGATGTTATGGCCATCAGACAGATGTCTGATAAATAAAATAAAATGCATTAATTCTAGACAAATCCAGGAGGAAGGGATCCCACATCCAATAAATCTTACTGTTATTGAGCTTTTTTTTTTTCCCCCCCACATTAGATAATCCAGTGTGAGAATCAAGTGAATTGATAAAATAATTTTAACTGAAGTTCACATGCAAAAACTTCACAAATTCCAAATTCCAAATTTCACAATGAAGTGACTAATTTAGGTATGACAGCATGTCAGAAAAACATGGTTTATTAGAAAAGGCTTTAAGTCAAAAATAGAAAACACATTTGTCTTGAATGGTTACAAAAGACATTTTCTATTCTGATCATTCAGACCATTTTTGTTAGCCGATACATTCTAAATATTAATAGATCAAGTTTAGAACCTCAAAATCAATAGTCAAAATTCTAGTAGCAATGTAAAGAGCATTATTTGCTACTGTGTCACCATGCACAGCTGTGCACACAAGGCAAGCACTCAGAGAATGTATGGGTCATCTTCCATCCTAAAGGATGTAATCAGTTCTGCACTAAATGATTTCTCTTTGTCTACACACCTTCACGACAAGACTATGTGTGCTTTTGGCAATAGTTAGCAGGAACTAGTTTTGGCCTGGTTCAGATTTGGGATTTTGTTGTTTTTTTTTTTTTTTTTTTTAATCTCACACTGAACACCTTTCTTGCTGTGTAAGGAAGGAACATTCACAGTCCTTACACTCAATCATAACCAGGCAGCCTTTTCTATATTAAATATTCTACATTAACAAACATTGATCCCACCCAGATTTTATTAGGTAAACTGCAAGTCTCAGGCCATTCAGCCAGTCTCAGAAGCAAATGCCAAAGCTGCATAAGCAGTGCAGCAATTTACTTCCCATTTAATAAGAACACTATTGAGAGCCTGTCGTAATGGTTTAGTTTAAGTTATTGGACGACGTAGGGAGAAATTAATATTCCAAGTCATTTTCTCACATGATGTATTACAGGAAGCTATCCTGGACCAACAAAGAAATGGATGACCCTGTAATTTTACAAGCTTTTTTGATGTCTTCTTCTCTTAGACCCTCTAGCCCTTGGTTACAGATACAAATGCTAACTGTATACTGATGGCTTCAGGGACAGAGACCCAGAGTCATACAATGACAGCCATTAATCCAGAATGGCAAGTCACACACATACCCTGGCCATACAAGCTGGTCCCTTGCACACATTAAGGCAGAGCACATCTCCTTGAACCAGAAAAGGTGACCATAGAAGTCATCGACTTCTAGAAAAACACGTTAACATTTTAAAAGAATTGTAAGTAATGAGATTAAAAGCTTTACCATGAGCATGAGTCTGTGTGTTGGACTCTCGAGGGATTCCATACTGAGCACTTCCTAATTCCTCTTTTTCCTCCGCTCCCCCAAGTGTGCGTGCATGTGTGTGTGTTTCTCCCTTATGTGTTACAGACTTCCTTCTCCTTTACCTTCCTATTACCTTATCGGCCCCCTCAGTAGCTTTCTGCATGGTAACACTTCATTTTTCCATCCTGTTTTCCATGCTTTTCCCACAGTACCCTTGCATTTTTTCCACCTGTCACCTTTCAGTACATGCTTTCTCACTTGCTTCCTTCTTTAACTCATTTGTCTCCTTTATTCTTCTCGTTTACCAGAACAGTTTATTTTATCCTTCCCTTTAATCAATTTAATTGATCAGTTTTAAGGTATGCAGCAGTATGCATATGGTCACAAAGTGCTAAACTGCCAAAAACAAACTCCAGTTTCTTTCAACACCTGCAGCCAGGGACAAAGATCAGCAGTACCAGCCCAATAACATGGTTCTACACATTTGTTTGGCACCTGTGAAGATTTTCATTTATTTGCTTTTTCTTTTCTTTGATAGCAGTAGTAGTGCTGAAGTATTACTACTATTATGCATCCAATATTTTTGATTTAGTATAGTCTGGAAGAAAAAAAAAATAATAATGAGAACCCCCGAAGCCTCCTATGTATTATTTCCCACATGCCTTACCTGAACCTGCAAGTGTAAGTTCCTATCAATCTCATTCTGCATTACACAAAGTTCTTTGCAGCTCCTTAAGGCTTCCTTAATAATCAAGCACTTCTGTGATTGGTCTTTCTGCCCTCGCTTCCATTAGGTATTTGTAACAGACAGCTGGTTTGTTTCCCAGTAATGTTCCTGTGGTCTCTTCCTGGCAAACCACCAGTTTCAATTTTAGAATGAGAGAAGTAAATAATTCTCGTTGTTTGCCATGATGTCTACAGACTTTCAGCACCTTAGGACCAGAGAAGAAATCAATCAATCTCTAGGAATTAGAAAGCTAAATTAATTGAAAAAGCAATAATTACGAAACTGTTGGATACAGAGAATTATATTGTCATTTCATAGAGCGACAGTGAATAAATATTTGCAGAATTATAGAGTCCAGCACACATTTGGTAAAAGTGCTTGCTTCAGCAATCTATAAAAACCTTTCTGTAGTGGTTTGTTTTTTGCCCAAAGTTTTCATTTGTATTTTGTATAGCTCTGCCCATTCCACAGCCTGACATTCAATTACAAATACTCAGGAAACCTTTCCTTCCATGTGAAAAGTTCCTTGTCCACAAGGGCTTTGACAAAATGACAGAGGGTGCCAGTGATTTTGCCTGTCTTATTAAATCTTGAACTAATGTAAGCAAACGTCGTCAGCTGTCAGGATAAACTGCTCCATTTCAATGCCACTACTGAAAGCTTGCTACCCAGGCAGCTCACAGACCTTTCAGCCTCTTGACCGTACACTGTTAACAGGTTGACCTAGATCAGCAGTTGGTTTTGTTTTTTGTTTTTTTTGTTTTTTTTGTTTTTTTGTTTTTTTAAACTTTTGGGATTCTAGAAAATAACAACTTCACTGCTCTTGTTCCTATTTGTAGGGATTTTAAAACGTTAAAGGTTTTTACATCACAAAGATGGCAGAGCCTCTAATTGCAACAGACAATCTAAAACATGCAGCTGCTCTAAATTTATGCATGCATTGGCACGTTAATAAGAGAAAAAGCTACAGAAATAACTACTCTTAAAACTGTAACATCTTGTCTTTAATACCAATGATTGTCATCCATAAGCCTTGTAAGAACAAACACTTTTGACAGGAAAGCCCGTAATTATTTGAAAATTGTTACTCTTTGAATGACCTAGGAAGCATTCTTATTGACTTTAATCCACTTCTAGGGGTATTTTTTTGTTTGCTGGATCCTTGAATTGAAGGTTATCCCAAAATTTAAGAAGTTCTGGTTTTTTTTTTTTTTTTATATATACCTGTGTATATGAGTTTCCTCACAAGAATTATGCTATAAGTTAATGATATGAAAGCATATGTAAATAGTAGGCAAATTAGATGCAGATGACTAAAAACGATCAATAAAGCAGGTTGTGGCACTTCAGTTTCGTGTGCTCAAATTTTATTGAGCGCTCCAATTTACATGTTGTCATCATTAGAGTTAATATTTACATGCTCCAATCACACTAAAATGAGCATGTCCTTAATTTCAGTGATTTTTCTGCAGTTGCTCTCTAATTTCTGCCTCTTCACTTGTGGCTGGCAGTTGTCTTCTTTGCTACTGAGATATTTCCACCCATTTCAGGGAGGTATACTCCTCCATACTACTGATATGTACTAAGACTTTCTTATTCTGTTTTACTTAAAGAATAAACAGAAAGGATTAACAGTATAAGCATGCTTATAATCTCCAGCAAAACTACACAGCAGCCTGAGCCGTATAACAAAAAACAGAACATGAAGTGTATGCTTCATCAAAAAAAAGGAGGTGAAGATTAACTGTTGAGATTAAAATATGTTTCTAAAATATGTTTATGCCTCATCTATGCTGAGCTCTCAGCTATTGAAAATAGCTGAGATCAGACAGAAACATGCTAATAGTGTATCTATGCTACATACACACACAGATTCATGCACCGTATCCCTGTTAATACAGCTTGTTGCATCCCAGTTCTGTGACTGGCTTCACAAGGGCAGACACTTGCACTGATTACAGACTCTCTGTCATGTTCAGTGTTAAAAACCTCTTAGCGCACTTTGTTATAGAGCACATTCCAAAAGTAATAAGAACAATTGATGCAATTACAGCAAATTTTGTAAGATGGTAAAAGAGACAAACAGAGAACATAAAGATAGCAATTTATGGGCCAGATGAGAGTGCAGAACTCCCTTTCTGCCACTGTGTCAGGAAAGCAATTGATCTCCAGGACAGAAACTCTCATGTCAACCAGCTTATCTCAGCATTTTGTTGACAGCCAGCCCCATGAACAAAAGCTTTGGTGCCTGCTTTAGGACAAATCCATCCAGTCATTTTCCCAGCACGGGAGCTGGGCTTTTTGACAGCCAATGCTGAAGTTCAAACAGGGAATCTTGAATACAAACGCATGAGAGCAGCTTCTGACCACTGGAGATCACCAGCACAACCTACAGTTGAAAGGTCCAGGACAATTTACGAGGGGAGGAAATCTGCTCCCAGGTCTCACATACCAGCTCTGTTCTGCCCTTGGAATCACAGCCTGCACAGTACCTCCATAATACTACACGTACCTCTATAATACTACATGTACCTCTATAATACTACACGTACCTCGGATATGCTAAAGGAAACAGGGTCTGGTTTGGCACAAGTAGATAAGTATGATAACCTCTGAAGCCAAGCATTCGATTTACAAATCTGCAAGTCTGTTTCAGAACTCACTGAGAAAACTAAAACCGGTGAAGGGAGCTCTTTTCCCTCATTCACAGAAATGAGTAGTGGCACATCATTCTTTTCAATCAAAAAATAATCATTAGGTCCATATCTTCATCACATCGGTAAATCCAGCACTGGTGGCATTTCAAAGATGAGTTGACAAAGACTAGCACTAAGCATAACACCAGGTTTTAACCAGATAGTACATTATGTGACTGTAAAACAGGAGCCGTGCACTGCTCCAGCCGACCCCCACCACAGCCAATGCGGAGCCCTACTATGGGGAGCAGCCAGGGCAAAAATAGGAATAGTTGAACAAAGCCATCAAAGAGAAACAAGGCACATCTTCACAGTAAGACCTCCATACAGGGACGAGGCACAGCCAAAAGCTCATCTCTCATCTCTGTAGTCCAAATGCTCAGGTAAATGTTCCTTCACTGGCTCCCAGACCACGCAGGTGACTTGAGTTTAGGTACAAGTCATGAAATTGTCACCTCCTTTTAGGGTTTAACAAGCCCTACTACTGCCAGTGCTGAAAGGGTTCTTTCCAATCACCAGACAAGAATTTCAATTTAGCAACTGAAGGAAAAACACATTTGTTTAACAGTTAATTTGTTCTCCTGAGGGCTGAAAGCCATCTCAAAAGTAGCTTTGTTTTGAGAACAAAACCACTATTATCAGTAGGGAAGGAAAGTGCCATGGAACACACCAACCGTGGAAGAGCATTAACCTGCATACTTTGCAGCATGTGCAGACAGCTCAGTAAAATATCACTGATATATATATCCAATCTTAGGGATGTCTGGATAACATCTGAGATGATTCCTGCGTGGAGATTTGCTGGAGGAAAGATGGACCGATGCACCACTGCGATTCGATTGACTTGAAGCAATTGTTTCTTTCCTCTGTTTCCATTATATAGGAGAAATATAGATATGGAAAAAAAAGAAAAGAAATAAAACCCACAACACAGGCCATCTTTTCTGCTCAGGTTGCACACATCTGGGGTGGAACTCTCAACACCACAGTCTTTTTTTTTTTTTTTTTCCTCCCCCTCTCACAGAATCGAAGTCGTCACGTGAGGCACATCTCCGCCTAAAATCCATATTAAATACATATATTTATTATCTCTCCACCGCACTGAGGCAAGGCCTCCAAGCAGCAGCGCCAGCGGTAGCTGCGGCTGACAGGGCCGCCGTCGCCATGGCAACCGAGCAGGGCCCGCAGCAGCGCCGCGGCCGCCGCCGACGTGAGGCGGGAAGCAATGAGAGGTTCCCCGCCCCGCTGCCAGGCCGCTGTCACTTGGCCGGAAGAATCCCGCCCTAACAAAAGCGTGGCGCAGAAGGGTCGGGCTCCGTTCATTTTTATCCACCCCCCCGTCCCCCCTTTCTGCCGTTGTTTACGAGAAGTAATTAAAACGTCTTGCTTGGGAAAGACTAAGCAGAAGTCTGCTCACCCTGAAAATTATTGGGCCGTGAAGACTTAAATTTGACAAACTGCTAATTCACACTATTTAATGGCTCTTTATAATCCAAGTAGCAGTGTAAATAAGGGAGATAATAAAACCTGATGAGAGATTGATGTCTGGCTGAAGCAGTAATTCCTTTTCAAAGATATATAATCAACAGAGAAGACACCACAGTTCCATGTATGGGACCAACCCTACACCCAGCTGAACCAAACACGGTTTCGTTCTAGATAGAACATGCAGAACTTTTGCATAGTGACGTAGAGAGCTCTGTAAACACTCAGGATGCTTCTGAAATAAGTTGTATTGAGAAAATATAATCTAAGTAGGAAAAAATTGGAACAGTTGTTTATCCTGCACAAAGCTGTCACACTGTTAGGCAATCAAGAATTGCTAGGGAATGAGAATCAGGAGTTCTGCTAGGAGGGGAGGGGCTGAGGACAGCCCCACCACCAGCACAGCCCACATCCAGCACAGACAGGGCTGGAGCCACCATTTTGTGGCCTGGGGGGGCAGAAAGGCTCCAGCAACACTGAGTCCCTGCACAGTGCCAGAATCAGGGAGCATTGTGAAGTTTTAAAACCCCTTATAGCAACCAGAGACGTTTTACCTGCAGAAAACCCATCTCCCAGGAGGACATAATCCCCCAGATGACTGACTAGTTGTACTAGTTTGGAGAGTAACAGTCCTTATATAGATCATAAGGACATTAAGAGGCTAAATGAGACACTGATAGTCACGTGCCAACCTCATGCTGTGGATATTGCTCTGCAATGAATCCATTTATCAGAGATGTAAATACAAAGTGATCAGTTGTTTTTAGCACAGTGCCAGAAGCCCATACAAAAATAAGAAAAATGTTTAAAAGTTTGTCTGAGAAGATATTAAACAATTCAGATTAATCAAAATCAGGTGGGAGGATTCATATGACTGGAGGGCTGAAAGTCTCTAAATACACACAATCAAGAACAGCAGCCTGCCTAGCAAGGGCTGGGGAGAGAAAGCGCTATTGCATCAAATTATTTGCACATCAGACATCCAGGCTCTGGAATGCATTAAAGTCCTACCTGACAGCGGCAATCATTAATGTTTGCTGCAGAGCACCACATCAGATCAAAGAGCAGAATTTAACATGTATGATAAAGAGAAGAAAGATACATTATCCAAGATGACATCAATCTGGAGGACATATGCTAGTTATCTTATGCTGACATTCCTAAAACATCTTTAGAGAAAGTCCAAATGATCACAGCCTGACTGCTATGTAACCAGCAGCACGCTGCCTAAAAAGATGCATCTACTGAAGTAAACAGAATTCTTAATTGTTCCAGAAAATTTTTCGCTTAACTCTTACCAGTAATTTAGGAAAAATGTAGTCATATAGCTTAATACACAATGTTTTGCAGAACTCTGAATAGGAAAAGCACTTGCACATGGGAATCCAAATTGTCTAGTAATCTGGAATAAAAATACATGGGTAGTATATGCGGAAACAATGAACTGACACTATCCTGACCGGAGCCTTCTACATTAGAAAGCTCTAAAAAGGGCATAACCATAATCAACTTAACTTTTCTATATAAGCTAGCATAGCTTCTGTAGTTGTATATCAAATTTCAGGAAGGCACAGCCAACTGTTTTTATATTCGTATGAAATTAATGATGTTATTTTTCAAGTTCTTGAATAGGTAAGAATGATTTAAGAGATTTGCTTATTAATAAAAAAAGGTTCCAAAAATGAACTATAAAATATCCATATCCCAACTGGGTTCCTTTACCTTCTTGAAATGAAGAGCTTATTTCTAAAAACTGCTGAACTGCTTTTACAAAGGAAAAGAAATTATCCTCAACTCTGAGATACTTCTAAAGAGCAAATATTTTGTCTTTGAAATACACCTCATTGCACCAGATGGTGTGTTTATATGTATTTTTAAATGTTCCTGTGGATGAATACTCCCACATATTCCTTACAATAGCACCTTCAACACTGTTCAAATCATTGAAACATACTTAAGGGCACACAACTGCAGACTTAGTCATACAAAAATGTAGCAAAGGAGGTCTGAGAAACAAGGAATATTATTCTGCTGCATAAAACTGCTATGCTTGTTAACATCCCTAGTGGCAATGCTACTGTTTAGTATTTAATACTTATACAAGATCGAGAAACCATATAACAACCTATATATTTGATATTCTGTGTAAGTTTCAAAGTTGCACATTTTTATCCAACAAACTGGAAAGAAACTTTCTAGTTAATTGAGTTTGTATTGTCTAATGCATCCAGTTCTTTAACGAATGGTCCCCAGGCAGGTCATTGCTGTGCTCTGGGCCACCTGTAACTTCACTGCCTCTTACATATGTACTGCTAGATCATTACTCAGATATCACTTGTAACACCAGTGACCTTAGTGGATTTTTACCTAGTTTACAACAGATTGGGAGGAAAAAAAACAAGTATGGCCAAACTTTCAGCTGAATCCAGTGAAGCTCAATTAAGCTACAAGGGACTTCACTAATGTCTCAGCAGATAATATGGTCCCTAATTTGCTGTTACATCTTGACCCACCTCCTTTATCCAGAAAGACTGGTAAATTTAATCTTCTTTTAATTCACCACCACTGTTTTTTCCTCTAAAGTTTCTGTAAATGGAGTACTTTGCTAGGACAGTAATTCTTCCATTACTTAAGCCAACCCCCAATTCCCCCCCCACCCCCCCCATTAATAGGTCTTTGTGTAAGAGCTATTTTAGGATGAATATTTTTACCATAAATTAAGCTTTAAAAATTAAAACTAAACCTCAGGCAGCAACCCCCACAGAAACCTAAAATAATGACCTAAGCTACAGTCAATACTATATTCTTTCATAGTTAGTTAAGCTGTCAGCATGAAATAATCATTCAGTTGAACACGACTGTTGTCACATCATATGAGACAAAATTGCCCTACAAAACAGAAGAAAATTCTTCTGTGCCTGGAATGCCAGACTGCAGTCCTTAGCAGTATTATTCAGGACACATAGGAAATGACCATCAAAGAAACACATTCATTGCTTTCAGTACCGCTTACCAGCACTTTATCATTTAAGCAGATTATTCATCTCACAGCTTAATACCTTCTAGTCTGTCTCCCAAATACAGATAAATGCATGAAATCCACAGAGAGAACTGAGTGCCTAAGCTCTAGTATGTGCAAGTCCATATACTTCTGCAGTGTCCACTAGAAGTGGATCAAAAATAGCCATAAAGGAAAAATAAGTCCTCAATTTTTGGTTCTGTGGATACACTGTTGAGGACGATAGAGAAACAAGATTGACAGGTAGTTGCTTCTAGCTTTTCAGATTCTCACACTGACTGTTGCTAGAGTTAATTTAGTTAGAATTAACTGAAAAATAGGAGTTATTGATATCAACTGTGATACTTGAATTCTTATTCATTTTCTTTCATTTGTAAAAACACAGTTTTACAAACCTGCACTAAATAATGAATTAAGAACAGAAAAAAAATAAAGGCATCATTATGCATTTTTCTTTTCAGTAACTTCTTGAACCAAAGGACCAGGTAAATCCCTAATTTAATCTCTCCCTGTCAGGTTTGTGCTGCAACAGCAGCATCCTTCAAGACTCTCAAAGTTTTTCATTTAACTACCAAAGGATACGGAAAAGCACCACATAACAGAACACAGAACAATCAAAAGAGCTTTGATGTTGTTATTGCTTTAAGAAGGCTACCAAGTAATAAGACTGGTAAAATCATGCAAGGCACATGGCATTCTCCCACAGACACACAATATCTTCTGAGATTTGATGCATTGCACAGTAGAATAGAAAATGAGAAAAATCTTTCATAAGGTTTCTTTGTGAAAGTGTTCCTAGAGATGGTAACTGTTCCACAGAGAAGTTGGGAGTGGATAATTTTTCATATATGTAGCATCGGTATTAAAATGGAAATTAAGTTCATAAAAGGCATATAAAACATCCCAAACCCTATGATTTGGACTGTTTAGTTCCCTCCAAAGTCCCAATCCCCAGCCCCTAAAGGAGCAGTCCCTGTTTGTGCAGACAAGGATGTGCATGATTTCAGCCTTCACTGACACTTCTTGTTTCTGCTTTTTCATCCATGCACTAGCATTATGTGGTAGCATTCATACTGAAACATTTCAGGTGGATGTTCAATATACAAAACTCTCTCATCTGAACAGAAACACTGAGCTATGATGGCAACTTGGAATTTCTATTCAGTTTGTTTTTTGACAGTGATAGAATATATCTCAGTTTGGTTTGTCTCTTTCCATTTCCTGAGGATCAGCAAGACACATCTTCCTGCTTAATAGAAAACCGTTCTATTAACAGCGGTGCTGAAAGTCTGAAGAAAGCCACTTAAAACTAAAGACTATGAAACTTTATTGAAGGCTCAGTAAGCATCTTTTCTGTGTGTAAGCTCAAGGGATCCCACAGAAATGCAGAAAAAAAAAAAAAAAGAAAGAAAAGAAAAAAAAAGAAACCCCCCCCAAAAAACCCACCACCAAACACCACAACTTCCTTAAATACTCGACCCCTTCCCTGAAGCCATGGGCATTAGATGTAAACCAGTATAGTGATCAAGGACAAGTCAAGTATTGCAGAATTTGATGGCAAGTTCGAAACAAGCCAGGGATGTTCTGACACGAACATCAACACAGCAGGAAAGCTTACAATATCTTTTGGAAGGGAAGAGTACAGTATGAAGTAAGGAAGAGAAAGAGGAAAAAGAGGAGTAACAGCAAAGGAAGTCACAGCTCTGGAGAAGAAAATATCAAACTGTTATCTAACAGGCAAGCATTCAACCCAAGCAAGCTAAACAAACTCTTTAAACTGAATTTACATCCCTGCTACAGTAGTTACTCAAAAGATCTTGTTTCTCATAAGAAGGAAGTTCATGTTAATATAATTCCATTTTGCCCATATATATTAAACACTAACAATATGATTCACAATCCCTGAAAAGTCACTAACAAGAGCTGGAAACCTCCCACATGCAGAACAGGACCCAGGTAATTATTATTAGCAATAAATATTGAAAAAACTATGAATTACATTGCTATTATGGAGTAAGACAGAAAATATGGCAGGCTGCAGGGGCAATATTAATGCAAATAAAGACACTGGACAAATTGGAAAGATGAGCAAATAGAATCACTTCATAAGAAGACAGATGACAGCACATATAACTGGGTATCTGATACATTATTCCTGGAAATCAATAGATGTTGTGAGCATGATATTAATTCAGTACTAGATGCTACAAGTAGCAAGACAAAAAGACACTAAGAGGAGAATTTGTTTTCATTTATACTGCAGTTTGTGAAAGAGAAGCTTACACTTCACAAGACTGAATGCCTAGTCCACTTGATCCCAAGGAAGAACACGAAGAAAGCAAAGTATTTACATTCTGCATAAAAGTCTGAAGTTGACAGGTAATGATTATTATTCAAACCAACTTGTTCATTTCTAACCATTAGAAATTAAAATTGTTTCTCAGGGTTGTCATTAACCTCAAATTATTATCATGCATGTGCATATAAGAAACTGAATTTCTGTGTAGAAAGACACAAAGCAATAGTTAGGACAAGACCATTTTGATTGAACAGGATGCATTCTAACAGAAAAATACATTAAAGGGCTGGGAAACAAAAAATCAGTTCTTTTGATGTAATGCAGTCAACTATTTTACTTGCTTTCCAATATCTCAAAAAGAATAAGGCATAGAGCTGATGCAGGTAGAAAATATGCTGTTGTATTTAACAGAAATTAAAACATTTGCTCAATTTTAATTAGCCCAGTTATTTCTGTGCAATCTGCTTCACCCATGTGTGCATTAAGAAAAGAATTTTATATTAATATACATCTGTCATAAACAGTTCAAGTTTAAATTGTGGAATAGATATGCATCCTTTTCAGCTCTCCTGTAAAAAACAGACGAAAAAGGGAATTATTGATGCATTCAAACAGCGTACGTCTTGCTTTGTAATACAGTCTGTTGTTGTGGTTTTTTTTTTTTTTTTTTTTTTTTTTTCTTCCCCTTAACGCCTACCCAGCTTATGTTCCAAGCTAATACAGTCTAAAGAATAGATACGGTCCCAGGGTATGTACTTCCAAAGAAAAACTTGTAGGAAGCTCCTTGCACATTAGCATTCTGTTATTTCAGAACCTGGTAGACAAGTTTCAGCTTCTTCAGACACTTTAGCCAGCTGAAATGATTATTGTTGTTTGTGGAGTTCATATCCTAAGGTCTGATATAGCTACTTTACCTATTAATGTAAATTCCTCTTTCCCTACAGACTTTCATAAACAAGACAGGAGCTATTAAGCCAGAATAGAGCACATTTTCTTCTGGAAACAAGAACACCTGTTTGACTGCCCATATCCATGATGAACATACAAATGGAAACCAAGAAGGACCAGAGTGATGGCATGCTTGCTGATGAACCTTTATGTTAAGAAAGTTACCTTGTAGGAGTATGCTTCATTTGTAGATAACAGTGAGTTTTAAATCCACTCACAAGCCCTGTTCCTTTAAACAATAGATAATCACAAAACATCTGTAAGATCCAAAGGAGAACCTGAACAGCGAAGAAAAGAAGCAACGGCTGTGATTTAACATTTGGAAACAGTATGGCATAAATCACTGTGCAGTACAAGTATTGCATTGCCTCAATATCAGCCACAAGAAATCTTAACTCATGCCTTCAATTCTGTTGAAGAGAACTAGCCCTTAGGTACTGCATATCAGAAGGGGATGGAAGGAAGGAAGGGAAAAATGGCTAGGTGATCAACTTTGGTTAAGTATTGGTTGTGTCTAAACCAAGTATTTTCTGCTGCACTCTTCAGGGAGAACTGGGAGACTGACTTGCCCGAGTTCAACTCCTGCAACTATAAGCCATTATAAATGAGCTGCTTTTCTCCCAAGTAAATAGGAGTTATTTGTAAGTGCATATTCCCAATCATTTTATAGAAAATATCTATTTTAAAAATGCCTGTTTTTTCATACATTAAAAAAAAAAAAAAAAAAAAACACTACTAGTTTCCTTCACGCATTTAGGAACTGCTTTCTTATAGAAAGAAGCTAAGAGGAATAAGTGAACCATGCAATAAATCTTATTTCCCGTCCTTCTTTATTGTACATTAATCACTATCCTTTTAAAAACTTTTCTTGTGCCTTTAAGGCAATACAAATGCAATAAAACTGTTTTTATGCAACATATGCAGTACTACTATTTTTCTTTAAATCGCACAAAAGTGTTCTGACTGCAGAACACCCTGCCCATTTTTCAGTAAATAGAAGTTACTGACATTTTCAGAATAATGCCAATGCTTTGACTGCAGAGTAGTGCTGCTTCTAAATTGATCAGAAAGCAAGCAGTGAAGTGTAATCACAGCAATGTAATAGGGATGGACAGAGCCTGTATGAAAAATCTAAAAAACCATTTTGGATGTATTTATGTAAATGGTGCTCAAACAGAGGCCGTCTCTGATGAGGATAAATATCTGCAAGTGTATTATTGCTAAGATGTGTATTTGACTAAAGCCAAGTTCTAGAATACAAGAACTACTAGAAGCTTTTGTGTTATTGGATTTGCTCACAAAGCTGGTATGTTATATTGTTCAAGTTCATTACTTCACTTTTCAGGAGCTGCCCTACAGATGATAAAGATGTTCAGAAAGGAAAAGGCTACACATATAGCACGAGGTTATTCGCAGAAAGGGCATCTCTCCCCGGTGGAATTAGATCTTAAGCTCAAGGAAGCAAAAGTGAATGAGCAGCATATGTCATAATTAGTCTTAAAATTTGTACAGCATAAATACAGGTGTACTGCAGGGAGCCTGTCCTGTCTGTGTGCCAGCACACAGAGCGTAAGTACACTCTCATAGTTCAATACTTTTATCTCTTCTCATTGTGTGATGCTTCTTGGCAACTCCACAGTTCAGTGCATTTCACACACTGCAGAACATCAGAATTGAGGAAAAAAAAAATCACATCACACAAAAGAAAAGTCAGATGGTAGTTGTACCAACTAAGGGCAAGAAAAGAGAATAAAAAATAGGAGTATAAAAATAAGGCTGGCAAAAATCACAGGTAAGGAAGAAATGAGGAAAATAAGGGTAGAACTAAACACAAAGAGGCAATGAAGAGAATAAAAGCCTATCTGTCTAAGAGTACAAGAAACAAGAGTTTTTGAGTGGAGAAGCAAAAGGTGAAAGCAAACAATGTGCAGCTCTTCAAACAAAGATGAGAGCAGGTAGGAGCAAGAAGGAACAACAAATCTAGCTGGAAAGGATCCCGTGACATTTCTTTGCAAACCAGGAAGTGATGAAATAGAACACCTCACACCAACCACAGCAAAAATCTGTACCTTCTCTTTCTTCCTCCAAAAAAAACCTCTTCAAAAGAAAGACTTTCCTAAGCATTGCTTTTGGTACCTTGCAGAACAGTATCACCTAGCCCTAGTGTTCTAGTCAGGTGGTTGAGTACCACAACAGAAGACAACCAACAGCCACTACACCCCAGCTCTAGCTGGTTGCTCCAAAAAAGCTAATACTACCAGCTTTTTTCCTTAGCAGAGTGGTAGACAAGTTTCCTAAAGCTTCTCCCTCACTGCCCGGGTACAATTCCACACTTGTCCCACCTGGGCTCTGGCATCATGCTTTTACAGTGTTCTTACACGTAAACACAGGAGATCCTTTATAATACTAGGAACATAGCTTAAAGCATTTCACCGAACATACTTGACACCTGCTTGGCAGCTAACCCTTTTCTTCACTCTGAACATAATTTATGAGTAATTCTCCAAAGCTGCATGCAAGATACATTTCTGAGAAACATTCCTAAAGAGACTAGTCAAGACCTATATTTTTCTAATGCCGTTCTTCATCTCTTAACAGCTTCCTGTAGGTTCAAGGTAGAAGAGCTCTTATACTACTAACTGCTGGTTCACAAGTTTGTTCCCAATCGATTGCATTCCCCAGTATTACTGCTTCACAGAAGTGATTATCCTGTCTCTTGCAAAGACCGTATATTTTGTCTGGGAGATTATTCATTTCTTATCAGTTCCACGTAGAGTGCACTTTTATCAGTCACCTTGTACTGGGATAAAAAATATCTCGTTGGCAGTTGGTCTGGTGAAAGAATTAGAAGAACCACCTCAAAGTGGCAGGTTACTCTGAAGTTTGATCAACTAACACAAATAATACAGACCTAGCTGACTATTTCTGCAAGCTTGTCACTCCACGAAGCATATGAATCAAAAGATACAATTCCTCTGAGAAAGGATGTAGGTAAGAGAATAGTGGAGATTAAAAAATTGTGCCTTTCACTGCTGGAAAAAGACTTTCATTACTTCTTTGTTGCCAGGGATATTTTACAGTTTTCTAGAAATCATTTGTGGCTCCATACAAGGGAAAAATTAACACTTCAGATTAGATTATGTCAAACTCAGCTAATGCATGAGAGTATCTGGTAACTATAAGCATCACCACGACATCACAAAATAAAATTACACTGCTTAAGTTTACTCCTGTCAGTGTAGGCCTTGTTTAATGTACAGTCTACAATAGTGCAGTGAAGAGTTGAAACTGAAAAGAGGTTAAAGTCATCTACTCATCAGGAGTCACTTAATAAAGAGCTGCAATAGTGGCTGGAGGGAAATTCAAATAAAAGCCATGAATTCAGGCTCTGCGATGAAACTGCAGTTTCATTAATGAATGTTTGTTAAAATAAACTGCTGGACTATAGACTCTCTCATTTATTGCCTTCACTGTGTTCTGGTTGCTATGATATCCTTCTAGAGATACGTGGCAATTATTCATTTGGGAGTTGCAGGCAGGCAGAGGACAGAACAAGCAAAAGTTCCTAATTAAAATGGATGATTAACAAATAACCCAAATTTAATCATTCTTGAGCCCTTATTGTGAGGCACTCAGAAAACCTTTGCACCCATCAACAATGAAATTCTTAGTCTTCTGTATTACCACAATAATTTTTCTGTTCTCTGATTAGACAAAGCTGAGTATTTCCAGCAGATGCAGTCTGGGCAGCATTAAATAAAGTGGAGGTGGAGTCCCATTTTGCACAGATGGGCTCAGAAGCAATAAAGAGCTCAGGGCTCCCTAACATCCTTGTATTTTAGAGTACTACAGCACAGGCATCCCTAAACATTTATGAACATTAATTTCTCCTTTTCCCTCTCTCTTTTCAACATAATCCCTATCCCCATTACACATTATTCCAACCCAATCTGCCCAGTGCCTCCCAAGCCCTCCACACACATACCAGCCTGTCCAGAAGCAGGATGCTCTCAACCACCCACCACCAGCCAAACTCTGGAGAGTTACATGATGCCCTGGTCCCAGCACCACTTAATACTGCCAGCAACAGGTAGGTGCAAACCAGGCTGCCAGGTGCAAGTGAATGTGTTTGTGCACTAACTCCTAAGCAGCTACACCTGCATCGATGAGCACCTGACAGCACAGGCAGAAGGTAACAGCGATGTGCAGGTGGAAGTCACAGTGATGTTTAGATATTAAGAAGTTTAATTCTGGTGATGATGTAAGAGAAGAAGAGAATACAATTTGCTTCAAATCTCTTATTAACTTTAGGTGGGAAAAAAATATATCTTTTTTACTTGTAAACAGAGCACTGGAAATCACTGAAAAATAAAACCTCATGGAGGCTGGAAATTAAATATTCTGAAATACAGATGCTGAGTCATAGCACAGATAACCTGAGGTTTTTAGATAGTCACTGCAGCACTTGGAGAAGAGCATTGCTATACTACCCAAACATACAGCTTCAGCCATTTGTTGGGCACTCTCTTCCTGTTTCTAAACCAAATACAGATTTTTCACTAACAGTTGAAAACGACTTGCATTTGACCATATGTCATATCAAGGCACTCATAAAAACAAATCTAGCACTTTTCAGATGTGAGATCTAGACAAAGAGAAATGTCTGTGTTTGTACTGGGACACTGCACTATGTGTGTGTGTGTATATATATATATATATATATATATACACACACACACACACATACATATATGCAAGGTGCCATAAAAGTGAAAAAGGGTCACTGTTCTCTTTCTCTGGACGTAACATTATTGCTGCTGTTGTTGGGACTCTGTGGGGATAGAAGTCAAAAAAGGTCTGCAAGGAAAGTTTTATTAGAACAGGGAATATGATTAGGAGAAAAAAAAAGAAAGAAAAAAGAAGATCTTTAGTATTGGTGTAGGAGAAGTTCCTTTCAAACTAAACATGGCTGAGAAAAATTGTTCATATTCAACTAAGTCATCTCTTGAGAAGAGATGTCAGGTATTCACTGAAGGGCCTAAATCAAGATGATCTGGACTTCTGTGAACGACACAACAAACAGTCAGGAAATTGTAGCCTCTGGAATACAAGAAATTAGAGAAAGCAGAATTATAATGTGTAATAGAAGCACTGTTGATTTCCTTGTTTTAATATCCAATAGGTGTGAATTATTCTCCTAGCATAGGCGCTAGAAGGTATTTTGTACATCTTCCCTAAGGATTTGTAAGGGAAAATGGAAACGGAGTGGTTGTCCTGGGAGAAATATCGTTTCGGTTTTTTTTTTCTTTTTTTCTCAGCAATTGGCTGGGCAAATACATTTTAATGCACAGGGGTTGTTTATTTTCATTCTCAGTTTCCCTGAGGACATCTGGTTGCACTGGATGAAATATGATGCAGTCTGAGATAGACAGAGAGAGCAAGAGAGAACCCATGAATTTTGATGGTTGTGTTGTAAGAACTATTTATTAGAAGTGGTTATGGAAACATTTTTGCAAATTTTACACTTGTTGCTCCAGCATGAGCTGCCTTCTGGTAGGTGTTTGTAACTCAAGGAGTTTGCTTCTAATGACAGGTTTAGCAAGTCTGCACTGCCTTTGAATTCTAGGAAGAGAAATTCTGGGAAAATATCACTCAACGTACAGTACTTCTCACAGAGGATGTTCTGGAAGAGTGTTCTTGGCTAAAAAGCCTTTTTGATTGAACACTGAGAATGTGACTTTGTTGACAGCAATTGCAGCAGTGCCAGCAGCAGGGCTATACGTTAGTTAGTGATCCTGCATCCTCAGAAGAGCAACCATCCCCAGACCACATCAAGAGCCCGTGCTTTTGGAATGAAGGTGAGTTGTAATCTTTTCCCCACATTCATTTTTCTGCAGGCAGCTGGAATTGCATCACATTGTATAATGTCCTGATCACCGAGATTGTTGCTTCTGTGAATACTGACATTCAGTTTTCCTAAATTCTATAAGTATGTCAATAACCTGTGGAACTCTCTAGAAAATCAAATATAATAGACCATCCTATGGACATGGAATAACTATTTGAACCACAGCATTGTCATATTCTCAGAGCGTAGCAAGTTATTCGGTACTCTTGATAACTGAAGATTCCCATGAAAATAATTCCAGTTAGCAAACACTGGCTTCTGGATTCTCAGTGTATTCAGACAGATGATAGCCACAGTAGTGATGCTTCTCACACCAAGACCTCAGATTTGCTCTTATCCATACGTGTGCTCATCTACCCTTTGAATAACTCAGTGGGATATTGTAGAAGCACAGTGCATGGATCTGTGGGACTCAAACCCCTCAAGAGAAAACAACTGAGTGACTGTAAGACAAAGGACAGACATAGACAATAGCAGAAGATCTTGTCCACCATCAGCCCCGTTGATGGAGGAACAATAAGAAAGGGGATTGAGGTTCTCATTCCAATGGACAACAATGAAATTTGAATCTTGCTATTGAATGCAGTGATGATAGTTGAAGTTTCACTGCTGATTTTAATGGAGCTGGCATTTCACAAAAGGAATATGGATTCATTCCCCATACTATTCATAAGAAAAGAAAAAAAAAACACCTACTTTATTCAGCGTGACACTGATGTGAGAAATGATATAAGAAAACAATGACACTGAATAACAGTGAAATGATGTATATTGCTTTAGTTATATCTACACATTATAATGTGTTTTATAACAATTTGTTAGAGCAGCATCTGTTATGAATTTACTAAAACAGTTTGAATATGCTTTTCAGTGAGCTGAAGAAACAGACTCCACCTATTAATCACTAAATACGTATTTATGAATAATTTATAAATGGTACCTTTATTCAAAGTGCTGCCAATTAACTAAACAGACACTGCATTCATAATTACATCAGTCATCTCTAAACTTTCAACCTTTATCAAGATTTCAAACACACAGGCAGAGAAAATGAATGAAAAGAGATTTCTTAGCATAGCAGCTTCACTGACATTGACATCCTCTGGCATCCCTGACATTCCTCCGAAAAAGCAATTCTGAACTCTTTAATGTAAAATATATATATTTCTATTTCACACCCCACAGCTTTTTAAAGACAATCATAACTGCACACTGTAAATACAGTAAAATAAAAATAGGTACTGAGTGTCTACAAAAGAAGTAAAGTCAGGCTAACAGTAATCCTACAGAAAAAGAGCTATATCCTGTAGATTGGTGTTTCTACAGATTTCTTCTTCTGCAAGTCAGGTAGAAAGCTGTAATTTTTTTCCCGAGGCCTTGCCCTCTTCCTGTCTTCCAGCAGCATAGCAAACTGTGCAATTACATGCTCTGCACTGTCTTCCAGTCCCACTCACCATAGTGAGATGTTTACTTCAAAACCCATGTAGAAACATTTGTACAGCGAGACAAAAATGCAGGAAGCCTGTCCTGCCTAGTTGTCTTTTTTTTTTTTTTAATTAAAAAGATAAATAATTGCAAGCAGCCACATTAATTCCAGAATAAAACTGCAACTATAAATCACAAAAGGGTCACATTTAATGGTGGCATAAACAGAAGTCAAAATCATCTGCATACATTTTTAATGTAAATTGGTGTTATTTGCATGTCCAGAAAGAAGGAAGGATGGTAGCAAATAAAAAGGGCAATCAGCTGTCTTGCCTTAAAGCCTCGTGTTGGTTTCCTTTCCCTTCTGCAGAAGAGCCCTCTGGCCTCTCAGCATGGCGGCTGAGCTAACACCGACTGCCTGATGCGCGAGCTGCAGCTGTGATATTTAGCTAATTGAAAAGCATCCTCTGAAGTGCATTAGTAAATTGTGGCAAGATTGGGCTGCAACAAGGTTTCATTCCCACAACCCCTGAATTTAGCCCCAAATATTTTCAGTTTTGTATCGGCCACATTGGTTTGGCAACACTGCAAATTTGAAATTTATTTTATCCTCCAGATTTTGTCCTTTGTTTCTTTGGCTGACTGTAGAACTTCTATTCCAAAATATTCACCAAACACATGCAGATCAATAGCATTCATTTTGAAAACATCCTTGTTGCAATCTTTTGTCTATTTTTTCAACTTCTATTAATGTACAGGGAAGGTTGTTGTCATGTGTTCATATTCCCATATAATGTCATAGTGCAGTGTTACAGTTTTATGTACCACACTGTATTTGTGAGCATGTGTGTCCGACTCATATATATGAATTCATATCCAAAACAAAAGGAAATGTTCACAACATGTACATACTTAGTGAAAGACAGTGGCTAGCCCTGGGGATAAGGGGAATGCAACTGTGGCACGTATTATTGTTCTCACAGTATGGAACAATTGAAAAAAAAGACAGCAGAGAGCCAACAGCAAAAGCACCCAAAGGAACAACAAATTCCTGAGAACATGAAGAGAAGCCAAAACAGAAGATACATCTGCCTCATCTTATAATACAACCATCACCATATCTTTAGAGGAAAGATATAAATGAAAAGTCAGTGAACTTGTAGATTGGTAATTGAAAATCTCTGTAGCTGTCCCAGTTACCAGGGTGTTTTTCATCTATTTCTACTAAAATACATTGTTTTTTCAAACCAAGGCAAAATTGTAAAAAACTGCTAGGGAGTTGATGAAGATAATATTTTTAAGTATGTAATAAGGAACATCTCTGATTTTATATCTTATAACACCACTTGGACTGCTTCAATTAAATTTCCTGTGGTGCCTCCAAAGTACAGAGGTAATGTCTTTTAATGGGGACTTCAGCTTCTGATGTAGCACCCGATACAGGGACTGAGTGCAGCCATCAGGGTTTTGTCTGGCAGGAAGAACAATCCCTCACAGGCACTGCCAAGCTCACCACTGAACGTCACCATCAGTGGAGCCCATTACTGTATCATGGGAATCATGATAATCATTGGCTTGATAATGGATGAAAAATATTTTCGAGTGCCTGCTTCGTAACTTAGAATTTTAAAAGAATTTAAATCATTTTCTACGTAGACACAAGCAGTAAGAGGAAATCTTCCAAGAAAACAGTTTAAAAATCCTTCCTCTGATTCATTCGTACTTTAAATAGCTGAAATTAACAGATGCTGGGACTCCGAGCATTTTTCCCTTAGATTTTTAGTCATGCAACAGAGGCAAGCCAAATAAGTGAACTAGGTTGAACCTCCACCGAACTAAAGTTAGTAACAGGCTGGAGGCTACAATCATGTCCGCTGTCCCTATCAGCGTGCAGCTGATGGATGTGCTAAACTGATGGCATATGAAAAAAGAACAAAACAAAATCTCACATTCAATTTTAAAATGCCTTTACTAAACAAAATAGGTGTTCTGTTCCCATCACTGAAATCCCCGGCAGTGGCAGTAATGCTGCTCACCCAGGAGGACAGAGATCTGGATGGAGACACCCTGAGGTATCAGGCTGAGCTTCAGTGCTGATGCGGGGTGCAGTGGGCAGAGAGGAGCACTATTCCCAAGCAAGAGTACCATCAAAATACCTTCAGAAACAGCCCCGAAGGGGGGAATCTGTAGAGGCACAAACTGTGAAGGAAATACAAGACTTAGCAAATCTTTTGTAATTTCTTAAAGGGATATTACCTACATGTTAAGTACACTGCTGGTGTTTTACTAAATCCTGCTGCTTTTTTCATCCCTACCTTGTTTGTTCATTTCTATCACAGACAGAACAAAGATATGGAAAGCTATAAGCCACTCCCTGCCATCAGTTTCCTGCGTGTCTACCTATTTGTATTACTTTCTGCATCTTGAATGGCTTGAACTGCAGAGATGGATGAAATTAATGGAAAATGAGGAATTAACAAAGATAGAGAAATGCCAACACTTTTTTTCACTCATGAAAATACTTTGGTGGCTATTTTCTCTGCAATCCATCAATAGTGCCTTTCTGCAGCTTCCTGTCATTGAAGGATTAAGACACAGTGATCCAGATGATGCTGAAAACAAAATATGCAGAGTGAAATAACAGTTCTAGTGCTGACAGATGGCACAACTCTGCATTTTGGATGCTTTTTTTTTTCAGGAAATACACACATTTTTTTTTACTTAAGACAACTAATAAACTAAAGAATGCATTTATTTAAAGGAACATTTTCATGTAAAGAGAAAGAATACAAAGTAATTAAGTTTTGTTTCTGTGATTGATATATTTTGTACAGCTACCCAGACCTCTCATGGGCTGTTTGCCCCCAGTCAGCAAGGACAATGGTATCCTGAAGTTATCATTTCTCATTCATTTCACTGAATGTCATTCTTAGGTGGAAGGGAAATTAAGCGATTAAATAGGAAGAGCACTGAGCTGTCACAGAAAAATTAATATTTTCAAATTAACTTTAGACAAAGGATGCGTAAAATGTAAGTTATGTTGATGAAAACAAGCAGTTTCTCAATAATAAATATGTAAATAAAACCGTTGATCTATCAGTTATTATGACAATCTGATGTCTCAGAAACACTCGCTGTGCTTCCAAGCCACATCCATGCAATGATGAATACATATGGTAGCAGATCGAGATGGTAATGCACAACTGAGTACTTGGAATGCTAAAAAAGAACCTTTTATCAGGTAATTTTTAATATAAACAGCTTCTAAATGCTAGAGCCTTATCTGTCACTGTTAATTAAACCTGTACTTTGTCAACATAAAATAATCCATTTATTATAGTAAAAGCCACTACATTTCAAACCACTCACAAATTACAAACCATAATTGCTAGGATTATTTATTTCCAAGTGTAGGCAGCAAAGCCACCTTAAGATTCAACAATGGTTAGATAATTTTGGAGTGTAACCATAGCTTGATCTCACAGTTCATTGGCTTTAATATTGGCAGCAGACAAGCTGTAATTTTTCATTTCCTAATTAGATTTAGCCATTAATTTAACTATTCTATCATATTGGTGGGATAAAACAACCCTATTTGTTTTCCTCGTTGTTTTTACTAAGTACCGAGTGCTTGATAAATGCAGTAAATGAGAGAATAAAACACAAGGACATGAACACACAAACAGACCTCACCTCATCCACTCTGGCCATGTAACTTCCTAATTTTTATCACCTGATTTCTAAACCCACGGCACTCTAAGAAGTACTTTCTGGGAGCACACCTGGGGAAATCAGGCAGGGAGGGATTCATAACAGATTGGGAATGCTGAAGAGATGAGAGTGGCATAAACTCAACTCTGTAAGGATCGGGTGCCTCACCTGAGGCTGCCACATCCACCAGGAGTTCACATTGGGGCATTTTCCAATTTGGGGAGCTGATGGGTGCTGCAGGTGCTTTCTGTGTCATTATGATCCTTCTCTGTTCACTGCTGCCATTCACATTAACAGACTGTGTGAATGTTTCAGGACCAGCTCAACAAGAAGTCAAACAGAACGCTGGTTCAGGATAACCTGGCTGTCTCTAGATTCACGGGCAATGAGAACAACTGCTTGGAGGCAGGTACTGCTTGCAGAGACAGGGTAGCAACACAAAAAGGCGGTGTAGTGGTTACGTCTTTAACTGCTACAGCCAGTCCCCAAATAATCCTTTACTACTGGAGTTTTGCACGTGTTTAAAAAAGTGACTGAGGGTCATTTCTATAAAATTGTAACAAAAGGAAGCGATACAAGTCAATCCTCTTCTGTCAGCTGCTGAGAAAAAGAGGCAACTGTGCCACATCACTCTTCCGTGGTAGGGTTTGATCTCATCAGTGGTCTTTTACCACTCCTGTAATGCTCCAACCACCTGCTCTCAGCCACGAGCGCTCAGATTTAACTGGAGCCAAAGAGGTGGGCAAGGCAGGGTAAAGCAGCTATTTACAACAAGCAAGACAGAGAGGTTTGTGTGCCAATCCCTCTCCTGGGGGCTGCTCATGGGGGCTCTTACCTAGTGGTTGTTTCATCCATACGTGAGTGAAGAACTCGACCTAGATCTCTGCTGACCCAGGCGGCAGCCTCAGTGACTGAGCTGCAGACTGACTGTCTGCTCAGCCCAGGAAGCCTGTGGGTTTTGGGGTTTTTCTTTGCAGAATGACAGAGATTTAACCAGAACGGACAGTGCCTCCGTGCCTCAGGCATTCCGATGGGAAATGGAAAGTAAGAAAATGATCTCCCTGAGGCTGCGAGCCCGGAGTTTTAGTCCTGCAATCCTGAATGAGTGCTCTATCTACTAAAATGCTGTATGAACATCAGAAATCCTAATTTGGCCATTATATTGTGGGAAGTCATCATATCAACTGTGCTTTAGATGGATAGGACTGCTGAGGAGATGTAAGCAAGGCATTGCTTTTCTTGAGGATCCCAAGGAGCTTTGGATTTGAGATGAATCTGTCACATGGATAAAGCAGCCTTTTAGAAAGACAGAGACTTTACTGGAGAAACAAGCATGAGCCCTTTTGGGCTAAGAAAGGGATTTTAAAGTCCACTGTATACACCAATATGCATTTCATGGAGTCTGTACCTCAGATGGTTGAATCCCACATTTTTCCAAACAGTTATTGTTGTGGTATTTTAATGTTCCTTGTCTTCCAGGGAATGTTCTAACTTAATGAAAGTGCTTGTAAATAAATGTCAGTATCTGAGATACAGTACAGTCATTATAATACAGTAAATGAAGGGTAATAATAGGTTCCATCAAGTCTAACAAGTGAACAACCTCCTACTGAGCATCAAGCCAAGAATCTCACTCTAAAATCACTGAGATGTACAAATGAGCAAGGTGAGACTTGACACTTACACCAAGAGAGCCAAGGACCTGCCTCTGCAGCTACGAGCAGCAGATCTGATACATGTTACTGGCATGCAGTCCCTCCGTTTCATGCAAAACTTCAGCTTATGCTAACAGGCGGATTTGTTAAGCCTGAAAAAACACAAGGGGTTGCTCCAGACACTTCAAAACACAGCAAATGACCCTCGTGGCAGATAAGCAAATCTTTCTTCTACGTGAGCAAGTACCAGAAGGCTAATTAATCCTTAACCGCGACTGTAAGTCACTCAACCAAAAAGCAAGGTCAAACAATGAGTTTGTAAATCACAGAACATTGTGAGACTTTACATTTTCTGTTTTCAAAGATACAGGTGGAGCATCCCACAAATTGTTAAAGCATGTGCCACCAGAAAAACTATATCCTTAACTACATACTGCAAAACCAAATGTTTTTCATTGTTTAATTATGGACATTTTCCCATTAAAAGTTAGATATCCTACATCTATTATTGTCACAAGAAAAGAATAAAAAAATGTGAAGAAAAAAAGAAGGAAAAATAACAATACTTTGTGATTTTAAAGGATATGCTTCCACTGCCACTAATTGCTCTCTGAATCTGAATTGGTAAATCCATAAGATTATCAGCAGAACTCAATACAGGTAGAACAATAAAAACTAATTATTTCTCACAAAGCAGACCATTCAATTTAAAATAGAGGAAAGCTAGGAGCAATAAAGCCTGTGCCATTAACAATTAGTCTTCTGCACACATGATTAGACTCACGGAGATAAAGAAGCCTCTGCATTTAATGACGAATCCCATATTTCTGGCTGGGCTCAATATTCTCTGCTAATTATGTTGAAAGACCTTGTGCTACTTGAAAGTACTTAGACTACAAAATATGACACTACCTCCCTAGATTCACTGGTAGCACTTAACATTTAATATCGGGTACTAAACTACACTGTGAATTAATATCAACATTTAGGGTTATTTCTTTTGTTTTATTTTTTAAAGAAAGTAATTCTGGAGAGCTTGAGGACAGTGCTTTATGAGCTCCTTGCTATTTAGAAGCCCTTAAATATGAGCCAGATACAGATGCTATCCTAAATTAAAATTCAATAGAACATACCACTGAGCAGCCTCGGGACAGCAGAACCAAGTGCTTTCAGAGGATGCACTGCGTACCCAGCGAGGGCTAGTTCTTAGCAAAAGCAAGAACAAGTAGGGTTGTACTCCTCACACGTGATCAGAAGAGAGGAAAATATCATTTAACGTACCTAAAATACTAATGCTAACAAAAAGATTAAATATTGCCTTTATATAGAGCAATTGGATCTGGCTACAGAAAAGTTATTAACTCAATCTGCTATGGATGCCTGTCTTTTGTTGCTTTGTTTTGTTTTTCCCTATATGTATTTCTTCCTTTTAGTCACAGAGAACAGGGAAGAAAATCCCTTTCTTGGAAAAAAACCCAACAACCTAAACAAACAAATAAGTCTATAATTGAAATACATATGCTGAGCTAATGAGAGCTACAAGGAAGCAAAAAACCCTTAATCTCTGAAAAAAAAAATTGAGTATCTAATTTACAATATTTACAATAAAGAAAAAGGTTTGTAGCTTGCAAGATTCTTTTCAATGTAGTCAACCATATATGTTCTGCAGATTGCTATGCAATTGGTAACAGAGATTTGTTTCCTGGCAGGTAAAGTACATCCTCATACACTGCTCTGCATTGCATATTTTAAGAGCTTTGTGAAATATGTAACACCTACTTGGAACAATGTTCTTGGTTTGATGTACGCATAAAATACACACACATGCATACACACCCATGAATATTTAGCCCAATAAACTCTGTTTGTCTCTTCCCTGTTAAAGACGAGAAGTCTATGCCATTTTTGGATGGCTGGATCTGGTTTCTAATCTGCAAAAGCAGAGGAATTTGCTCTCAACTAACAGATTGTTTCACAGAATGCCGTGTGGGTGAGGCCACGTGCAAAGCACTGCTAAAGCACCACATATAGGGGCAGGATTATTTTTACCAGTTCTACCACAAAATTTGACACTCTCCAACTGCAAGCAACACCAGGCACAGGAACAGTTTAATCAAAATGAATCATCATGTTTTGGGAATCTGTTTCTGTGTACTCCCTATATAAAATTATTGCAGAGACAAAGAAACGGATTTTGATAAATCGGATTAGGAAAAAAGTAATTACAACGGCTAGATAAATTACTGCAGCTTCTTGTTATCACAAATTAAGGTGTATAGTTACTCATGTGTGGAAATGAATTTGACTGACTCCCCGGTGATAGTGCAACCCAAAGAGGAGTGGCTGTGCAGGTCCATGAGGCAGCCAGCCCCGCCGCAGCAAGGCACTGCATGCACTGTGTGTGGGTCTGCTGGGCCAGCTTCTTGAGCACAGGGCGTGCTCCTTTGAAAATCCATCCATAAATATCACTGCGGGTGCAGGCAGTACAGCATGACATCTACATGCTGATATGCACAATATGCATAAGCGCTCGAATCTGCATTTTCCAAGAACATCTTCTATTGAGCTGCTTGGGAGTTCATTCAAGGCTGCAATCTACTTTATATTTCCATTGAGACAAATATTTTAGTTTGTTCTTTCTCTCAGAAATGCAATTAAAACCTGTATAATGCTGCAGCCTACACAACCAATGGTACATTTCAATCTGTAGGCTTTACTGAATTTCATATGACAAAATCATTTCAAGAAGTTTTGTTATCTGTATCAACACACCAGATGAATTGTAGGTAGCCGAGACTGATTCTCAACATCAATTCCATAGCCCCAGTAAGCCCGGCAGGTCAAGTCCTGGTGTGAGTTCAGAACTGCTGGGGACAGTTTCCTGCCCAGAAAACCAAGCAGGAATGATTGCAATATACCAATTTGGCTTTCAAGGGAAGAATTCTGAAGATTTGCTAACGGTCATTTCTGATTTCTGACACTGCAACAAAGAAATCTCAAGCATATTCTTTAAAATCAGCATTAGCCCTTTCAAATCTAAAAACTAGACCTGCTGTTGTGTAAAAGCATTGCTGAAATTTTCATCTGAGTAGGTGTCAACATAAAACTCAAGAGTCATTATTCAGATGTTACTTGAAAATTTTATACGATTGCAGGTATTAATTTCAGCATATTGTTAGAAAATGCAAGGCTACCCAAATGAAATGCAAAATGCAGAATTAATCATAGAATCCTAGAATCGTTAAGGTTGGAAAAGACATCTATCATCTGGCCCAACCGTCAGCCCATCCCCACCATGCCCACTGACCCACCTCCCTAAGCGCGACGTCGCCATCATTGCGACCCGCTGCCTTCCCAGCAGCACTGCGGGGCTGCCCGACCTCGCAACCCACTGCTGCGTTCCACAGCTGCCATCCCCGCGGCACCAGGGGAGCACGGCCTGCATAGAAAAGCCCTCAGATGCAGACCCATCCTGCTCACCGACCCCTGCTGCCAGATGGCCATATGACCTGTTCTGTGTTATTTTCAAACATTTACATGACGAGATAAGACAGACACATGGATCTTCACTCTGATGATAGGAATTCATTGCCAGCAGCACATCCACTCAGCTTGCATCCTTAAAGACACATTAAACAAAACTAACGTTGTGTTATTGTACAGGCAGAATGGTAATCCTAGTTCATCGATACTAATTCACTACCTTTGTTTTGCTTACAAGCACCTCACAAGGGAAGCTTACACATTGTGATTTAATTTGATGGAAGTGAAAGAAGAACCCAGTCAAATTTCTTTATTGTCAAAGTTGGAGGACATCAATGACAAATAATCTTCAGTTCCTTTTCTTATTTCCCTTTCCTCCGGGTTTATTTAAATATTTTTTCCACAGCAGCTGTGTCCTTCCTTGTTCCATTTAATATACTGGTCATTCTTTACCGCTACATAAAGTAAAATTAGCCGTAGCCAGATCTTCCCATTGATCATTTAGCACGCTTTTGAATGAGGATTTGTTTTGCAACCCAAGCATATGATTGCTTCATTAGAGCTACAAATTAGAGCCTGGTCACATACCTCACCCATTTCCATTCTGCGTACACAATACTATGCAGTAAAACACATACTGAAAATATGAATATGTGCATTTTCCAATATGAACTAAAATCATAATGAGCCATTATCGCTTAAAAGAAACTTGCTGGCCCAGCCCACTCACACATGCGCACTCCCTTTTGAGCAAGGGATCCAAAGGGACACAAACCAAAGAGGACCTCACACTCAGATTTACACAAGTTGTATATCAACACACTTTAAATAAAATCTCAGAGAAAACGTCATTGCTCTCAACCTTCTCAGTACCTTTCCTAGCCCCTGGTGTCCAAATTGTTTTCAGTCAGTTCAGCACATCTCTAGTGTATAATTTGTTTTATTCAGTGGAATTTCCTGTCATGTCTTGTCACATCAGTCCCAGAATGGCTCACTGCCTTTAAGAGATACACAACAGTCTACAGTGAGGGGAAAATGTCAGAGAACACCACAGTCACAGCTGACTCCATGCAAAAGGAAACATTCATATGGAATAGCTTTTTCTGAACCCGAGAAAAATGCAAACTTCAAGAGATGTAGAGATCATTTTCTATTGCAATGAAAAATGAAACTGTAGAGCAAAAGTTCTTTACCTCAAAATAGAAAGCAAAAGGCATTTTATGTACATCCCCTTGAAATGAAATGAAGAAACCTCCAGTGCAAGTTTCTCAGACTCACATTTAATGCAGAAGTCATCGTGCATGCTGAGATTTCAGCTTGCCTTCAGATCAGCATAAGAGAAAAAGGTAAATCCTGTGTCAAGCTGTACTCGTGTCATCTGCATTCCAGTGTAACCTGCTTCCTCCGGGGTATCTCACACTTCAGGCTCATAGCAGCACTCAATTTGTTGAACAACTTAACAATCAGCTAGGGAAATATTTTCTATTTCCTCAGAAATTATGAAGTCCTTTCATCAAAGAGAAAAAAAAAAGTCTTAGAGTCTGTAACAGCAATGCAGCCTAATGACCTGAGTTTATCCGGGTTACAAACTGCAGCTTTACACCACAGAATTGATTGGGTGAAGGTCTGCGGACAGAAAATCAAATTGGATTATGATGTTTCCTTCTGATCTTTTACAGTATGAATCTGTGCTTCAGCCCTCAAGTGTAGTTTGCACACAGTGTTTGTCCAAAGGTGAGTTACATTTTTGTTAACAGTACTGGTTCACATATTCCCTTCTTGTTGGTAAAGCTCCTTCAGCAACATTCTAATTTCACCAAGGATATGTGGTGCACAATTTTTCAAAAATTACTCTGCTCCAGCAGAAATACTTTGATGAGTCTATGCAATGCTGAGTCAAATATACACAGCTACTAATTCACTTTCATTTAGACAAGGGAGCATTTGGTCTGCAATTTAATGATAAAAAGGCTGACGAAATGTGTGACTTCAGACACAGGCAGTCAGCTTGTGACAAACCTCACGATAAACTTTAGCCATTATTTAAGGGGCAGAAAAAGATATTATCCCCATGATACTATGCATTCACACAGCCTGGTGGAATAGGACACAATACAATACAGAAGGCTTGGGAAAGAGAAATGAAAAATTCAAAGAGATGTGCACGGTGTGCCCATACACACAGTGAGGTCCCCCCTGCTGTGGGGAGACCTGGGTGCCACCAGAGATAACCTACAGCTGGCAAGGGACACTGAGATGAGCATAATGAATGGAGAGGTTTTTATGGCCCTGTAAGGTAGCGAGGCAGAGATTCCAAACAGACTGCAAAGGCAAAAGGAGGTGTGATTTGGCAAGTCTGACCACGGAAAGAAAAGAAAGATTTGAGCACAACGTGAGGTTGAGAACAGTGTTATAAACATGCTATGAAGTGCTGACCTCAGTGCTGTGTCACATTCTTCCTTTGGTTGAAATACAGCACTGGCATTAAAGAAGTCCCCATTTTCACAATTAGAAACCCAGGGCTGTAAAAAACGCTTGTTAGGAAAATGTAGGGAAGTGTCATGATGTGGTAAAGGATAACAAGCTCAGTCTCATCGAGTCGTAGAATTGTTTTTAAAATTATTCACAAATGTTCTGGCAAAGCAGAAGTACAGCACCCTGGGATTCCCACGCAGGATTCCGTTTCCAAACAGCCGCACAGCTGGGTTAGGTTTTTATCAGGATCCATCTTACGAGGCACCACTTAACCTCCTGTGGGCATACACATTTCCGAATGAAACACACACCGTATCACCCAGCTCACGACAAGATCACTTGGCAGTTTTTGTAACAGATCAAAGAAGGAGGAAAGAAAACAACAAAATAAAGCTCCCTGCCTCCACCCCAGGCATCTGAACACAACCTGTTCTTGGACGCTGTCCCAACGAAGGGCATATGCCAGGGGAGCTTGGAGCTCCGTGAGTGAGATCCAGCAGGGCAGAATTATCCCAGATTTACATCTCACTAATTCCTTTAAAATGAGGTGATGCAGAAATCCCTCTGGGGACCACAGGGAGTGGCGCAGACGTCTCCATCCCTTGGCTTTAACTAACAGGAACGTCTCCTTGGTGGCCTCAGCAGGTTAAGGGCGTCCTGCTGAAAGCTGCTTCTGAACTCGGACAGAGCAGCAGCACGGTGAGCTTCCCCTGCTGGGACAGCGTCTGCGTTCCATTTTGGTAAAATGATTACTTTTGAGCTACTCTAATTGAAAAAATAAAAATCATACTGTCAACTCATTTTTGTGAAATGTCAGTAGCTCACGCCTGTCAAGTTCACCCGACCTGGGAATATGCTATGCTTGCATACTACAAAATATTGAGTGAGTGTGTCAACACAGTGTACTAATTTAGCTGTTTCTGTCCTCCTATCTCTACGCAGCTCTTTTGGCTGCCTGTTGTAATTAGTAACTGTCAAGCATGTCACTTTGTCTATATCTAGCACTCTGTTAACAGCAATTTATCTGAGTTGATTTGTGATCAAGAAGATCATCAGGGATCCCACACATTATTTTTTATTATGTGCATTCTGGAAGCATCCTATCCTGCTTGGGGAGGATGACCCTTCAGGTGATCAGATAATGACAGCTGACATGCCTGATAAATCTGCTGGCATCAAGCTGCATGATAGATGATTTCAATGGCCACACAACTTGATATTGGATATTAATTCTCCATTAGTATGCATCATTCTGTAGATTCTTGCATTTTGTCCAAAACTTGCCTTCAGAATATTAAAAAAAATAGCTATCTATAAAATAGTAGAGCCATGGAAGTAATGGTGAAAGGCTGTCTTTGTAATGCTGTTTATATATTGCTTCCTTGTTCATTTTCTTACAGGTGTCTCATGAAAAACAGAGGCAGAATGACTACAAGAAAGGTTCAGAAAAATAATTACCATTCCATTTTTTTCTGTGCCAATTTCTTTCAAACACTGGAACAGTAGAAAGTGCTGTTTGTCAAAACCGACTACAACAAATCATTTTTATATTTAAAATTTCATCTCCCCACTTTACGTAAGGAATGAAGCACTAAGAATATTTAGTGCAAAACAGCAGAGCCACGGCTTTCCAAGGTCTGCTCTTAATTGTACATCACATGACCAGTGGGACAGCTACAGGAAACTGCATTAAGAAAATGAAGGATCGAAGTTGATATGGGCATCTGAAGAGTACATTCCTTCCACACAGATCCTTAAGTCTAGCTTCCACAGAGAGCTAATGGTCTGTGAGTAAATTAGTGCCATGAACATCTTTTACATCATATTACCCCAGGGAGACCTTAGACCTACTAACTTCAGCACATGAAAGATGTATTAAATGTGTTCTGACCATTGACTGTCAGGTTTATGCTTGTCAAAACTGCCTCAGACACCAAAAAATTATAGACAATGTTTTGATCCTTGTGATACTAATGCAGAAATTGCTGTTACTTAATCTTCACGTCTTTGAGAGATACAACTCGTAGCAAGAGCATCCATTGTCATCACTGAGCCAAGATTATTATTATTTTTTTATGTTCCTAATTATTCAACACTCTTTCCATGCTAGAGCAAAGAACTCTTCACTCTCAGTGTATCAACTACCGTAATCCAAGCACTTTATCACTCATTTACCCCTTTTTGTGCTATATTTTCCAATGAGAGATGGTGAAGAATTACTGGGCGTTTTTCCACTGAATTTGCTGGCACAGATAATTTTATACTATAGGTATTGTACCTTCTGTTTCTGAAGCATCCACTTTTCATCTAGTGGGAAGTAAGAGGGAATACACATTGGGAAGAACAAAACAAGAGGAGCTAGGGGGAGTGAAGAAAGAGAGGAAGAAAGAAGCAGTGCATTGTCTGGAGAGAAAGAATAATGTCAGGTTTCTTTTATGTTGAGCAATCTATGGGAGGCAACATGCATGCAGCAAAAAAAGCTAAAGATTTAAAAGTAATATTGTAAGACCGAGCACTAAACCACTGCTGAAAGTGAAGTATTCTATAAGGAAAACAAATGTCTTTCATCTCCTTTGCATCATGTTGAGAAAAAGTAGAAACAAACAAACAAACAAACAAACACAAATACCATAAAACACTTTTTTTTTTTTTTAGCTATGGGCACAGCACACTTAATCTGTGTGAGAAACCTGGGCTTGAAGGTAAGGCCAGCTCTCAGTGTCACCCTGCATGTCACAGCCAGGGGGATGGCAATGGTGATGCTGCAGCTGGTGGTGACAGCAGATGCCACACAGAGCATCGCTGACATGCAGCCCTTCAGGGATGAGCACCGAGACCTTGGTGACACAGTGACAGCCTGTGAGAGGTGATGGAAAGGAGACCCAAGAGAAAAAACGGCCACTTACAAACAGAAGGATCTGATTTCTGAAAGGAATGGGGAAAGCTAACTGGAAGCCTCTCTGACTTGAAGTCGTCAAAAGAACCTCCTTTCTAGGGTCACATTGGATAGGCTTACACCTACATGTAACCTACATGGTTACATGCACACCAGTGCATGGCCTGAGAAAAATGTCAGCTTTCTCCTTAGAGTAACCAAAGCTTTTGGTGTAGCAAGTTGGTTCAGAAATTAATACTGCTTCCTAGGTGTGTCCCAGCTTAAGACTGGCATTCAGGGACCACATCCCAGGATTGCTCATTGTCTTTTCAGTGCAGCTGCCAGTGAAGCCATTAACTAACAATTTCAGCTGCAGGTGTGCGTAAATGCAGAGCACAAGCCAATGAAAAGAGGATGAAAATGACCTTGCTCTTCCTTCAAGGGCCGGTAGAAACTCATTGATAAGTAATCAGAGTGAATTTAACTCGTGAACTGAGATGCCAAATCTGTAGCTTGCTCCCTGGCCAAAAGTCATTTTTCAGTTTGCAAAACCATCCAATTTACTAGAAATATTGATAAAATATTGAGATTCAAATGTTCTTTGCAGTGGTACCAAGATAACAGCTCTTAATCCATTTCTGTTTTCAGGAAACAACTTGTTTCATAGAAAAAAAGTGTCAAAAGGTGTCAATTAATATTCATCAAGACATCAGTCTTCTTCCATTCTCTTTTAAAGGCTGAACACCAACCACAAAGTCTCTATGTTACCTTGCCAAAAGCAAGAAAATATTTTCGTCTATATCCTAGCATATAAAACACTATTCTCTACATAAAACACTTTCTCTAACTTCTGTCATCTTTGAAACTGAAAAATTTATTTGAATGTAACTTTATCCAGTGATAACTAGCTTCATACCATTGATCAGGAAAGACACACAGCCCTAACTGAAATACTTAAACCAGCATTGAAATTATGTTTGAACAAAACATATAAATACCTTTCTGAGCAGGGTAATGCACTCCTGTTATTCAGTAGCCATGGATCATTTTGTATCTGTTTGAAGAATGCCATCCTTCAGGCGTACCTGTACAGCAGGTCATTCAAGTGAACATCAAAGGAGGGAAATAAAGATGGGACTTGCTTTTTTTGTTTTGGAAAGATGAGCAAAATTAACCTGGCAGAATTATGAACAATGTGATTAGACTCAAATAATTCAAAGCTTAAGCTACCTGAGCACCTTCTGCAGCCTTTTACGAAAAGGAGAAAAGAAAATCCAACACCACAAAAAAGATAGGTGAATCTCCTTCACTCCTTTTTAGACTCTCGCAGCCATTGAAACTGCTCTCACTGAGCAGTCTGAAAGCACTGCCTGTGGAAGTGAAATAATTCTGCCCTTAGCTTCCCTATCATCGTCTTTAAAACCATTAAGCAGAGGTAGTCACAATCCTTGCCAAGAAAATTGCAGTTAAAGAAGAAAATTTCCTATATTTTTTAAAGTTTCACCCAAAGCCAAAGAAAAGGAGAAGAGCAGCCAGTGAGGATGGAGGCAATTAATTGGGGTTCCCTTACTCCAGCCATGCATTCTTGCCAATGCCATTGGGTGCAATGGTCCCAAACACAGCTATGACTGAGTACAGAGAAACATAAGGAAAGGGAGCCGTACCGAAATGGTGGAGTTAATTTCTCCACATCACAGCCCTGCTTTTGGATGCCGCTGGAGCTATTACTGTGTCACTGCATAAAAAGAAAAAAGAAAGAAAGGAACAGGTGCCACCCTTCCTTCTCTTCTGAGAGGAAACATGACACAGCAGAGTCTCACAGTAAATCCTTTATCTTCACGCTAAGGTCTTCTGACATTTTAAATATCAGCCATAATGATTAACATCTCTCCTTTAAGCCAGAAGCTAAAATCCTCCAGTCTGCCACACGCAGTGACACCTTTAAACACTTGCACACTTCAGCAGTTACTAATTTTCCAATCCAGTACCTGGATATGACATTCTGACAAGTTTGCAAAAGATTTGCTGAAGTACTTAATAGTTCCATGTATAAAAGTATGCTTTTTTGCAATACCTTTCAAAAAATAGCTTCTGAATACATTTTATATGAGATTTTCTAAACCAGCTTTCCCGTCGCTCTGCTTCCATGTACCAGGAGATCCTAATGGTACTTACAGGATTCAGGCAACTTAGAACATCTGATTACTTCAGCATTATTTCAAGTAAAAGCAAACTGTTTCCTATGTAAGTCCTCTTAAGCAATGCGGTCATTAGACAAATGGATGGATCATAAATTGGCACTGGCACTTGCTCTGATTTGAAGTAGATATCACCAGAGCTATTCGATGGCTTGTGTAAAACTGGAATATGGCCTGAAGCTGCTTTGTATTTGATAGATGTCTCTGAAACACATATCACCATAAAAAAATAAATAAATGGATGGGTGTTTTAATAAAAAGGTAAAGACGTGATAATGAAAACCATCCCTGTTGGAGGAAGTAGCTGGAGACAGAGCGAAGGCTGTGTGAGGAAGCCATCACTGCTTTTTGGCATGCAGGGTCAGGAGAAAGCAAGAAGCTCAGTCCAATACCGTTGGCAACTACTGAATCGGTTAGAGAAAACATGTTATAATTTAATTAACTCAGAGCTTTCCTGTACTGCCTGTGTTATTCTTTCTTCTTGAAGTTCTCATGGGTCAAGTGATTGCTTTCCCATTTTCAGAATAACGATGGGTTATCTGAATACATCTGAAGGCATCTGAGTAATCTAAGATACTTGTTTTGTTATCTTGAAGGCAAACTGGATGATGTGTTAGCTCTGGTACAAACTACAGGCCGGTTTAATAAGACAACAATGAAAACTAGAATCATTCACAGTGGGGTAGCACTCAGCAAGCATTGTTAGCTGAAATGCTGGCGGTATAATTATTATGCGATGCTAAGACAGACCCAGCGCTGCACAAACATTTCATTTGCTCAAAAGACCTTGCAAAGTGTTCAAACTTGCAAAGAGATGGGAGAAACAGAGGTTACGAATAACCTTCCAAAAGTCACAAAGTAGATCAAAAGCAACAGAAAACAGAACTGGTGATCAGACTGTAAGCTCAACTCAGTGCCCGTGCATTGACTGAGTGTCCTTATTTGAACTACAGGTCTGGGCCATGCGTAGCAATGCTCACTTGGCAGCAGTGCAATGCTCCACAGGCTAAATGTTGTCTCTGATGCATTCAAACGCATCTTAGATGATTCCAAACTGATTCCAGAAGAGTTCAGCCCTTATTCTTTTCAGAAGGGGGAATCACTCCTATCCAGACGTACATGGCTATCCACCTCAGGGTCACAGGTTAGGATACAGCAAGGCTCCTCATGAACTGTTAGAAATCAAAGATGACGTGTATTGCAAGCTTTTTTCACCGGGGAAAAAAAAGAAAGAAAGAAAATCAGTGCCCATGTGAAGGATGTTGTAGTAGACAGGTCTTGGGAAACTGCTGGAATGAAAAGACACCGACCATGAGGGGCATTTTTAGCAGCTGTACAGTCTAATAGAGAGATATGTGTTCATATGTACTGGTATGTTCTTTAGATATATATATTCTCTGTTATCAGCGATGTCTTTTGACCTATAGACATTTTTAGTTCTATAAGTGAATAAAGCTCAGGTGTTGGGGTAGGAGATTTGGGTCCAGCTGCATTTTCTGTCACCACTCAGAATCTGTGCAAGAACAAGTTCTGAACAGGCATCATATATGTTACTGTGGTTCTGATTGCTTTTCCAATGCATACCAAAACACCTTTAGCTATTGCAGCTTATAACCATAATTCAAGAAGAGAACTCAGGTCCTAAATTAATCTAAAACTTTCCATTTCTCTTTTTGTCTGTCAAAGAAAAAAGTAATGAGATTGGTCATACCACTAGTATATACCAATATATTAAGGGAGATGGATATGACAATCATGATGTAAAGTGCAAGGCACTTAAAAATTGTGTTATGATGGTGGTAATGCACTTATAAATTATGCAGTGACAATTCTGTTTTAGAGTTTACTTTTCACAGAGCCTTTAATCAAAAATCATTTTTTAAACAATACCTTACATTCTTAACTTCATTTTTTCTTTATAGAATTATAGCTTGCTTCAATGCACTGCAGAGGGAGGACGGGTTTAGCTCACAGCTAAATCCCTGAAGCAACTATACAATCAAGAAGTAAGGGCATCAGACTTTGAAAATACAGAGATATCATTAGATTCTGTGGCATGACCATTCTATTAATTGCCTCCCCACACCTGGTCAGGTTCCTACTCTTTGTGGCAAGAAACCAAGTGTCACTGAATGGAAGCATCCCATCCCAATCCTGACACAAGCTGTTTCAAAAGAAGTAATCTGTGCCAAGGAAGTTACTGGGTCTGTGGCCACGCTGTTTATTTCGTATTTTGGCCTTTTAACAAAAGTTTATTGAATTTCATATAGTTACAAGATCAGACTTATATGGACTTTTTTATAATAACATCTAAAATTATTTTGAAAAGTATCCATGATCCTTTTAGAAGATGTCAAGGACTGCAAGAAACATAACTAAAATAAGAGACATCATGGGTCGAAATGTGCTCATCGTTAGCAAGAAGAGAAGACTGTTGTTTTATTCGTTTCAACCCAATTCCAGCACCATTTTCACTGCGGATTCAGTCCGTTATCAGTCTCAGAAATGCTCCCGGGTGCCATCTGGCGTTTTATTTTTAAATTGCAATTCCTGTTAGGGGAATATTCTCTGCAGATACTGAGAACACAACTTTATCGCTGTATTCAGCTAAATGCAAACAAAAAAAATCACACAACAGTTGTAAACTGATGATTTAGTATGGACAAAATGAAACTCGGAGTCTTTCCAGTAGCAATTCTTGGCCATTGCCAATACATGTAATAGTACACGTAGTTCCTTCTGTAATATAAAGAATAACACATGACCTTATTCATTTGGCCCCACAGTTTAACTATGTCTAAGTCGAAGCTTTTAAAATATAAATTAAAAGATGAATAAAGAGTCTGATTGGCTTAATGTAAGTATAGCCACCACCATTCTCAAACTACATATCAAACAAGGCTTTGCTGTGTCTTTTATTCATTTAATGATTTGCTTGAAGGTCAAGCATGGGGTTTGGCATGCACGTTCCAATGTTTCAGCACCCAGAATGAGGAACAGACACAATTTTACTTTTCCCCCCATGTAAATGGATAGATGCTTCTCTATTTCCATACTCCCTTTTAAAAGTAAAACTGTTCTAAAAATAAAGGTCAAAAGTGTCAGGTAGAATTATATTTAGACAGACAGCATTAGGCCTGATAGCCCTTTTTCTTTTTGCAAGGAAGTCAGTGGGAATTTTGTGCATTTAAAGAAGACAAAATTGGGCCTTTTATTGTGGCATATTGTGAGTTTCTTTCTCACACTGCTGAATAGTTACTCAATAGAATAGTGCCATTGACTGTAATGAAGCTATTCCAATACAGTGCTAAAGGAGCCCCTGAGTCAACCTGAAATGTCTCAGAAGGATTCTGATTGCCTCACAGGAGGGGACCGAGGCACCAGAGGAAAATTTCTCCAAGTTTCTCATGTGACACTTTCTCTGTGCCACTGCTGTGAGAGCAGAGTGAATGGAAGCTTTGGTGCCTGGTCCCACAGCTCACAAACATGGGGTTCTGGGGATGGAGTCAGCTGCCAAAATACAGGACGTTCACTTTTTAAAGAGAGTGTAGTGCAGGATGTCCCAGCCATTCGTAGCAGCAATAGGCAGAGGACACAAATCCACAGGAGATCATAGTCTGAGCACAGAGAGGCAGAACAGCCCCATTCTAGGTGCCAGCAGCATCCTGAGCACCACTTTCCCAATGCACACGTGTAGTTTTCCTGTGCAGTAGCACACATGGCAATGGACCTTTTGGTAGCCATACAATTACTCTATAACAGAACATCACAGTTGTTCTGTCACCTTATGCTGCAACAGAACAGAACTTTGTGTAGGCATACATGCTTTTCCCAGCTAGTACCATCTTGATTTTTGTTTAGTTTGTGAATTCATGTGTGGTTTATCACTGTCTCACCTCAAAATCTAAGAAAAATTGTATATTAAGTGAAGGAGAAAAGGGAAAAAAAAAGAAGAAAATAAACTGTGCATTAAAATGAAAGTGGAGGTTTGTAATACATATTATCAATACCAAGAATCGGATTATCCATGAAGTAAAGAAAACAATGCAGCAATGATTGTATTAAACCTCCTTTTCCTTTCCAGACCTACCTGGTGTATCTTCTTACCTATAACTATTTCTACTTTTAAAATACATGAAAGTCGCATGGAAAAAAAGGCGGGAATTGGAAGGCAAGTGTAACTTGTAAATAATGTATAGCTCTTGCACTGCTGCATTAGATGGACTGTCGCTGCTCACGCACCATTTCTGGAGCAGTGCAAATATCGCGTGAGAGATTGTGGAGCAGCAACACCAGTGGTAACTGAGGGGCTGCGGTGTTTCTCCACACTGCACCTAGAACTCCTCCACAGAGCAGATGTGGTGAGATTGTTTTTAGGCCGGCGCATTTTAAACTGTTCACCAATATAAAAATACCTAAATTGCCATTTATACAGATCTGAGAACTGACACAGCTCCCCCTGTAGCAGGAAAAGTCCATTTCACCACACATGCTGCAATAGTGACAGCTTTTCTGGCTGGGGAGAGACAACTCTTCTGTTTCCTGGTATTCCTTTTTCCCTGTTTCGACAAGTGTATGAATTAAATACCCCCATCGCTGCTCCCTGCTGTTATGCGATCCACCCGATGCCATCACGCTGTTTCTAGAGCACATCCTCACAGATCAGACCTCAGAGTTGCATCTTTCTAACGCTCCAGTAATTTCCTTTCAGGGCTTTGTGGGTTTAAAAGCACAGCAATCCCCGCAATGAGTTACCCCAACTATTTCCTACAGCGCGGGAGCTTTGAGGTCACGAAGTGACTGAGCCTACCCTTGTTTCATAAGCAGCTTCCTTCAACAGCTGTAATATCTGGGACGAGTGCTCGGAGAGTGTCATTTGGCCTCACTGAGTGATTCATTGTGTACTGGAAAACTGCTCTGCATTCTTCTGGATGTCTTTGCAGTGTAGACAGGACAAAGGCCCATTTAGCTGGAAGCCCAGCATAGCGGCTCATTATTCACCTGCCACGGCAGTCACAATATTGTGAGGGCTTCTAGACAATGGTGAAAATTTCCACCTACTTCTTATAGGAACACTCTCACTTCATTTGTGTCTTTTGTATCCTTTTTTATTTGGGAAGAAATACGTTTCAAACTCCACAGTGAAGCAAATGCTCGCTCCAAATGCACTGCATTTAACAGCTGGGTTTTTCCTACAGTATATTTTTGCTCAGAGCAGTAATAATTCAGTAAAACCAGGAGGTGCCTTTAACAGTTTTCCCCTCCAATGTTTGTCCTGTAATACAGTGCTGCAGAGGGATATCCTCAGCCCTTTGCGAAGGCTTTTAGAGGAGAAAGATTTCTATCTCAGCAGGGAAGTAAACAGTACCAGCAGGCTCTACCCTAAATGGCACCTGCATTTAGTTCCTGAGTTGTCCTTCCACCACTCTCTGTCTTTGTTTTGGTTGCCACCTCCTCATTCATCAAACTCATCACTGTCACATTTACGGGGAGCTCACATTGCACCGAGACACACACTGCAGTTACATCCACTTACTGCGTGTCTGCGGGGCAAAAATCATAAACAGGTATTTGGGAAACAAATGCTCCACAAAAACATGCTGCACCCCTGCAGAGCTTGCCACCTACTTCCTATTAAGCCAAAGCATGCCATATGTTTCAAGGGCTTTTAACCTCCTTTCTTCCTTGTGCAGCCTTGTGCTCAACGTCATGCTGCTGCCATCAGATGTGCTTGTGGTTGGGTGAGAAGGGAAGGACGAGAGGAGGAAGGGAAGGAGATTCCACATTTTCCTTAGGGAAATATGTGCCCACCTTTTCCTTTTGTATTGCCCCAGAAGGCCAGGTGAAACCATCCTGCTGTAGCGAAACTGGAGGCTTCATCACAGCAGTGACAGATTGCCACCATCACACTCCTGCTCCTGCGCTGGAAATCTCACTGTATTTGTTTCATTTGTTAAGACAAAGGCTACCTGAAAGCTTCAGCTGATCTATTTCTAAGGTTGGTGATTGCGGAATGCACCGTGAAAGGGTGAAGCCAAAAATTTGGGGAGAAGAAGGCATATTAAGGTAGCTTAAGATATTTTTTCCTATAATCCCAAATAGGAAACATAGGACAACAAACCATTTCCAACTTTCTATTCTTATAATTAGGGAAGAAGACTGATTTATTAGCGTAATATAATTTGATTAATAGGAAGAACATCTAACATAAATCATTTGGCATCTTGATTTATAATTAATATCAGAATAAACCCCCACAAGCTTTAAAATAATACATGTATTATGCTCTTTGGCATGTTTATTTCACACGAACACCAATTTATGCATTAGCTCCGATGCTAATTAGAACTTATGCTGCTGTACTGTCTGATACTTTAAAGCTTTAAACTAGACTAATGCTTAATTGTGAAAGATCAGAAAGATAAATCTTACTGTGGCTTTCTTAATCCAGTGTTAATACGACCCATAAGTAATGTGACTACCTCTCCTCCAGCACGTGGCCCCAGAATTCAAGGGAACGCAAAGTTCCACTCCAGCAACAACATAGGAACACTATACAAATTTCCAGGTAGAAACAGTCTACATTTTATCTTTGCATTGTATATAGATATATAAAGATACAGATAATGCAAATAAATATGGCTTTGTGAACTTTCTGCCTGGAGAAACATGAGAGGATCCTATAGAGTAGCACAATAGAAATCTACAGAATTTAACAGTTCAGTGTGTCACTTTAAAGGCTTCTTTAAAAAATCCTTCTGCCTCTACTGCAGCAGATATCTTCATCTGTGCTAATCACATAAACTCTCAAATCCCTTTGATTTCAAAGGGATGAAGATTTCACCCTTTTTGTGGTAGTTTACACAAGCTTTTCTTAAAGCCACCATAAGGAGACACTGCCATAAGAACATGCACTTTCCCGTTCTTTCCCACAAGCTTCTCCTGCTACGTTTTCCATGTGGTTATCAGATTTATAGGACCTATGGGGACTCTTGACCTGTATTACTCTAAAGAAACTGTATTAAACTAACATTAAAGTTGCAGTGTCAAAGACTCAGAGGTTAGAAAACACCAGAATTAAGTTAAACTCATATAATCTGGCTTCCTATGCAAGTGCCTTACGAAACTGCTTACAGTCCATGTTGCATGCACACATCTATCCCTCGTCTATATGGCAGAACACATCCTGCACTAAACACAAGAGAAGATAATGTATTTCTCTTACACTTTGTCTTGCCTGTCTGTTTTAAAGTCATAGAATGGCTTGAGTTGGAAGGGACATTAAAACCCACCCAGTTCCGACCCCCCTGCCATAGGCCAGCTGTCCCCACCAGCACAGGCTGTCCAGAGCCCATCCATGGCCTTGGGCACCTCCAGGGATGGGGCACAGAGCTCTGGGCAGCAGTGTCAGGGCCTCACTGCCCTCTGGGTAAAGAATTTCCTCCTATCATCTAACCTGAATCTGCCCTCTTTTAGTTTAAAGCCATTCCCCCTTGTCCTATCATTATCAGACCACATAAGAAGTCGGTCTCTCTCCTGATTATAAGCTCCTTTTAAGCACAGGAATGTTGTCACTGAGCTTCCTGCACAACATTCAGCCTGAAGCTGATACAAGCACAGATAATTTTAATTAGTCAGACTTAAATTAAAAAAAAAAAAGAAAAAAAAAAAAGAGTAAAACAAATTCATCTATCAGAATCTTTGCCTGTACCTGTGTAAGAAACCCGTGATGAAGCTGCATGCTGGTGGTGGAAGCACAAACACGAGCCATGGCCACCACATGGCCCATGGGTGCAGGAGGGATATGGCAGCTGCCAGCACCACTTCCCAGGGCTGGTAGCTGCTGAGTGCTTGTTCACAAACCACCCCGGGATTAAAGGTGTTGCTTTGTGAAAAGAAGAGGGGAAAAAAAAAAAAAACAAAAAAAACCCAGATGCACAGCATCAACACAGTGTGTTCTGTGACTGTCATGTGCCATGAATTATTAATTATTCTGGAGCGTAAATATTTATGGTCATTGTTCAGAGGAGCAGACTGCCTTCTGCTCTAGTCTTTAACTTTACATTACTTTGCTGCTACCTACACTGAAGTTTTGGTGGATTTTCCACTCTAAATGACAACTTTTTTGCAGTGTTTAACTTCTGTTGTGATGCTCACCATGATTGTGGCCAAAATCCTCATTCTAAATAGAAATACAAAGAGGCTGAGCCAGTTTAAAGATGATCTGCAAAGGTAACAAATAAGTAGTGAGTGCCCTTTGTCTTGTTGCCTACAAAAAGAAAGCTTGCTTTCGGTTTCAAAACACACGAGCTCCTCCTGTTTTTCACAATGGGGACTTGGGCTAGGAAGGTTCTGCAGAAGTTGAGAAGGTGAGAAATTTGAACTCAAAAGCAGTCAGAGAGTTGGTTTTGACTTCTGAAAGGAAGAACACTGAGAACAAAAATGGTTTTAGGTACCCAAAATCCTATTCTCTTACAGAAGAGTAGGACCCCAATGCAAGCAACACCGGTGTTTTTTGCAGCCCCCTCCATGGCTTACAGGCAGCACAACAAAGCATGGCATTTGGCAGCACCGTGTTAGCTCTCTGATAAATGCTCTGACAAAAGTGTGCTCCTGCATGCTCTTTGCATCCATATCAATTGCTGAGCAGAAGTGAGCATTTTGTGCTTTCCCTAAAAAAAAAAAACAACCATAAAGAGTACCATAAATAATTGTCTAGAACAGCACAGAGGATGTGGGCAGGAAGACTGATGTAATGTGGCAGAAGCACTTCTGAAGGCACGATGTGAGTGTCAGCCTTGCACTGCTATTAAATTTTTATTGTGGTACTGGATTAAATTGGGATTTTGCTTCCTTATTTTTGAAGAGTGTTTCACATTTTTATTGCAAAAACACTCCAAGATGTATAAAGTAGCAAAGGTTTTCAATTCTAATCATTATGTTTTTTTCTGACTTTTCCATCTTTCTGTCAATCTGAAGAAGGAAAATGCAGTCAGCTCACTTTGATTAACTTTGTCCAAGTTACTTTTTATCTCAGATAATCCTCTGCGATCACATGACACAGTATCTAAGATAAAGATATCTAAACAAGAAGTATAGTTTAATAAATATTAATAAGATAAAAAATTTCCTAAAATGCACTTGAAGCTTTTATTTCAGTTCGCTTTAATTGGCAAAGTCTAAAAATTCATCTGAATTTCATCTAGAAATAGTTATTTAATAGACTGTATTTTGAAATTTCTGTACCACTGTTTTACTAGTGATTTCAGTAACTACAAGGGAAACTCCCAAGCACAAAGTAATCAGTAGGTTACTACAAGTCTGTCTTATAATGAAGGGAAAAGAAAAGTGAAAAGGGAAAGGGAAATCCACATCTGTCTCATGAAAATATGCGAGCTACCAGAGCTGCTTAGCTGCTGTACTGCACCTGGAGCAGAATTTTAACACTGGGGCACTGCCGTATGCACAAAGACACAGATTTGCTCAAGATGACAATCACATCAGCAATATATTCAATTTTAAAAATGATAATAATTTTAGTTGTGGAAACCAATAAAACGTATCCGCAAAGTGGAAAGTGCCTGAATTTTTTCAGTTTTCTCATCAATGAGCATGAGTGTTCTTTCACTATTCACAAGAAATGAGGGCAAGAGCACAACAGAACTGAATTACATCAGACTGGCAGCAAGATAAGGTCAATTAGGGATCAGATTTTTGCTAATTTGGGTCTGTGTTTTATTACCATGAGGAATTACTCCAATTCACTAAAAGAGAGCAAAACTATAAAGCCGTTCATTCCTGTCTACCACAAACCATAAAATGAGTACGGATACTTCAGAGCCACGCTCATAGAAACCCTGGAATTAATGCACTTGTCATTGCATTCCACACAATCTAAATCCCCTTGAAAAAAAAATTCTGGGCCATTAAAATAGCACAGGAAACTTAAGTACAATGATTTTGCTGCATCTGCTGCCAGAACAAATGACACCATGACTCCAAGAAAGGCAGAGAAGTCATTCTAATTCTCTCTTCTTTGAATGAGGCATTGGCTCAAGCCAGACAGTTTAGATTCAAACTTGAATTCTTGCAAAGCTCAAGGTGAAAGCCAGATGTGCCACTGACGCCCTCAGTACAGAAGTTTCTCACCTACTGCCCCAAACAAATAATAAGCACTTGCAATGGGGAACAGCATTTCATCAGTGCTAGGTGCAAGCCCAGCTCACAGGGAGGTGTGAGCAGTGTTCAGTTAGTGACACACTGAATTTTTCCCAATTTTCTGAGCTGAAAACATGCTGGGAACGATACAGCTTGTTCCATAGCTTCAGCACGTTTAATGCTATGATTCCAACATGAATCTAATTTTTGTTGAATGGTTCCCTAATTTTTTCAGAGTTGCATGAATGCCTTCCTAAATATATGCAAATATAAAGCTATACAGGTGACACAAAAATGTAATTGAAGTTGGTGTTTTCATAAAGGTAATTAGCAATCACTCAAGTTGCAATAGATGACAGTTTCAAGAGGACTGCTGCCCTGGCAGAGAAGTAACTACAACTTCCATTACAGTCAAACGTTCTGTTCTTTAATGCTACTTTGCTCTAAAAGACAAGCACGAGGTTGCTGATTCCTGAGTTTAACTTTTGGCTGATCTTTCTGTCCACAGGCTTGGAACCATACACTTGACTACTTTGTCTCAAAGTATTCCATCTTAAAATTAGTTAAAAGAAAGTTACAGTAAATAGGCAAATAAATGCAGCTTGAAGTGCAGAAGGCCAACAGCCATGTCTTTGTAGCTACATCTACCCAGGGTGAAAGTATACAAACATTCCAATATTTGGCTGGCTCAGAATTCAAGACAGTGACTGCAATAATGTCTATGTTACAACAACATCGTAAGTTGATTTACAGACATTTTATGGCCACTTTAAACTGCCAAAGCAATGTCCACATGATGTATGGTCCTTCGGAGTCATCCTTCTAGTTATAGCAAACTACAGGACAAGTCTTCCTCCCATCATTGTAAGTGGTGAGTTTGCCATCAGGCAAGCCTTTAAATTAATGGCCAGCATGGAGTGTTCCTGGATAATTCCCAGGCTCCACAACTGCCCTCCTGCTTAAAATTAGGGGCATGCTTAAGCAAAAGCTTTAACTGGGTGCAGTGTTAGCATATGGGGGTGAAGCCCTCGGTGCAGTGCACTGCCTGGGCCAGAAGCAAGCTAGAGCATCTCCTTCCACTCAGCAAAGGGTGAAGAATAAATTTTGTTTTGTTTTTTTTTTTCAGGTAACAATTTGTATTGTTTTCACATGTACTTTTATGCACTACAGTTAGTCTATTATATGTTATACCACTTCATATTTCTTCACTTCAACTGATCTCCATAGCAGCAATTGTAGCCTTTGGTACAACTGCAGTGAACCTACCGACGTGTGCTGCTACACAATGCAGCCACAGCAACAAAGTCACTGGGAAATGATGTCAGCCTTTGTGGATTTCTGTACACCAAGTCAGCCTATTCACCTCGACTCACTCCGACTTGTTTATACACTCTTCTATACTTTGCGCTCATCCTTTCATGCAACTAAAAATAAAATCACATTAGAGGAAAAGCAGAAAATGATAATGGTTCTACAGTAGAACAGTGGCAGTTCACAAAGCAGCGGCAGAGTGCATCCAGCACAGCAACGTGTGGTCACACTGCTGCCTCGGGAAGGAGGGGTGTGCATGCACTGCCTGCTGCCACCAGAGCACAGCACAACCATCACGCCCTCGCCTCCTCAGAGCTGGCCATTGCCATTGCTGTGTGGGACGTGCAGGAACAGTCCCTCACCGGCTCACACATAGAGGGAGAGAGACCCGCAGGTCCTCCTTTGAGATGTGCAACGGCTTCTGCCACCCCCGGAGTTAAATGATTATATTCAGGAGCTGAAAGGGCACCGCTAAGACGCTGAGTGGTAAACACACAAATCAGGTCAATCCTTTTGCTTTCCTTGTAATCCCTGCACGTTATTTGTTACTGGCTTTTACTGCTGCCTCTTTCTCCTCTCGCAGCACTCTGCGCACGCATCCTGCTCTCCTCCTTCGCACCGTGTATTACAGCAATCCCTTCTTATCAAAACTCCTGTATTCTGCGCTGCTTTACTACAACCACTGGCTTTATATCTTCACCCCTGTTGTCTTTTCTTCCCTGTAAATTCTCTGGAGCAGGGAACTCGTTTTCTCCAAGTTTGTACTAAAGCCTGTAAATTTACAGCACTCTAGGAATGTTTGATAACAGCATGTAAATAATTAATAGAAGCTGCAGCAATCCTTTCTTTTGCTGTATTTGGAAGCTATAAGACTGCAAGTCAAGCAGGAGGCAGAAAATATTTCATGGGCCGAGATAAGACTTGAGTCTCACCCCTGTAGGGGGCAACTGACTGACAAATACTTGCACTTAGGAAAGATCAGGATTAAGTTGTGTAAGAATTAAAGACAAGAAACATTGCTTCAGCTACTGGAGCCACAAAAGCAACCCAGGAGCATCATAAACAGCCTGGCCCAAAGAATAGGCATGTGATAAAAAGAATGGGATGTGTTAAATTCAGCTCCACAACGGCATGAAGTCTCTTTCCCTCTCTGTGTGTGACTGCAGAAGTCCATTCTTTTGTCCTGCTCTATCTTCAACATAAAGGAAGATTTTAACAGTGATACTGGCAAACGAACAGCTTGTGGTTTTTTTTTTAGGCCTAAGGAGGTATTAAATGAAGAAACACAGAGTTGGAAACTGGAAATAAAGACAACAAAGGATAAGGTCTGTGAGCTGAGAAAGCACAGAAAATATATAGAAGAAAGTAAAACTGATTTGTTATCTCCGGAAGTATTTTGATGCAAGATGTAAAATTACTTATAAAATTACTTAGAAAAAATAAGGATGGGAGGAAAAAAAGGAAAACATTAATCTATCCCAGGCATAATCTTTAAAAACTTCTACAAAACATTCCAATCCTCTGTATCTACTTTCAAGTTTAAAAGCGTTCATCTTTAAAGAAATGGAGATCTGGTCTTGGTCTTGCTAAACTGGAATTTCATGATTGGCTTTGATGTGGCCAGGAACGCACCCACTGAGTGCTAATGGGTACAGGTGCTTTCAGCTGAGCACAACAGAAAGGCCTTCATGGATTTTTTGCACCTTCAAAATAATCAATAATGTAATCCTAATGCTTATGTCAGTTTTGCAGCTAAACATCCCAGTTTATGAAGGCAATCAAGTACTTTGGCACCAAAGAATTGGAACTGCACTCAAAGAAATTTCAACCTGAGAAGTGCAGACAAAACCAGAAGCCGCTGTGTCTGGCACTAAATGCTTCATCAGGAAAAACATCATAAAACCACAGCAAAAAATAATTGTCGAGGGTGGTAAATTACTTGATTTTAGTGCAGTGAAGTCTTCAAAATTAGTTCTTTTTTAGAACAGAGACATAATGACTAGTTTCAGAATAGATATTGGCACAGCAGGGCACACAAAAGCCCTGATTAGCTGCTGTACGATGGAATCTTTAGTTAATAATTCTTCTATTTTGGTGTTGATTTCTGACCTTTCCTCTTCGATTTTTATTGGCCAAAAGCTAAACTTTTTTGAATTTATTTAATGCCAGATAACTATTTCTAAATTGTCAGAATTTTAGGTCACGTGTGCCCATTAAGAATGGGGAAGAAATGCACTTCACAATTTTTTCCATCACTTTTTCAACTTCTGCTAATCCCAAAGTAGCAAGCAACACGTGTGACAGATGTAACATCACCTGCAATGCAACAGTTCTGGAACTAGTTTGTGGAAAGAAAAAAATGGGTAAAAAGTACTAATCTTTATACCAAGTTAGTCCAGTTCTAACCCAAAAGCAAGACCTGATACTGGACTTCCCATAAACACGATGAACAGTTACCTCAAACCTGATTCTGATGTCCTTCATCTTTATTTAAAAGGAGAGCTGGCGCACTGCAATCTCAATCCTGTGCATCTCTGCAGAGCTCACTGAGAAAAGAAGGGGATACAATCTTGTTCAAGGTGTTAATATTAGACAAAACCAGCTGGAGCTTCTTTGTTAACTCCTAAACCACTGATAATCCTGCAGCTTCTTTCACCTCTCTGCGCTCGCAGTAAATGCACAAGAAAATATTTCATGATATTTCAAAGCTCTGTTGTTTGAATCCCATATGAGAGCCCCTCACCAATTGATTTACATCCACCATTCCTCTTCCAAGACCTTCCTCACCAAATTACACATGCTAATGATTTTCTATGCAAAATTTAACAGCCTAATAGGCTGAACAACTCAAATGAAAATACACTAATTGTTGCCTTTGATGTATACCATTCTGCCAGTTCTCTCACAGAAACAGTATAATAACATTAGTCTTAATACTTACTAAAATATGTATTTAAAAGTGAAGCTCATATATATATACACATGCTAAGAAAACGATACTGCTGGCTGTAGAGAGCATAACCAAGACTCAGAACTGACAAGATGGGCTATTATATGCTGGAAAACCATTTTCACAGGAATTCTGAAAATGAACACCTAGAGGATGAATGAATCTTTATCTGAATTAGCTGGTATTCGCTCATAATATTGGGCTTATGAGATAAAAGTAGTCAAAATAAGATCACGATCAAAATAATAAATACAGAATGAGACAAGAGAGATAATAGAAGGATGTCAATCAAACAGAAGGCTTCTGCCTAATCCCAGAGATCAAGATCCAAAATGAGTTCCCCAGAAACCTCATAATGTGTTGGAGCTTATGGAGAGCATCACAGAGGTTTCGATGTATGGACTGTACTGACCATCCAGCCCTGCACTGAAGTGAGGCTAAGCACCACTGCGTGACTAAACAGATGTACAGGAAACAGAGAAGCGAACAAACAATAGCATAAATATCCTCTAAAGAAACAGAGTGACATGAGATTACTTTCTATTGCTTTGTCTTTAAGAGTTTGCTTATAATGATCTGATAATCTAATCTAATTGATCTCTCTGAGTACGTCTGTGGCTCTAGTCACTGCAGTATCTGATTAGTGGAACAGATCCATACTTTATCTCCAGATTTAATAACTAAATCTATACTTGAAATAGAGTCACGCAAGTTCACCAGAGGGAGAAGGCCAGATGCTGCTTAGCTAAGGGAGGGAGGAAGAGAATGGGAAAAGGCTGGCAAGGACCAGAATGACTGGAAAGGAGCATGTGGCTCTATCTCAAATCATTCCTATGCAACCAAACTCTGTTTAAGTGGCATATTTCTGGGCTTACAGAATTGAAGTTGGAATGTGACATAACTAATGGGGGCAGAACTGAAAATGAGCTACTGTCTATGGCCCGCTTTCCTTCAAACTGTCTTCTTTGCAAGCATAAAGTAAATGTAATTATTGTTTCTTTGTTCTCTTCCAGGCTTGCAGTTCATCAACCTGAAAATTATGACATTTCTTGAATAGGTTTCAATGGCTTCTTAACCTTTCTAGTTCCTGAGTGCCAGTAGAATGGCATGCTGTACTTACAGATTTTGGCAGCGAAGAGGTTAACACCTAAAACCGCTAATAACAACAACAGTATTCACTGAGCCAGATAATCACTCACATAGAATTTCAATCCAAAGTCACTTAAAATTCAAAAGAAACCACTGTATTTCTTTAAGGAAGTGACAGCATTTAGAAGAATATTCATAATTCAAACAACAGGCCAAAATCTGACTTAATGCTGAGTTTATCCATTTTTAATCAAGCGATATTAAGGGATGGACAGCTTTTGCTCTACTTCACGTCAAACCTATCTCCTGACTTCTCCCATCACAAATGCCCACGCACTGGGCATAGTGATGCTCAGACCGCTGGGACAGGGCAACAACTGTGCAGCGCATATGGAGTGAATCATAGGATATCCGGAGTTGGAAGAGATGCATATTCCTGAACTTCCACCTGATGCACCCACGCCATTCCCTGGGCCCTGATGTTGTCAGAGAGCAGAGCTCAGCGCTGCCCCTCCGCTCCCTGTGCAGAGCTGTGGGTCACTATGAGGGCTTCCCTCAGCCTGCTCGGCTCTGTGCCCAACAAACCAAGGGCCCTCAGCCGCTCCTCACACGTCTTGTCCTCCAGACCCTTCCCCATCCTTGTAACCCTCCTTTAGATGCTTTCTAAATCACCTGCTGCTTCTGTTCTGCTGCTGCCTGTTGGGCCGAGACAAAACCAGCTTGTAGTTCAGTATGTCAAAGCTCTGGGCAGGAAAATGGCAACTCATACGTGTAAGCAAACTCTGGAGAAAAAAAATACTTTCTGCCACTGAAAACTGCAGGGTGGATTTCTGCACTGCCTGTTTCTTGGTCTTGCTTTGCCTAAAGGGAAAGAGCCTTTTCATCCCAGCTCTGTGCTCGGCACGCACCTGCTGCCGCGCGGGTGTCAGGAGCCGTCTTTGCTGTCAGCTCGCCTTCCTGCTCCTCTCAGACGCCGGCTGCCTCCCGCTCACCTCCACAAGCTGATGGCCTGCTGCTGCCGCGCCGCATTTCGGCAGGCATCGTTCATGGATGTCAGGGAAAGAAGCAAAACCAGCCTGTCAAGAACACACAATTGCTTCGCAGTTCAAGGGGCAGCGCTCGCCTCGATGTGAACGACACAGAATGTAATGCGCGCAGAAGAAGAGGCGAGGAGCTTCTGCCAGCAGACCGAGATTCTAGATGGGGCACTCTTACAGTGACCTTGTCAGCATTCATCCCTGTCTCTGTGACACCCGAGCCAGCGTTCCCTATGATCTGGCATCACAGCACACTGCTGGCCAGGTAATGCCTTTAATACTTCAAGAACTGTGACTGCAACACTGCACGAAGTGCCTACCAGTACGGAGGTTCCATGGCACTGTGAAGGAAAGGCGACTGTTGCTTCTTTGGCCTCTTCCTTTACACGAGGCTTCATCTTTGAAAACATCGTGTACCAAGAGACTGAATGGGCTTCAGCACTTACATGTAGCAATTATTTTTTGTTTCAAAAGTTATTGTTTCTAGCAAAAGTAATCCATTTGTAATTAATGAACACAGTTAATGACTGAAAAGTGTAGGACATAAACTCAACTCTCTTGCCTGTTCCACATAGCACAGTTTTAGTTGATTCATATGGAGGGTACTTCATTCAAGTTTAGCATGGAGAAACAGGGAAAGGACTAAGAATTTAAAATCTAGGTTTACAGCCTAATGATTTCTTGTGAAATTTCATGAAATAAACCTGCCTCTTCACCAACTCTACAGTGATATTTCATGGATCCAAAGTGCTGTAGAGATCATGGGGCACTATTACTAGAAGCAGCCTCAGAGCACGTAAATGTACAAAACCTGACACAGTACCGACTTGGCTCATGCACTTATCTTTCATCTGGCCTCAAGCAACTAAATTCTACTTTTTTGAAAAATCTCTGAAACCTTCTTGCCATTTTAAAATAAATATGAAAACATATGAATGTAAATTTTGCAATGAAATTAGGCAAATTATACAGCATTTCGTCAAACTTTCCCATCTATTTGTGACTGTATATGTATACACATGTACACATGTAAATGCCTGGTTCATATTCCCTTACCAGTGGGTCTATCTCATTACAAGCATTTCTTTGGGAACAAGAACTCTCGGAAACGAAATTCTCATTGCTTCAGGTAGATCCTGCTGGTAATGGTATGTTTTGTTTCTCTGTTCATTATATTCATATCAATATACTGAAGACTAAAAGCAAAGCATAATGTTGGCAGGAACTAAAATAATTCCTGCCAGGGCACTGGAACGGAACGTGACAGCTGGGGTGGTGCTCAGCTTTTGATTAAAGGGCAGCAGGTCCCTGGGAAACAGCCCCCACCAGGGCAGCTCAGTCCCTCAGTGGCTGCCCCAGCAGGGAACGTGAACATCAGATGGTGCAACCAGGGAGCTTGGCATGGGTAGGTGGGCTTTTGGCAGCTCCAGCAGCTCCTGCCTCTTGGAGGTTGGCTTCCATCCTTTTGTGGGACGTTCTGCAATAGAGTATCTCCTGTAAGCCCTCTTTAATCAAACTTTGGGCAAAAAATGAACTGATGTGAACCAAGCAAATTGAACATAAGGTTTGCCTAACCTGCCTGAATGCATCTGAAGCAAATGGGAAGAATGTGCATGAGTCATTCCCCCAGCAAATGGGGAGCAAGGACTGGAGGAGGAGCTCCAGCTGGCAGGTGGGAGGCGAGCAACGGGTGCACTGGGATGGGGCCCTCCAGCCGGTCTGCATGGCACCAGCCCACAGCAGGGTGCTGCCTTCAGGAGAAAACCGAGGTGGGTGCCGTGGTAAGGGTGGCTACATGAGCACCAGTCCTGCCAGGAGTTCTCTGTTATGTACCCATCACTTAGCAGCACGGTGTTATTTAAAAGAACAGATTGACAAAAGAAGCCTAAACATTACATATGCCTTGCTGCCATTTTCAATGACTTTTAAAATTAACTGAAGGCAGAGATCATCTGTACACTACAGAAAGTTGACAGGGCAGAAGATGAGAAACCTGTGATGCTGAGGCTTTGGTAGATGCTGGCACATGTTATCCCTGCCTGTCTTTCCCCACCCACTCCAGAGACAGGAAGGGAGATGCTCTGCAAGGCCGCTCTGTTCCCACTCTGCCTAGCGCTCCTCCCGCGCTCGGAGCATCACACTGCCCTGTGCAACAGGAGGAATTTCTGTCTCTCTTTCCCCAGCACCTGGAGTTGCAGCATTTGGGCATTCCAACATACAGGCAAGTCATCAATGCTCAGCACGTAATGAAACCTCCTCATCTTTTTTTTTTTCTACCGCCTTGAACCAACTGTTGCATAGGTTTTTCCCCTAAGTACAGGCTGTGCTTTCACATAGATCCTATTTTGCTCTAGGCTGAGCCTTCTAGAAAGATTCAGCAAGCTGTGCAATCATCTTACACAACGCACCTTTCTATTAAAAATCTGCAGGTTTTGAGTGTAAGAATATAGAGAACAGAAAGTAATGACAGAGAGGCAATAGAGACAAATCCTTTTCCATAAGCTCTGTGAAATCTTTGCTCAAAATAACTTTGCAGGGGTTTCACTGCCAGTTCATAATGTGGATGAATCACTTCTGATATTTCTGATAAAACAATATTCAAAACTTCTAAATTACTTCCAATTCATTTATGCCATCATTTAATTAGGGCTTCTGCAACATGTTACAAGGACGTCATTATCCCTTATAATTGTATAATAATTGCAATTTTTAATGAAATAATTGCAAGTACACTAGATGTGTAGATATAATTACGATAATTACATAAATACCTGATTTTCAGTTAATAATTAAAGAAGGCCTTTATAGAAAGGGTGAAATTTAACAAATGGAAGCTTGCCAGAAAACAAATACAAATAATAATCGGCTGTCTCTCTCTTATAGATTTCTGCTTACCAGATTCTCTGCTTACCAGATTCTCTTTACATATGATAATATGATTTTTGCACACATTACAAAATAAAATAAGGATTAAAAATGTATTTAAAAAATATTAAATCATACCAAGAGACCTCAATACTTCGCCCCTGCAGGCCTGATCTCAAAACACTGCCATTAATATAGCCCAAACTTAGTTATCCTATGCAATAACTCAGCATCTCACAAGATATTGAACTGCAAATTGCCATTGACATAAATAAAAAGGGAACAGCACCCGCAACAACTTGCAATCTGTGTTCTGATTTCTCTGAGACATAAAAGGACAAGTCTTGGATCCCCACAAGCACTCTGGAAAAGCCCATGTGCAGGGCACAGCACTCCAACACATCTGCTGCTAAAGTTAACCAGTCATACTGGCCATGATCTTCCCCCACAATGCTCTTTTTGATCAAAACTATTGAAAACTTTGGTCAAAACAGAGAAAACTTGCATAAGTTTTTTTCTCCCTGTGCCCTCCTTGGTAGAGAGACCTTTACAGGGTAACTGAAGTAATGGACTTCCAGACCTTCAACAGCTGAAGAACCAGAAAAGTAATTTTCCTTCTGTTCACAGAATCACAGAATGGCCAGGGTTGGAAGGAACCTCAAGGATCATGAATCTCCAACCCCCTGCCACATGCAGGGCCACCAACCTCCCCATTTAATACCAGACCAGGCTGCCCAGGGCCCCATCCAGCCTGGCCTTGAACACCTCCAGGGACAGGGCATCCACAGCCTCTCTGGGCAGCTGTTCCAGCACCTCACCACTCTCACAGTAAAGAACTTCCCCCTGACATCCAAACTAACTCTTCCCTCCCTCAACTTAAAACCATTTCTCTTCAGACACGTACCTTATACCAAACTTACTGTGTACATTCACAGCGATTCGTAGCAGTATGAATACGAAATGCAAAAGGCATTCTTAATGAAAAGAGCACAGAAAACTCTACCAGGGTGTATTCTGATTACTGCTCTGATAACACAATGGGGTGTTAGAACAATTCCCACAGTGGAAGAACTAGCAACACGATTTACTGTTCCTGCTGAAGTTTGACATTACAGCAAAACTCTGAAAGGGAAAATGAGCTCCAGCACTAGCACTGTGCAGACTCCACATGTCTGGCAATGTCTGCCTTCACTTACGGCAGCTCGAGGTGGCTGGTTCTGGCCAGCAACCAGTGATGTGTCAGAAGATGGGTGCAAACAAAGCTTCGAGTCAGATTTGTCGCACTTCTCCCAGCCCTTTGTTGTTCAGGGTTGCTTCTATTTAGGATAAAACTTTGTTATTAGAAGCATGAGAAAGTAATGTATGGGATATTAATATTAAAACAGAAGAAAAGGATTGATATCCCAAAAACAAATCTCATTTATATTAAGCTCATTAAAGCAGCAGGGTTCTGAATGCAGAATATAATTAATACTATACATATCAAAGCAGAGAAGACGTGCATGTGGCAACACAAAGTAGAAATGAAGAGGGTTAAAGAATTATAAGTGAAAAGAATTTGAAGAAAACCTGGAATTATACTGGAGCAATATTCAAGTTATAAGCGGATTATTAACATTATAATTGAGATGATCTTTAAGAATGGTTTGACACATGCAAGCATCGTGATTCAAGCTTGAAAAATATGCCAGGAATACTAAGAGTATTTGTATCCTTATGTATTATAAGGAAACAAGGAAACAAAGGGAATGAACACAGAGAAGAGCCAAGGAATAACAATATGATACAGGAAAAAAAAAGACCAAGTAAGCAGAAAAACATAGCTATCCAAAAGTTATGCAAGTTACTCAAGGATTCCTCTTAAAGATGGACAAATGTACTTCCACAGCTATTTCTTCTAATATTTTGTCTAGTCTGGCTTTATGCGATAAATTAGAAAGCAGCAGATTGAAAGGAAAACCACTTCAGTGTTATTTACTGAGTACAGCTGGTCCAGCCTGAGAAAGTCAAGGTGAAGAAGCACAGAACAGTTTTATCTGACTTCATATTAGCAGGTAACAGTACTATTTTAGAGCCCGTGTGGGGGAGGATGTGGAAATTGAAAAGGGAGCAACAAAATAATGGACAAGGAATGGAATTAGATTAGAATTTAAGACCTGTTAGAGCTATAAGCACTGTCAAGTTGTATGAGCAAAGCAATGACAGCACGATGACTATGTGGTCAGCAACAGCCTGAACAACTAGACATTTAGGGAGGACTCTGACCAATGTTGATGGCATTTAAGATGACTGGAGTCTTAAAATGCAGTCTGCAAAGTTGTCTATTGTCAAGCAGTGGCTCACCCAGAAAAAGGACTGTGGAAAGTACATCAGAGTTCAAGCATTTTATGTTATTTCAAATATGACATAAACCTACTACACGTCTTTGGATAATGCTGCTAACTGACACTAACAGCTTTAGATTGTGAAAGGATGAAAAGGTCTGTACAAGACAATGTTTGCTTCATTATCTTCTTCCATGTATTACTAGTATAATAAAAAATGCTGCTATGGTATCTGAGGAATGAAAAACAGGAACACGGTGATTAAAATTGAACAGAAAAATGCAACAGCCTTCTTGTTTTAGTACGTAGCACCTGAGTTCAGGATTATGGACTACATCTGCAGCAGCAGGGAAGAGCCTTGCGAGGGCAGAACAGGTTGGAGGGCACTTCAGCTAGGAGCCAGGAAGGGCAAACAGGAAAACTCCAGATGTGTGCAGGCAACTACTGGCACAAGTGAACTACAGGCAAACAATTCATTATGAATGGTCTAAGTGGCCGGGTGAAGATCTACACCCTCTGCAAAGGTTGAGATACACCAAAATACAAACTAAGGTATCTCTGGGAGCTTTGACATTCATTCTCAAGACATCATAAGCCCTGGTAACGGCCTGCAAGTGCATGTTCTTAGCCTTTGGGCAGTGCAATGTAATTTGACACAGCTGAGCCTGCAGTGCTGCAGGCACACACCTTAGACTTCTTTCATTTATACGGCCCTGGAGAAGAATATCTCAATTCTTTTTCGGTAATACAGCATTCACAAGTCCGACACTTCAATATTATTCTCTACATCAGACATATAGAAAAAAAAAGAATCTGATAATCAATCAACAAATGTTGTAGATGGAAATACAGATTTCCTCAGGTCCAAACTTGTACTTTCCTTATCGATTTCAGAGCTGAAAAAAGCATACAGAAGGATGGTTATTTAATAAAGGTCCTAGAAACTGTATAGGTTGCATTAATTACCTTCTTTTCCAAAATTAGACGGTCAGTCAAATAGCTCTGAGGTAGTTAAATAGAGTATTGGAAGAAACATCCAATGTAAGCAAAGGGTAACAGACTAAATGGGACTTTTCATATCTGCTTAGATTTATGAAAAATCTTCCATAGTGCTAAGATTAAAAGCCCTAAAGTTATCAGTGGCATTTATGAATCACAATTAATGTAAGATATTCTCAAAGGAAAACAACGAATGTTCAATGCAGGATGAGACGATAGCACTGCTCTTTTTATTTTGTTCTGAGAGAGCATTTGTATGAACACATATATGTGCATCCATGGTAATCGCAGATATAACCCAGAAACTATGGTGGTGGAAGCTTTCCTCTCTGAAAATCAAGTAGCCCATTAGGAGGCATAAATATTAATAGAGCTGTCTCATACTACACTCTCAAATGAGGTAGTTCAGATCATGATTCTTTGCATTTAAAATTTATTCTCTGCACCAGCTAGAATAAGAAACAGAATCCGCATGTGAAAAGTCACTGATGTTGGGCAGTTTCTTAGCCATTGGTAATTCCCACATGTAAAAGTAAGGATCAAGTGATTTATTTCCTTATTCTACCCATCTTTCTCCTATAAGTAGTCTTGTCTCCCAAACTACTTCCATGACATGAAGTATATGTCATATTTTCTATGAAAACCACATTTCCATATCTTCACATTGAGATCTATTCAGGCAACAGGAAGGCTTTTGTACAGGTTCATCGCAAAAGGCGTACTGTCATCCCAACTGCAGAATACATAATATCTGGCATTTCTTTTAGTGGTCATGATTGTCAAACTTCATTTTATAATTGTCATTAGAACTGAAAGTAGGACACTCATGGTGCAAACTCTTGTAACACAACTAAATGGATATACAGTATTAAAAAACAAAACAAAACCACAAGCTTGCAGCTAAAACAGAAGAAAGGGAACAGAACCCTCAAAAGTGGTAATGAGTTACTCTGTCATTCCAAATCACAAGTTCATGCCTTGACTATAAAACAGAGATCAGCAACACTAAACAAAGTGCAAAACTGTTCAGGTATTTCCTACAAATGATGCTAAAGCTTGCAAGAACTACCACATCATCAGCAATATAACCAGTATCAGTCAGTAAAATGGTGTCATCTGGGATATAATTTAGGTTCTACTGCAACTTAAAACTATGGAGACTAGCCACAAAGAAAACAAACACAAAACTAACAATTGCCTTTGTACAAACTCTCTAAAACCAGCCCTAGCAAACAGGTGTGATTGTATGCACTCCCTAACAGAATTAGCCAACTTCTGACCTTCATGGGCCCGGTAAGAAACAGACATGAAAACAAGTGATCTTTCATTACTTATAGAGACGATAAATTGAAGCTTAAGAAATATACTGAAATATAAGCAACTATATTGAGCAAAAAACAGGGCTAATATTTCCTCCCTCCTTTTCACTCAGCTTCCATCCTATCAACTTGTAGTCTCTGTAGTGCTCATATCAAAATCCCAGCAACAAATTGTAATGGTTATAATTCCCATTACAACATCTAGCAGGACTTGCAGATAGGATTGCTTTCATTTCTACATCTGTCTTCATCAGATTACTTCCTGTTCTTCAAAATTTTTAATTTCCTCATATCCCTCAGCTGACAATTCTTACTAGTTTATTTATCTAATAAAATCTATTTCATATAATAAGTAGGCATTAAATAGTATATAAGATAGCGCATGGTTTGGTAACTTTTAATTTATGTATCTTGTTTTAATTAAGCAGATGGCATAAAAGTTTTCCTCTCATTTTCCTATTTACTCTTTTCAGTAACTTATCATTCACTGATTGTAATGAAATGACTACAACCTACATCCAGCAAAGGAGACAGTATCAGTCCTTTCTTCTTTCTCTGTATGAGAAAGCAAGGCCATTTCCAAGCTGGAAGATGACCTTACTCTACTGCATCTTTGTTCTACCACTTGATCCCACTACTCTGAGATATGAAGGCACTCCAGACCAAGGAGAACCCAAGGCTGTGTATGGGTGAGCAGAGGGTGAGCTGCTCTACGAACAGGGATGGCTGCTGCTCTGCCAGCTGCCCAGGCAAAAGGAATCCAGTGATTCTCTGCACTTGTCAAGGAGAAAGGTAGGCTGCTGCTGCTCCTTATTGTGCTGTTTCTGCAATGAATTTAACTGCAGAAATACCTCCAGAATTTCAAATAAGTCTCTTTATTCTCCTTCGGGCTCACAAGACAATAAACATGACTTTCTCATCTACTGGGCTCTTCTTTCCTTTATTTTTGCTATTTTCCTTATTTATTTTTTATTTTTTTAATATTCTCTCATAGGAAAAATACTTTCTGAGAACAATGATGGAGATCTGCATCTTTATTTATGACTTTGTGAATCAGTGTCTGGGTGATAGGAAGTGAAAGTTGCTCAGCTAATTACACACGCTTGATGAACTGCGTAATAACTGCTGCAGCGCTGCACATTAATTGAATGCATATAAATGACAGCAGTTATTCTAACTTGAATGATTTGTGAAGAAGTGACGTTGCTCACCGTACCCTGATTATCTTTGTTTTCAACTTTGGCAATCCAGCTTAAGCAATTGTATTTTTACAGCACTGAGAAAAGAAATTCCCCAATAGAAACATCAGCGGTTGACTCAAAGCCCAATGCTTTAAGAACAAATTTAACTGCCTTAAGTAACTGCAACTGGATTCAGACATCTAAGAAAGCATACACAGAGCAACTACAATTAACAATTAATAATTAACAACTAGCTGCAATTAACAATCAGTAAAACTGCAATAGCAAGAACCTTGGAAAATAAGGCCACCTTCATTTAGATGCCTAGATCTGAGTTAATAGAGTTGAACGTTGCCTGACTTTTTACCATTTCTTGCTATGACACTTGCTATATTTGTCCTGGAGTAACTGCAGCATATAGCAACTTATATGAAATACGCAGGTAAGACTACAGGTAATAGGTACCTCCCACACAGCTCTGTTTACCCTAAAAAACACTCTAGGTTCAAGAGCAGCCCAACAATTACAGAGCACATTTCAGAGAGAATAATAAAATATAATAACTTGTTGAAAAACAAATGTGTAAAGTAGTATAAAATTAATACTTTAAAGTTGTTACCAAATACCTGCTTCAAACCAGTACCAGAATATACCTTGCAGATCACCTCTTAATCACCTTGGGGATCTGGAAATGCCCACAAAGAAATCTGCAAATTCCCCGATGCTATCTAACACTACAAGGTAGAAGCCAAGATTCTAAAACGCCCTAGTTTCCAAAGTATCACCTCACAACATTTTAACATTTCTTTACACCCCTATTAAGAGATTTGGGGTTTTACAAAGAGAGCCGTAATCACCCAATAAAAGAAATCAGCACTCACTTTTCACAACGCATAAACAAAGTGTTTCACAAAAACGTTCCAGAAAAGTTAACACTGCTTTAAGAAAACAGCATGGATCACATAGGAAGTCAACACAGATGTTCAGCTCCGCTTTGCTACAGTACCTAATAGCCATCGCACTAAGCTACTGGACTGTAGAGCTGAGGAGTGCCAGCAGCATCAGTGGCTCCCAGGCATGAGAGCCACCTCCTGTGCATGCATATACAACGCAGGGTGTCAGCATATGAGGGACAGACTCCTCTATACCACGAGGCCATGACAGAGAAGCTGCCAACGGGATCAGTATAGGACAGTGAAAGAGAGATGATCAGGATCAACCAAGTTCAAGCTTTGCAAATGTTATCTGCTCATTTGCTTTATGCAGTCCTCTCCTTAAGTACTTTCCTGGCTTTACTACGACACGACGGACAGCATCAGCAAATCAACCTCTTTCAGCTGTATTATATGCTCCTCCTTTGCAAGGTTTCGATTTTTCCCCCACTTTTTTTTGTACACTTTATACATACCTCCTTTTCTACAAATTTTCTTGCCGGGTTTTCTGGCACATTCCTTGGATATTCTTTTGACTGAAAAATGAATAGAAGACTAGAAAATAACATGGAGCTCCGTCACAGACAGTAGGAGCATGCAACACCACTATCTAACTCAAATATGACCTGCGTTATTAGGTGCGGAAGAATCTCAACTTGTGGTGCCTGCACATGCAATGGATAAGATGTTGATGCATCTTCCCAGAAGTCAGTGGGTGGCAATGAGAATTAGGCACCAAATTCGACCTAAAAATACACGTGCTGTGGGAGAAAAGAAATGAGTGTAGACGGAAGTCTTTTTTTTAAAAAAAGGACAGATGCATACAAAGAAAAGCAGCATGCATACATGTAGTATGCTGGCATGCAACAAAGAAAGCCATGCTAACAGTAGACATGAATTAATATTGTTAGAACGTAGAACAGGAAAATAAAAAGATCTCCCTGTTTTGCCTGCTATTAACTCACCATCCTCGGTTGGGACATAGATATTTAAATAGAGGCAGTCTTCATTCTGATCTTGTACATAGGTGGAAACTACATCCAAGTTATTAGTAAACCACACGGGAAGCATGACTTCAGGCAACCTGCCTTCTATAATGTTCTGGGGACACACTGGAGCAAACTGAGTGGTATTTTTGATATCTGCCCAGGGAGACGGAGGCTCAGGAGGTTGAAAGCGGCGCTCCCCTGTTGGAGGGGCAGCATACGGAACCCCGAGAAACTGAATAACAGGCCCCAAAATTTCATTATTTAGTTCCTTCTTAATCCCTCTTATCTTGCCAAAGTTGGTGGTCACCACTGGGTTGGTATCATCCAATTTTTGGGAGGACACAGCTGCAGCGTGAAGCAAAAATCCAAGTATAGAGAAAGCAAAAGTGGCATTCAATCCCATGTGTAGCAGGCGGGCTATCAGCGCTCTCCATACACAGTTCAGCCACATGGATCTTGGAAAGGCCATGGTCCCACATTAGTTGTGTGACTACAATGAAGCAATCTTATTTGTATCCACTGGTGTAAAAAGAGGGCGACCAAAGGAAACAGATCAAGTTTCCTAAATAGGAGCCTGTCAGAAAAATCTCAAAAGGCTTTTCATGTGGTAAGTATCTTCCATTGATTTCACACTTATTGAAGCTGCATCTTCACTCAGCACTATTTATCAGACTACATCCTATTGACAATTCTGTTTTCCATAGCAGCAATATGAAGAGAGCGGCCATTTACTGCAGAATCCCCTCTTATAAATCAAATCCAGTTAGCCGCAGGTCTATATCCTGGAGAAAATGAAAATAAATCATTAGTATGAAAGAGCTAATATGAGCAGAGTGATAACTAGATGTTTCACAAGTTATGTACATACATTAATAGCTGCTAGAACCATGTAAGTAAAACTGCACTAGTTTATGGGTCCATGAAATGGTGGGTGAAGCACTGATTACTGGATTATCCATAACATCACCTGTTGAATTCACACAAGTTTTTCAGAAGAAACAGATTTGATAGAAAACACATTTTTAAAATTCACCTTGTCAAGAATAAGCACTTTGCTGCCAGGCCCCATTAAATACATATTTATTCTCATATTTAATTCAACTGAATCATCTCCAAATCAGTTCTCACCTTATTTGCACTAGTTACCAAAAAAAAAAGTAATTATTTATTTAAAGCAAAAGAGTGAATTAAGATATACAGGCATACAGAAGACTCAAATGCTTTTTATTTCATCCACTGCAGATGACAATATATGCAAACATTTGTTCATTTAACAATACAACTTCTGATTCAAACATCAGGACAACTGGTATACCTTTATAAGAACAACACAAATTGCCATGCTTTGTATGGTTTTCTTATCCTCAAATTTCTAATAGCTAATGAAACGCACCCAAATTGCAGCAGTGTGAAACAGCCACAGAATGACAAAGGCCCACAGTCTGCTCCCACCAAAGTGAATGGAAATTGCAGATTTGCACAGAACTATGACTAGACATCAGTGTTTGTCCCTGAAAACTGACCAGGAAAAGGGTCTGGGCAGGCACGTTAGGGATGGAGCAGATATCACAGTGTTTACTTCAGACCCATCACACCTTCCTTTTCAACTACTCACAAATGAAAACACACCATGAACACACTCAATTCCTACCACTCTTATTTTACAATATAAACAACGAACGCTCCCATAGGGCAGTGGAAATCTTATCTTTCATATACCCCCATGCTGACTGAACAGTATCCTGGAACAATCATCGGTTAGGATCAGGGACTGTATAACCACCAATTCCAGACTCTATTTTCAACCACGTTAGCTCAGAGGTTGTCACACAAGGCTGTGTTCCAGCACTTCTGAAAATTACTCAGTGCATATCATTATATCTTCCATATGCATGTTAAACATATTTCTAACACGACTTACAATATCCTATTATTTAAAATGCAGTGTTATACACAACATAGCGGTGTAATCTTACGCTCCCTATTAAGCAGTGTGCAAAGCACAAGAAATGTGTTTTGCTTTGCATAGGAAACACTTTAAACCACCTGTTTTTGAACAGCATTGGCAGTTTTAATGAGAATTGTTGTTTTTTTTTTTATCATGTCTATACACATTGGAGAGAGAATTCAAAAGAACGGCTTGTCTAATAGTCAGACTACCCTGCAGTTTGGGTTATTAAAAAGGAGATTGTAAAAGCTATATAGGACAGCAGGAGATTTGGTTCATGTCTAGCATTCCTTTAGCTCTGAACAATCTATCTCAGGAGGCAATAAGGAGATAGATGAAGCTTTTCCACAGTTTTCTCTCTCCCTTTCTTTCTCTGCTAATTCTAACACCTTCACTGTGAAACTGCATTAAGAAACAGGCTTATGCCCTTCATTCTCCAGCTTCAAACTCCCTGTGTTTACTGGAAACACACCAATTTAGCTGCAGAAAATAATTCCCCTGAGTTAACCTATGTGTTTAATAAACTTGAACAGAAGGGCATACGAACAATTGGCTCTCAGTAAGCTTTGTCACATTTCAAATTTTGAAGGTAGTGGGCTATTGCTTGAGAAATAGTACAGACAGAGGACAGGTGCTGGAGCACAGGCCACTTCATGCAGTTCTGCTGCTCTGAGCTGATGTGCAGTGATGGAACAGGAGGTCCTGGAAAGATTGAACAATTCACCCTATGAGATATAGACCAGTTCTCAGCTCTAAGACAACTTTCTAACCCTTTTTGTACCTAAAACAGAAGTTTTAACAACAATGATGAAATCACAGGAGTTAATCAGAACACAGACATATTTTGGATTGTAAGACTTTGGCAAAACATTTTCCTTTAAATAATAATTTCAGTACAGAATAAGTTACGTAAATTTGAAGCAAATCGTAGAGCCAGGCTACAGTTTTAAGCTCATTCGTCTTGCTGCTGCAGCTGAACATCTCTGCTGTGATTGAAAGTTCTGGTTTGCTTCCCTTGGATGAAGTTTTGCTCTAAGACAGAAACGGGGCTAAATTGATAAGACTAAATTGCTTGGCTATTCTCATTAATTAATTTTTGGGTACTAGCTAGTTTCAGTGAATAGATTTTTAAGCCACACAAGGCAATAAACTATAAGGCTTTGCAACGTTGGAATCAACAGATGTGTATTGTGCTCGTAACTTGAATTCTAGGTTTGTGTTTTTCCCCATTAGGCAACAGTTTATTGTTGAGAGTCAGATAGATCAAACATCTGAGCCCGTTGCTGGATGCACCGAGTCTACAAAAGTTAAGAACACTAACTCACACAAATAAAGAGACTGTGATTATTTGGATCTTATGAGAATTTTATGCCAAAATTTCATACCCAGAACTAGGTGGGAAGGCAAAGTGGGGATGCCAGCCTGGAGCTTAGCTGTCTTAGTAGCTCAGCATCAATGTTGGACACAAAATTTTCCTTATTCCTCCAGCAGATTATTTATATAGGACTTCCCGAGGTATCCAGACTCCAAAGGACTGATCAGGGGTCAGTGAGACAGAAGCAATTAACAGGAGGGGGAAAAATCGGGGAGATGGGCATCACAATAAACCAAAGAACAGAGACGATCAGTTTGAGCCAAGGTATAAAGCTTTAGCAGCGGAGCACTGTAGATCTGAGGAGGACGAGGAGAAGCATTTTCAGATTTTTTATTGTCTAGATGTGAGGATCACAATTGTTCCCTGTGGTAACGCAAATGAATTCTACTGTAAAAGGTATTTGATAAAGTCTTTCACGGTCTTTGGAACAGTCTATGCTATATAGAGGTTTTTTCTATCATCCATTATTTGATTATCTTCCTTTCTGAATTTAAATTACTTTATAGCTCAGATGCTGAAATACTTTAGAACAGCATTTAGTATGCTGAGGAGCGAACAGCCCAAGATAACTTCAGAGTATCTTTGCATTTCCAATGACACAGGGCATCCCACAACCAGTCGCATCTGCTGCAAACTGCAGCAGCCAAACTCCTCTTTGTCACTCTTGCACAGAGCTTCAAATCTTAAGGGATATCTTGAACTGTACCACCTGTCAATAGCTCCGACGGATTAATAAAACCTTCAGTGGGACTTGGTGCTCCTGGCCATATGCTGGGCATTATTTAGTCTTTACACCACTGGCTGTTTTCTTTTTAGCTAAAGATGTACTCTGTGACTTGATAATCATGCTTAAAAATTCCTTTCCTTCAATTTTAGTGCAAACTCCCAATTGAACGAATATTCATAGAAAGTGACTGTAAGGGTTTCGAACATCATACAGTGCTGCTTCATCTCGAAACACAAATACAATTTTGCAGAACCAACTGCATTTGCATCCATTTTTCCTTACAACGGTCTCTACTTACGACTGAGAGCCTAAAGATGTTTTGTGTCTCTAAAAGGAAACCTGTGTTCTGAAGAACGCTATGATCCCAAACAGGAACACGGGCAGCGGAAACAGAAGCCATTAAAGGGACAACTGTGACCCAGGGTGAACACCGGATCGCTGTGACACAACGATTGTCAACATGATCAGGCAAATCCTCCAGAGACATATCATGAAATTTCCCATCTCTTCCTTCACATTTGAAGTCGGTAAAGGGAAGTGTTGTTTCAAATAAGGCGCATTTTCTCGCAGTGTAGTAATAAAAATTTGGAAACAGACCCTGCTTTTGGGTACTTCCACAGAGACTTGGTTGAAGGAAGGGATTTACATGTGTTTAGTCCAAGAAATGAGCTATTTGCACTCTAAAAAGCAGTCTTTGCAATGATAAAAGAGGAGACTGCAATCCTGAATCTCACACATCTTAGAAAGGCACAGATCTGGAGGAGCTTGGGGAGCTTCAGAAAGCAGCTACAGATCCAGATCTGCTGACATGCACAGCCTTTGCTGAAACTGCCAACAATTAAGACATTATTCTGCTGGGGTCACGGTCCCACCCACATTAGTATGAGATTACAAGTGTTATGCTACACAGGTCTGCAAACAATCCAGGGGTAGGGATTTCCAAATGCTTCAAGCTGTGTCAATATATCACTCACAGATCACAGGATCAGATTCCTCAATGTAACTCTCACGTTTGCCTCTATTTAACAGCACCTTTTGTACACAAAGCCTTACAACCAAATCAGGAAAAACTACAAGTGAATACATTATTCAACACAATGAAGCACAAATTAATGAAAAGTTGGATCAAATTGAGTAGATGATATAAGACTCATTTAAATTGCCATGTACTTTTCAGTTTCGCTGTATTTTTGTTCTTCCCCATTAGTGGGAATATTCACTAATGCTAACTCATTATTAATTAGTATTTTCATGATCAAAAGATCTCTTTTAATAATTTCTGCATCTTGGTTTGCCAAAATAAGGAGACTTCTGATCTTAATTTTCTATTAAGATGCTTTTGAATTAGACAAATTAAACCTATGGAAAGAAGAGGGTCACTTCAGTCTTACTATCTTCCATTTACTCATATCAATAAATCATTTTCTTAAAATAGTTCTACTTCTTAGCTGAAGTAATTGTTTATATTACCAGAAGTTGGCTACAATTTGTTAATGTGGACTGTAGCTATCTGACATTTTGCACAGTAAGTAGGTAACGAAATGGTGATTTTACCCATAACAGAAAGAATGGGTAACTCTGTCACTTACGTGTAAAGTTTTAGACAGCTAAGTAATACAGATTTAAATTAAAAATGACAGATGCACTGGTGTGGAATATAATGGGCACTGAAGTGAACCTTTATTCCTTTTAGCAGCTTATGGTTAACTCTTAAATGGACCACATTTACACTCACGTTTGAGTGCTAGAGCTATTCTACCAAATGATCAGATGGCTATTGTGTCGATGGCGGTAGCGTGCTTCAGGACATGAAGAGTTTTTGACCTACTCTAGGAACAGAATTCCTGTTAACCATGGGTCACACCAGAGATAAACAAATATTTGACATCTGTCTCTCATCTAACATCTCCAATACTGAAATCAACATATGCTACACCGTAAACACAAGTTAATTTCACTTCCTTCAACCAACGCTTTTTAGAAGTGATCACTTGATCAGCAGAGCACACCAGAGCTTGGTGTTAGCAGAGCACACCAGAGCTTGGTGTTAGCAGAGCACATCAGAGCTTGGTGTCAGCAGAGCACACCAGAGCTTGGTATACTCTGCTCAAGCAATCAGGTGGGAATGGAGGGCTCTGAAAGGAGGTGTTCTTTCAGCATGCCTTGCAGGTGAAAACGTTCTAAAATTAGTAACAGAGTTCATTACCTCATCTGCATTTGTGAGCAACCCTTGATTCACACTGTGGTTAATCACGAGAGAAAAATAAATTGGATTTTGTTAACTATCTTTAACACAGTTATAATACCAACAATAATACTATGTTTAATGGAAGATCACCTAAGGCAAACTTCTGTATCAGATTCAAAAGAAAGATGCCCCTTTGATTTTCCTATTTCAGGCATTAGGAATTCAAGGTTAAAAAAGCTGAAATAAGTTATTACGTTTTCTTTGCAGAGAACACTGAAAACACAGATAATGGAATGAACTCGGATTTGTCTATGAATTGTTCTGCTATCTGGCTAACATATAACAACACTTCCAAAGCACACAAAAATCTTGTTATAGAGCTAGATCAATACCTAGCTTTTTAATATGATGAATTAAAAAGAAAAAAAAAAAAAGGCAACAAACTTCCTTGTGGCACCAACACAGCAAATGTTCATCTTACTGGATCTGATCTTGGTCTCAATTCCATCAGTGCAATCGAGATCAACTTCCAACCCATTATAAAAACCACAGAGGTACAAATATAATTTGTTAATCATAAACCCAGTATCTCTAACTCAAGTTCAAAAGTGCTCTTGAATGGCGTTACCATGCTTACAGTGCTGTGGAGTGCACACTACATTTGGAGTGCAATACTGGCATCATAGGGATCCATCAACTTGAGAGTCCATTTCCTGTGATGGAGCATTCTGTACATCTGTGACTTTACTTGTATTTCTTCCAAAATGAATTTCATGCTTAACTTGTTTTTCTTAATTAAACTTCCTTTAGCGGTTTCTAATATGTGCATTATTAAAACTCATTAGTCCCATTCATGCCTGCCTGTCATTTTTAGCTTCACATTCATGTATTGAAGTGCTCTGTTGCTTTATATAGGAAGCAAATTAAATAATAAATATGAGAACTTGAACGTTTTATGAGTGTCAGTATGAGAAAGTGGCTGCAAGGCCCATAAGGTTTCACACAAAAAAAGCATTACAGCTAAAGCTAACATGCTGACACATCTCTGATCTATAAAGTCTGCAGTAATGGTAGCAGTAAAGTGTTGTGCCATAGATGGGGAATTTTTCTCTCACGCGAAATAGAAATAAGATAGAGCACAGACTATATTTACCGTTGTAAAAAAATTTCAAATAAAATTTCCCAAAAGCTTAGAATATAACACTATTAAATGTCTGCAAAGATTTACTCTTTCCATCTCACTTCACATGTAGCTCCTATTATTCAGCTCCTTGTCCCGGTATCATTCTCTACTACTCTCTGCCAGAAAGACACTCCTTTAAGTTATGGCACCCAGCCTCAGATCTGCCTGTGGCCACGTCCCAGTCACAGTGACCGTGACTCCAGTGACAGAAGAGCTTCCTCACCCAGCAGTGACTATTTCAGGGGCTCAGTCTCCAATGGAAGAACCAGTCCGGAGAAACAAAGCTCCACCCCACACCACCTATTTTTCACAGGCCTGAAATTGTTTTACTGTGTTTTACAGCAGTGCTCCTCTGAAAGTAGTTGTTCTCTCCTCCTGAATATTTCTAATGCTTCGTGCCTATCCAACACTTCACCATCTACAAGTGAGTTTTTTTTTGGAAACTGGTGAACGGGATTGGGAAGGGGATAGTTATAGAAATATCTGCATGTCAGGTATTGCAGTGGAAAGTTTCAGAGAGATGGAATTAAACACGAGTACAAGATACAACATAAATGTATTCCCCCTCATTAAATTCCCAGAACCAGTTCAACAAGTGAGTTAATGGCATCTCTAGGCAGGTTGTGATTGAGCAGATTTAGAAAATATATTTTACATTGCCATTTAAGTTCTCTGCTTGGTTAAAAGGATATGAGTCACTTGAAATATAATATTTTAAAGTGTCCTTGATCATTTTTATGATTTTACATGCACGTGTTGCTAATTTCAAAGCATTAGATTCTCCTTTATAATGGTGCAGAAGACCTAACCAAGCATCAATGGAAAGAAGCAGACTACCCAAAGGCAGCACTAAAACTGATTATGCAGAAAATGTTACAAGAACAAAATACAGGAATTCAACAAATGGGGGTAAGGGAGCTCCAACTGCTCTTCGTTTAATGGCCTCATCTATAATTTGCCTATAGCAGTGGGGAAAAAAAAAATCACATTGAGGTATGCAGTGCAGATCTGTACATGGCTGGAATACCAGAAGGATATGTACAGCTGACCCAGGGTGTCTCCTGACCACCTCTCTTCTTTTAAAGAACAAAGTGGGGTCTTAGAGTGGGTGTATGGGAAACCTCATCTGTGGTAATAAGTCGGAAGCTAGGCACTTGTTCTCCTTGGGTAACAAACAGCACATCATTAACTATTCATAATTACAAGAATGAAGTTTGTTGGAAAAAGGCGGGGTCTCCAGAGGGGGGTGAAAACATGCAGCTGAGTCACCAAGAACTCAACGTGATGTCCCCTTGTAATTGTGAGAATTCAGTAGTCATCCAGGGAACGCTAAGTCATCAGTTGTCATTAAAACAAAAGGATGTGTTTCAACATCCACACTGAACCAATATATAACTTGTTGAAGTTCGCACATCAACCCCTTTTTCACATCCCCAATCTCCCCCACCACTCCCACACAAAGTCCTCTTGCAAGCAGCTTGCGAGGAGCCATCTCTCTCTGCATGCACATTCCTTCCTGATGCAGAGCTCAGAAGCAGGGCTGCTGTAATGGAAATGTGCTTTTATAACAGCATTTATTCAGCAGTCAGGATCTATTTTTGTCACTCCCCATTATATTTATCGTGGATGGATCTCTGGGACTAACAAGAAATTACATTGTTTACTGGATCAGATTGATTACTGCCCATCTTTTATTAAAAGAAATACCCAAAGGTTTCTACTGAATCTCTGGCAAAATATTGTCTTTTCACTATTTGCTTTCAAAGAATGTCTGTCTCTTTTTGCTCTTCTTTTTCACTATTTAATTTTTAAACAGTTTCCTTTTCATGTGATTAAAAAAACATAATAAGTATGACAGCAAACAAATAATTCAAAGCTAGCCAAGGATCTGTAATACAGCTCCACGTCTCTATTAGAAAGGAATGTGTATTTGCTTTTAATAAAGAAAGGCACGCCAATCCATTACAAACTAAGACCATGTCTAAGCCTCTGCTTTCTCCTCTTTTCCCCAGACTCCATTTGAACAATTACAGTGGTTTGTGCTTGTGTATGTGCCAGTGGATATTAAACACGCGAACTGATGAAAAATAAAACTGCCACCATTACTGTGTTCAAATCTTCCATTCATCTGCAAATCAATTTATCAGCCTACAGCTCCATCCCAGTCTTTAAATAACCCTCCTCAACAGCCTGCTCCACCTCCAGCCAAATAATCCCGAGCAAGCCCACTTTGTTAAGGGTGTTTCAGTACCAACAGCCAGGAGATCTCCTTACCCTAACATAGAGAAAGGGGTGAGATACCCAAAGCAGCAGCAAGACATCTCTGCTCGCTTCCACGCAACGTACTGCCTTAAACAGCCTGCACACTCTCTGATGGCTTCGCTGCTACTTCACTTAATGACGAAACAGAGGTGTTCAGCCAAATCCTGCTTCCTCACACACTTAGCATGATTATCCTCAGCCTCATTTTTCTCCCTGCAGCCCGTATGTGGTTCATATCAAATACACAGAAGAAATGAGAACTGCTGTATGTGTTTAAGGACACCTCGACCACTTACTGCAAAACTGCTTTTTTGCTACCTTGCTGCAATCTGTAGCTATAGCCTAAGAAAACAGTTGTCGTATATTAGAAGTAACTAAGGAGTACCCTTCTTTCCCCATGCATCACACACCATAGGGAGAAGGAAAGAAAAGAGAAAAAAAAGTAAAAGAAAGAACCACTCAAGCAGTATTTCCAAACATGGCTACTTAGCTCTTGGCTCCCTGCAAATCTAATTTCAAAGATGCAAAAGTGGGCTGTGTGTTACAGCTGTAGAGCCCACACAAGTCTCAGTGCAGTCAATGGGAATCAGTATCTCTGAAAATCAGGGCCCTCAGTAATGAGCTCTATTTTTACATGCTCATTTGTATCGCGCTTGGTCTTGCACTTGTCAGGTGCCTGTAATAGAGTGCATGCAATTTCATAAGTATCCTTTGCTTCAGATTAAGCCAGCCCAGGAAAAAAAAAAAAGAGAAAAGTTCCCAAAGCTCACAGTGTTGCTCCTTCAGCAAGCATAACGTCTAGATGCATCCAAAATGCTCTGACAGTATGTAAATAAAAAAAAAATAATAATAATTTAAAAAGCAACAACAACAAACAAACTGATAAAAAGCAATGCAGGTATTCAAGGAGCCCAAAAAAGTTATTTGGAGCCTTATCACAAATACATGTTTTCAGACGTGAGTGATCTCTGGAACGCAGCGGTGCAACCCAGTCCCACTGAGGTTATGGACAATTGCAAATACTGCCACACTGGAAGTCAGCAGTAGAAAAGAAAATATTTCCTAGAACAATTTCTTACACTTCTGCTGGGAATAAAAACAAAATATCTGCTCTATTTCCAATGCACAGTGCTAAATGCATGCACTTCGGTATTTATACCATCCATAAGGGATATTTCCATTTTATACCAGTGGTCGTTAACGCCACGGTTGTTAGAGCTCAACCAAAGTGGCCTTCCAGAAAGCAAAAGCAGCGTCAAACTGAGATGCTGTTCTTCGGAAAGGTCAGCACATTTATGGGAGAAAACGGCCTGTCCAGGCTGTGTCACCTGCAGCTGCAAGAACGCTCTGCCGTAACAAGGCTCTGTTTTCCTTTATTTAAACAATTATTTTAATGTAATTGATCTGGAACCATACGCATCCTTAAAATGATTTGAGATAATATCCTTTCTGCTGATTCCAAGGTAACTTTCTGGCTTTAATTATAAGTCAATTAATATTAAGTAATTTGACTGATTAATTTTAATTAAACCTGCTGAAAATTGATTTTCCTTCAGCAAGAAGGGGGGGGGAGAGCAGGGGAGTGAGGGGGGGGTTGCTGTGGGGGTGGGGGGAGCAGCGCTTAGCCCCCGCACGGCGCTGCCCGGAGGAGGCACTGCCCGCAGCCGGCCGGCACCGAGCGGCCGCAGGAAGCGGCGGAGCGCGGCCCTGGGGGCAGCGGGGAGGAAAAGTTCGCCGGGGCGGCCGCGTGGGGCAGATGTGCGCGTGCAAATCTCCCCGCATTTCCCCCCCCCCCCCCCCCCCCGTCCCTCCTCCTCCTCCTCCTCCTCCTCCTCCTCGCAGCCTCCCTCGAGGCTCCGCTCCCCGGGCGGCTGCAGCAACGCGCGGCTCCTCGGGCACGGCACGCGCACCTCGGGCTCAGCCCCGCACCTCCCTCAGGCTCAACCGGGCTCCCGTATCCCGACCCCCATCCCGACCCCGGAACCCATCCCCAGCCCGGCCCGAGCTCGCCCCTCACGCCGACGGCATCGAAGTATTTACCAGTTCGCGGCCGCTTTTCTGCAATCTCCTCTGAAACTGTAATTCATCGGATTCGCCTCCTCCGGCTCTTTCCGAGCCGCCGGGAGCTGGAGGTTTCCCAATCGTGCCCCGGACGCTTCCGAATTATATCGATTTTGAGATATTTTTCTCCCCTTTCCTCGGATCGGGGCGAGGGGAGGGGGTGCTGGAAATCCCCATCCGGAATTCAGCCTCATCCGTGCCGAGCCACCTCCATTTAAATCCGACCATCAGGCAAGCAATAGAAATGATCAAACGCTACTTCTCTCCGTCTGCAGGCAGATAATCCTCCTAATCCAATAGATCTCCCCCGATCCGAAATTGCCCTCCAGACGAATCCCTTTCGCTCGATGTCCGGCGGGTGAGCGCGGAGCCGCGCGGTGCCGCGAGGATGTGCGCGTGTGTGCTGTGTGTGTGCTGTGTGTGTGTGCTTTGTGCGCGTGTGGAAGTGGGGGTGAGCGTGGCTGCGGGGGGGCCGCTAATCTTTTTTGGCTCCTGGCTGCACGGCTCGCCGATACCGCCGAGAACCTTGCTTTTTTCCCCCTATTACACGTTTCCACTCCAAATTGCTGCTGGATGAAAAATGGTACAAAGATACCCCCAGCGGCAGCGCGGCGAACAGCCCCGGCCCCTCCGCACCGCCCCGGCCCCGCTCTGCCCCCTCCCTCCCCCCCCTCCCTCCCCCCGGGCACCCCCGGCCCCCACGGCACGAGAGGGGCTCGAGCCCCCCCGGGCTGCACGTACACGGCCGTTGGAGCCCCTCGATATGAAACGGAGCGGCCGTGCACACCTGTGTGTGTGTGTGCGCGCGCACAGAGCGAGTTACAGCCGCGTGCAACGCTCTGATGTTTCACACGGGCATCACTGAGTAAGCAACCATCTCTTACTTACTCAGACCGTCAGCGTACACAAAATATGGGGCTACTGATGTGATTTCTTTCTGCTGTTTCTATTTTTTATTTTTTTTTTTCATAATGTGGTTCTCACTGCTTAATTTTTATCTTTAATTGAGAATAATCAGTCTCCAGTGCTTCGTGTTTTCTAGGAGCACAGTAGACACTGAAAGTTGGCATGTGGGAGAGAGGAAGGCCAGATCAGAAGGAAAGCAGTCATCTGAATGCTGAAAGGTCTTTTCATGTTTAAGAACAGACACAACCACACACTAAAAGATTATAAGCATCCCCAGTTAAGCCCCTTGGAGAGAGCTCATTAACATCTCCTGTTGTTTTAGGACAGAATCCCCTCCACATTGTGTTAAAGCCCCTGTTTTGTTGTGTTGACAGCCACCTCGTTTCACAGCAGGCACTGGCCCAGCACAGCACACCCGCTCACACTCCCACACAGGTGGGACCCCACCGTTGGGTTTGGTGTCACAGCCCTCACCTGTGAGCGCATCCCAGCGGAGTGAAGGCCAATCCCAGCCACACGCAGCTATTTACGTCTCCGGGTCCCACTGAGGATCTATATCTAAGTGTCCATGGCAGGGATGACAGCACACAGCAGCAGCTCATCCTGTGACATTTCTGTGTACTGGAATCATTCTGTCTCAGGCACATTTTTCACCTGGTAAGTATCAATAATTATAATAGTTCATGATTAATTGTCAAAGTCCAGCATCCTTCAGCTCTCTGAAATTTAACTCTTCCACTGCAGCTGAAAGCGTAAGGCTCTCACACAGGGGGGAAAGGCACAGTCTTTGCTGATAGCGCAATCCTGTGCGCATTGTTATGCTATTCTCAAGGGAACACTAGAGGAAAAAAAAGATTTCAAAACCAGATAGAAAATGTGCATATGAATATCAATCACTTGCCACCAGCCTCAGACAACCTACAGTCTACAAACTCTCAACAACGAGTGCAATACGAGGTGAGCTATTCTGCCATTCTCTATCTGTAATACAGCCTGGAGAAATTTTATCTTTGGCTTGGTTATTTTTTTGCACTGAAATGTTGACAGAAAGCAAGCACACCTTTGTTTCCACCTGATGAGCTGGTGGAATCCAGCTGTGTGCATTTTGCCTCCTGCTCCTTCAAGGAGGATACATGCATCTTCCCCATAGGCCACCATGGGAGCACCCATCGGAGTGCCCCAAGAATCCATAAATTTATTGTCCACTGTCACCTGCATGGAAAACTCCAACCACTAATTCCCCTACACAACTTTTTTGGAGGGAGATGATTTCCATCCCACTTACTACAATCCCACCTATAGCAGTCTGTCCTTCACCTGACCCAAACCCATCTTGGCTTGTGCAGAAATGACACCAAGTTGCTGTTGAGCACTGAGATTTTCTTTACTTCCCTCTCACAGCAGCTGCTGCATGGTACCAGCTCACACACAGCATTGCTTTTGTTCTGCCCCATCCCCGGTGCTGGGATTTATTTACACATACGTGCACATACATATGTATATAAACACATACAGTGTTTGTACTCATTGGAAAAAAGGGGGAGAAGGGTTTGTAGTCAATTAGAACGTTGCTAAATATAATTTGATGTGCTGCATGCTGAGAAAGTATAATTTTATTAAAATCTAAGGAATGCAAAACTGGTTTCAAGAATGACATTAGCTAATGTGTAGCTCAGCGGATGTGGTATCCATGCATATTAAAATAATGGGAAGGGAAAGAGATAAATTAGCATGGACTGAGTATCCATGACAATTTTGAAGACCAGTGTCCTGCAATACCCTGACATTTAATTCCGTGCTCCATTTTTTGCTCTTTCCCTGAGTTTTAAGAACATGAAGCCCTCCATGCAATCCACATCTCAGTACCCAAGTTTAAAAAAAGAACAAAACATACAGTGAAAACCTAAAGAGAAGAAAGAAGACACCAACATGCAAACTAAGCTAAAGTACATATCTGAGGTATATAAAGTACACATCTGAAGTACTACTGTGCTGAATTTTTCTCTCTGACATGTTTCACAAGCTATTGAAATACATAATTTTGAATAGTATTACTTTTTCAAATACAGATTTGTTCAGACTATAGAAAAGAATATTAACCTTTTTAATAGGTAGAAAAGGTGGGATTGTTTGCATATATAAGATCCTAATTATTTACTAATTTGCTTTTCTCAAGACAGCTCATTAAATTGTTTCTTGCAAGTAACATTGTTGAATATTTTCTTTGATTTCCTGAAACTTAAATAAGTTTATTTATGTTGCCCATTTGTATTCTCTGGACTGCCCCCAACTGTCAAATCTTTAATAAAACTATACTACCTGTCTACAGTCTGCTTTAGTTAGCCACGAGTGCTTTGTTATTGCTGTCCTTTTGGTTTAACCTTGTCAAGAGAAGAGTAACTTAAAGACTCAGTCCCTCCTCCCACTGCACAGACTCTTCAGAAGGATTAAGGCAATCTCTCAGTCGCTTCAAGCATTTGTCATTAGTTGCTTATGACTTGCTTTGTTTAATATTGTTCTTTTATACTAAAACAACCACATTTTAGAATTGTGATGCTTTGCTTGCACGCAAAGAGCTCCATCACTCTGGAAGGGCCAGATGTTCACACAACAAGAGTTAAGACAATAAGAATACATGGTTTAAGTGTCTCAACTCTAAATCCATTCCTTCGCCTTCAGAAAGTCCCCAAGCGTGTGCCCATCTGTCCTTACTGCAGCTCCTGACTTCATGAAGCACTCAGGGTCAGCGGCTCTCTTCCTCCCTGCCCGTGATGGGAATGGCACATCGTGTCATCGGGTAGGATTTGTATTCTGACATCATATGGATTGTCCTCAGTGACATTCGCATTTTATCATTAGCACCTTGTACTGGAATATTTAATTGGTTACGTTGCATCTCTGCACTGTAGATTTATTTCACATTTTCATTTAATTAACAGTCATGACCAATAGTCTGATAGATGGCAAAGAACTCTGTAAAGTCGGACCCTACTGGATTAAAAGCTTTACTGGAAGGCATCAGATGCCCACTCAGCCCTAACTTCTCACTGGCCAATTTCACTGGGGCTTCTACAGCACAGCTCATGAGGACACAGGGGGAAGCGCACAGGACACAAAGGTGACACAAAACCTCTTCCTACAGAGTGACCCCCTAATGCTGCACCACCTGGACCAAATGCTCAGACCAGCACAGTCCTCCCACAGATGCTCTGAGACTCAGAATTTGAGGTTCTTTCAGGTGCTACTGAAAGACGGATATTGACAAAGAAAGCCACTGCCAGTGCTCTTACTGGAACTTAATCAGTAGATTACAACACGTTACACACTGCACTTGCCAGGGAAATCTGAATTAATTATAAAATCCATTTCCTTGTTTATATGGCTGTGAATACTCTTAGACCAGGAGAGTTTTATGACTGTCCCTTTCCAAAAATTCCGTTATTCTTTGAAGACAAAATTCACCATGACTTTGGCTTCCAGTGACCAAATATAGAAAAACACAAGGATAGACTATATTAGTAATTACAAAATGTTTATGAAAAGAGTTTTCTGATTACGCTGTGTGAAAACCAATCTATTGCTGGCTTTCCAATTAAATTAGCTTAAGCCGATAGCTGAAAAGGGTACATGCTGTATACTGCTTCTGACACAATGAATTTTAAAGCATGTGGGGACATTCTCCAAAGAAGGAAGTCAGTATCACATACAATTTGCGTTCTTTTTAACCCAGTAAGGAAATGGCACAGCCAGCTTCATCACTGGTGTAATGAACTGGATGTTAGAGGAACCTCATCAGAGAACTCTGGTGGTTTCCTGCTACCTGAGCTCAGCAGAAAAATAAAAATGTAGGCTGGATTGTTAGCATTTGCAAGTAAAAATAGTAAATTGTTTTCTACATGCATTTAAGGAAGAACATATTTTCCCTTCTCAGCAGCCAGTTTCCATAAACCTTCAAATCTTGTGAATTAAGACTTGCTGAAACCTTGACACACACTCAGCACTGATAAACCATCTGAGGCCCTCATTTAAACCAGTCGGTAATAAGATGATTGTGAAATATATCATTATTTTGTTTCCAGTTTCTCTTGCGTTGATTGGAGTCTGTTTGCCTCCAGTTACGATTGCACTGATAACTCAGTGACCAGTATAATTGAGCCTGGGTCTCATTATGGCTCCCAGCCAAGAGAGCCCAAGATTGCAAAGATATTTCTTAAAATTTCTTTTCAGATACACCAGATAACACAATCCATTAATTAAAACCCATGTGGACCCAGTTAATTCCTGACAACTGGAAAAGAGATGCAATTGAAAAGCGCTCTTAAAAGGCTGTAAACCACTGTCAAACCATTCTATGATAGCTGCCTTCGAAAGGTGGTTGCGTGCTCTTGGGTTTGGGCACTGAGGTACACATAGACCCACAGCAGCAATACTTGATGTTTCCTACCTCATCTTTACTTAACGTGGCGTGATCTTAGCAGCACCAAGGCATTGCCCTGAGCTGAGGAGGAGGAGGAAGGGAGGCTGCACGCAGCAGCCGCTCACTGCTGCCAGCCCCAGCTGCTTGGCACGGCCAGCACAGCCGCCTGCAGGTGCAGCTGCTCCGTGTTGCAGAGGGCATTGACAGACCTCTGAAAGAGTCCGAGCCCCGGGGGATCGCGTGGGATGCGCCGTTTTTGTGGGTGAGTCGATAGAAGGGGTTGATGAAATCCTGAAAGAGACATCTCCCTGTATTCTGCAGGCATTAATCAGCCTCAATAGCGGTGAGAAATAGGAGATAGTATCATTATAAAAGTACCATTGTACAAACAGTAATACATTCACCTGCTTATCTTAGCGTGTTTCAAAGCTCGCGATGTGCGGAAATCTGATTCGCTGTGCAATGACAAACCACACTGTCTTCAGCAGACATGTACAGGCAAGAACATACAGATAAAGCAGAGAGAGAAAAAAAAAAATTGCAAGGATTTCCCAAGCAAGAGGCCTAAAGAAGTCCTAATCTAAACGAACTGAAGAAATGTCATTTTCAACAGGTGATGGGAGGGAGGGAACATTAATCTCTTGAAAACAGAGTTACTATTAAGAAAGTAAATGCAAGGCAGATCAAATCACTTGTGATGTTGGTTGATCTCAGTGTAGCATAAGCAAGCCATTATTTATAGCCCATTAATATTATTCCTGCAACATCTACTCATTCTCAAGATTTAATTGTGGCCCAACAACAGCAGAAGTCTTCCTTCCAGCTGCATGATGGGTGCATGCTGGACAACGCAGTTGTGTCTCTGGCTGCACGTACACACACAGCAGTACCACCTCCGCAGGATGTGGCTGCCAAGTCCAATTGGAGAACTGCAAGCAGCACTGCTGCACTGTGCACCATATTTGAGACAAGAGAAAGTCAGACAGAAAAGGAAGAAGAGAAAGGAAAAGAAAGGAAGAAAAAAAAAGGCAATAGAAAAGCGGTGGCAAACTTATTATTTAATCAATGTCATAACCCAGGAAAACATATTATCCTCTGCACACTACGGTCCTATCACAATATGCACTCTACACAGAGTTGGAAATCTCAGCTGCTCTTTATACAAGATCTGCCAGAAACATCTGAAAAGCGAAATCCATACAAATGCTCTCTAATACCCTTCTGCTGCTAAACAGAATCCCGCACTCAGAAAGACATGATTTTGAATTTTAATCTTGAAATTTCTAAAGGTCTTGGTTGCAGAATATGGTTTTTTATTCCACATCTGGCATTTGCAGAATGCAATGAACAGTGCCTCTGGCATCTAGGATAAGCACAATACAGCTTAATCTCTTTGTGGCAAACTTGGGCATTCCCTTGCTGAGAATGTGAGCACAGTGGTTCTCTGCAAATGGGTTTTCAGGCAAGACTAAGAAATTCATTCGCTTTTTGTTTCTCAGACTGTTCACTTACTTTCTTATTCCACATAAATAGCAGACCCAAATTTTCTATTACTTTTAATAACAATGCTATTACTTTTCTTTTTTTTTTTTTTTTTTTTTTTGTGTGTGTGTGTGTGTGTGTGTGTGTGTGGTTTTGTGGGCAAGCGTTATTATTACAGGCTTTCTCCTGCAGAGAAAAAAAAAAAAAAAAACAGCAAAAGCTCTCTGTGGTCTGGGCATCAGCCAGTAGAGGGTGCAGGCGGCGTGGCTGCATTTCCTGCACACTGCTGCTGCTCCTAGTGTTGTATGATGGGTGCAATTCAATGCGAAGTATAAAGCATAAATTGTGTGCAGCTCAGCTTCTCCTTTTCTTTATTCACAACTGTTCTCAGAGGTCATGGTGCTGCAGGGATTGTGATGCACGCATGCAGCTCAGAGGCTTGGCAAGAAAAGCTTGCATGCTCACGCTGCACAAAGGCAAATGTAAGAGATGCCTGCAAGATATTCCCATAACCACAGAGCAAAAAAGGTGCATTTTATTTTCTTCTTATACTGTATTTTCAAGTTTTAATTAGGCTGAAGCCAATCAAATTTCCACTAAAATAATCCAGAAATATTTCCCCAGCACTGGGAACACTGGCTTTTCAAGATGACATAAATTAAAGAGAAGTAAAGAGGCATTTGCTTGCAAATTGAACTTGGCAGTGGCCATTAGAAAAGGGGGAATTATCTGAAGGCAGTGTTTTCCTCATTCAACAACCATCTGTGGGTTAAACAGTCCTGGCTGGTGGGACGGTGCGATGGGCACTACTGCTGCACATTCAGCTCCACAGCACTTGACAGCTGTTGTTTTGTAAATATTTGGCTGTAAGGCCAGCATGGATGTGAATAACACTGCATCTGTATCAGCATCTGCATGTACCTGCTGCAGTCCAGTGCTGCACACCTGCAATTCTAATTAGCTTGCAGTGTCCACTCTGCCCAGCTGCTCTGACGTCCCTGAAGGCCAAAAGGAAACCCTGGGATTTGGTGGGATTTAGTGTTTCAGTGTTTCAAGCTGCCTAAAACTCTGTAAGATTGAGTTCAGCACCAAGAGAATAAATGAAAACATGAAGCTGTGCTTGACAACTGAATCACAGAGGTGAGCAGTTATCAAAGAATGAGCACAAAATACAAGGGCTGCTCCGAAAGTAACGCCTCCTATGTTATGATGCTGGTCCACAGTGTCAAAGACAGATGGTGGTGGTATGGCAGTAGAGGCTAAACCTTCCCAACAGTATCCCATTATGTGCTGTTGTTGTGTGACAGAGGGGCACAGTCTGACAAAATGGTGTGTGATATGGAAGCGTATGAAGGTGTGGAACTGAACGATTCAGTGCATAAAAAAATGGCACCTAGTGACATTCATTGATGCTTGCTAAATATTGATGGAGACCAAACAGTGGAGGTGAGCACAATGAGGCAGTGGGTGGTGAATTTCAGCAGTGGCAGCAGCGTTCTCCTCTGCTGGTACACGTGGTCATAAGCGCAGCATGCAGGCTCTTGTTCATTGCTGGTGAGAATGCACAGCTAATGGTGGTGACTGTGTTAAAAAGTAGTGCTCAGCAGCTGAGCATTTCCTCTATCAAACAGTGTTATTGTGCTCTTTGTATCCGCTGTAATCTCCATGGAAATAAAGAAGAGGCATTATTTTTGAAGTGTCCTATGTATTTGCTGGTATAAAAGGCCAAAACAATGGTGCTCATGTCATCAGCACATGCTACAAAAATGTCATCATCTTTCCACACCATCTCAGGTTTGGTTGTGACCTCCCATTCAAAGACTAGACAAGATAAAGCAGCTTCCATTAGCATACCTGACAAGACAACTTTGCAGAGTGGTTTGGTAAAATATGATGGTAAATATTAAAAGTCAATAATCTCTACATACCAAAAGTAAAATTAGTGTTGCCCACTCCTTTTCCACACAGAAAAAAGCGATCCACATCTTAAATGAAATGTCTCAAATCTCAGTACCCATCCCTGCAGCCATCTGGTTCATCAAAGTATGAAACAAGCAGAGGAGAGCTCAAGTTCAACGACGCTCTAAGGGAAAATGACTGTCTGGCATCAGCACTGGAAGTAGGATGCGACTGATGGATGATTTAGGATTGTTTTTTGAAAATACTGGGTAAATTGAGTAATTTGAACCAATCACAGAATATAACATGCAACACAACGTTGCTCTACCCTGCAGTTTCCCTTCTGGGAAATGTGGAGTGGCAGAGAGTATATTTATCAAGAAAATAATGACCCCAAACAGACTTCTTGAAGCCTAAGTTTTTTTTCTTATAAGAGGAATCTGGGGAACTAATTAGGAGGAAATAGCTCCTCAATGTCCTGAGCAAACTTCCACTGAGAAAATAAACAATTTACTGACTCACGCAACTACAGACATGAGTTGTTACAAATCCAGAACACAGACAAGCATGCAAACACAAAGTCTGATAATGAAAAAAAAAAACAGTTTCCGAGGATTCACGCTTGCCATGATTATTCTCATTTTTATCTTTGAACAGGGAAATAATCGAGCTAAACCAAAATAGCGTACACTGTGGTATTTTATTCAATAATTAAGGTAAAAAGGTGAGGTTGCTTTCTACATGTTTTTATAGCCTTTATCCAGTTTCTTTAATATGATATACCCCATTAATTCTTTGGATAATGGGAGACTTAGGAGCTCTGGGTGTGTATGCTTGCTTCTGGCAAGAGTTCTAGAACTGGCTTTGAAAACTTTTTGTTTTAAAATATTTGATTTTTTGGACATTTCCCCTGGAAGAGAAGGCCAAATATTTCAGTCAACAAAGGAATAAAGTCATGAGAATGGAAAACAGGAGTGCAGGTATTCAGAAGGTACACATAACCAGGAGCTATGTAGAGTATCACAGGGAAGTATGACAAGTGAGGGAAGCACATCAATATTTAGTCTAAGCATCAGCAGAAGTGTCTTGTCAGAGTGATGTGCGGAATTATCCTAAGGGAAGTAACCATAGCTCGTTGCTGACAACCATTGCTTTTCAACCTTTCATTTTATGATAAGAAAAAGAAATAAATATATAATTGACTGGCAGTGATATGCCACTGATATAGAAAACATAGCTGCAGTGGCAGAAGGCAAAACTAAATAGCTTATTGTTTTCATAGCCAAACATCTAAAGTAGGAGTCTCACGCTTTTAGGATTCTGAGGCTAATTCTTATGGCATAGAGAGAGAGGAAAAAAAAAAAAGGTTTTGCGATAATGATAATGAAGGCTGAACACATTGGTGCCGTATTAAGCAATACATACTTTTGCCCACATACAGTATCATTTCTCAATGGTTCAGTTCCCTTGCGCTTTTAGCATGCTCTTTTTAAAAGGGCTTGTCAAGACAAATTGTCTTCCAAGTTAGAGAGACAATTCCTTAATATAACTTGATAATCACCATTTCCTAGGAAATTCACTTCTAGTTGCAAACCCTTCTCCCTTTCTTTCCCCACAGACTTTCTTTCTCCCGCTGATATCCCAACACATCTTGGCTACTTGGTATCCATACTATTTAGGTGGCCAAAAGTTGCAGGCAAAGCCTATTCTGTTTTGCATTTTACACCTTCTGGATCCTGTAGAAGAAGCATCTCAAGACTTGCATACTGGACATCTCTGACACTTTATCAATTTATTGATATAAATTGACAAGCTATTCTTACTGTCATAAAACTCTGGTTAAAATCTGACATGAATATCTTCTTCGTGGGATCTTCTCAAAACACAGCAGTTTATAAAGTTACAATTCAAAACTTAATGTCCGTATTTCATTTTCTGCATCTGGTACAGAATTACAGAATGGCCAGGGTTTGAAGGGACCTCAAGGATCATGAATCTCCAACCTCCCTGCCACATGCAGGGCCACCAACCTCCCCATTTAATACTAGACCTTAATACTAAACAAATATTATATATGCAAGGAGAAATTCCGACACTCAGAAATCCTAGAACTGCTCTGCCAGCAGACTGTCTAATCAAAAAGCCATAATCAATTTTTTTTAATGTTCATGATAAAGTTGCACACTATTGCATGCAGAAGCAAAAGTTGGTGGTTACCTCTTTCTTACTTACGGTTTGGCCATGCCTAGAGAGGCTAGAGAATGAGACAGCTTGTGATAACTAGTGCTTAAACATGACTGTGGCTAAAAGTTCTCACATTGTAGAAACAGTACCAATATGATTTGGAAAATATCTATAAAATTATTAATAATTAAAGTCAAAGTTATTAGGTAGAATACTTGACACAAAGTTACCAGGAAAAAAAAAAGATGTTTGTATTATAGGTTGTATTACTTGCCTTAACAGCTGATATCATGAAATGAAGAGTTTTACCCAGTACTGGTCAGCACAAGTTATGGTTGCAATTAAACTACTTGGACCTGGTTTTAGCATGCAATTCCTTGATGGGTTAAGATAACGACGTGAAATGCAATAAACATCACTAAGATTATTTGTCTTATGTCCTGTGTGTGTTTGGAACCTCTGAAAAAACTGAAAATTATTTGGGAAGAGATCTACAAGCTGCTGTTCATCACATCAATGTTTCATAAATTGCAACTGATTTATAAAAGAATTTTGCTAGAAGGAATATTTAGAGAGTTCATTCTGGCTGGATATCATGCAAAAGAAGATTTATACATTTTAAGGTTTAGATCATCGCGTACTGGGGAAACGTGACTGCACACAATTTCCAATGTCATCCTCATTTCTAGGCAGTTCTCCGAAAAAGACATTCAAAACAGCAATCATTTATCTTTGCTTTAAACATAATTTGATGTCTTTTTAACATACATACAAAATAATTCAAGACAGCACAAAATGCACATTTGACAGGTTTCCAAATGACACCGGTGCATACTGATATTTTGACATTTACAGGCATAAATTCAGGGGTAGCTCTCATGCCAGATGACACGAAAAAGTCTTTCTAATATCTTCTACAAAAATTATTCATTTGTTCAGTGTTCCAGTTGCATATTCTGCATGCATTATTTCCTACAGTGCTTACAGATTCATGTTAGTCAGAGATTCTGTTACTTATTTACTTACACAACACCATTAGTACCCTTGAAATGCCACGAAAATGCTGATTTGCAGGGTTTTACTACAGAACAGATTGTAATGACTATAACGGTCTATGAAAATTTTCTGTAAAATACGACTGACATAACTATGCCCTAGAGAGCAATGGTTAAATAACAATATACATATATAATGCCATTATTATATTGATTTATACAGATGTAATATTACCCAGACTACATATGAAAGAAAAAAACTGACAATTGCTAACAAAAGGAAAAACCAGCCATGTATCCTATGCAATCAAGACAGATCTTCAAACAAATGTCAACCAACATCTACCTGCTTGTTTTGAAACATCCCTGAAATAAACACTCGATAAATAAAAGAGCAAACCAACTCTTAGATCAAACTTCTTACTATTCACAACAGGCTTGATTTGACCTGGCCGGAACAAGATTTCTTCAGACAAAGCCTTCTAAATACAACCTCATTTCCTCAAAACCCATCAGCTCATTAGTAGCTCTTTAGGAAACTGTGGGCCATCTGCAGTGAATGGAAGGGTCATGAAACACACGTCCTTCCTTGTTACTGAATGAGGATTCAAACTTAACTTAGTATGCACTGGAGATTTTTGAATATGCATCGCTCTACTAGCAGCACAGAAAGGTTGCAACATGCTCCTTTATATTGGCAATCGCTCCTATACCGTGAGTAGGTGTACACAGATATTGCTGCACTGGTAATAAACATTTTTTGAGGGAATAAGACCTCACATAGAATCAGCATTAAAATCTGAATAAAAGGCATTCAGATTAGTCATTATTTCAATCAGCATGTGTTTCTCCAACTATTTTTGACTTAAACAAAATGGAGGTCAGAGGACAGCTGGCAGCTTATGGTTCCTACTGAAATAAAACTGTCAACTGACACAAGATCATCTTCTGTTGTTTTTTTTGTTTTGCCTTTTAAACATCCAGACAATTTTTCCATTGATTCATAGCCCAAATCTCTCTTTCAGCTCTGTAGTGATGGAATGGCTGGACAGAAAATAAACTTTTGCTCGGATTACATTCTGCTGTTTTTACTGACTCAGTTCTTATGGAAAGTAAAAATATTTTAGAGCTTGTATACCAAAGCTGAGCCTCATTTTCTATTGTATGTTATGAGCGCAAGATACAATTTTATATGCTGCATCACGTTCTTAAATAGATAAAATTCCTCAGACTGAAATACACTGAGAAGAAGGCACGAGCTTCATTTGATATCATGAAAGTCTATGGTCTCAACATGATAAAATCTAGTACAGGCTGAAACATGCAGATAAAACACAACTTTTCAGCTAAATAATACATTTAGTTCAAACACGCCAAACAAAGCTAAGTGTTTATAATCTTGGGACTCTGTGTGTTAACACACAGGCAGATGCATACTTCAAAGCGTTGAACTGAGCACACTGGCCCACAACAGAAAAATCCAAGTCAGTAAAGAAGGGCAGTGAGTGCCTGTTCCTGGCATTTTGATGGTAGAATTGAACTGTTTCTAAGCTAACTGAAAATACGAATGGATTGGAAAGGGGAGTACTGCTGGTACAAACAAGAGGAAAGATACAAACTATATGTTATATCTTACAGTAGAAATCTGAAACATACTGGACAGTATTTGCATTCAATATTGAGTCCTGTAGTTACCTTTCCACATTCCCAAAGCACAGAGGTCAGTCACATGCATCTGGTGACTGAAGATGCCCCGCGGGCTGAGTCAAATATGTTGGCTGGGCAAAAGAAATCCACCTGTTCCCAACAAATTAGGCAGTAACATTGAGATGGAATAACATTCCCTTTCTCCTATATTTAAATCCTGAAAACAATTCAGCATGGCTGATAGGATAACCCTATTAGGGCATATAAATGCTCCAAGAGAAGTTCTACTCAGGAGCCGCAGGACTTGGTTTTAGTAGTTAACCATCTGCAAAAGAAGACTGATGTTCTCTTTTGAAAGCTGCCATGTGCCATTGACAGCTGAGAGGATTTACAACAGCCATCAGAAACTTCTGCCTGCGAGTGGTTCTCTGAGAACTATTCTTCTCATTCAAAGCAAGTCAAAACAATCTATGTGCCCAAATAAAAGCCTAATATGAGTAACAAGCCTTCCTTTCCACTAACAGTCAAAACATTACCACTCTTAGTCTGCAGATTAAAACATCCAGCAACATTAAAATTGTTGATAGGGATTCCTATCAAGTCTTCCTTGATAGGTAAAGAGAAGACCTTCAGAAAGAAATTTGATTGGTGATATATTCCTCAGGTTTAGCAGGGCTTCATATTGTGCCCTAATGTATTTCTTCAGTACATCATTTATATGCTTCTACAATGGCATCAGTCATCACTAATGGCCTAAGACCTTTCTCATCTTTCACACAGCATTCATCAGAGCTGCTCTTATTTTGTCCCTTTTTTGAGCAAGGTACCGATTGCTATCTAAATTCACTGTCATCAAAACATGACAGCTACAGTGTTAGCTATCAAAAAGTAAGTGCAGGTTCCCAAAAGCAGAGTTCTGTAGTTTGTCTTTGGTTTCAGCAGAGACCTTTACAATTTTGCTTGTAGACTACAGAAGTCTTGCTCTGAAATTCCATCCCCGTAAATGGCTCGCATAAATCTTTCCCTTTTAATCCAAAATGTAAGAAAACTCTGTTGTGATATACTCCATGCACAAACTCCTCCCTCATTGCTTCGCCTTGGAGAAGTGCAAATGGCTTGCACTGCTGGTAACAGAGGCCTTCTCAGGAAGGAAATGGAGGGGCGGGCCATGAGAAGCTCACTACTTCTCCAGAGCATGAAGACCAGATGTGCTTTTCCTGATGTGCTTTTAGCACCTTGTATGGGATGTCTCCAAAAAAGATGCCAAAATACTTTTTTTTTTTTTTTTTTTTTTTTTTTTTTTGCCTCTTCTAAACTTTCCCTGTTAATGGTTTGAATTTTATCACAAAAGCCTCAACAAGCTGAGTGCTTGCTAATTCTTGCTTCGGTATTTCTGATACTTCCCAAAGAAGGACATAGCTATCCTTCAGCAGTATTTGCCAGGCACGATGTACTTTGTATTGCCAGTGTCTGGTCTATTGCTTCAACCCAAAGAGTAATGCTACCATTCTGGTATAATTGACACAATACTTAATAGCTGGACATCACAAATCACAATGTCTTAATAAAGGATAAAAAGAAAAGGAACATTTATGTGGCACAAGTAATTCATAGCACATTTATATTGGCATTTTTCAAGAGCTGAAAAGGTATATAGGCAGAAGGTGAAAAGGAGAAGTGAAATAAAGAACAGTATGATTTAGTGTTCTGAGTGCAGACAAACTTCTGAAAACTTTCTAAATGTCATGGGTACTCAGGTTTACAACCAGAAACTTGTCTCTTTCCCTCTTCCTCGCAGATCTTACTTAATAAATCACCCTCCTTTGCAATTTCATGCCACAGCCAAACTAGTTACTAACATTCCTAGGCTCAATGTTACTGTTCAGGAATTGTATTTACACTGCAGTATATCATTATAATCATTAATAATAACTTCAGGTTTTCAATTAGCATGACTGCTGACATGAAATATGGTGCAGAACATGGCAAAATACTAACACAAATATTGGCAAAAAACAACAGAGAATATATCTGCCCCTACAGTACAGAAGCTACACCTGTTTTAGGAAAATTGTCAGTTTTTCAGTGGGATTTACTCTGCACGACAGGAAACATCCTATGAGAATGTGAAATTTGAAATCTTCAGACTCTTTTATTTCCACAAAATTTTTATTTCCTTTCTCCTGTGCAATTCTGAAGATTCTGTTGTCGCTAATACTCCCGATCACTTTCAATAACATGGATCCTTAATTTTACCAGCTCTTGGAAAGGGCATAGAAATCATCGATCTCATCATGACTTTTGTGGGAGTGCTGTGAAGGGGAGCCTTAGCAACTGACAATTTGGGCACAAGTGTTAAGTAATGTAAGAAAATGTAGGAAAATAAATACACTGTGCTTGTCAGAGAAGGATTGGTGTCACCGAGTCACTGCAAAACATAGCATGCCTCTCCAAAGCGAAGCTTGCAGCACGCCATCTCTCTTTTTGAAGGACATTTAGCAGCAGGAATGCTGACCCTACTGTTAACCCACCCCTGGCAGGCTCCGGCAGTCTTTCATTTCCCTAGGAAAGGTGAACAGAACAGACGCATCTCCACAAACCTCTGCATGCAGTGAGTCTGGCTGCTTGACCTTCACGATCTTAAAAGATAGGGAATCTCCACATCAGTTATGACAGCTATAGAAAAATGCCATACAGCAGCTAATGGTCTTTTCTAGCCTTCAAACATTGTACTTTCAGTTGTTTTTGGTGGTTGTGGGGTTTTTTGGGGGTTTTGTTTGTTTGCCTGGGAAGATAATGTGATTGTTCATACGTATTGCTGAAAGACGAGGAGGTTAATGGCAGGACTGTAAAATAAAACTCCACTTAGACTAAGACTTACCCTAGCAGCAAGTACCAGTATCTCCTAAAAACTTAAATGAGTCTGCCAAAACTGTTACGTATGTAGCAGCAGCCGAAAGTAAATCCAAGTCTATGGTCCTAGAGACTAAGTGTAATCACTATTTTATCTCCATTTAAATGATACATTAGGACAGAAGGAACACCGCTGTGTTCCTAGCTGTACAAACAGATATTTAACAGTGGTAGCATTTTATGCAAACTACCTATTAAGCTACTTGGAAAGTGCCAAAAAATGTAGCAAAGTAATTAAATAATGGACAAGGCTTAAATTTTATTACAAGTTTCCCAAGCCACAAATACAATGCCAAAAGATAGCATAAATTTAGTATTGTTTTAAATTCCTTGGCACTGTGGAATCCTGAAGTTCTGTACTGTGATCTACTCTTTATTACTCATCCACAAAACATCTAGAGATTTTTATTGCAAGGCCCATCCATTACAGTATTAAAATTAAACTCAGCATACACTGCAAGGTCTCGTTCTCACTGGTGATGAAAATCTGTGTGGCTGGCTTCATTTAAGACCATTTAGAGCTCCTGACCTACCTAAAAAAATGAGGTTCACAAAAGGTGTGCTAGGATGTCAGAAGGAGTCAAGTTTTCATCAGAGTGGAAAGTTTACCTAGTATCTCCAAATAAGTAATTGTATGCCAGACTCTATTTAGGAAGCCATTCAGATGTTATTGTCTGGAAGAAACCACCTCTGGTTATCTGATGTTAAATTTGGAATTGGTCACGAACAACAAACAAATATTTAAGCCACACTGCATGTGTGGCTACAGTAAGTCTGTAATCTTTGGAATCTCTTCATTTCCACTCAGTATTTGCCAAGTTGTCCTTTAGACTTTGCAGTACTGAACTAGTAAACAAGATAATCAGAATAATGCTATAGTGCAGAAGGTAAATTGCATGTTCTGGGTGGAATATACCATAGAATCACCAAGGCTGGAAAAGACCTCCCAGATCATCTAATCCAATCAGCCATCTAGCACCAATATTTCTCCACAAAACCACGTCCCTTAGTATAACATCTAAACAATTTCCTAAGGATGGGTCCAGAAGGGCATATCTCAACAGGTGACATTAAATAAATTATAGGGGATCTTATATTCTTAAGCCTTCAAAACAGGTACATACTCATACTGAAGAAACATATGATTCTTGAAACAATTCTACATCTTTATCTCATTATCTTTGGTTTATTTTCCTTCTTATTATTTTCTTTCTGAAAAAGTGTTTCATCTCAGAAGCAGTGTGATACCTTAAATTGTTTACATTTTACTTCTGGAGCAAGAATCTAGAATTTGTAATGCAAACAATGTAGGGTACTTTACATATTCTTTATGTATTTGGTTAATTAATCTAGTTGTACCAACCCAGCTTTCTCACTGGTCTTGTTTCTCACCCTATACTGTCCGCACAAGGACTTCAAGCGAGATAACAAATCTAGACTAGTTGTATCAAAAATCAGAGTGTAGAAAATTGCACAAATTCTGCCAAGTTATTGCCTAGCAACAGCATACTATTGCCTTAGTATTCTGATTTGCTAAGGCAGCTTTCTTTCAGAGCAACGAGCAATGTACATGAAGAAAATGCAGCATGCTCCGGATGCAAAAGGACATCCTCTCAGCACCATCTATGCCTTGCAGTCAGAACAGGTTGGCTGTGTCTAACACAGGTTCTGAAGGTTTGCTCTGCCTGCATCTCAGATAGATTCCTTCTGAACTCTGGATGGGAAAAAACGCTGATAAACAATGCAAATTCTTTATGCTGTTTTCCTTTCCTGCCTATACAAGGGGATGACCTTCTTTCTTGTTCTCTTACAACCCGAATTCTCTTGATGGAGGTAATGGAGTGGAGTAATAAAAGGCTGAAACTTCCCAGTTTCTACCATTTCCAGAACTCATGAGATAGATGGAAGTCAGCCATAATTTCGTGTGTAGTGTCACCTCCAAAGCTTTAACTATACAACATTCCCCTCCCCAGTATGAAGAATTACTCTGAAGGCAGTCTTCTGCAACAACATATCTGTTATGAATATCAGGAATGAGGCTTTGTATTCTGGTCTAAAGAACCAGAAAAGGCAAAAATAGGATTAGGCTTTAAGCAAGGATGTTGGGATTTGTAAGCCACAGTGGGAATGTAAGGACACTTCTGAATGAAAACACAGCCACTGCTGGTTACGTTGTTCTTGCTGCAAAAACAATGGTACAGACCATTCCATAAATTAAAATAGTGAGCACGTAGAAAAGAATGTAAGACACACTTTATCAATGAAGGCTAAAGAGAAGCATTTTCAAACACTGTGGGACTATATGTGACACTCCCATTGTTAGGGATGGGAGCTGTGCCAAAATGCTTATACTGAAAGGGAAGAGACACTTTGGAACGGTTAAATGGAAATATTTTGTACAAAACGTGTAATTAAACTGTGGAGCACTCTTTCATTGTAGAATACTGAGTCTAATAGCTTAGCAGGATATAAAAAATACCCAGGTATTGTAGACATGAGGACATATGCAATGTATCATACCCACTTACTCTAAAATAACGTATTTGCCATGTTGGTACCACAGAAGAGCACTTATTGCTCAAGATATGGTGTTATCAACCACTAGTGCATATATTATAACCGCTCCCTAGAGTTGCATGCCCAAAATCAGCAAAACAAAAAAGAAATAGGAAAGCCCATTTCCTAATGCTTCAGGGAATGGCATAAAACTGGCCTTGATTTGCAAAACTGAGCTTTATGTCCCCCATAAAAACATGTGTTTTCCAAATAAAGAGAAGGAAATTAGGTAAAGAACTTACTTAGTTAATTCAAAGCTCATAGATGGAATCCTTGATCTACTGAGGGTAAACTGATTAAATCACTGGCTACCAAAGCCACCAATGAAAAAAAAAGTCGTATGACTTGTAGTTTACAGCTGAGATACTACCACAGAAAGGACCAGGTGGCGAGCACTTAATATGATTTCTAGTCCACAGATATGGGTGTGTCAAATTAAAATAACTAAATTCCCCAGAAATAAGATTTGGCAGCACAATTTTGTTTTAAGAAAAGCATAGAAATAAAGTAGGAAATACAGGAAAGCAGGGAAAGTTTGATTTCTCTTTACAAAAGGAATACAAAGCTTGCCCTTCTCTCACACAAACAGTAGAATAGTGACACCTCATTATTTTGGAAGTCACTGCTACAAACAGCTCTACTGAACAATAAGCTACTGATGCACCTGCTTCTTCTTTCACTTTTGTCTCTACGAAAAAATAAAAAACCAAAAAAACATCAAGCTTAGTGTACGCTCTTTAAAGTAATTCTTGCTTTTGTTTTTTCTTTGTACTGAAATATTCATTTTCATAGGAAAAAACTCAAAATAGCATACCTGAACAAAGTAATAACACTAGCAACCATCAAACTGCAGTAACCCAAACTTCCACTGATCAAAATAGTAGGTCTGTCTCAAGCAATAGAGTTGTTAACATTCCTCTGCAAAGGCATCAAAAGCTCTCAATTTAACAGTACCTTTGAATTCTAAGACACTGTGCTTTCAAATGTTTATTATATTTCATGAATTTAGTTAAAGTTAGCTTGCATTAGATACTGGACCTGGCATATTAGAAGAGTAAACACAAACATTACAATTTTCTCTTAAGAGTTTTCATGTACAAATCTTCTCTGAATACTTTCAGTGACGTGTCATGAGACCACAGCAGAACACAGACAAGCCCAGATTATTGGCAATAACAATGCAAATTTTACATCCCTCTACTGAAAGACACTACATTCGTTATAAAAATTTCATTAAGACCCCTTGGAACTGCAATAGCACACACAAAGGAAATTCTAAACGGATGAAAGCAAGACCAGCATTTTCATAAAAGTTGTGCTTTTTGCTTGCTCAAATATATTAAAAGTTCTCTCCTTTACAACTAACCTCGCTTTGATTTTGAGAGTGAGGAGCAGATTCCACACCATTTTCTATCTTGCATAGCCAAGAGACAAGTTATTTCGCATCAGATTAGGAAATTTCCACACTTACTTTGCACCAACAAAAAGCCTCAGCATTAGATGAGAGACGGCGACTAATCGGATCCCAACAGCTCTAAGTAAATTGTCCAACTACGAGAGAACTCCAATTTCAATCAGAATAAATCTATTACTTATGTTATACCATGCTTATTATTTATGGTTACCAGGCTTCAAAATTACCCAGCATTGCCTCAAATGACTATTACAATTTCAGCAAAATCTCAAACGCAGAAAACATTATTTCATGATTTGAAACAGCAGGAGATCGTAATGCCAACCTATTCTATTTTGTTCTCCTGAATAAAAAAGAATTTCCCTAAGAGTTCTTGTGCATTTGGAAAGCAAGACAAGTACGCATAGCCAAAATATTCATCAGGCTTTGTCAAGGAAAAAATGTGCAAAAATAACAGTCTTTTCAAGGTAGATTTTGAAGAAGTGAGTTTAAGAAAATTAACATGAATTAAATAGTCCAGAAAAATCAAGTGCAGTAAAGGAAAGATATTACCATCTATGCTTGTTCCAATAAAACACCTACAGGATGTGTCACAAATGAGAATAGGAGTCGGCAAGAGGAAGAAAGGATGAGGAAAACAGTATCAAGGATAAAGTGACAGTGTTAAAAGGTAGAAAGAATCTAGAATACAGAAGGATTATGTAAATTATGACGAGCCTGAGGCAATCAAAAATACTTGAGAAAGCCAAATTGAAAAATGAGCATCAAATAGTGCAAAGGAACGCAACTAATACCAAAAGATATTTAAAGCATAATTACAGACCAAGAAACTGACAGGAAAAAAAGGTGATGGAGTGTAAAAGAACAGGAAGGCTACACACCAATTATTCCTGTACCTATCTTTAAAAGTGAAGAGGGCAGACATTTGTCTAAGACTCAACACACAGAAAGGATGGTGAGGAATTAAAAGAAAAGGTGATAATCCCCAAACTGTCAATTAACTGGATTGTTGTTCTTAAAACCGATAAGAGACCTGGGCTGAACAAGTCTAATCTAAAAGTACTACATGAAGCAAGCATAAAAATTGAAGAAGGTGTAATGAAAATTTATATTTAGTACCATCATTTCAAAAGACTGGCATGGGGCCAAGCAGACACACAGCAAGAAATTACCAGTCAGTTCATTTCCCATTAGTTGTCGAGCAAGTCTTAGACAACCATTAAAAGGATCACACTGGGGCTGGGGAGGAGGGGAACATGAAAATTCAGAGCGTAATCAAAGACAGCTAATATTGTTTCAGGTCATGCCTCAGTAACTCAGATTTCATTGAGCTTATTACTGACTAGCCTGGCAAAGGGGTGCAGTAAATGTCAAATATGTTAGTTATTTAGATTGTCAGAAAACATTTGACAAAGCTCCACATCTGGGAGGAACTTATCCATGTTATAAACTAAGAGACAATAAGCCCTAATGTGTCAGCAAGTTCTAAAATCTGGTTATTAAGCATTCAGCAGTAACGCAGAGTGCAAGATGTTAAAAACCAACATAAGAACAGGCAAAGAAAAATAAACATCAGATCCAGAGTAACTAAAAGAAAGGTTACAGATCCTTCATACAGATATGCTTGGTGGAGTAGAGAGCTCCTCTGCCAACTCACCCACAAGGGCGATTTAGATATAGTGTAATTAGAGCTATATCTTCTTGACAAGGGGATCCAATTAGTTAGAGCCAGGATGCAGAGGTGAGTAGAGGGCAATAAGAAACACAGCAATCCTGGAAGGAAAGGGAAGGAATTCTGGCTGAGGTTCCCACTGCCACTGCATGTCCCAGCACCTGCCCCTTATCCCAGAAGGATGCTCTCACAACACCCACTGTCACAAACACTCCTGCCTACAGCAAACTGTGGGCAGGGTTCTGCCTATGCTGGCGGCCAACTCATTTTTAGATTCTACTAAACGAAGACTGTTTGCACCTTTGTGTGCTGTTAACGCCTGCTGGCTCCCTATCTTTCTTCACTTTCTTGTTGCTGTGTATTTTGATGCAAGTCATCCAAGAAAAGGATTTCATCCAGTTACCAAGCAGAAAACCCATTTTCCTCTTCCCAAAAGGCAGTGAGTTTTATTCCTTATTCACCTATATAGACAATTGTGGAAATATGGGGTGAGGGACCACGAGCACAGGTGAGTCACACTGCTATACAGAAAGGGGTGTCAACAGAACAGGGGAAAAAATCTAAAACAAAAAAAAGGTAATAATGATTTTAAAAAATTTCTATACTCTCTCTGCACCCTTCATCACCTCTGCACAGCCTGCAGAGTTGGGCAGAGAGGAACTTTATGAGAAGCCAAGCCCTGCATCTTTAAGACACCTTGTTTTAATGAGAGGTTTTCCTAAACGTTGCTCAACTGATAAGAAACGTTAAATAATTTGTAATGAATCAGTCCTACATTCTCTAAAGGCCTTCTGATATTTTTATTTTATTTTTCATGAAAGGGCAAGTAAATAACTCAAACCTCCTGACAGGTTTACTGGGGTAGTAGTTTGCATCATAAAATATTTTTTTCTTGGAAACCAGTAGAGAACTATTGGAGAGCATTTAAAGTCATTTCTTTGGCTGAAATAAATAAGAGAGAAAGATTATGTTGAGTTATATATGGACATGTTTGTTAAATTTCATTTCATTTAGAATAAAATCAAGGAGGAAAAATAAAAGAAATAACGTGAGGTAAAAAAGAACAACCCCCTACCACAACAGTTTGTGAATTGCAAGACTTACTCTTCCAATATACACTCCTTTATCACCAAAGTGCTGTGTAATGGATTGCGCTAGTAAAATGATTTCACTGGAATGATCTGGTTTACATAAGAATTCTTAAGCTTTTCTTTGCCTTTTCAAAGAATATATGAAAGCAAACTAGGAATTAGCTGCTAGGTTTAAAATAGCTGTGTGTTGAGAAAAATGCAGATGTGTAATCCTGTGAATGTACGATAATTTAACATAAATAATTCTTGAATTAATTAAAGGATTTACGTGTTTGTCTTGTGTTCTTTCTTCTAGATTTTCTTTTTGAAACATGACTCAGAACAATCATCCCACAAATATCTGGCACACAGAGCCATAAGGGTGGTTTTAATGCACACAGAATTGTATAGATAAAATTTCAGATTGTTTTGGGGCCCTCTATATCCCATGATCCAACACATTTTATCTCACACAGCCCTCAAAGCTCTACAGTCTTGCCACATAGCTGAGCATTGGGCAGATCAGAAAAATCTATTAATTAGCAAGTCTTTAATTGGCCAGAGATAATCCTTAAAAATGAGAGGTATTTCTCTTCTCACTTTGAGCAGAATGTACAAATTCAGGGGTACTGCAAGTTCTTGCCAAATTGTGTGTGTGTCAGAGGTGAAGGGAGAAGAAAAGATGGGTATATATTTTAATGTTTATAAAATCTAGATGTAATTTTTGTCTGTAGAACAAAAACAGTGCCTCATTCAGCAAGACGACAAAAGGTTATTTGGCACCTGGCATCAAATACACTTCTTGCAAGAACCTGGCACGAAAACCAAAGCGATAATGAGTAAAATGCCAACGTCTGTGCAATAAAAGCATTGATGCTGAATGTTAAACAATCATAAACAGAATACTAAACCTTCAAAGAACATTACTCCTCTTCTGTGAATGCCCCAAAATTAGGCAAACCTCAGCTTACAGCTTCTCTGATATTAAGAAAATAAACAAACCTAATGTCCCAAGTTAATGTTACCATTAACTTTAATGTCCTAGGACATCACGTAAACTGTAGGAAACACATACTGGTACTGCTAATGAATCATATGGAATAGAATGACATCAGTCCTGTTAATGGATACTATTCTCTGCCAAATCTGTGGCTTTAAATTTAATTACAGCTGAGCTCCATCAATCATACAGCAAAGGAACATGGTGGTGAAGACTCCAATCTCAGCCCTTAATCAACAGACGTTTGCCTCATACTCACCTAATTCACTTGCCCATGAAAACTATTTGCAAGGGAGAACTATGGTCCTTGAACCTTTATGATTAATAGTTGCAATAGAGAATTTAATTCTTGTCCTAGAGACATTTCCTGTCTACAAATAATGATATAAAACACAACATTTAGGCTCAGACTCAAGAGTTCTCCAGTTTTACAGTTGCTTTACTCTACTGCTGCCAAAGCATGTCTCCTTATGCCCACGTTTTTCCACCCATAGAAAAAGTGAATGGCATTATTCTGTATGTGTCATGGAATTCCAATGATCAACCTTTACAACACATTTGGCAGATTAAGGGTCACTGAGATGAATGAGAAAAGTTCCGTTCACATCAGCAGTCTGGATTAGCACCTTCCATTTATGAAAAATCTTTACCTCTATGTAAAACTGATTAGGAGCAAAATTGAGTATTTTTTCTCCTGCTTCTGTGTACCCTGCACAATAGGCAAGGAAAGAGATTTTAAAAGTTCAATATCAGTTGCACTTTATCATCTAAACATACAAAATACTTTCCAGCAGTTTATCAAATGAAGTATCAACTCGCACCCATGTTATGCCTAAGAAACGACTGAGGAATTACAGACAACCCTCTTTCCTAGAAACCTCACCTCTGATTCGAAAATGGTCCTAACTGCCTCGGCCCTCACACTGCCCTGAGAGCTGAGCAGGTGAATACTCCAGTACAGAAAATGGTGGTGGTACAATCTCCTCCCCATTCAACATCCGTGGAGGTTCCTATTCCACTCTCCTTAACTACAGACACAAAAGAGAAATGACATGCACATTTCCCTGACTGAACATACGTATCCACAGAAATCTGCATGTTGTCTACATGCAACTCAACCAAGAACATACGCCTGTCATCAGAATTCAGCCAGAATTTCTACTGACCGCAGGTGACGAGCTCAAGTAAGCATGGGATTTGCCACAGGAATACCCTAAAACACAAACACTTTCTGTGAAGTACTTCTCTTCTGAATCTTTTGATATCTTTTGATATTATTCCATTGCTTGTTATAAGCGCATAATCTTGATTCTATTTGATTCTATGATTTTTCACAATTGCATACCAAATTGAGAAGTGCCCAATGTCCCACACTTAAATAATGGGGAAAAATTTAGTGAGAAGAGTGTTCTTGTTTCCAAAAACAGTTTGTATTGCAATAGCATATAGCAACAAAGTCACACGCTCTTTCAGAATGGCAATTGCTAGGTCATTATGCATTTCAGAAGAAAGCTCATCAACTAGGAGCTAGAAGAAGTTTAAACCAGCAGTACTAGTGGATGTCGGCTCTGGAAAACTTCATACCAAGACAACTGTATTGTATCTGCAATACTAATTAGTACCTAACCAAGAATACTATGAATTCAAAAACGTTAATTAATCTTTCACAATTTTCCCAGAAATATAAGGGATATCATTTGTGCTACAGTAAGAGAAACAGATTCAGAAGCTGTGCTAGGGCTGCCCTATGAAGGCAGGTCTAGGAAGGGGTGAGAGCACTCTGCATTCTCACATCATGGCACTTCACATCCACCCCGCCAGCATGTGGATGACCACAGATCAGCTGCATCAATTCTCATGCTGGAATCTTAGTTTTCCTTTATGCAGCCTTATTATGTTGAGAGCAGACGGTGCATACTCAAATTTATTCATAAAACATTGTTTCAATCACTAACCCATGACTGTCTCTGGAATAACGATGGGTTCAAGACAGTGGGGAAAAAAAACCAAGAAGAATAATGTAAGCTGTAGAAGATCAAAAGAAACCAAAGAGTGCAATTAATTTCATCCATTTTTAGAAGTAATTGTCTTTGCACCTTATCCAAAATTTAATGAGCATTACTTCTCTAGCATATAAAAAAGCTTTGTTCTTTTGACTTAATTGATTTGTAAACACAGTAGGAGAAATGTATCTGAAGTTCAGTAACCTTGATAGTTGAAAGAAATGGGGCATTCAGTGAAAGTAATGCAGAAGATGTCTGGAAACGTAACCATGAATTTCATTTCCCATTCACCAAAACTCATCAAAACGTGCATTATATGTGTTCTGCAGTTTCAGTTATGCTTTTTATATGTTCAAACTCTTTTTATACTTTTTTTTTCCTCCTCCCCTTGTGATTTAGGCTTTTCATTTTGGAGAACTTCATAGCACATAGTGATTTGATAGAAAAACAACGTGGACTGAACGGCTGAGAGATTTTCCCACAGGAAAGATGATCCCAATCTTCCAGAAGGACAGAAAAACAAGACCAACCAGAGTTTTATCCATTATTACATTAGAGATGAATAGCTTGAATTTGGCCAAAGGACTATTTGGCCAAAGGGCTCAGTGCGCCAGAAACACTGAACGGGGGCAGCAAAGGAAGGAAAGGAAAAGCAGAGGCTGCTGTCTAAGGTGAAGAAAATTATTTTCAGTGAATACATTAAGCCTAAGAAAAGTTAAGTTTATGTTTCATTTCTGCCCCTTAAGGGAAGATTTAAATCAGTATTGTTCAGTATGCAAATTCTAGTTACAGCCTAATGAGATTCTGACAAAATATCCTATTAACACTAGAGGCTCTGTTCTAAGATTGTACTTACATATGTTGCTTATCTTTTTCTCATCAGGGTTCTTTTATGCTCCTGGATGAGTTTCTCAGCTGGATCATTGTAAAGCTCAGAAATTATGGGATTGCTTACCTGTACTCTAGGAGATTAACTCACGTGTCCTGCCACCACCCACTTAGACTTCGTGGCTGTACGAGAACACATTTGTAATTCAACATACAAATCCGCTTAAGATGGACTGGTGGTTCAAATATAAATTGCAGATACAGTTTCATGTTTTATATTGGCATAAATATTGCCTCCTTGCCTCTCCACAAAATTCTGCAATATCAAAGCCAGCTGATCTCTTGGGAGCTTACAAGGGAGGCCGGGGAATAACACAACCATCTCATCTCTGCAGAGCTTTCAACCAGGAGAGGTGTTGTGATATGAGACTTCATAACGAGCCTTGCGTCCCTGGAGAGAAGTTAGAATTACAACATGCAATGCTTCATTACCACGTGTATCACTTATAATGAGAAGGTAGTTATATTCCTGAACTGGCATTATACAGGATTATTTGTGCACCACAGAGATGTGGGTTTAGCGTTACGATGTGTGGAGTGGAGGACTGGACAGAGCACACACTGAATTTAGGTGTTTATTTTCTTTCGTGATACACTTCTACCACTATTTTTATTATGAGCAGAAGCAGCAATCAATTTTGAAACATGGCTACTTAATTTAGACTACAGGCATTTCCGTTTAAGTTATCACATTTAGATTTCTATGTGATATTATGAATAGCAATGTTAAAATAAAATGTTAAAATATAAATGCCTTACAATCTATTAAAATCTTTTAAATGCTCATTTAAGAATATACTGAGCCAATAGCGCCTCACAAATCTTAATGAGCTGAAGAATATCTTCTCATTTGGATTAATTTCATGAATGTTGGAAAAATAGCAATGAGCTGAAAAGCCAGCAAGTCTGTGATAAGGAAGCAGTAGGAAAGTATCTGATCTATCAATTCAAAAATGTGGAAGAGGTGGATGCAGAATACCAAGTAGCTAAGTAGAGTTCCTGCTACGAGTGGTAGATTTTCAGCCCTCGCTGAGTTCCAGTCTTTCTGATTTAGTCTAATTTGTCTGTTCTGACAACTCTGCCATGCATGTACATCCATTTTTAAATACCAAATATTTGGAAAGTCTGACAAACGATGATGAAAATAATTAGTTACCATAAAATTAATTATAATTTCTTTTTTTCTTAGTATTTTGGCTTCCAAAATAAATTTTGACATGTCTTTCTTTAAGAAAAACTACAACTGAATTTTACCTTTTTTTTTTTTCCCCCCAACTTAAAACCATCATTTTAAATCACTTATTTAAATAGGTCATTTCCATTTGTGAACAGCAGTAAAATCTACCTATAGGTTCATCCTTCAGATATTGCAGGGAACGCAATTTTCTGCCAGGGAGGTGAATCTGAAAGCTTTGAATAGTGTCTCTTTGAAAACAGATACTTGGAACACGATTAAAGTACATAAAATAATCCTGCTGTTTTCACAAGATGTACTTCTTGTTCCCAAAAGAAGGGTTCCTGGCATTTTCCAAGTTGTTTGGCCTGTGTCAAGACCACGAGCCTGCCAGCTCATCGTGGCATTCATGGTGTGGGATGGAATTTCATTTTGCTGCCCTTAAATAGCAATGTCTTTTGGACTTTTCCTCCGGAGCAATTGGCCAAATTGACTCCTTTGACACAGGTCTCTTCCAAACTGGAAACAGCAAAACAAATCTGTTGAGCAAGCTGGTGCCAAGCCATTGCCTGCTTGGAGCCCTGCACAGCGCTGGGTGTAAAGTCGCTCTGTGTCATAAGGCAGCTTACAGCTCGGCTGCATTCAGGGAAATTAGGCAACTCTGGAACACATGAGCATGGGTCACATACTTATACTTGGAAGCAGAAAAAACATTGCCAATACCATGCCATAAATGTTTAATGAAATAATTTTATCTGTGCATCTGCAATCTTATTTGATGGCAAATACATTCATGGAACAGGATTTTATCCTGTCTTCCTCGTTCATGAGAGGACAACTCAGGACTGGCACATCAATTTAGCACATGCACATCCTGGCACATTCTGGCATGGTAGCCCTAAATCTATGGCATTTCTACTACTCTAGTGATAATCTGTACACATAGTGCTGAGGTTAGAAAAAGAAAATAAATTAGCATATTAGGACACTTCCTAAAGAAATCTTCTTAAAACAGGATGGGAGATAAAGTGATAATGGGAATGGAGTAGAGGCTACAGAAGATTGACAGCTCCTGGACACAAATATTTCCCCAAGTACTTATTACTTATTTGCCCTAATGCAAAACTCAGTAATATATTAATTAATTATTGCATTAATTAATGTTTCCAGATGAAGTAAATATATTCATCTTCCAGTTATGGTTAATTTCTTTCACCCTTTTTTTCCATCACAACAAATGTTATTGTGCTCTAAGGGGTCAAAAATTGCTGCCTCCTGTATCTTTGGATATAAGGAACACAGACATTAAAAGAAAAAAAAAGCAAACCATACACTTAATAGCAAGGTCTGATAGGCTGCTGAATCATCTGCTGAGGAAATTACGTAATGAAAATGAAACTGGAAAAAGCATAAATACCAGAAAACAGAGGGACGGTCTTGAAAGAGATAAGATGAATTCAGTGGCCTTTTTATTTCTGTACTCAAGAAAAATATCACTGAGAGTACGACTTCAATAATACTGCACAGAGAGGTTACGTTACAAGCAATACAATTCTTTAATCCTATTGTGTCTGATATTTAATTGCAGTTTTTCAAAGAAATTGAGGGAGGTAGAGTCAGATCAGATCCAGCCTCCACTCAAACAAAGCAGCACATAAATAGGTCACTCAGGTCTCAGTTTAACAACTCATATTAAAAGATAGGTATGTTTGCACTTTGAAACTCCAGAGTGTTTTTCTGGCTTTTTAAATGCCAAAAAATATGTCTCTGGTTATCGCTAAAGATGAAAAAAATAAAATTAATGCTTGGGAAAGAGTAGGTTTGATTTCTGTTTCTGTGCAAGGTAATTTTCATTTCATGCATATCCAATTAATATGCTCCATTTCCATTATATGAATATGTCCTACTGCAGTTCTACTGTAGCTGAAATTTTCTTTTGGCTGCATTTTTATTGAAGGAAGGAAAGTTCCAGTACCTCTGGGGGCATAATATCACCAATTAAAAAAAAAAAAAGATTGCAGTACCTTCCTAAGCATCATCAGTGATAACTGACTATGGCAACTAAGGTGAACCTCATGAACTTGTGTTCAATCTCAGCAGAAGCAAAAGGAGGAGTCCCATGTTTGGATGCATTAATAAGGGTAAACTTCAGCTCAGGAACCATCTACTACTTTGAGTACAAACAGCATCAGTATAAGGTTGGCTACCTACACAAAGGTCCTACAGGTGTCACAGGGAAGTGCTGTGCAAGTAACCTTATTTCAGAAATTTAATATATTTCTCTAGAAAATTCTTTGCTTATTTGGGCAACGTAAAAAGACAGGAGGACATAAAAACAACAGTCCTCAAGTGCTCCAGGGCAACTCAAGTTTTCCATTAAGAGTTTTGTGACATGTATGGTTCATTGACATAACAGATTCTAAGGCACCATAATAGAACACATCTGGCCACAGAAGGAATAAAAAAATAGATAGGTTGCATACCAGCTTTCTGCTCAACAATGGGACTGGAATCAGATTGTATTCTGGCCACTTCCAGGAAAAGTTAGTGACCAAAATCTACATCTAAATTGTTATTTCAGCCAAGAAACTGCTGAAAATCTCAGAGTAGAGTTGTTTAAACATGATAGCACTGCACTTGCAACAGCTAATAAAACTTTGAGACTTTTGAAGGTTGCTTTCTTTAAATACCATAGAAATAGCTCTATGAAGGAGCAACAGCATCATAAAAATCAAGATATATTAGCTAAACTGTGTTAAATGTACTAATTCAGAAAATCACATATGAACAAGAGCTGGCTATTCAAACAAGATACGCATGGCTACAGTCATTTCTTAACAACTGTCTAAAATCTGCTTAAAGAAGAACACCAAGACCTGCCAGCACTCCCCTTCAGAAGCGAGCAACAATTTGAAATTCAATCTGAGACTCAATTCAGAACAGGTCTGGAATGTGTGTGTTTATTTAGAACAGCACAGCACTGAGCACAGATGCTTGTTCAAGTGAGATGACTCGTTTCAGTCTTCACTTTAATTTCTATTTACAACACAGAAAACCTAGACTTAGTCTGCAGCTACAGCAGGCAACCATTTAAAATCCATCAGCAGGAGAGAGTTCTGCTTTAAAACGAACCAAATGCTGCCTTTTGAAAACTTAATGTCACAAAACATAACTCTCACGGTATGTGAAAAAATGAGATTACTCCAATTAAACATGGGGGGAAAAATGCTCCTTAAAAAGGTTTCAGGTACTCCAGCTATTATTCATGAAAATGCAGAGCTTCCCAGCATCGTAGCTTATCAAGTGCAAACCAGAATCCTACATTTTAAATGAAATGATGTGTAAAAGTTGCTATCTTTGTGAACATGAGATATTAAGCAATCTGAAAGAAGAATGTGCAAATCAATTTGATTCAGCAAAATAGGTTCTCCAGTATCTGAATATTGTGGATGCACTGAAACAACGCGTGTCAAAGAACAGTGCTGACTCAAACATTTTTCTAAACAAAGCACTGGATGCACACTCACCCTGATACAAGATATCTAACCTCATTTATAGCTGGATGCCAGACACCAAGGATATTTAGATTAATTACCTATGTTGCATGCAAATGTATCACTTAGTTTTATTTTTCTTTTTTTAGCCCAAACCACATTTTTGTAAAGTTTAAGATATAATTGTTTTACCTTTTTTCCCCAAATGAAAGCTCAGCTATCATAGATTATTGTATTGTTAAAAAGGTCTCAAATGAAACCAAATTACAGCATCTCATGCTGCTCAACCTTTGGTTTCTGTCCCAGGTTAGGGTCATGGCTCTGCACTAAAAACACAGTGGGATAATAAAACTGCTCAGAGATACTGAAATGCTTCCTGTACAGCACGCAACTATGTATGACTCTTCATTTAAAATAAAAAAGAACAACTTAAATGACTAGGTCTGCACTCAGTGATTAAAGATTCCAGGGATTCGGTTCTCACACAGTAAAAAATACAAAGCTATCAAAACCAACGTTGTTATAAAAATGCTACAACTCTAAAACCACCCTGGCTTTACACGGATGAACAAAAAATAAATAAACATGCCACAGCAATGAATGAATAATTAATATAGATTTGGATTTTAAAAAAATAGGTGCTATCTAGTAGTTTTGAATGAGTATATTAGATAGAGTTACAGGCTCAGATATGCTGACAGTTGCTCCCAGTTGTTTATGTTTTATATCGTCTTAATATTATTTGTAGTAGATTTATATGCATGATATGTAGGAATATTAAAATTAGCAGATAATACAATAATTCAAATACAGAGAATGCACACTGTAGTGCAGTATGCTCAATAAAACACTGTTATGAACCTTGATCTTGATACGTTGCATTCTACCATCAAAAGAAGAGGCTAAAACTCACACTCAACACCCATGGCCATTGCCTTTGCTAGATTGTAGATTGTAAAAGAGCTGTAAATCAATGACCTCCCACCAGCAGAAAACGTCACTCTTCCTGCTGCTCCCAAAGCCACTGGGCCACTGATGTCACAAAGGGATTTGACGGAAACATCTGCTGACATGGCCTGTACTGCAGTGGTTCAGGGCTTCAGGGTATGACAAAGACAGAGCATGGCTCACAAAGAGAAGAAAAGGTCTGCTCTGCACCCCGTAGTTCTGGCAACCACCCTAGCACACACTGCCTTTTTCCCCCCAGTCCAAGTGCCGCTTTTTCCCAAAGAAGATCCGTGCCCAAATAACTCCTTGCAAGCGAAAGGAGATATATTATAGTATTATCTGTGCTCATCTGCATTCATCTATGATGAATAACCATAAGGTACATCCACTCATAATCATTTTAGCGTTTCAGAGAAGAGAAATTACATGGGAGAATTAGCCTACCTCTCCTCTGCAAAATCTCCCAATGTATTTATTTTTAATTTGGTGGGTATTTGTGGGCAGATGTATAACCTTAAGTCCAGCTTCTGCTGCACTGACACTGTAATGGCATTCTGTTGGTAAGTAGCATGATCAAATACTTTAAAAACAATCACCTAAAGTGCACTCTAATAGCATGATGCCGGACATAATACAAGGTCAGCCTCCCCAACATTTTACTTCATGATCACACATTGCTTCAGTCCATGCGCTTGATTTCCTTCCACCCGCCTTGGAGCAACCTAAGATTTTCATATAGTCCACATCAACACTGCTTTCACACTGCGTGCAAAAAGCACTTCACATGGCATTTTAGGGGGCTGCGATCTTCTGACATTTAACATTTAATTCTCAGTGGCAGCTATAATGATTGAAGAAGGCTGACAGTTCAAGTAACTTGCCCTAATCATATTAGAGATGGCCCTCTGCTTTCTCTGTTCCTATGAGCAGCTCTGCTGGAAGTAATCATTTATCAAGACAGAAAGAGTTAATTACTGTTAACTATCCGTTAACATTGCATCAATTAAGTTGTGCAAAAAAATAAAAATAAAAAACACAGTTTATCTCCTGATCCTGAATGGTACAGTTCCAAAGTTGAGAACTAACCAAAGTTGCTAGAGGACTTGGCACATAAAAAAGGACAAACCTTAGTCTTCCATAAAAGGTGAAGTCTCAAGTTATTACTAGTGAGAAATAGCATATTCTTCTGCTTAAATCCTTAAATAGTCACTTAATTATCGGGTCAATTGCAGTTCTATTGCAAGAAGGAACAGACAAAGAAAAATATGTCAAAGCATTAAAAACATTCTTAACTGACCCCCAGAGACAACAAACAAAAATGAGATACGAATTTTGATCTAAAGAGAACTCTTCACTGGATGACCTTTTTGATTAAGTCCTTTTGACAAGAATTACTTTTATTATAACACGACACCTAGAAGACCAGCCTTTACTCAGTAGAACAATAATAACTTCACAATTTTTCAGTGGCATTCCTAATCATATGAACATAAAGAAATCAATGGAAAGCACTCAAAGGACCAAAAGAAGTAGTTATAAACCAAAGATTTTTTGCATATGAAAAATATCCTACAAATCTGTGCAAATTATCTCACAATCTTGTAGTAGACTATGCATAATTAAATTGCTGCCATTATTATATTGCCAGCAATATTTCACGTATCGCCTTGAATAAAAGAAAATTGTTTTTCTTATCCATCTGATGAAATCTGGCTGAGACAATGGGGGCTCTGCTCTCTTCTTTCTCTGAAACGACTCACAGGACTTGAAGCTTCTCCCAGCCTGCTGCCAGAAACACGCACTATTCCCTCAGATGACTCATAGCTCAGCAGCATGCTGGAATCCTAATCAAGGCTCCTAAGCCCCCCATTGGACTCCTACAGACAGGGGGATCTATCACATGAGCTGAGGGGGCAGCTGTTTGAGGCTGACAAACCAGATCTGAAGGTACAAGTATTGGTAATTTGCTGGGAAGGGGTTAGCGATTTTTTTCCTTATATCGCACTAGGTAAGTGACAAAGAACCTACCAGAGAACATATGTTCTCTTTTCAACGACAGACAAAAGAGACTGAGATTGAGGAGAACTGGCAAGAAATAGAAAAATAATTTTTAAAAAGTTGCATACTTCAGTTCAGTGGGGTGGGAAATATCCCAGCTGAAATACATTCAAGTACCGTATGGTCGCACGCGTGCTCCCATGCACTTGACTCTAATTTTTCATTAAATAATCATTTGTGTAAAATTGCTCAACTTTAAGTCTCCAAAGTAAGTTAAAGTGTAAATCATGGAATAACAATTTTCTGTAATTCTAATCTTCCTTTATTTTTCAGGTTCAAGACAGGATAGATCTACAGATTGTGTGCATTCAGTTTTTCAAAGGCCGCTGTAATCATTTAGTTCATTGTCATGGTTACATCTAAACACAATTTTGAATTTCATCATGTATAAGTAATCTTTAATATTGCAAAACTCATGCTACAAGCATACACAATAACTCACTGTGAAGCTACAAGTGCTTTATGCTTTATTAGCCCCATTTGTCTTCTCATTGAAATTCTACTCCATTGACTAATGATGTATATAGCTCCATCTGGCATGTATGTGCCACTGAAGCTACCTGGGTCCTGTTCATTAGTGAATTGTGCAGCATTTATGACTTTGCACACGTAAAAAGTTCAGGACCCTCCCAAGAGGTCGAACATGTTCCAGCTTTACAATACCCCAAAGTCTTCTCATTTTGCATGGCAGTAACTCACTCACGTCTGCAACTGAAAGGTAGGTAGGACAAATAAGTAGGGTAATTCTCATTTAATGTGTAGATATGTCTAATTTCAAAAGACAAAAAAGAAAATATTGAAAGCAAGCGTAGTTCAGCTGAACTCACCCATGGCTCTAGTACAGTTTTTTTGCTTAAAAAAGAAACAGTAAAGACTGATAACAAAATAACTGCATCTTAGGTGTATTATATTGACCAACACACTTTTCTACATTTACTGTATTTGATCCTTTGGGATTTAAATTCACAGAAGATCACATGTTGCTTGCAAGACCACAGTATTTCTGCTACTTTTGAAGTAAAAGCACATGGCCAAACGACAAGACACAGAAATTCACCAAATTTGTCAAGGTTTCTGCATTCATTATGGAATATATTTTTATTATTGCATTAGTTGGTATAGGTCTTCATGCTTTTAGAAGTTTAGGATGAATATCGATGTTTGTTAAAATATCAGACTGATTATTTTGGCTGGAACTGAGCCAATAGCTGCCCTCTCTTACAGCCAAAAAAGGTCTGTCCATTGGAATTACTCTGAGAAGTCGAGTACAACTGAAGAGATACAGAGAAAGAGAATTTGATTCTGTTTTGGGAGATGATTTTCCAGTCTTCCTGTTGTTCCAAGCCTTCACTTGATAACATTCTAGAATGCAGCATCCAGTACAAGGGAGAGCTGCTAACTATCCCCTTTTTTTCTATTTTAATAATACAGGTACATACATAACAGGCTTTCTTTATTTCTCCCTAGCTCCCCTTCTCCACCCTGATGAAAAGGAAAAAAGGACAAAAGGGAGAAGCAAAAAAACAAAAAACGAAAACAAAAAAATTAAAAACAAAAAACATTAAATAATTTTTTTCCTAGAATTTAGCAGCAGTAACCCAACAGTCTGCATGGTTGAAGGGTAACTTTTTTTGGAAGTCATGACACATTATCCTACTTTCATCTTTGCTGCTTCACAGTTCTTCAGTAACGCCCCACTCATGTCCCAGAGAACTTCATTCTCTCACCCTTCACTGCACAGTGCCTGCTCTCCATCAGACCCCAGTCACTCACTGAGAATTATTCCTCAGCATGACAGCACGGTGACTGTATCAGAACCAAGTACAAGAGCCCACTACACCAATGAGCACTTCTGGCAATTCTACTAACCCACAAAAACCTAAGGACACATATACCTACATAGCAGCCAGTGGAGAAACACATCTTGTTCAGATGCAAGACCATCGTGCGCACCCTTACTGTGTCACTTAAATATACACACACACAAACGCTCTTACATGTAAAGTAAGGAAGAGTCCTATGTGTGAGTGAGCTATTGTCAGCATGGTGGGCATCACACCGCAGGAGCTCAGAGACAATTACATGGATGGCAAGGTACAATTCACACATAAACACAAAACACTACGGCTTCTTATGTGCTTCAGGATGGAAGCACCTTGTTTCACAGACTATTCACCAAGACTTCACAGGCATCCGCTTCTGACAACAAGAGACAAGAAATTGACGAGCTCCAGCCTAGAGTATATCAACATCATCATTCCCACCAGTGACAGGATGCAGGACTCCCCACAGATTGAGTGCATGCTCTTCTTTCCCCACATTTCGGGGTGGGTATAGCTCCCAGAAGAGTGCTGTTCTTTGACTATAAGATTGTATTTCATCAGCCTAAATTTATGCTGCCCGGTCTTTCTTTCAGAGTGCTACACTGCATAAATTATGAGTCGCAGATTTGGGTAAGGAAGATGAGAATTTATTTAAGAGAAAGGAAATTATGTGAGAATATCAGTTGATATATAAGTGGGTTTCAGCCATTCCATGATAATTAAGTGTGTAAATCTGTTCATGTCTGCTATAAAAATGTTTTCACTTTCTGCGTACTGTGGCTTTTATGCTGAGCTCAAATTATCTTTTAATATGTAAAACTGAAACGATTAATATAGCTTAACACATTACACAGGATCTTGTCTTCGCAAGACAGCTTGCTTTCTGTTTATTCTCATCGAGATGTTTAATGAAGTGACTGCCATACCACACAAGTAGATGGGTTAAATGAATCAAACACAACATTTTGCCTAATGAGAAGAATTTACAGAAAACTTATGTAAAGGTTAGACTAAAAAATAATAATGATAACCACAGAGATATAACAGCACGAATTCACAAGGCCTGTGCTCCTCAGGAAATCAGAAATCCTTATGAAAATATAACGATCAAAAGTGTCACACAGAGGAACTCTCAGTAATTATCAAAAACTTCAATATTGTCTGTAAGCTGTTACACTGAAAAGCCTAAAACCTGCATCTTTTTATTTTATCACTTCTCCAAACAAGCACAACTACATGACGACTGAAATTGCTGCCAGAATTTTTTAGAGCACTACACCAAAATGGTTCACATGAAAGATGTTAAGCTTTTCCATCTTGCCAATGTGGGGGTGTTTAAGATTTTCTTGCTATCACTACGCCCCAAGAGATCATTCAGCGTAGTTCCCTTAATGACATTATCCACATTATGTAAATGTCAGTGTTGTTTCACGTGGTTCATGAGAATGCTGAGACCTCGCAGGCCTCAGGCCCGGACATCTGCAAAGGATGCAAGGCAGAACTGTCACTCCTGGAATTCAGTAAAGGCAAAACTCACTACATTCCTGGCAAACCAAGAAAACCAATCTACGAGCAACTAGGCTATATTCAGTAAATGTTGGCTTTGGGTTTTCTGAGGATCAATGGAATATAGTAACATCTCCATATTCCAAGGCTAATCAATTCAGGTTATTGTCAAGAACAACAGTAACTCAATCATAACATAGTTTGGTAATACTCAAACTCAATTAATTACCTTTGATAAAAACAAACAAACAAACACTTTGAAAGAATCACTAAGAAAAATAAACCTGAAGCTCAGGCATGGAAACAGGACAGAATCTTCCCCAAGGCTGGAGTTTACTCCCTCCAACCTGAAGCCCAACACATGCTGTGTCCTCTGCCTCTCCCCAGGAGTTGCTGTGAGCAGGACAAGGAGCTCACCCAATGGAAATGGTCTGGTGTGAAGCTGGAGCCGCTCCAGCTGCCAGCAGCTGGGCAGGGGGATGCCAGGGGGCTCCAGCTCTGAGAAAGTGCTGCTATTCCAGAATTTCACAAATTCAGAGGAAGATGCACGCACTGATGAGGTTTCAGATGGCTGCCATGACCATATTAGCAAGAAATCCTTTCCACCTGCTCTGGCCACAAGCTGATACACACAACACATAAGGCTAAGGAGCAAGCAGAGGGCAGGAAACAACTCTAAAAGGATCTCCTTCAACTTTCAACCAGAAGCATTTTCATCTGTTTACAGCTTCTCACTGAAGAAATGGTACATAAGGACAATATAAGACCGCAGATTAATTACAGCAAAAGATTGGCTCAGTGCAACGCTGTGTGTTAGGTAAGCACACACTGTAAACAGTACCAGCCTAGAACAACGAGCTGAGTGGAAGCAATTGCCTGTAATTGTGGGTTGACACCAAAATTACTGGCTTCAAGATTGAATTCAGTGATAATGTAAATCACTCTCTGTTATTCTTCACTTAGCAGACTGTCTTATGAACTGCCTGAAAGAGGATCACTTTCCTCAGCACAGAAAATGAAGTGAATTGATGGTATTTCCCATTTTCGATAAAATTTTTGTCACGTGATTCTGTTAAGGTGAAGGGTTGAGGGCTGCTTTTCAACATTTCTTTTACCATCTCTGTTGTTAATATAGATCAATCTCCACTGCAGCTGCAGGCCCATTCTTGTCAATAAAAGCATGCCCTGGTCACCTTTCCAGCAGTCCCTGTGAGTGACGTGCTTTTATTACCGCTCTGTCCTCGCAGGACCAACATTTATTAAGAAAACCCTTGTGATTACAATTGCCCACTGCAGTTACGCATCACGTCTGAGGGTTTGGTGTAATTGCACTGGATTTTTGTCTTGCAGCTCTTTCACAGTAAGCAGAAGAGCAGCACATGCTTTGGCAGACAGATGTAAAACTCCCTCACAGCTGCTTGTGCCATGGGAGCTCCTTATAACCAACCAACAACCCAACCGCGGCTAACGCGCTTCTGATCACAAAGCCTCTGTAAGATCCATCTTTCTAACGAGTAATACAAAGAGAGAGGGAAAAAAGACAGCAGCAATACAGACACAAAGGCTGTTTTTATACTTGCATTTTGGCTCAGAGCAGCAGAGCAATTTTGAAGCAAATCCCTGATCCTCTCCGCTTACGGTAGGCTGGTGTGGTTCGCAGAGCATGATTTGGTGAGGGCAAACTCAGCTCCCTGCAGAGCAAGCTGTGTCCTTCGCTCTCCTGCAGGTGCAAAATGAGTGCTCTCCACCTCTAATGAGCACTCAGCCATCAGATAGCCCCCAACGACAGCCTGGTGGGGATGTTTGGCCTAGGGCACCAAACTAAGCATTTTAAGCATCATTATGCCACATTTGGCACAAGAAAAAGCAAAATCAATTTCAAGATCTGCAGAGCACTTTCATGTGCGTGACACTAAATTGCTTGGTTTAGTGCTGCTGGCAATGCCTGCAACTTGCTTCCCATGGACCAAGAAATGTTTGTCACCACTCTCCAGTAATTAGGTACAACACACCTCAACACAGCTGAGTGCCAGGATACAGCATCCTTCTAACCGAGGGTAAAGCAGAGGCAAAAAGCCTTTGGAGATAACCCAGAATAGTAATTACTTAATACCCAATTGATCAGAACATGAATGAAATAAACAGCATGGTTTCTGGCAGCATGATAGGCATTATAGAAAGCACCTTAGTTATTAAACAATCAAGTAACACTTATCTAGGGAGCTCACAGCACCAGAGAAGAGCCTGAATAGCTAAAGAGGAAAAGACACGGGGTACAGGCAAAAGCCATTATCTTGTCAGGTCTCCATGAGATTTCTAGAGATAAGTTTGAAAATGTTTATTATGCTGTCAAAGAAGTAAATACTCTGGCTATAACACGGGGGCTACGTAACACCGCACATCAGAAAGTAAAACCAGTCAGGAAAGACACACAAGGCTTGATGCTGATTTCAACCATAAATTAGACAAAATAAACCCCACTAATTACCCTCCAATTTACAGATGTAAGTGAATTATCAGGCTCTTTGTTTCTGAAGGTTATAGTAACACCACATTTAAATTATCTACTATCAGGAAAAAAAATGGGACAATATCAGAACTATTTAGCTGAGACTCAAGCTATTTTACTTTGGCCAACACAGCAAATTTCAACTTGATTTTTATTCACAGAAGTCTATGTTTAGAAGTGCCTGGATCTGTGCTTCAACCAATTGCAGGCAACAAGCAAAAAGCTATGGCCATAAAAATGTTGGTCAAATCAGTACTGTCATTTTTCCTGTAAAGTAGAGCTTGATCTTGAGAATGGCTAAGCGTCCCCATAAAAAGCTGATAATCCCAGCTTCTGTACAAATCTAGGCTATGTACAACTATTTTGCAGACTAAGCTTTTCGTAGACCTGCAGAACAAACAGACAAAGCATAACTTTAAAAAAAAAAAAAAAAAAAAAGGTTTGAAAGCATTGTTTTCAATCTCCGAAGAGAAAGATAGAAATTGTACAGAAATATGACAGCATCCATTTACCTCCAACACGCCTACCAGCTTAAAAATTATGTAACATGAAAAGAAAAATATTATACCAGTAGTAAGGTAAAATAATGTGTTGTTTAAAAGTAGATTCAGACAAAATACTTCTGAAATCAGCATCAAAGACATGTTTAGCAGCAAAAGTACACAAATGCTTTACAGAAGGCAGGTCATGCAGAGCTGCATCCTACCATGTAAACCAAAAAAAATTGGCATAGCATCTTTTGCTTGTAACATCTGTACAACTGATGGTTCTCACACCTCTCTGTCCCAAATACTCATCAGCTTCACTTTGCCTCTACTGTTCTTTGTCAGATATACACCATCTGAATAACTCAAGTGTCAACCAACTTCAAAAAACACATTTGCAATTTCAGCACAAGTCGACACATGCCAAACTGAAGTCAATCCCAAAGAATTTAAAAATATCACTTCTTCAGATTCATATGATTCTTAAAAATCATGCATATCGGTTTACATATTCACATGGTGTTTTACCAATATGGAATAACATAACCTGCTGTCATGAAATGCTTGAATGCAAAGGAAGAGGAAACAACACGAGGGAAAACATAGGATGACAGTCAGAACATGTTGAGTGAGGAGTGATTACTGGCATGTTCAGCTAAGAAGGAAAGATTCCTGGTGTGAGCACATTTTGAGGAAAACAGAGGAATGGCAGGAGAGAGGTGAACTCAAAACTGTAGTAAGAAGAGTACAGTAATGATAAAAACTAATTGTACTTGAACCACAGGAAAATAGCACCAAGGTGAGATATACGGAAAGGCCTGTTAATAAGGGAGGGAATTGGAATTAGCTTCAGCTTGCATTTGTGCAATGAAACGAACATTTGGAAACGGGAAGTGTAGCCTGGGTTCAGCTGCCACAAGAGCTTCCTGCACAGCCAGCCTGAACACACTGACCAAGCCCCAGTACACCTCTATCTCAATGGTGGAGTAGCTCTGAGACCCAAAGATGATCATTTAAATGACAGGCTTATTGTTTCACCAGAGATCATTTTGGCAGAAACATCTGCACTTCCATCTGCCTTGGTCATCATTCTAGATTTCAGAAGCCAGCATGTGCTTGCTCAGCTTCCTTCAGCTAACATGGGCACTGAGAGTCTCCTGTACTCATCCTGTGCTATCAGTACTAACATCTACAACATACACAGTGAACTGTAAATATAAGACGGGTGTAAACTCCAAGTTTACACTGAAAATAAAAACAGAAGAGCTACTATTTCGGTCAGAACTTCATTTTCATATCGGACTCATCAGAAACTTGCATTTCAGTTTTAACTGGGGCTGTCACAGAACTCCCCATCTGCCTTGCAAAGAGCTGCACACTCTAGGAAACTTGCCACATAATGTAGAAAAAGTTTGCTGGGAAAGCAGGGGTTTTTTTTCCAGAACAGAAGGTAATTGATAGAATAAGAAAAAGCAGGAATCGTTTGAGATGATGCAAGTACATCAGCTGGGACCTTGAGTGGTTTTCTTTGATGAATCATGGGGTTGAGAAGGACAGACTTTTGTAGTTGCATTTTGGACAGCTAGAAGCAGGAAATACACATGGCAGAATGGAAAAATTGCAGTGAATAAGCCAACACGTAACAAATACAGTCACAGGGGTTTGAGGTAAATTTATTTTCTAATCCTGGCAGAGATTTAAATGCGTATTCTCTGTGAAGTGGATTCTGAATTATTAATATCAGATTGAAGAATGAAAACATTCAGGATTATATTTGATGTGTTCCCCATCTATTTCACACTAATGACACAATTGATATAAGTCAATATGAAAATCAATGCTGAGTATTTGGCATAGCACAGCAGTACATGGCAGAATCCACTGAGAGCTATTACATTCAAGAAATTAAGAACTTGCAAGGAAATAAATACAAATTATATGTAAGTAAATTACATAAAGTTTTACAGTTTCGATGATGAAAAATGGTACCATCTGCTAAAAATAAAACAGCCCTTTACAGGACAGGAAATTGCTTTAAAGTTAAACATTATCAGTGGAAAAAAAATGTAAATGCATATATTTAATCACACAGACGCTTCCTACTGTCCTCAGAAAGTGTCCCACATCTTTAGAACGTGCTCTCAACTAACTAGTGCTCTTTTAAAAGCCAGGAAAAGAAAGGAGTAAGCAGAATGGAAAGAAAAGAAAAAATTGCAATAAAAAAAGGTATGCATAGCAATAGAAAGGGTGGTTTCTGTCATCTCTGTTAGTGCCAAGGTACCATTTGTAGGTTAGAAAGAAGCTGGTTACAGAAAAGTCTTCATTGTGCTGAGCTGGTCTAGCCACTGCTCAAAGAGCATCTATTTCACAGATGAACAAAGAGGACTTCAAGGACAAGGACTGAAGAAATTTGTGTTAAAATACACTTACATGCTGAAAAATGAATCTGGAAGTGGTGTCAGTGAGTTCAATGTAAGTTGTTGTGAACAACCCCTGATGAGATTCACTTGACTTAAAAGGTTTTCTGATTTTCACCACATTCTGCCTGAGATCTGAACATCACAGATTGGACTGTTTATGGTCCATGTGTCATCATCTACAATAAAGTCTACGTTTGGGACTGTATTAATTAAGTCTTAATCCAGTTCATTCCTTCTCAGAGATGTGATAGCTCTGCAGTGCTAACTGGTGTAAAGAATAGCACATACGTGTTTTTCCATAGCAGTCAGCAGAAAGAGTGAAAACTTGCAGGGCATGGATCTATTGACGTTTTTTGCAGTCACTTTTTGGACTACGTACATTTTTTAAAACAACCAATAATTTTGTCACTTCCCATAGCATTTGCAGTCCTTACTCCAGTGTTTTGCACTTGAGCTCTATGGAAAATTATTGGCACTGTTACACTGAATTTTGCAGAATTCTACTTGTTTGAGGCTTGTTAGTCTAGAAGTGCAAGTAATTCTTCTATGTAAAGGTTGACTTAATTTTTCACTTTCACAAATTGATCTCTTCCATTTTGCATATATAACAATGCACACATTCTTCAAATATCTGCATGCTGTGGAGGGCACCGACTGACCTTTTATTTTTTGCTTACCCCTTCCCTCTCCTGTCTGCCAGCTGTACGATACTGGGCAAAAATAGCTATGAGGAAGCCTTCCTGACTTCTACAGAAGATACTGATTAGGGGATGAGCTGGAGATACATTACATATAGAACTTCAAGTTGGATCTGGACTCATGGATAATAATATTACTTTGTTTTCACTGCTGCTGGAAAAGAGTGATATGGGCAGAGGTACCTCATGCCAAATAGCTGCAGACTGACATTCTTAATTTTTGGAGGTAGGAAAACTGCCACCTCATTAAGAAGAACACTGTGTTATTAGTTTATTGGCGTGGTACCAGCACTGGAAAATGCAGCATGCGTGTCCTTGTGACTAAAGGCAAAAACCTGGAGAAGTTTATTGAAAGTTATTTCTTTAGACAGGAAGGAGGGAATAGGGGCTTTAAAGGGACCTGAAGCAACAGCTAATACTGAAGAACTTTCTGCTTTTGAATACATCCTCCCAATCCATAATATTGTTCTAATTAGTGCACATTCACTTGCATCAATTATTTTAAAGACTCATGAATGTAAGACAACTGATTGACATGCTAACATTGAAAACCTTACAATCCCACAAAGGAGAGACCGTATCACAGAAAGGTCACAGTGCGCTGCTATCATAATGCAGATTCCTCCCCAAATTCCCCACCTTCTACATTCTGGTGATACATGGTAATAAGATTAACAGAAAGAAAAAGCAGCTTTCATTCTGAGCAGTCTTTCTGAAAATCAGCATTTCCAGCATTTCAATACTTATTTGCCACAGCAGGGAGCTAATCCTTTAAAATACCAACCCAATCAACCAATGAGCCAACTGAACTGAAAGAATAGTAACTTCTTTGAAGTTTTCTTTCACTGCACTGGGAAAGTTCAGATGCTCTTGCTGGGACAGTTCAGATGTCCCAACCTGCACTAATTACAACACAAGTCCTCCCCATTCATTTTCATTGTTAATTGCAAGACTCCTTGGTGGGGGTGGGTTCATAATGAAGCTGCTGTTGATTCTTGCACAGGTATTACTCTCTAGCCAAGAGCTAATTCTTCAACTGAAAAACTTTGTTTCCAGGCTTCTGAAAATGCTTTCCCATTCCTAACATGCTTTAATTGACATGTAAGCTATCATACATCTTGTTTTTCTTTCACATGAAAAATTACTTGCAAATGGAACGTATATAAAATGAATGGCCCTACTCCATCATTGTATAACGCCCTTTGCAGAAGAAACAACTAATCTAAGAGATGCATTGTTTCTGTTGGGATTTACAGCCTAGCATTGTCTAATTATTCATGATGTGTTATCCATCATACTACAAACTTCTTCACAGGACTCACAAAAACAATGTGTTCCAGTTAAGAAAAATTGCGAAAACAGAGCTATATTCCACCTTGATATAAATGTCTGCAATATTTTATTAACTTACTTGAGTATTGAGCATGCTGAAGTTTCTTTTTTCTGCAGGGCAGTGAAAATTCTCAAACTGAACCCTATCAGACAGCGAGGTGAATTAAGCATCAACTGAAATAGTAAAATATATTTAATCTTTGTACTAATATATTTTAATTTCTTTCAGTCTGAATCCTAATCTGCTTTAATTATAACACAGTTGCAGAACTATGCTGTTGAAGAGTAAAAATCATGAACTAAATATTTTAGTATAACTAGATCCAACAGTACCAGCTGGGATTAGATGGCTCAAAAATCTGCTTCCTGATTATAAAGCACTTTAACTTTAGATCACAGATTAAATACAGAAAAGGTAAATAACAAATGGCAGTGCTGCCATTAATAACTGCTCGGGGATATAGGGAAACGAGCTTCCTTACACCTGACCATTTCCCACTTTCATGATAGCTGTGTTTCAACCAGAACTCGTGAGTGGATAGCTTCTTTGTTTACAGAGAGCACTGTAGAGATTGTCCACTGTAGCAAATCATTGCTTGTTTGAGTAATGATGTTAAATTCCACCCTTAATTATCAAGTGCAATGGAATGAAATTATTATTCCATCTGCATCTGAAACTTAGCTCCTGCAAGGCCTTCTAGCATCAGTGCTAATGTTTTTTTGCAGAATTGCTTTGCAGAATAACAACTTTAAATATATATATATACTTTTTTTTTTTTTTTTTAATTAAAAAAAATATTTTACACCTATATTACACCTATTTAGGTCTGCAGCTAGCTAAAATTAGTCCTAATCTAAACCGTCAACCAAATTCTCTCCAAATATCCCCAAACAAATGCAGCCTTCCACTCCTGCTCCAGAGCTATGTCGCTCTCTACAGCCTCGGATGCCTTGGCTACCTGGGACACCTCAGGTGGCCTTGGACATCACTGTGCGGGAAACTGGATCTCATTCCTGTTGCTGGTTTTTCTGTCTCTGCTTTCGCCTTACCTTTTATAAAACCCTCTGATGTCTCAGTGACTAAAGGAACTAGGTTTGTCATGGGTTTCCAGTTCCTGGATGGCAAAATGATTACAACCAGAAGACTTCCAGTGAGAGAATGCAATATGCACAACTAACCTCAAACTATCTCCCTCTGGTGCACCCATGCAGTAGGCTCCAACAAACACCATGGCAGACCACTAGGCACAGCTCTTTTTGTTTTGTGAGTAATAAAGTGAAATACAGCCACGAGACTCGCCAGAGGTTGACCATAGGGACACCACCATACAAGGCTTTCACCAAGCTCCAGCTGAAATTGTAAGTGTTTCTACCACCCAAACTCAAAGACATAAACTGTAACCAGGAGTTTTTTTCTGTTTAAATGGATTTCTTTCTCTTCACATGTTAAATGAAAAGCACAGCAACCAGTGCTTTCACTGGAACGTTTAGGGTTTTGAGCCAGGCACACAGGATAGGTGTTCTTCTTCAACTTGTAAAACTAATGCTGTTCAATTTGAGCCACAATTTGTATCCCCATTCAACACCTCTGATAAGGAAAAGAACAAAGTGATTAGAACATCACCAATATCAGGTCTTTCAGAAATTTCTGTACTAGAAGAAGAATCCTCTGCACTCATTTTCTTCCTTTTCATTTCTATTCCACAGGTCCCATTACCCCAATAAATTTCTACACACGTTGAAACAGTGAAGTCACATGCAAAAATGAATTTAAAAAAAATCAAAAAGAGCAGAAAGACACTTCAGATTTCCTCTAATGTGTTTTCTAAAATCTGTCATGTTCTGCTCAAGATGCTGTCATTTGCACAGAGTATGCAGTGCTAAAACATCAATCATACTCCCCAAATATGAGAAGCCTGCTGCAAGAAGCCATAATGAAACCAATGTCAGACAACCTCCACTCATACCAGGTCCCAGCAGCTTCCCATCTTCAAACACAAAGGACAGCTCTTTATTGCAGCTCTGGAAGTGAACCCATGTTTCAGATAGGAACTTATACATGTCTCGCTATCTGTGGTGATTTATTTTTCTGTCTAACATTTGCAAAATATGAGAATACAACCCACTGTGCAGTTTATTTGCCATTTCAGGGAGGTCTAAGCCAGTCCATTGAAATTCTTTAGAGCTTGCCTCACTCACTTGGCATGCTAAGCATAAAAGGAGAGGCGCTATCAATAATCTACTGCACAAAAGCTGTCTGCAAATATCTTCCTGATGATAGATTAAAATCACACCTCTGTAGGGACAAATTCCGTATCTGTACATGTTACCAGCACAAAAATATCAGTCTAGTAAAGTCACTTTGAAGCAGAGAAATAGTCAGCGGATCATATGAATTGGCTTTCAGAATCACTCCAAGAGGGTCAGCTTCCTACGATGGGATAGAAACTTTCCCAGCAAACCTTGGAGGAAATATCTCATTCTTTGACTGTGATAACCGTGAAGTGAAGGATGTCTGACAACTAAAAAGAGATTTTAGTATTTTAATGGAAAAGGATTAAACATCGCAGGCGGCTTCTAACAAAATAAGATTTACCAGCTAAGAAAGCTACTGAGTAACTGAAGGAATGTGATGCTTTAAGAAGAGAAGAAAGGAAAAAAGAAAACGAGCTCTACAAAAGCAGAGAGGTACAACAAGCAAGAAAAACCTGGTAGAAATCGTAAGAACAGTCCCTTGTCCTTCCTGTTCAGGGCTCATAACGTAGCGTGCCCTGAGCTTGCCTGTTGTTCCAAGGCGAGAAAGACACCGTAATGCAAGAACCGTGGGACACAGGTGGGCATTCATCTGAACTATCCAGTAACATACATGTGAGGCCAAAATTAAAAGAAAAAAAAAAAAAGAAAAAAAAGGAAAAAAACCACATTAAAATGCATGATAGAGTCCACCTGCTACTAAAACTTCCAAAGCTTTGACTTGGACATTGAACTTCAAGCCAGAAGGAGTGAGATTAAATTCTATATGTGCACCCAGAGAATCAGATGCTTGTATACAGTGTTCACAGGACAAAAAAAAAAACGTTAGGAAAATATGCAAGAGAGAAACAAATAGCAGATTATTCCTGGACAGCTAATATAGCTATTTACATTAGAATTCAGATTGAGTTTAGCTGTTCAATATTTAGACCTTATGTGGCACATAGCTAACTGGGATTACAACTTGGAAGGGACTAATTGCACACGGTAAGCTTTGTTCTATTAAAGCACATGCTTATGCTAAAGCAGTCCTTAAATATTTATAAGTAATGAATCCTATAGACACCTGAAAAAGACATCTTGCAAATCTAACCAGTCTTCTGTAAAATAGTACAAACATTCATATTTAGTGAACAGACAGGAACTGAGGATTCTTGACGCCTTGCAGGATCTTTTCCTATTGCAATTCCATTTGAAATGACTACAAAAGTTTTATAATTTAGATTTTAAATTATTTGACTTTGAAGATGTACATAATGAATTCATTTCAAGACAAGACAAAGTCCTGGACACAACCGAGTACATCACTGATGACCCATGGGAATTCTAAGCTTTCATCACTTATATACATTTAAGGTTTCTCATTTTGTGATCATGGGAGCCAGCTGCGTATAGAGAGGACAAAATTAAACTTCAGTGTAAAGTCCCTGCTTAAAGGATTGGTTTAATGAATAAAGGCAAAATTAGGAGAAGAACCAACACAAGCATGTCTACAGATAAACATATTCCTATGCTGAGTTGGTCTCCCTTACAAAAATTCTTTATAAGAGATTCTCACACTGAAATACCAAGCATAATCTTGCCTGTGCATTTGGGTCTGTCTCTGCAAGACTGTTTTTTTTCATTCAGTGTTGTTCTGTGAAATCCCACAAACCAATATTTGCCACAATGGTGATGGGCCAACTAATTGTAAATCCTTAACTATGGACTGATAACTTCAAAAAGCCTCAATTCCTTTGGAAGAGAAACATATAAATGACCAGGAAATGAAATAACTGCACTTTCAGATCAAAACAGTAAAATTACAAATGTCTTAATAACAGCCACAGTAAACTGTGCCAGCATACTTTGAAGTGGAAATTCAGAGAATTTTATGAAATTCTTCAAATCTTGAGCTCCTCTTGGAATGCATTTCCATTAGGTTATCAGAACTGAGCAGCTACACTATGAACAGTAATAGGTATAGATAAAGAGAAAGCAATAAAATGATTACCACTGTGTGGAAATTACGAAAATGCTCTAATAAAAGTATTCAGCTGGAGAAAAACTCTGCCACAAATATTTCTGCTGCGTTAGAGGTTTTACGTTTTCCTCCAGGCCTGCATTTGAGGGCTTTCACGGAGATAACAAACATGGCTTTTTGTTGTTGTTGTTCTTCTCCTAAGAGGAGTATTGGGCTGTATGAGCCAACATCTTGGATTTTACACAAAAATAGGAGAGGAGAAAAAAAAAAAAGAAACCTGCAGCAGAACAGTTAACAACACTCCTGTGCTTGTTTGAGCTCAGACCTCTAGCCTGAGAAAGGTATGGGTTTTCCGCAGGTCGAGCTGAGCTGCAGCATTAAGGAGGTTCCAGACCTCTCATCAGCCTCAGCCCCTGCTCCCACTGATGTTGTGAGTGAAATCCCAGCCCAATACCATACTATACTGCTCCCCAGCTTGAAAACTGTGCTGTAAACATGCAGGTTTTGTATGGTCCACAAAAACCTTAATATAATAGTAAAATAAAAAAAAGGGTTCTACGTAAATTAATCTAAAAACACTGCGACTCACCAACAGAAGGTAGGGGAGTGTTGCAAATGTTTTTTTACACATGTTGGAGAACTCTGACTTGGATGTTTCAATGCCTCATATCACATTTGCTTTGCTAAGAAGCATAATTCTTTTTTTTTTTTTTTTTTTAAACAGGGCTTGGAATGGTCTTTTTGTTCACTAGAGTGCATGGACTCAGCAGGGAAAAATGTTTACGCTTCCTTGCTTCGTATCCACATGCCAGAATCCACCACAATCTGGGCCTAAGAAAACAAAACGCATTCACTAAAATGAGCAGAGATTCAATTACAGAATCACTGATTTTCAGCAGGTGGTTTCTGGTGAATCCACTGCCAGAAACAGACTCTGTATCAGGTAAATCCAACTCCTACTGCCAGGGAGTTAATCAAAAACCTATTACAACTTATTACTCATCTAATCTGGGGCCTGCAAAGCATTGTAAACATTTTTTGTTATTTATATAAGTAGTACAGCCATTATCTATGTCCAGATACCAGGACAGACAGATAAATTGATTACTTTGTAATTTAAGATATGAATTCATGTGTGCACGTGCTACTAAACTCAGCAGTTTATCACTAATCCTGTTTCTTACATCATTTGGAATCTTTTCTACTTTTGAACAAATGGCAAAAGCAAGGAACACTTAATGCACTGTGTATTATCTCTAACATATGAAATGGAGTAACTCGTACTAACACAACTTAAAATCAGGAAATTCAAAAATAAGATTATAACGTTAATGTTAAATGGCCCTCAATACACATCACTTTATGGACAAAAGAGCTGTCTAAAGGGATCAGGAAACTCTGGCCTCTTAAATCCAGGATGCGTTCAGTGAGCATGGCCAGGACACAGACTTTCACAGAAAGTGAACCTCCTTTCCTAGTATAATGCATTAACCAATTATGCCAAACCCAGCAGGTGATTAGCTTATGCCCTGAAGCATGAGATTTGATTATTCTTATCTTGGTTTGCATACTAGAGCTACAAATATTATTAACAGCAATAAAATCATCCAGTCTTCCGAAAAAAAAACATCTAGTCTCAAAGTTCGATTTGATGACCTATGTGGCACATTCCAAATTGTTTTTCTCCCTTAAACAAAATGCTTTAACTGTCACATGATTGCCCGTGTTCATTCACATCAGAGGACATAATTGCAAAGCCTAAGCATTTTCTGTGCACTTTGCCCATTCACAAAGTATGTCTGAACTACATTACTGCATTGTTGATAAAAAGTTTAAATGGAGCTCTAGATAAATAACCAAGCATGTAATTTCTTTTGAGATCTCTTTAAAGGCAAGCAATAAAAAAAATGTTTCTTTACAGAAGCACTATGGACAGCTGTAATATTTTTCATTAGATGTTGTTATTTAGTAGAAAACGCAACACTGCCAGAGCTATTGCTTCAGGATGCAGAGAACACTGACATCAATGGGAAATTTTCCTAGGATTTCAATGGGCTCAAGGCTAAACCTCAGTTGAGCTAAACAGCACCTCCTATTTTCGGTTGTGGCTTTCAAGGATGACTCCTGATGGAATTCAGGTGAACCTCCTAGAAAACTGTAACGTCTCTTCCTAGACAACCAAAAACCAGACTCTGCCACATCACAGAGTTTTTCCACCAAGCCACTCTGTTTCTCTAAATTCACAATTACATAGATTGGATTTCAAGTGCCATTCTCCTGCCTAATTACTCCGCTTTGATTTTTTCACAATCCTCCAGGTTTTGATACATCACCTTGCACAGGGAAGTGAGATAGCATAGACTCATTTCGTCTTAGTAATAAATAATCTCCTTCAAGATACAAACAACAGCTATGGTTTTCTGAATGCTTGACTGAGAGAAGGTTCTTGGATAAATAGCCTCACTTGGAAAACATATTTGCAAAAGCATTTGAGGAAGTGCAATGTATATGACAGTTTCAAATGGTGCTTTGAAAACACTGTACTTGACCTGATACAAAACTGGAGACTTCTTATTCGAACTTCCAATCCATCTGTCCTCCACACACCAAGTTAAATCACAACAAATTGTTTGTTCTTGTTTAGTCTTTAAAACAAAAAGATAATAAACAGAATCAAAGACCAGAAAGATGAAGCCAACCCCATTAAAAACACACTAAGGAGTCTTTCAAATGCTTTAGATTGTTCAGTCCACTTCTGACAATCTTTGAACTTGCAAACAGAGTGCAGGAGTATATTTGAAAGTCATAACTGCAGCTTTCTGGTAGTGATTTCTCTATAGGCATCTTTCTCTTGTTTCAGTGGGATTTTGTTCTAGAAATTTGGTAAGAAGCTGCAAGTTTAATGAAATCAACTATTCCTCCCTGACCGAAAGCCATTACTACGCCCAGGAGCAAGAAAAAGTTGCACTGACACACAAACAACATTATTGGAGATACTGGAAAGAAGGTGAACCAATCACCTTCTCTTAAGTCACTTTAATAAGTGACTTAACTGGTGCCTCAGGCCTATCTGTGCTTTGATCCAAGCCCCTCCATGGGAGTTCACTTAGAGACTTCGGTACCCCAGTTCAACATCTAGATGTCCCTGAGACCCAAACACCTCCTCACATCTGCATTCCCTGACCCTCTATTCACCTGTCTCAGTCAGCAAATGTGCAGACATACAGCTGGAGCATTTCAAGCAAAACCACTACAGGTCCTGATTCCTGATTTCTAATTCAAATTAACTGAATTGTCAGTTACACCTATTTGCAATTCACATAAGAATGTAAAAAGTTCCAGGATGAAATGCAACACTTTTGTCCTTTATCATCCCATCAGAGAAACTTGAAAACTAACCTGTTTGACATTTAAACCTAGCAGTATAACTGCCAGAATGCTGAGTCGCATTTATTTGTGTATATAAACACATACTTAAAAAATGTGAGTGCACGTCCATACACACACAGTCTCTTCAACCTCTGTGAGCAGATGCCTTGGACATCTCTTAAGCAGGCAGACCAAATAAACTTCAGTGCTATAACATAATAACTTTGCAGCTCATGAATTGATTTCAGTACTATTACACCTGCCTCATCAGCAGAGCCCCTGTCTAAGGAAAGGATTTGTGCATCTGTTTGTGCGTACATGTGCACACACGTGCCTGTAAATAAGTGAGCTTTACTACTGCAGTAGTAGGACACACAAATCTAGTTTTAAAAGCATTATCTTTAGCATGCAGAGATCACATTTTATGGCAGTAAGGCGAAGAGAAGAAGGAATATCTTATGAATAAGGTGAACCAGAACTTCAGAGGTTTAGGTTCAATTCCTCACTCTGCCAGAGGCTACTTCTGTGACCCCAGACAACTTGCAGAAGCAGTTGCTTAACTACTTAACTCATCTTTCACCCGTCCTAGCACATAGATTACAAATGCTTTACACCAGGCTTCCAGAGGTGCTGTGTGGGATGCTTTTCTACAGTGGGTGGGTGGAGGGGAACAAAAAAACCCACCAGCTCAGCTCTAATTTCACACTGCAACATTGGAACTTCAACGGCATATAAACACATGAATAATAATACTTTTACCCATGAAGTCCAAAACTGTCGTATCCCACACCTCTGAGCAGTCTCAGAGAACACATATTATCCTGTATGAAACATGGAAGTACTAAAGAAAACGAAGGTGGACATTCGAGAAAAAGAAGACTTAGCCTTATCTGAATTCCTGCCACATATCGCACTGCTAAGAAAAAAGAATACAACTGTAAATGTCCAATATGTGAACATAAGATGTACTGACACTGTTACAGCTAGTAGAGGGTCCCAAGTCACAGTTGTAACTGAGAATTGTAATTGATTTTTATAATAAGTACTTAGTAAATTGCAAAACACCTACAATAGCAATCCAGAAAAAAGGGCTAAATTAGACTTTGAATGTAATTCAGACTATTCATTATAAACAAAACATCACACTGGCAAACAGACCAACTCCCACCTCCCACGTAACTTCACCTTCAAAATACTATTTTGCATGTGGAAAGTGTTCAACAGCTTATCGTGATTTCACTGCCATTTTGTCCCCTTTTGTTGGCTCTCTCCAGCCTTAGAGCTGCTCTGAGCCAAGAGCTGGGCAAGCGGCTCCCTCTGGCGCTGACACCAATGCTGCTCTCTATTGCACAGCTCTTGCTCCCTGCACTTCAGTTTGGGACCTGATAATGGAAACTGCATTATGCAGAGGTCTGTTAGTCTGTATTTCTTTGCCTATCTATGATTTTTTTTAACACTGAAATTACCATAGGATAGGAAGCTCTGTAAGCATCACAGTAAGCAGTATGTTCTTATCACATGGTGCCTTAGTCACAGACGATCAAACATAAGATTGGATTTGTTGCTAGGGTTTACACATTTCCCACTGGTTTAAGAATCATCTTGCATTTTTCAAAACATCAAATATTTTCTGACTGACTGCAATCACAAGATGGCAGTTCAATTGTATTATCAACCAAACACCAAGCAGCCTGCCACAAGTAACAGCCACAACTTTTTGGTTGAGTTCACATATCCTCAGTGTTCTCCTAGTTTTGAGTTCCACTCAAAGCTGCACTTGGCTTTTTGAATGTAAGCTGCTTTAGCATCACTGTTACTACCTGGAATTTCTGACAGGTTTGTTGACCTCACATAAAATACAAAGAAATAGTCAGAAACACAGATGTGTTCATCACAGTTCTGTGATAGATTCCAGCCAAAGCTGTCTTTACATTTCCCTAATTATTCCAAACTTTTAAACACATTCAAAATATTGCATACAAATTATAAGAAATTACAATTCCCACTGAGATCTATTTATACCGAAAGAAAAAATGAAATGTTAAATATCTTGTTATCATATATAATGTAATTGACTTCTAATTTCTCATAACAAATGCTGACTGACTTCAAAAATACTATCTCAGTTTATATTAAATGTTTCTTTACAAGAAACCCTCAGCTTTCTGAATGGCCAGGCCCATAAACTTAGGGACACTTTGTTATTTCGGAAGAAACAAACTTGAAAAGAATTAAATGCTGACATTTCGCAAAAGCTGAACAATGTCAATCAGGAGTCCAACAAGATTTCCCCATGTGAAACTCTCCTCATTTTCAAAGGCCACTGCAAAGGAGAACACTCACGAGAATGGGATCATTCATTGCACTGCCAGTCTCTGAACAAAGAATGGATGGCAGATGAAGAGAGACCCATGGCTGCCCCATTAATGGGAAGTTCAATATTTTCTTGCTTCTTCTGCCAGATCCTCTATGCAACTCCCATAACTTTTGAACTATGCAGCGTTGTACATAATGAGCTGAAGAGGCAGTACTGTATTTTTTTCTATCTGCAGTGAGCTTTCCAAGCATTCATTAATCCTCACGGCATTCCAATGTAGTAGTTCAATTTATGGATGGGAAAACAAAATAGATTGAGTACTGGAAAATATTTTAATGTAAGAGCCAAGTAAAGGCATGAGACTGAAAGTGCCCCAAGTATTTTTTTCTCTTGGTAGTGTGGAAGTTAAGATCTTAGATGAGAGTATGCCTGAAAATACTGTCACAGCATAACTGCTACAGGCCCAACAACTGGGTGAAGAACTAGTGTGAGAAAAGCAAAGGCCAAAAAGGCCAAACTATCACATCAGTTCTCCTCATCATTTGCACCTGTCAGTGACAAACAATCACTGCAGACTGCCTATGGTTTGAACGAACTGAAAGTTGTTCTCTCTGCTGACAATGAAAACATGAATCTAGGCAATGCAAAACCTTGCTAAATGGTCAAAGAGGAAAGCTGCAGCTCTCTCAAGATGTTATACATCGTTAAGATTCCAAATGCTACAAAATTTATCTTGAGGCCATGTTCTTGTTCCTACTTATTCCATACTAAAATATGATGGTCAGAGTCAACTTCAACCTCAACAAAAGCATTCCAAAACATTACAAAAGTGTTGGGTCCGTAGGAGTAGATCATGATGGAGGTGAATGGAGGGCAATGAATTGTTAGGTTTTACATTTTGCAAAAATTCCTTCATTCCTGAACGTTAGTTGCAGTAAATGTCCCGTAGAAAGTGAAGACTCTTTTCTTCAATGGACACTTTAAACTAAAGTTTCCAGTTAAATTTTGTTCAACTTTGATCAGGCCTTCACATGTCGAATGGTATGTGTCACGTGAATGGCTACTGAACATAAGCTAAAAATCAATGTTTTTATGTTCAGAAGTTTTTATAAACAAGAAATTGAAATAGCATGAAAAAAAGTAATTTTAATTATGCATCTTTTATTACTTAACGGCACAAAAATTGCCTATTTCACTGCCTAATTAAAAGAAATGCTTTTCCTTTATATGTACTAGCTTCACATATATTTGTTGCACACATTAACTCCAGTAACATTTGTGGAATCTATTTACTTTGAAGCTGGAATCAGAGCATGCAGAATTTATTTCACGTATTTGCACTATCACAGAGCATACCACATGTCTACATGTACTTCTGTTTTTTTTTAAATCCAAGTTTATCAAAGACAAGGAATACTCTCAAGTGGATTCTATTAAAAACTGCCTCCAAATTTTTATCTCACTGAACAGACTGAGCTGATTTGTCCAACCACTTCGCTTTCCCATTGCATTCCATTTCACCCAGAATTGATGTTACTTTCACATGTAGCGAACACATGAACTCAGCGCGACTGGTAAATCACATGTGGAGTGAAGTCAAAACTCCTTGGAACACAAAGCGTATTATTTATTCATACAGTGCCTCACACAAGCAGGTGATGATTTTGACTGAACTCTCTGGTTGCTCCTGGAATACAAACAATAAGCAATAAAACTTTAGCACTCAGCTCTTTTTCTATAATTCAGTGACATCTAATTTTCATTTTACAGCAATATAAATTTGCTAGCCGGCTATATCTTTCAGTAAAACTTCATCTGCTTTTTATTTTAATTGTCCAATAAATATGCCTAATTGGAGCTGTTCCAATTTTTCCCAGACTTTCCCCCTAACAAATATGAAAGTCAAACATATCTCAGCTGGATATGATGTTTTATTGAAAACAACAGATGAGCCAATTCTGAATAACTGCTGAACAAAAGAAAAGGCAGGAGTCAAAAATTAATACCTTTAATTATATTCCTACTTCCTTCAAATGAACTTTCACCAACACTTGAGTGCTGGTAGCTAACTGCACAAGCACTAACAACATTTCTACTCTAAATTCAGAACCTCTGTGCTATGTTTTCTGACAGCCAGGATGGAAAGACACCCATTTACTTTGGAAGGACAGTACAGTCTCCCTCCTTTTCCGTCCTCTGAATAATAAAGTTCCCCTCAACAGGAAATTGATCAAATCCTAAATAAATAAGCACATCTGGTATTTATTTATCCCAGTCGTTAGAAACTTTTATGCTAACTGCAGTTCTGTTACTAAAGCTCCGGAAAACATCTTCTAGTTGTTTTTACACTATTTTACCAAAATGCATAAATATAAATGCTTGCTTTCCCATTGTTTCTCCTCTCTCATCCTATATGAAGTTAGAAAGTTGATTGACAACGTAGCTAATGTATTCCTTCTACTTTCTTCTTGTAGAATATAAACTCTGAAAACCTCCCCCAAAACACAGTCCCTCTCTCTCTGCTAGGGAAAAGAATGACACAATCAAGGATTCATTCCAAGAATTTTTTCCTGGCTTTCCAAAAGCTTCTTCAGCACATGCTGAGAATCATGTGCAGGTATTCCAATTCCTAGAAAGTTGCAGAAATCAATCTAGCATCTGATGTCACAAACATATGGTCATTTCCACAGTTAAAAACGGTCTCTCATGAAATCTTAAAATCTACTTACAAAAAAAATAAAATAAAATAAAAAGACTAAAAACCAACCAGACTTAACCATATGTATACACAGTAGGTTTCTGGCGATATATGGTCTCCGCAGACACAGGACCATATATATGATACATGGAGCCAAGGGGACATCTCACTGGATGCCAGGATTTTGCTCTTACCCTGGGCATCGAAACACTATGAAGTGACTGAGACAGACAATTCACTAGGCTGCTGCATGAGGAAATGTATTAGTACAGACTAATGCACAGACTAACGGCCCCCTCACCTTCTAAGCCATTGCACGAGAATTATGTTTGATGTCCTGTACTGTTTACTGAATTTGAGTTGCCATTGAAAACACAAAGACTTTTGTGCTTCCTTCTGTAATCTTAAAGAAACAGGCCTCAAACATTTTGTTCATTCCCTTTCATTATTCCTTGGAACCACTTGTCACTCTTGCAGAAGTTTCACACCCATCTAGTGGCTGCAGACAGAACTGAGGGGCAAGAGCCACAGGTTCTCTACACTTGCTGCCAGATCCCCACTTAACCTCCCATCAGTCACCCACGAAAGCTACTTTTCCAATCAGTAAGAATTAAGGCATGGATAGTTGCTCACTACTGAGAAGTGCAATGAGATTTCAAAGTAAAAGTTGAAACGTGATCAAACAGTAGTACGAGTAACTACGGACTTGGGTACAACCATTATTTATTTTTTTTAATGCACAAAAGATTGGATCTCTGCCCTCCCATTGCAAAATTATAGATTCCCATGGAGTATAATATGGGAGATCTATAACACTGATTGTTATCTGAAAAAAAAAAAAAAAAAAAAACAACCTCCAAAAGCTAATTTAATATAAGGAACTACAGAGGAAATGCATTGTACCTCTACCAGAAATTATGGTTGGATATTTATTTGCCGTACACCTCAGTGAGCAATGTTCTCTGTCCAGCAATGAACTTCTGCATTGACCAACAAACCCAAGTGATTACCTGCAGCTTGCTGTTGCATAAGGAATTATCATTATTACACAGTAAGAAAGCTCAAGTAAGAAAATCAATAGGGAATTCCTTCAATGACCTGTCAATTCAAGAATCAGATTATGTTCAAATGCATTGACATGAATAGTAAAAAGGGACTTGGAGATGCTTTCTAGTGAGTCATCAGTTTTCTGAATGTTCTTCATGTTCAGAGGAAGGAAATGTTAAAGCCCCAAACCCACATGCATCCTCATTAACCAACTGCTTTTTAGCCAAGAGGGATGACAGTGGCTGCACTCATGATGCAACAGGAAATACTCTGATGCTTCCCAGTTAATGGAGATAACAGCAAACTTTCTACCGACAAACTTCAAATAAGTAGCATTAGCATCACAGTCACCACGTCTAAATTGTCTAGTTGCACAGCCAGAAATGTCACTGCCAGTATATTTACCAATGAATTCTCACTGTCTATGGAAATGAGGGCAAGGACAGTAAGATGGAACCCAGCATCTCTGAGATATTTCATGTTAATGAAAGTCAGTCTAACGAGAGGGTCTCGGAGCAAAGAGCACTAAAACCTACATACATTTCATGAAATATCTTGTTAGAGTTGTGTTCCATTAACCTTACTTGCATGCCTACTCAGCAACCACAACGAACTCAGTTTTACCAGATTTTGCGTGTGGGTATTTTCCAAAAAAGATACATGATAAATACTTGAAGGACTCAGCACATCTCTGTAATTATATCGTGTTCGGCATCAACCGGCCCAATTAATCGTATGGGGAGTTGAACCTCCACCTCTCCCACTATTGATTAATGCTTTTGTGCAGTAAACCATTTGTCAGCAACATTAAGTGGAGCTCCACCTGAGCACGTAGTGGACTGAAGTGGATGAAATACATACACTTAAATGTCTGTTACATCTATCACCAGTAACAGCTCATTTTAACAACTGGTAAAGGCAGTAGAAATATAACTCAGGTAAATGTAAACCCTGTGGCTTAACGATTCTCTAAAACAGTCCAACTTGATCCCTTTCCTCATGGTATGTTTCTCTGTCCTGAAGGAACAGCAATACTTTATTCCAGCCCTTTCAATACATCCAGACTGTAAATAATGGATCAAAAACACCATCATGAATAAAGAAGAAGGTGGAAATAAAGCAACAGAAAGCATGAAAAAGCAGCATTTCTCACATACTGCACCTATGCTCTGCTGAAGGACTAAAGTCTACTGCTCCTGCTTATTTTTAAGAGGATTTAACTAGCTAATAATAGAATCAGCAGGATTTTAAAAAGGAAAAAAAAGAAAAGCTTTTTTATTTTAAAAAAAAAAACTATATAAAATCAAAACATGCAATCAGAAGGCCCAAGTGGTGACTACCTCCTGCTTTCAGCCTTAGTCACTGAAGCAGTCCATTAAATGGGCTTTCACTGCCTTCAGTGCGGAGGACGAGGCATGTGGCACAGCACTGAGCAGGGACGTTCCGCACCACACTCACGTCACGACTTCAAGAGGACAGTGGTTGCCTACAGCTAAGGCACACTGCAGGAGTTTGGTAAACACAGGACCCACATCTAGAAAGTCCCTTTACAGAAACCTTTATTACCACAAACACGCCTGCAACGGTAGTGCAATTAATTACCAGGATGGGGAGACACGCAAGAAAAGACCAAAAATCGCCTTTACTGGAACACAATTCATTTAGATGATTTATGGAGTTCTTTATTGCTGGCGTCACAAGAGCTTTTTCAAAACAAGAGAAATCATTAAATCCCATAAACCACGGACTATCACTGCGGTTAGCCGGTAATTGATATCCTCGCTCGTGCCATTTATATCACTAAATAGAGCTGATAAAACAAGAATTAGTAAAGCACGCTGACGGAGCCTGCCAGATCTCAGAGGGGAGTGGGATGAAGCAGGGTACCCTTCCTTCCTCTCCAACCACGCAGGAGGAATCCCTGCCCCCTGCATCTCACCACCCCCAGCAGCATTTGGAGCTCGGTGCAGGTGCTGCTCCAGCCACCAGGGCTTTGCTCAGCACCCCAAAACCCACCGACCCCAACCTGTGAGATGGGGCTGGATCCCTGTGCGCCCAACCCCAGGGGGTGGGGCAAGAAGGGAATTCATTCGCTTTTAATAGAGGGGGAAATCTGATGGCTATCCCCTAACCTCTGACCCTTTCCCATGGGGGGGATTTTAAATACTTTTTTTTTTTTTTTTTTTTTTTAATGCAATAAAAGGGCTTTTGTGCTGCATTTTTCCTGGCAGACTGCTGGATGGAGAAAGTGCAAGATGAGAAATCATTTTCAACAGCAGACTGGTGACTTTATAGACAGTTGCCAAATAACAGCCAAAATGTGTGCACAGCAAAGAAACTCCCAAATACAGAGCAGGAAGGGAAAAGGGATGTACGTTTAGTGATGAGAAGCAAGCAGGCGTATTATAAAAGACTCAGAAGGACGGGAGAACAGCACCGAAAATGCAAATAAATCAGCTCAGACTGTAAGGGAAAGAAAAAAAACTGCTGATAACCCTGAGCAAACACTGCTGCCTCAAAGATGGAAAAAGCTCCCTTACCTTATTACTAATCCTCGCTTGCACCTGCTCTGCAATCATAAATACTTCGAGGTGCTTAATATGAAGCTAAATTGATGGCTGAATTTAAGCAATTTCTTCGCAACCCTCTTTTTAAAGATTCAAAAGGAGATTTTTAGCATCGTCCTCCTCAGTATCCATTTGCTTCCCAAAGAATTCCAATTTTCTTGAAAAAAGAGGCAAAAAAAAAAAAACAAAAAAAAAAACCCGCGGTATGCCTACATACAAACGGGCACTGTATAGATCCAAAAAGCGGGGAGTGGGGGAATCTGAGAGGTGGCACTACAAACTTGGCAAGCAGAATGTATCCTCGGCAGCAACGAGAGGGGAGGAAAAAAAAAAAAAAAAAAGAGGAAAAAAAAACGCTGTAAAAGACAAAATTCCCAAGGAGATTTTGAAGGAAAAAAAAAAAAAAAAAAAAAAAAAAAAAAAAAAAAGGAAGAAGAAAGGAAAGCACAGAGGGAAGGCGCATGGAGCGAGCACACGCGGGCTGGCGGAGCTCTCCCGGCCACAGCCATCCGATCCGCCAGCCCCCCCAGCAGCCGCTCCCCGCCCCGGCTCCGCACGGACACACGGACACGCACACACGCACCGCACCCCGCGGGCTCTGCGGGGATCCCCGCGCCCGCCAGTGTGCGTGGCTGTGCGTGTGAGTGTGCCCGTGCCCCGCACGTCACCGTGACGCTCAGCCCCGGCCGCCCGAGCAGCCGCAGCGGAAAGTTGTCCGCGCTCACCCCGCGTTGTGCGGGGTTGGATGTCGGCTTTGGGGTTTGAAGTGGTTGGGTTGTTGGTTTATTTTTTTTTTCCTTCCCCGCAGAAAGCAAGGTGTGGGGGCAGACTGTTCACCTCGCTCTGCCTCTGCAGCCCTCTCTCCTTCCTTTCGCGTCTCCCCCGCCCCCAAACTCCCCGCTTTCCCAGGGGAGCCATCCGTGTGAGCAGCACAAGGTCCCCGGACACACGCTCTGCCCCAGCCCGGCCGTGCCCCTGCTCTCAGGGTGCAGCTCATCACCACCCACCCCATCCGTAGGTGCAGCCCTCGCCTCACATCCTGCTCCTTCCCTTTCTTTTCCCCGACCTGTTATACATTTCACCTGAGATTTTCAAAGACCTCTAATTATTCTAATAATGTACGTGCATAAATCTTCCTGAGCAGCATTTCATTAGGCAAACATCAATCTAGGGCACACAGATGTAAACAGAGGCGTTGAGGGCTAACAGCAGGTTACACACTGCGGTCAAAACAACAACACAGAGCTACTTGGTTCTGTTTTCCAGGGAAGCTGGTCTATAATTTTTTTACAAGGTTCCAAAGGAACAGCCTGTGTCAGTAGATTACCAGGTTACTGGAGCAAGTCTCACTTTACAGCAGCCTTGCAAGGCTCTCCTGCATACAGTTAAATCTAGGAAGGGAGGAACAAAACATGAAGGTCTCACCTCTCCAACCTACCAGCATTTCATAGTCACATCATCTACATACATCAAAGAGAAGCTCATTTTTTTTTTGTTCTATTTAGTAAAATGGGAGTCAGAAAATGGCACTTTGATTAGAAAAAGCAAATGATGGGCGCACAACAAAAAGAAAAGAGCAAGAAAAACAGCTCTCCTGACCTGCACTGGGATGGCTGTGCCTGCACTGCACCAGACTCTTTCTCATCCCTCAGAAGGTGCTTGGAAGAGGCGGTCAGGGATGCACAAGTGGATGGATGTGGAAGTCCAAAGGGAAGTAAGGAATTCAAAAGTCTTAATCATAGGTGCAGAGAAGGCAGAAAGAAGGAAGAGAGGAAGCAATGAAGCAGAGGAAGGGAGAGAACAGAGCAAAGAGGCTGGTAATAAAGGCTTTCGGGCTTCCTCAGCTGGAAAATATGTCTTTGTCAAGGACTTTTACATGCTATTTTCTGGTGAGGAAATCAAAATCATATCCCAGCAATTCAGTATCTAGCTGAACATTGAGTGTTACTGTAGGACTGAAGGTGAAGGGCCTTAAAGCTCTCTTAATGTCCTTTTTTTTTTTTTTCCCCTGACAAAAGAAGAAACAATGAGGGATTGATTTAAAAGATGAGGGTTTGGTTTAACACTGAGCCCAGGAAATATTCATCACTATTTTGTAACAGTTGACACATTTACAGTAAAATGAAAATACCACTCCTGAGAATTTGGTACAAGAGGAAGAACAGTTTTGTGCTCTGCACCCAACACAGCCATTAAGGAAATCCAGAAGGCCTGCAGCCTGCAGATATTTCAAAGACAGCACCTGCCTGAACCATAATGCATTTTTCAAGCCCTCAAATCAGCATGACTACCAGGGCTCCCTCCCAGAATGCTTCCCCAGAACTGAGAAGGTCAGAAACAAAACAATATTTTCATGCACTAAGTCAAACAACACCTTGATTTATTCTCTGGAACAACATATGTGACTTTGGAATATGCAGTTTCATCTTTAATCACCGTTCCAATGGCTGCAGAAGCAAGGGCAGCTGCTCCCATCTGCTGTGTGGCACTGGGGGAGCAGTACCAGCCAGTGCCTCAGAGATGGGCTGGCAGAGGCAGAATGTCTGTTATACCTACAAGGATCTTCAGAAAGAATGGCCCCCTACCCACACCTCACGTAACAGTATACCAAACTCAGGTAAGTGCATCCATCCTTTGCACAATGCTTGGTTCAAGCAATGGCCATCTGGGGAAACAGAACCTATGGAGAGATAGGACAGAGCAGGGAAGCAGCTGTTCTGTGCAGCACAGTGCCTTTTGCAGCATGTGATTTCCAGATAGAAATCTGTGTGGTTGTTACAGTTTAGAAAAATGGGAGATCAGCCCTTCACCTTCCATCCCCCTAAAGAAAGCACTGCTGGGAGCAAGAGAGGCTCTGAAATGGAGAAGACATGAAGGGAATAGGAATGCAGATGTAAGGGAGAGCTCTGCATGTCTGGAAGGTAAGTCAGATACGTTTCTAAAGCGATCATTAATTTGGCATTCTCATCCTGAGGAGCAGATTTAACCTTCTAGCCAGTAAGTTATCAGCTTAATCCTCACCACTGCAGTAACTGAATACCTTAAAGAGCTTTAAACTGGACATCCAGATGAAGTTCACAGAATCTAGGTGTAAGGCTGCCAGCTTCAGACTCACTCAGGTTTTTCTACGGGTGGGAGCTTGAACGTAACACAGCTACACATAAGCATTCTACCTTTCAGATGAGGGTGACTTGTCAGGGTTAGCCTCAGGGGTATTTCTAATACATTCCCTTTACTTGTGGTGATTAAAGGATTGAAGATATCTTCAAGTCCTTTCCAGCTTCTACATCTTTTCCTGTGGATTCATATGGAAGGGAAGGTGCTGTAATGCAGCTTGTAGCTAATATATCTCACAAGGGCAACATAAAGTCACTTGCTAATACGAGTCCAGCCTTCTCCAGCTTGTAACCATGGCTGCGTGAACATTTGGGTCTTACCAGATTCTTCAACATTCAACCAGATCACACAGACAAAAGTTGATGAAGAATGATGGCAAATGATTGCATGCATCACATTCCAAAAACAAAGAGAAGAGACTTCCACTCTTAATGTAATCTGTTTCTGTGAGACAGAGGGAATGAAGGTACCCTAAACATGACAAACAGAAAATGATACATACAAAAAGAGGGGAAAGAGAGCTGCATAATAAAGCTGTCTTTAGGAACTGTCCAAGGGAGACTGAAAATGAATTGCAGCAAGGATGACTTTGAAGAGAAATTGTCAGCTTGCTTAGCTCCCAAATTCATATCTTCATGCACAATCTTGAGTCAAAAAATAAAATGCACATGCCTGGAACTTAGGAGGCTGAGGATAGGACCCATATGCTTTCTCCTGGCTATGTTACATATTCACTGTATGATCTTAGCTTAAGTTTCAGAACAGAAGGAGATATAACAATGCAGTTGTATATATGAAATACAAGTGATGGGTTATTGGCAAGCATATAAAAATGCAGTGCAACTTAGGCTTCAAATGTCATAAAAATGGCTTGACTGTCAGAGGTGCTGAACAGCTGAAGAGTTCCTGACATTGTGGGAAAGAAAAGGATTCCTTTAAGACAAAGGAATCTTTGTCTTAAAAAATGCCCACCTTCTTTGAACAGCCTGTACTCATCTCTCAGAGCAATCTTGCAATGACTGAGGTAGAAGCAGGTGCAGTTCCAAAGATGTGCTGTGCTTTCTTTGAGCAGAATGAATGACCATTTTAGAGTAAAAGTAGGCTTGAAATATTAAGGGGTTAAAATTTCAAGGAAAATGATATCTACAAGTGAGAAAAATGAAAGCATCTGTTTGAATTAAAAGCCATTTTGAGGTTTTGTGCTTTTTTTCTTAAATAATCAAACAGATGTTATCAGGAATCAACATCCAAGGAACCTTAACTAATCACTGAAACATTATTTCAAAAACATTATGTGAATATAATGAAATACAGCAGACATGCTACTTATCTTTGAGAAGATACTCCTGCTCTTGATGCCTATTGTTCTAACAGGGTGAGCATTTGTTCCTCCTCTGGTGTGAAGGGACCCTTACTGAACACCAGGAAAAGAAAAAGTGAAAACATTAAAATAAAGATAAATACTCTAATGCTGGGACCCTGGGTCACCTTGAGGTGATCTATCTTCTTCACCTTGTTTCAGTGAACCAGCAACTGCTCCTATTTCTCATGTTAGTATTACAACTCAAAGATGACACATCCACATATGATATATAGTGTCTTCTTTTTAGACTCCTGCATCCCATATATTAAACAACAATGCTGTTCTTAGGTCTCCAGTGTCACAAAGTCCAATTTCCTTCTAGAATGGTAGGCACAGTCAGAAAGAAGAATTCTTGGGAGGCTGATTTGTCTTCTATGTAAATCAGAAGTCACACACTGCAGGTTTCAGGTGTTGAAACCTGAAATCCAGAAGCAAACCTCTGAGATTAATATTTTGCCAGCAAAGCAAAGAGTCACTTCATAAGGTTTTGAAAAGCTTCTAGCCTCAGCCTAGCTTTCATTTAAATCACAGGCAGCCCTCCTACAACAGACACAGCTTTATGAGTATGAGGCACCAAACATCATTAATCAAATCATCCAAATTTGACCCTGGGTTTTTAATAATATGTTACTGTTGAGATTTAGTAGTATAGTTAAATACGTTCTCATTTCTCTCACCTCTACAAACACAGCTTGATGATCTGAGCAAACACACGTGGGCACGTTCCTGTGACGCGCTGGTGATTTACCCTTCTGGCTCTCACAAAGGACCCAGTCCCATTAACAAAACTGACAAAAATCGAACCAAGGCCTGATCTGATCTCACTCAAAATAAATCATCTTTTGCTTCCTGATTTTAGATTACATATCTTCGAACTGAAGTAGGCCAGTAGCTGTACTTTTCCCCTTTTTTCACTAATGACTAAGGACTTTAGCTGTTCATCAGTGAACATCATATGATAAAGATGTTCCAAAACTAAGAAAGAACTCATGGATAGAAAATATAATTTCTCCTGTCTACATTTCTTGTCATAAAGCAGTCATCAAGCATGATCTACTATTAAATAGATGTTTAAATCACGCAGATGTAAGTAAACTCAATCCCTATTACACCTAAAATATGAGTTCAACATAATTTCCAGGCAGATGGCCTGAGGAATGAAGTTTATATCTAATCAAGATATTTCAAGAAGCAGAAAATTTTTATTTTTTTCTTTTTAAGTACTAATATATCTTAACTTCAGGAGAAAGGAAGGTATCTAGAAATGCAGGTTGCATCCTAAGAAAGAGAGGAAGACCCAGCAAACACTTCTAAAGATCTGATCATCACCAACATAGCATATGTATATACCAAAAAATACTCAGTCACACCAAGGCGTGATGTAGGCACTCAAAGTTTAAAATACTATGCAACAATATTTGGCCTTTTCCCACTTTTTCAAACCTTTTCAGTTGTCAAAATCTGATTTCCATATCTGAGACTACTAGGCCTACTGGATATAAAGGAGTTTTGTGATTATCCTTAAAGTGTATCTGACATTGCTATTAACGCTTTCAACTTGCTACCAGTGCGTTTTTGCAGTTTCATCCTTTTAGCAGAACTGACACATATAAAAGCTTTGAAAATTCAAAGTATTAATCTCCAAAAGCATATGTGTAATGATTACTTAACCAATAGGATGGTTTTTTTTAGTTCCTCCATGAGTTGGCTCAGTAACAGTACAATATTAATAATGCCTTAGCTTATACTTTTACAACCTGTTCTCAATTTTCCCATCTGTCGATAGACTAAAATTGTGTTTACAAAATCGCTCATTTTCTAACTTTTTCTTCCTGTATAAGGAAACTACAAAACCCCAAAACTCAAGGCTCAGCTCTGTTTTCACTGTTGTTGATATAACCGTGAAGTAGCTCCATTGATTTGAAAAGTGTTATTTCGGTTTTATCCTGTGACAAACAAGAGGAGAATTTTCTTTTTACCATTCCAATTAAATATACGCCTTTTGTTCTGTTCACTGTTTTTCCTCACAAAACTGCAGCTTCAGGCATCCCTAGCTACGACATCAGTAGCTACACGTACACAAGACCCACAGCCAGCAGTGATCTGCTTTGTGAGCCTGAACCCTAGTCACCTTTGGTACAGCTCAAAGAGGAGCGAGAAGGAAATAATTGTGGTATGTCTCAGCCATCAGAAAAGCATGAGACACACTCCAGCTCCTCCTGCTAACCACTGATTTTAGGTCATCTACCATCATCATTGCTCTCCATTCACCAAAACTCCAAGGCTGAAGACTCATACATATGTAGAGAAGTCACTGTAATGGGACTGCCTTACACAAAAACCTGTGTGATCAGAAAATGGAGAAACCTGTACTCCTCAAGACCTGCACAGAGTCTGAACTCCCTCCCCACATGCTGCAAGGAGTAGCTGGGGGATTGGTATAAAGAAAGGAAATCTTTGTAAATAGTTCTTGGAGCTGTAACTTAGGTCACTCTTTTCATTCCCATTCAATAAGATTACTTGAGTAAATACCAGTCTACAAATCGATCGAGTGCCTCAAGATTTGGCCCCAAGTCAATGAGTGCTTAAATGGCTTCACTGATAAACATATTTTTATGCCAGATTTAATGTCAACATCTGACGGTGTGATGGATTTCATTCGTAGGATCTATTAATTTTTATCAAATGAAAAATTTCACAAGGCACTTTAGATTGCAGCTGTGAAACGTTTGCAGGAGGACCAGCTCTTGCCAGCCTCTCTTGCTTATAGTGCCACTTACACTGAAAGTGACTGAAAACAATTGTACCTTCAAAGCACTAAAACAAACGAGTTCAAAACCCCTTATTCTCCATGAGGAAAAGGAAAACAAAGGAAGAACGGTAGGTACTTCTGTAAATTTTGATGCACGTGTCTCACAGCCCATGGGTACATCTGAACTGAAGTAGACCAACATTTGCCAAAGGAGTGGGAAGAGGTCAAAAATAACCATCCTTAAATCTCACCTTGCCACTTCAACAAGTTTGAAAAATCCAATCAAGGGAACATTTCTTACAGTGCCACAGTAAACCAAGGAGCGGTTTGGTTACCAGGTCATCTATCTGCTGAGTAACATATTTTGTTTTGGTGCTAAGATTCTCCTTCTGATCTCAGAAGTATACTAAAAAGCTTCCCATTTATAATTAGTTCCATTTTTTAGATGTCTTTTGCTCAGATGGTGAGAATCTTCCCAGCACCGGTACGCAAAAACAATTACCAGCATCGTGCTCAGTCTATTCTAACTCCCCTTCACCCAGCAATAATTATATTTCTTTTGTGTCTTTCAGGAAACAGATTGTTTGCCATAAAATTAACTTGACATGATTCAAAAAGAAATGCAAAGCATTTTATAAGGAGTCTGAGAGAGTGAGGGAGCTACAATTGTGAACAGAGGCTTAAAGGAGAACGGGGAAGACTTGTGCTTTCAGCAGAGGAAAACTTCATTACAAATTAAGTTTTGTTTCCTTTACTTGCTGCAGCACAATGACAGCCTTGACAGACATATGGGTTGTTTAGAATTGTAAAGGCTTTTTAGTTTAAAGTGCTTCAGGAATATATCTAGCTGCAATATATGACGTGGACACTTTTTATTTAGCTGTATTCTACTAAATGCAGTTTGTAATTGGAACACCTTTTAGTCCATGCATAAGAAAATATGCTTCAGTCTAATTCTGCATTGCTGAGCTTCACATACCGCAGGCCCTGCTAAGCCTATGGGCTGCACACTGTGCATTGCTATGCATTTTAACACATACACATCATCACTTCTCTGGGAACTGGAAAATACTTGAAGCTGCCCTGTCTGTGAGCAGACAACCGAAACCACAAGGTCTTTATGTCATGTAAGCCTTCTTCCAAAGAGAAAGAAAGAACAAGGTCACTCCAAGCTGTTGCTTTTGATGTTTTTCCTTCATGCAGGGGCTGCAGCTTCAGGTCTGTTACAACAATAAGGTTTGGCTTGAAAGTGTCACACTCTGTCATTATGTGCCCAGAGTGCATCATAGCTCTTAGACACATTACAGTTTTTGTTCTTTTTTCTTTGCCTAGTATTAAAGCTATACACTTTGAGACAGATCCTGATTTCCCTTACACTGTGTAACGCCCTGACTAAAGCTATCTGGTTGACTGGAATTACACCAAATGACACAAGCATGGATGAGATTAGACCGTAGCTGATTACAGGATCTGCACACCAACTGGTGCTCTTTCTGGCTCATGCATTAGTCACTGCCAATAACAATGCTGCAGCTCTAAACTCTGGCAGTTCAGGATACAGAAGCAACATTGTGCTGCAGATCAGGAAAAGCACTGGGCTTGGAAACCCCTATGTACTGTTAACTAAACCAGGCCTGAATCTGGTTTTCTTTGTCCAAGTCTTCTTGGTTCTGTCAGTAGACTACAAAACATACACAAATAAAGCAAACACCAAACCCAACTGAATCTCAACAAGATGTCTCTGGAGAAAAAAGAAGGCTGTATTTTCCAGACCAGCCAGTTGGTAGATGTCATCTTAAAGGCTCATATCAATGCCTTTACCTCAGCAGTCGGGATGGCACTGCCCCACTTAACATGGATCCTTCACCTCCACCTCCTATCACCTTCTACTGCGTACTGCACCCTAACAGCCAGCTAACACCTGTAATGACACTCGTCTCTAGAGGCAGAGTGTCCTAAATAAGGACTCCTTATTAGTGAGAGTGGTACCATATGGTGCTTAGTGTTCGTATACTAACACCATTAATAGTCTTGATTCAAGAGTCTATAGAAACAGCATCTAAAGGAAACCAGACATTTCTCCTCGCAACACCATGGAGATTCAGATATTTTGCTGTGCACCGGAGAGTCTCTCCAGAACTGACACTACACAGGGGTGAGGGAAGAGCTGCCCTATATAGGCCTCAGCATCAAAGAAATATTTCATTTGATTACAAGTGAATTAGGACTGTGTTCAGAAGGGAAAAAAAAAAAAAAAAAAGAAATAAGACAAATGGCTTGCCTATAAGAACACTGGATCCAATAGAAAGAGGAGACATTAAAAAGGAACTGTGAGAGCGAAACAGAAGTTACACTCTGACTTTTCTTTTAAAATTTAAAAATAACTTCTGCATGAACAAGAGTCTCCTGGGTGCAAACTTCAGAAGGAACTTAAAGAATATTCTCATGTCACTTGTGGTTAATGTAATGTAAGAATTCTTTCTTGCAGTCTTTCAGTGAGATACAGGATAGAAAACCGGACTCCCACTCACTGGCAGTTTTTTTTTTTGTTTTTTTTTTTTTCCCCTTTGCACACTTGTCAAAGAACATGTCCTTTCCTCTTAGAATAACGAGACCTATTCACAGAAATTCTGCAAGCAGAGTCTCCGTTCCTCCACAGGGAAACAAGGGCAATGTCTAAAGTGTTTCAAAGGGCTCATTAATAAGTAGTTGTGAACACTGAGCTTAATTAAACATGTGCAAATCCTGAATATTAATTTGGTAAGAATTACGTGGGGTCACACTTTACTTAGGTGTTTTTATGGCACGTGATTTTCTTCCCCCCGTTAATACATCTGTATGTGTTGGTCTTGGAATTCTGGATTTCTAATTGAACCTGCAATTCAGAGGCAAAAGAGGAAAAGACCAGATGATCTTGACAAGACTCTGCAGTCTCTCTGAACTCACTGGTATGCAGGACTGAATTGTAGATTTTTTATTTTTTTAAAAACAATTTACAATAAAATACCTCATGAGTGCTTCTGCCAAGGCATGGTTCACATTTCTCTCCCCATCTCAGTCTTAAGGAATCTTTATATATATATATCTGAGCTCTGATAACTAACTGAGAACGATAGCCTGCTGTTCTTACCCAGCCAAAAACTGCCAAATGTCAGAGATACAGCAGGAAGAACATTTGGCTGCTTCTGTCACTCTCAACAAAATCTCTAACATTTTGTTTTATCTAATGGCTTCACTTTTCGTAAGATGATTCAAACCCCTATAGGGGACCTCCATTAGTCCGCTGACATTTTTCTGCCAGTATAATTATTATGTCCTTCTACAGCCCGCTTTTCATCTGTGCAGAATTTCTCCTTTGCACAGAAGAGTTTAGTTAAAGTCCTTAAGGTGGAAAACTGGAGGATCCAGAACAGTTCTTCAACATAAGCTAAGGTGGAGGGCAAGCTATTTGGTGTAGCTGTGCACGTGGAAGGATGGCTGGCAGCTGGCACCATCAAATAGCAGATGGACACTAAGAAAGAATCATTCTATGTTCAAAAAATATTGGGGCTGAGGGGAGAGACTTTTTTGTCTCTCCTCTACGCCTCAGTATGCAAAATATATTTCAGGTTTCAACCACTTCACCCGTAGCAGGAAGGTGGATACTTCTGCTGGAGCACATCTTGCAGTACAGACTCATATATCTCTCTGTTATTCACAACTCCTAACAGTTTACTTTGCTTACTCCCTCTAGTTTGTATTCAAAATAAGATATATTTATACATGTATTTCAAGGAAGATACAGACTTCACTGGAGCCTAGTTTCTGTATTCCAACATACAGAGCTACTACCAAACGTTTAGGGCTTTATCTACGACAATCCTACCCAAACTCAGCTCTACTTTTAACTTGGGGTTACAGCTAGCCCCATGAGCACGTGTCTATTTGTTGCTAAGCAGGTGCAGATCTGAAATCAGAATAGAGCACTTGGGATAAAAAGAAAGCAAATCCACCTCCTCAGATTTAAAGACAATATTGCCTTGGTAACAGGTAACACATGTGAAGTATGTGGTTAATTAAGGCTTCCAGTTATAAGAGCGACAAAATAGAAATGAAAATGAGAAGCACTGTAGCAAAATATAGACAGCCGTTAATAGTCAGGTAGTTTAAAACACATTAGTATAAACCACTAAATGATTGAAAGGACAACTGTGGGGTTGAGAGAGAAACAGTGAACAAAAACACAGAAAACTTCATGGACTGGAGCACCCTCATCAAGACAAGAAGGGATTGAGAGAATTCATTCTTCACTCATTGGTGAGAGAGAGGAGTAAGAGGATGAGAAGTTATCCAAAGCCGAATCTGAAACTATGTTAAAGAAAGAAGGCAATTCCATCTGCAGTTCTTAAACTCTGCCCACAATCATTACGTAGAAAACTAACATACAAAACCAAAGCAAACAAGACCTATCAGTGCTGAACACCATTCATCCTTCTTCTCTTCTTTACCAGAGGACTCTGACCTCACTTGCTCCTCTTGGAAAATACATAATGTGAGCATAAGGCTGAGTGTTATGGACTTGAACAAAAATGCATCCTTTTAGCATGTTAGCAACCACTTTGGCTGCAATAAATGGAATACAAAAAACAAATACATAAATAACAGTATATGAAACAGAAACAGTTAACACAGGGTGGTATACAGCTTACTAAAAGTAACAGTGGAAGAAAAGGGCAGTGACTTTTCCCATAAATGTTAAAGCCTGGACAAAAGAACAATACAGGAGTTTAAAAATCTAAGAGCTGAAGCAATCTTAAAAGGAGGAAGGTTTTTCTACAGGGCAAATTGCTGTATAGGAAAGTGATATCATATTCATAGCAGACAGATTTCTGACTCACAATTAGTAGCTTTCAAAAAGGATGAAGTAAGATGCAACTTCTTAAAGCTCCCAATGATTAAATGCTATGCCTTGAAATTGAAAATGTTTTCATTTGTGATGAACAGTGTCTTCCCCAAACTGAAAAAGTTGATTTAAAAAAAAAAAAACACTTTTTTTCTTCTACTTACATTAGTATCAAATTCAACTTACGACATCATTCATGATAAATATGAACATACTCATGTACAGAGGACTAGCACTATGCATATGTCCACTCAAATGTCTATTTGTACACATCCATTTGTGTGGCAAAAAGCTGAATCTTATGCCATAGCAGTACCAGCTGAGACGTACAGCTCACTTTTGACAAGCTGAAGAAAATTATATGCACTTTTATTCCTTGTTTAGGCATGTTTGCTTTTAAGTACTGAGTTGACACTTGTGAACAGGGCCATGTAATTATGGACTACAAGAACTTATATAAGTAGGGAGAGATAGCACAAGGAGCAGCACAGTGATTTAACACACAGGTTTTAATCCAGTTTGGTAGGAGACTCTCAGTAAAGTCTTCTTTACTCACACATTGTTTTTGTTAGTCTGTAAAAAGAAGGATAACAAATACCAAATTCACAGAAATCCAAATGGGATTAACTGGGCTTTGCAGAGTCTAATGGCATGTGGTCGTAGGTGTTACCAATAGTTTTGGACTTAAGTTTAATTTGACCCAGTAACGTACAGTTGAAAGACAAGATAAAATCTATAGTCACAAATCTTTTAAGACAACCAACTAACTTCAGGCTGCTACCAGAGAGCCACGGTGATAAAATAACAGCCATATTCTTTTTCTCTGGACGATTTATACAGCTGTGCAGTAGTACTTTTCAGTAGATACAGAAATCTAGTCATTGATCTCTTGTAATGCTTAATTCAATTTTGAGAGGAAGTGGCCTACATTTCATGGATACATTTCATTAAAAGACTATTTATTCATTTTGCATTTTGAAAATACTTTAGCAGAGATACTCAATACAGACTCTCAGAGTATGATGAATTATAAAATTTGTTGCCAGTCTCCAGCAAAAATGATATTAGAGCACTATGGTTTCCTAACATGCTTAACAGAATCATGGGAAAATAGAGAAACGATGGATGTGGAAAAGTAATCTTGTGCATCTCCTGGCCATAAGGAAGGATGAACTCTACTTATGGAGCATCTAACAAAAGTTTGTCTAATCCAATCCTTTAAGAACTCTGTTGACAGACAGCTCAGAAAATCTATTTCAATGCTTCAGTATGTGCAGCATTAAAATTTGTGGGTTTTGTTGCATTTGTTTTGTTTTTCCCTATATCTAGCCTGAATCCTCTTTGCTGCAGTTAATGCTTATTTTTGGTCCTACCAGATGAGATATGTAAAACAGCTTAATGATCTTCTATGACAGAAGAACCTATAGCCTTCAGAAATCATGCATCCACCTCTGCTCCCATCAGCTTTTCTATCACCCATCATTCCCCATCTCCCATCCTCTGAATTACTTTTTGTGCCATTCAGTCTTTATTTATCTCACTTACCAGGCTCTGATCATTTATGCTGCTGGTCTGTATCTGGCTCTAAGTGCAGTGCCCAGAACTGAACATCATATGTTCAATGGAGGTGTACCAATACCAGAGTGATTTGTACCCATCAGAAAGAGCTGCAGGCTGTACAAGTTCAAGCCATGACTTCCCTGTCTCTTGAGCAACAGCGCGATCTTGGCCACCACTGTTTGATTTGTGACGCAATGCAATTCCTACACCTATCTTCAAAGACAAGTTGTACCTAATTTTGAAGTGAATTATTCATAACAAAGTCACTTAAAGCAAGTCTCATGCTCTTCCAGTTAAGGCTACAGCATTTCCATGGAAAGAGAGAATCTGAGAGGAAGAAGTTTCGAAATCAATTCTTCCAAGGACCGTGAAGAGGAAACAAACATTTAAGTACGTGTAGGTTATTAGAATGACATGAGCCATGTTTCACAGCATCAGCCAGAGGATTATTGTCACCAAATACATGCATGGACAGAGCTTGTATGATGTATGATGTGTCTAGAAGGGTGTGCAGGGCCATATGGCAGCACAAATATACATCTTTAGCTACACCCAATAAGAAAAGCTCCATAAAATTATATATACACAGCTGGGTAATGTAAAACGGGAGCCTTGGAGGAGATACTGACAGTTATAGCACACGTCTTTACGGAAACTTCTGATCAGCCTTCCTGGTATTGCCCTCTAGTTCTCCATTTGAGATTTATGGAACCATTTATGATGAATCATTGTCTATTTAATAGTTCCAGTTGAGAGAGACTGTTAATGATTAATATGTTTTCTTTCAAGTTCTAACCCACACCTCCATACAATCAACAATAACTATTTTGCACATATACTAGTATGTTTACATGCTTAGCAGGTCAGTAACAAGCAAGCCTCTGATTTAATACATGACAATATAATACAAGGTCTCCCCACTTCCAACCCCATTCCCATAGCTTCTATATTTTATGTCTTTTCTGTTTTAATAGCATAGCTGTAAAGTGCCTTGGGACTTGGTAGAAAAACACTATCAACATTCATGCTATTAAAAGCCTTATGGGTTACTGTAAAATTTATTTACATTGCTATTATCTCTCTTTAAAAGTTTAAATGAATCATGTTCCCAAGTTCAGAGTGACGTGGGCAGCAAATCCAGCAAGCTGTGACAGATCAAGCAGAAGACAGCCCCAGCTGAGGAAGTCATCCTGTCTACCACATTTTTTCTTTAAAGCAGAACAAGTGGCAGCATCTCCATTAGAAGAGAAGTGCTAGTGGACCTACGCTCAGAAACAATCATTACCTTTTTAGCTTGCGTAACCTATATTCCAAGTCAGTATGGGAAGTGAAGTCATGTAACAGTCTACTTCCCTGCATAAATTTTTGCTTTGAAGCAACTGGGCTTCCAGGAAATCAAGAGATTTTATGCTGAATGTATTACTAGTTTCAAATTTATTTGTAAGAGAAAAGCGTCACCCCTCACTAAAGTCACCAGCACAGCAGGAGCCTGCATTAGCTTCAGCAGCAAATGAATCTACAGCTTAAAAGGAAGCACAAAAATCTATGCTTATATTTTTGTCCATACAGAGAAGGAAATCTAGGTGAAAGCTAGGTGAAGATTTCATGTTGCTGATCTCATAGCAGCTATATTAGGGATGGGGATTTTGTGAAGGAAATAAACTTAGAGATCATGGGCCATCTCCTGACAGCTGTGCCTGGAGGTGGACTGCCTACAAGTCTGCAACACACCAGCACACAAACATCACAGAGAAAGGTAATTATATGCACACATTTTAAAGTCACTGCATCTTAGCACTTAATTTATTTTTGTGCTCAGCCACTGCTTATTTATAATCTTAATAAATATGATGCATTGGGAAAAGCAGGTCAATAGGAATGATTCTTCAATCTAAAACAACATCAAAAGTAGATGAACATATATCTTTTGCTTTACACACTTTCTATATTAGTTACCCCAGCAATTTGATGAATGTTTGTAGGCTACCAACTCTTTTTATTTTTTAAACAAGAGCAGGAAAAAACAACCATAGTTGAGTTTCTTTTACAAGTGAAGGATGAGCAAGAAGCTAGAGAAGTTAAATTAACCTTTAATTTCTTTGAGATCCAGAATCAAAGAAATAACTCAGCTTACAATTCATGGTAATGTCACATTAGAAAAGCTGTAATTTTCCATTTGGAAAAGGAATTGTTGATATAGTCACTTGCAAGATTTAATGGCAGTTCTCTGTAAAAAGGACAAGGGCTCATTCCACTGAAGTCATTGCCAGTGCAGAAAACAATCTGTGTTCTTGTTTCTCCCCAGCCTCTAACCATGGGGCCAGAGATAAAATAATGTTTTCACTAATATTTTTTTATTTATTTTTTGTTACTTCTCTCTATAATCCTCCCCTGGAAAGAACCCTTGGAAGACCAGAGCCAGAATCTTGACTCTCCATCTTTCCTTCATAGATGATATTCAGTAGGTTCATACATATTTAACAATATAGTTGAAATGTTAACCTGCAAGCCAATTGGGATTTTCTCCTTAAGTTTGATGTTGCATGTTTTTTCTTCTGCTTTCCAGGGGACAGAACTTCGTAGGAAAACTTGAACCTCCTTGCACTGACTTGTTCTTTGAAGAAATCATTCCAGGAGCCTATTTCACAAGCCTCTTAAGCCCGGGATCTCCCACAAGTTTAGAAAGTAGAAGTTCGTTGCATATACAAAGGAAGCACTAATTGTGAAGAAAGGAAAACACATTCTGGATGGTTTTCCTGAAGTCATAAATTCTATATCAACTGTTGTTAAATGAAAATTCCAGGGGTGTTACCAAGAACTAGCTTTCTTGTAGGCATACAAACTATAACATCCCACTGAAACCAAACTCTCGACCCTCTGTTCTTACTTTAAAATTTCAGCATGCAAGATGTTCAATATATGAAAAGGAGCACTGTGGACTTTCCTCAAAAGCATGGACAGTGAGTAAAATAAGTACTGAAGCAAAAATACAGTTGATGTATCCACTGCAAAGTACAGCAGAACTATACTACTCTTAAGAAAGCTATTTCATAAGGAACTGCGAAACACTGTATGCAATAGCATCATATTTCTTGTCCATCTTTTGCTCATTCTGGAAGAGCGCTTCCATTTTAACAGTATCAAAGGGATTGGTTCATAACCAATTCCTATTTCTCTATTTGTATTCCTTTTCATTGCCAACAAAGCCCTGTTATTGTATTTCCAGAGCCAGCTTCAAGAAGGCTTTCTTTATTGGCCAGCCTTTTTTAGAAGGAAGATGGCAGTGAAAAAGCAAAACTGCTTAAAGTATGTGGAGCTGTAGAGAGAAAAGATGCACAGAACTTTTCTTGCTAGCACAGAAGAACCATTCCTTTCCCTGAAAAAAATACTGCAAGGAATTCTGTGATCTGTTACATAGAACATCATTCTAAGAAGTCAGAACAGTCCCTACCTGAACAACAGTCTGCAGTTCATTCAATAATCAAATAGGCAAAACTGAGCTACAGCTTGCATTTGCTACCACCGCTAATTCTTTTCTGCATGATTCCTTGTCAGCTGTTGGTCCATTCACAGCAGAAGCAAACACATCTAAGTCAAAGTTCAGACAAGATTTTTCACTTCCCAGGGAGTCTTTCCTTGAGATTGTTCAGAATAACGGAATCCACTTTCAAGAGAGATTTTGAACCTTTTTTGGTGCTTGATCTCATCTGCATCCATGACCCAAATACTACTCATCAATTACAAATCCAACACCTCAGTAAGAAATAAAGCACACTTTACCATCAATTAATTACTGAGATATAAATAATTTCCTGACAGCACGCTGGAGAGAGAATACAAGTACAAAACATATCATAAAGATAAATCACACAGCTAACTCAGCAACTTAGGTAAGAATACAGAGGATATTATGTTCAGCTAGTAAAGTCTCCAGAATAAATGTTTAAGGTATTTAAGCTTATGAGCCTTTGACATCAAAGGCAAACTAACTCAACTGCAGGGAAAGTAAATAGGAGGAACTGACAAAGTTTGTCTACAATTCATTTAATTCTAAGTAGTACCAAATCAGATTCATTATAGAACCTCAGAGAACAAACAGATGTAGATGTCTAAAAGAAGGAAGCTTTCCTAAACACACAGGCAGTTGAATAAAAATACAAAAGCAAGGGGTCTGATGCATATTCTGCACAGAAATCCATTACAGCTCCAAATGTATTTCACAGTGACAGACAAAAAGATGGAGAAAAGCACAAACCTGCAAATCATGTTAAGTATTACTGAATTAGTTCAAAATTCCAGGGGGGCTGGAGGGGGTGGACAAGAGAGGAGAAAACAAAGCTTAGAGAAAAAAAATCCACAATAAAACCCTTGTTGTGTTCTCTTTTCAAATCATCACAGTCCTAAAGGGACAGCAAATAGGCCAATTGATGTCTAGATTTCTATTCTAGACTCTAACACAGAAGGTACTATTGATCTCCATCAGCAAATTAAAACTGTAAATTCATAAGCCCTGTGTCCTTACTGGTCATTTATGACCTTTTTTCCTTCATTGAGCATCTATTCATCCGAATATTTTCAGCCCAGATTCAAGTCACAGATTAGTTAAAAGGAAGGATCACTTGTTTCGTTCATCGGAGAAAAAAATTGCCCGGATGATTTAAGCACAGAGACCTGGTCCTGGGTATTTTATTCAGGCAAAGCTTCTACTGATTCCAGCGTGACATGTGGCTGCTCTGTGGGTGCACGTACGGCCAGACTGAGACAGCCTGGTCTCTTTATGGCTTAGTTGCAAGTCAACACTCTGACCCTGGAAAGGGAGGAGTGACTGCTTCACCAGCAGGAGCAGTCCCAAGAAACACAACACAATCACAGTCACAAGAAACATTGTTCTTCAGAGACGCACTTCTCCCTTCACTCCTGCCTTCTGGGGTTAGGAACAGTAATTTGTTGTTGACACGTATTAGAAGAATTAAGTTCCTTCCTGGCACAGAAACGTTTTTTCTGTCCAAAAGGAGGGCAGATGGAGCTAAGATTCCTCCCCATACCCTTTACTGAGTGTAGAGCCAGAAACTTATCTTGCCTTTTGACTTTGTAACTAGATCTAAGGAAATCAAAAAGAATCAAAAAGGTGAAAGCAAACTGGGAAGGCATTTCCTCTTGTTTGCATATAGTCTGAATTGCAATCAAGGCCTAAAATAATTAGAAAAGATCAGTAGAAATAACATCTAATAAATACAAGTTCATCTGAAAGATGTGCTGTTATCACCACTCCATTTTACAGACGTGTTTGCAGAGACAAAAAAAAGGAGGACAAACACTATAATATTCATTAAGAAACCAAAGTCTTTAGATTGCAGAGCAGAATTCTTAATGCTTAAAATTAATCCTCTTTATATAGCAATAACAATCAAGAGCTATGATTCTTTGTCTCAGAAATCATTTAGGCACATAGCCTGAATTTCAGATACATCTCTATGCTTACTGGTACCCATGCCCTGAGTGTTTGCACCCAAACAATGGGAAACACTCAAAGCATCCAGAATGCGTGTGCATTTGTGTGTGCAAAATCTCTGTAAGTTTCGGTGCTGTGATTGCATGAAAAGACTCTGATTTCACACCTTCCCTTTTAACAGACATTTGGCCCTTCTATGTATGTCTTCACCACAAAGATTTGTCTTTCTATTTAAATGCACAGCAACTCCTAATTAACGTCCAACGTCAATATGTTGCACGGCCACAAGACTTCTTAGTATTATATTCAATACATGACAGTTCATTGCTAATACCATCCATCTGGTTTCTGGAAGAAAATGTGATGAAAACAATTGTCTAATTTATTTTAAGTGATTTCAGATGAATTTTTTAAATGTGAGAGTGGCCAGTCACGTCAAAAGCAACTTTGACAGGGCAATAAATACTGCACCTATAAACAGACTTTGATCCATGAACTGAGAAAATGTCTCCAACAATTTCTTAGTGCAATGACAGTGAAATAATGAGAATGAAATCCAGTCTGAGCATCATTCAGTATGTTGTTTAACTCCAAGTACCTAAACACTTGCTTGTGAACCAATTTATTCATTATCTATTATGGATAGAGTTGGAAGCAGTGAGATAGGTCTGTAAATAATAAGCTGAGTGGGCTTACTTTCTTACATAGCACGATCACATTTGTTTTCTACTACTCCAGTGGAAGAATTCCAAGGCACAGTGATAAATTGAGCACATAGGTGATAGGGCCCTGATATTACATGAGCAGCCAGTTTAAAAATTTTTGGAGTTACACCAGCAACACATCCCATCAGAGCCTGCTGCTGCCATTTCTACATTTGCATAAGCCAGGCTGTCTCACAAACTGCTGCTCCTGTTCCTACAGCTTTCCCAAGCCAAACTCCTTCAATCTGTTGCAGTTTCGAAGGCCAAACCCCTTCAATCTGTTGGTGCTGTTTCCAAGTGTGGCTGATGCTCCAGCAGTTGTGCAATCCAAGCTCTGGAGTAGTCTTTTGCTGTTTATTCTTAGCTTGCTCAGCTCTGATCCCGACTAGCTTTGGGCATCTGACAAGAGCTCTAAATTTGGAGCCTACTCATCCTGGACCTCTAATACTCAGGAAGGAAGAGCCAACTCTCAAGTGCTGTTCAAACCACAAGTAAACCAGAAAAGTGAACAACCAAGGAGTTCCTGATGTTGTACCAACAGGAGCTGGGACAAATCAGAGGTCAAGTTGCCACTAGGACTTTGCTATTGAAGAGCAATCTAAATAGGATTGCAATTCTAAGATGATACCCTAACAAACACTTGCATAAGACTGACATCTTATACACCTTCACTTTTTAATTATAATTTCTGCATTGCTACAGCAGGGAGATTGGCAAGAAACACGAGCTCTGTGGAGCCCAGCACATCATGCAAATCCCCACACGGAGAGGGGCAGATAGAGCTACTGCACAGCCCTCATGTATGTTCCTTCCAACGTCACATCCATTCCCTAGCTTTGCTTATCAAAGTTATAACTAACCTCTTGTTAGTTTTGCTACCACCCTGAGAACAAGCAAAAGCAGTGCTCCAAAGGAAGAACTCCAACACAGTAAGGGGAGACATGGATTAAATGGTGTTCATTATACCTGAGCTGAGACGATTTTCCAGTGGCTATGCTATTTCCCCTGCCAGTTCTTGGCTTAAACTTTCTGCTGACTTAGTGCCTGTAAGAAGTGTTGGCTAACTTGAATTACAACAGGTAAAGCCGTGAAGCCAGACCCTCCAGTTTGCCTTGTTAACATAAACCGTGCTAGAAAGAGGCTGGCAATGTCACTCAGGGTCAGACACACAAAAAGCAGCATTTAAACTGACTGAACCTACCCACCTCTCACTCATCATCTTTGGGAGACAATCATGCTGGTCAGCCATGGTCCAGAGAACAACCATCTCAGATGAAAGCCATTTTCCTCTGTATCTTTACTTTCTGCATGCTATGCTCTAAATTATTTTATTCTGTATCTTGAAAAACACCTCTCACATTCAAGCAGAGAGTTGTAGCAGGTCATATTTCCTACCAACATGTTGCCATTTCTGTCTGAATATGCTTGAAAAGTGCTTCTTGTTTGTTACTCAGATGTGCTTTAACATTGCTGCTTATGAGATAAGACTACACAATCAATGTAGACACTTCAAAACTTAAAGGAGGCTATAATTAAAAGGGAAGATGTCCATTCACGATGATCTATTGAAATACTGGTCACACAGCTTGAAAATAATCCAAGTAAGTGGCTATAGAATCAAACTGAAAACACTCCATCTGAAGTATCGTTGAGGTTAACAGCAGGTATAGCTTAATGGAAAGTCAGTCTTTGTTTTCTTTGTAATGTGTTCCTTATTGTCATGCTCTATTCTAATTGTCAAAATCATATATAGAAAACAGACAAAAAAAAAAGGTCTGGGCCTTGAATTATTTTTTTTTCCTTCCAGATAGCAATGCAGTGTTATAAATACCACTCCAGACGTAAGAAAACAATACAATTTTATTGTTATAAATGTTTATATATCTTTCGTGATCAAACCACCAGACCTAGCATTTTTCATCTTCGCAAAGCTTTAGAAGCAATGCTCAGTAATGATCAATCATCATTGTGCAATCCATGAATACTAAAAACAGCAAAAAGCTTTTCCTTTACTTTCATGTTTTTCCTATAACGTTATTCTTTGTAATATTGTGACCATCTAACAGACTGTAGTAATTGCCTGATATCTTTATTTGTCACATGACCAAAATATATTTTGGAATTAAATGTGCAACTTCTTGCTTATGAATCTTTCATCTATTGAGAAAGATGAGTATTTGGATGTTTTCTCTTTCCGGTTTATTCCACTGCAGCTTTTTGTTTTGTTTAAGTGCACACTTGAGTCTTAGAATATTAAATAACTATACAAACAAATCAACTTTCTTCTGGTACAAAAGGCTTCCATGAGTTTTTCCTCATATTCCCATGCAGTTCAAACAACTTATTGCTTTTTCTATATGAAAAAGTATATCTTGACAATATTTAATAAATATTCGTTCCTCACAAACCAGATGAAAACATGTTTAATCCCCCAAAGACTAAATACACTGTCTGAGAGGGAAACCGGAGCTGATCCGAAGGCACACAGCACACATTAACCTGTACTCATATTCTCAACAGTTAATACTCAGAAAGGCAGAAAATGCTCCTGAATACTGAGAAGTACTTTGATGCAAATGTAAAATACATATGTAAAAACACTGCTAGAATAACTACAAATTAATTTACGTTAAGAGAGGTTCAGAATGCTAAACACCTTTATTGGAGGCAAATGATGTTTTATGATGTTTTTTCTATTCTCTGAGGGCATATTTTACATCTCTTGTCAAGTTGTTGCTGAGATACCATGCTAACCAAGCACTTATATTGTGATTTATAAAAGAGAAGGAAGAATTCTGCATGTATTACCTGGCATTGTCTACCCACTCCTTTGTTACTTGCAGCTATTGTTTACAGCAGTGTTCTAGCACAACTGGGTACTGCAGACTACTAACATTCTCGTGGCTGTGTTTATCTGTAGAGTTACTAACTCAAATAACAACTGCTTATGTTGCATAAGGATTGAGTAACTCCACTGCACGCAGTTTTACTTATTCAAACAGTGTTTTCAGAAGAAAAGCCCCAATGGCATCCCTCTGAAAAGCATGAAACACTCAGAAAGTTAATTAGTACTACAACAGAATGGGGACTACCCAGTCTCATTAAAGAAAATGCACTCTTTGAAACTCCAGAAGCTAATAGCAGCAGTTATAAGAAGTCAACTGTCAGTCAAGTCACAAGCTTAAAAAACCCCAAAACCTCCTGTACTCCCTTTTTCTTTTTTTAAGGCAGTTATGAAGACTGCATCATACTGTGCACTCCAAAATGAGAGCAGCATCCCAAACTATTACTTGGAACCAGAGATCTTAACTAATTTCAAGTTGCTTCCACTTTTTTTTTTTCCTAGTCTTATACAGACACGATAAGAATATCTGAGAAAATCTGACAGTGAAAGTACCCAAGTAATATAATTTGCTAATAACAAGTGATCTAACTGCCTTAGGCAGTCTTGAACAAAAGCTGGACTGCTGACTAACTGTGATCAATAATACATCAACAAAGTTGAAGCAGATCTTTAAAATCTATAGTGCTTATTTCAGTGAGTTTTTGATGACCCACAAAACCAACAAGATCCAAACTTTATTTACTTCTCTAAATTTATCTCAAAATTACTTCCATATTTATTGTCTACATTTTTATTATTTTTGCTCATTAAGTCGGATATTATAAAATCAAGCAGGACAATTGTATTTCTTGCTGCTATTCTATACACTGCACTTGTATGGCTCTTGGTAGATTCTCTTCATCTTTTACCTCTGGCAAATCTATCAAAACTTTTGTTTTGATGAAACTTCTTGACACCATTAAATTATGCATCGTGGATATTTGTCATTAAAGTAAGGACCCAGTGCATCTAAAGGTCTGGTAGCAATTATATAGCACATCCCTTGTTCTGGGGGTATCGCACTGTAGTCATAAAAAAAAAAAAAAAAGACAGAAAAGGAATATGCCTACAATGACTAAGTCTAAATAAAAGAGGATGTTAGATAAACTCCTTTTAATATACCTGTAAGACATGCATCTTTCAAGTCCCAAGCATCCACTGCTATCATTCACTTTCAACAGGAGGCATTAGGACTTAGCAGGATTCAGCTTATTGTTCTAACAGCAAGTGGCACATCAAGAGCATATTATACTCCATCACTGGGATTTTGAAATGCTGAGCATTTTTTAATATAGCACCCCAGGTGTTTGCTGCTTAAAACATACTCTACATGAGCATCTGCAGATGGCATGTCAACAGGGAGCCATCTAGATTCAAACGCACTAGCAGTCACTCAGGGACCCCATGCTGGGGCTCTAAACAAAAAGAAAAGAAGTTAAAATAATGCACAACCAAAAAAAAAAAAAAAAAAAAAAGCAAGAAGAAAAAATCCCATAACAGAGCAGATTAGTCAGTATGAACATTCTGTTACCTAGCAAACAAAGGACCTGGTCCCACTGTCCTGGGAAACCATCCCACTGAAAGTAAACAAGACTAAGACAACTCAAGTAGTGTGCTACAAAGGTAATCTTCTCCCTGGATAACTCAACCATGAATAATTCAGTACAGGTTAAGCTCGAGTAAGACCATTACTAACTGTTTTCATGTATGGAGGATTGATTTTCTTTCAGTTTGATGGGAGACTCTGGTTGCAATGCTTCTACGATGAAGATATAGCATGCACTGATGATTTGACTGACCCATGTACTGACATTTGGCCTCTTACCACACGGCAAGGCAAGGAGGGAAATCTCCATTACACTTCTACATACTTATGTATTGCATCACAGAGATTAGCTGAACATGACAGATCTAAAAAGGAACATAAGTAACAAAAAATTATACAGGTATTTCCTGCTTCTCTAAGCTAATTATAACATTTAGATGCTTTAATTCCAGATGGAGATTGTTCAGCTCACAAACAACCTTAGTATGACCAAAAGTATCAAATAGTCATAATTTTTAGTCATTACACACAGGCTGTACAGGCAGGAGTCACGCAAGTAGACACTTATGTGAGCAGAACAACAATTGCATTTGACAGGCAGGTATGGAAAACACTAGCTACAAGAAAAGCTTATATTCAAAGATTCACAAGAACAAATACTGAACTACACTGTGTAAATTCTATTGCCTTTTGCAACTCTGTGATGGAAAAATAAAGCTGGTTTTCTGAGCTGTAGATAAGAGTCTTCTTTAAGTAACTGCAAAGAGACCAATGCTAGATTTTGATTCTCATGTCATTTAAACATTTAAGAAAAAACATGTTGAAAAGAATATGAAAGATTAAAATAGATTGGTTGTTCATTTTTCCTAATTCTTTAATAATCACTTAATAGCATGAAAACATTTCATATTTAGAACTATTGCACTCTCTCCCGTGACACTCTAAACCATAAAAGCCATCCTACCACAGCCAGCATCACTTTATTTAATAATGATCTAAAATTAAGATTAATTGACTGTCTAATGCTTGAAAATGATTAGAATATGCCATGATGAAAAAAATCATTTATTTGAAAATTGTGTTTAAACAATTTGTGTTACTTGAGTTCCCTTTTAAGAATTACTTACTGAAAAATTATCCAGATTTCTAGCAGGAATTGTTTACATCTACAGCTGTCCTGAACTTGCACGACTGCTTTCTTAAAAACATACAGGGTGCAACATACAAGCAGTGCTTCCCACCAGATCATGATGAAACTGAAATACTCCAGAGCTGCCAATGAACAACATTGTTGTGAACCAAATTTACTCTGCCTTTTACCTGCTTGTTTTATGTAGAACACAGTCACAGTATATTTTCAGTTCCTGCCCTTTGTAATAGAGAATATAAAATTCTCTATTAAAACCAAACAGTTCTTCCCAAAACATGACAACAGTATCTACCACAAACAATTAGTTTATGAGAACTGTCCTGCTGAGGTTCAAAACTCTCATTGGAGTATGCTGTGAAGATTAGTCTTAGTTCACCTTTACACACAAAAACCTTTGTTGATTGAGTAGTAAACCAGATGCCTTTTAAGGCAGACTCATTTACTGTACATTCAGTACAATGTGATCAGAGGCCAAATGTAGCACTTGTGTGGTTAAGTTTTACTGACACTGAGCAGGAAGACAAAGTTTCAAAGCAGGCATCTCTTCTGAAAGTTGATTCTAGAAACTAAATGAATTCTTGCTTGTCCTACCTGTGCATGACTATCTAGTCTAGGGATTTAATGCTCTTACTAATGCCTCTGCAGCACCAGGGATTTTAACGGAGTTACTTCTCAGTTGTGCCCCAAACACTAAGGCATGCAGATGCTGGAGTGCTGCAGACTATTAATGTGCACAAACCCAGGTTTGCAAATGTGCAGGATACTGAACAGAGGTCTCCCTATGTCAGAGACAAAAAAGAACATTTTTTCAACTCTGTCTCACAGAGGCCTTCAAGAAGAAAAGCTGTGCTGTCTCACCAAATTGTTTTGCTAATGCTGTTGTACACCCAAATGCACTAAGCCTGAAAAAAACAAATTTGATTCTTTCATACTAGCACATAACATACAGAAACTGAACTAAAGAAACCAGCTGAAAGACACCAATAACCTTCAAGTCTTATACCTGTAAGCTGCAACAGGCTTTGGACAAAGCACACAGACATTTTGCTACGCTTTCCTAATTAAACTTGACTACATCAGCACTCCCACGTTGATCAGACTCTGGGAATGCAGGTATGACCTACAGATTTATTAAAATTTCTAGGTTGATGGTATTTCATGATCCGAAGTTCCATCATTTGCTCAAAACTGAGGTGGTCTATCCAGCTGAGCGGACTCTGCCAAATTCAATACACTCGAGGTGGACGCCATTTGAGCACAGAAGTGTTTCAGCCCACTATACCAGTTTGACTCCTTCCAACTGATCAACAGTTTTAGAAAGGATTCAGTACCATTTCAGCCTCCTTTCCCTACGCTTTCTGTTATTTTCCTGCCAAAAAAAACTAATAAACTCTAGCCAGAAAGATCAAACTTTTAACATTCATACACCTTATATATTGTTACAGTTTTGTTTTTCTTTCTCTTAAATAGAAGAAAATATTTAATATAAGTACTAGGACAATTTAACATTTGTTTTTTATTATATTACAGGCATAACTGTGATGGTGTGAAATAGACATAAATTAGACAACACATACCAGGCAGTGCACTAAAATACAGTAAGTTATAAAAACCAGTTTATACTTGTCTTCTATTTGACTGCAGAAACAGTAAATATCCTGTCCTGCCCGCACTTGGCAAGAATTCTGCAGAAAAAGCTCCTTATAACTAAATATGATTTTGCTCATTTGATGTGAATGTGTGCATATTTGCATGTTAATTCAGTAATATACCTTCTATAGTACACTTGTATGCATGCATAGAAATAAAGTATTTCTATAACAGCCAATTCTTGATAAAAATTGTTTTTCCTCAGTCATTTCCTTAAGGTATACACATCCATTTTTCAAGCATTGATAAACATACAAAAATCAGCAGTAGAATCCTTAGTCTGAGAAAAGGTGTATTTGGTAATTAAAAACAAAGAAAACAAGTCTTTTGTTTGGGCAACGCTGTCTCCACAGTCATTAGCTGAACATGTATCAATTTATCTTCACAGCAGCCCTGTCAGGTAAAAAAAAAAAGCACATTCAGCTCAGGAGGGTGATGCGGAGCAGCTCAGACAAGGCAATGGCTCTGTGCTTCAGAAGGGTCCTGATCCCTGCAGGCTCATCCTGTTCAGCCCAGTCCTTGCCCACCACTGGCTCTGCCATCTTCTAGTCTTTTCAGTTCCAGTCACCAACTCAGCAGAAAATTATCCATCTTTTTGTAAAGCTGCTTTTCTTTTTCCCACCCTCTCCTCTCTTTTCGGCCTAATAACTTGAATTGACTCAAGGACAGGTGCAGATAAAAGCTGCAGCTGACACCAGCTGTGTAGATAAGCCTGGAGAGCAAGGGTGGGGGAATGAAGATGGAGGAGAAAATGGAATATTCCCTTTAGCTTCAGTAAGATCAGCCTGAGCTCATGCAACAACTTTGAAGTGTCACTGATGGAAAACTGAGATAAAGAGCATTAAGAAAAATTCCAGCTCAAAGCAGACTAAGAGCCAATGTCAAACACAGTGAGCTTGAAGAAACAGTCCTCCCCCAGATCTTTAGAGGGCATAAAATGTTTCAACTAACAAAAGGCATAAAGCCAACCATATTTACTTACGGTGAAAGGTATAAACAAACAGAGCTGGGCTGCATTGTTTACTGCAAGAAAAATGGATAGAAACATGGCAGTAGCTGTGTACCAGTGGCATACTTAGGATTGGCAGGGGAGTTTGAAACATTGAGTTGTGAAATCATATCCAATTGCACATCATGCCCATTAGTTTTTGGGGTTTTTTTTTTAAACCTTAGATGCTTTTTGAAGTTTGCCAAACAATACTGTGAACAAATATTTTCAAATGAATACTGTCTTTTGCTTTGAAAGCAGACTACTGTGGATGATGAAAGACACCAAGCCACTTTTTCAATATCACATCTCAAAAATAGATATTCGTAAGCAACTGGAAAGCTTCTAAATGATGAATACAAGTGCATGTGAAAATCCTTCCCAGAGGGATCAAACAGTTTAAAGAAAGAAAATTTATTTTGCTTTTAATTTAGTAGTTCAAATCTAGCCTCAGCTGAGAGTAGAGGCAAATAACTATTACTATCTGCTGGCTGCTGAGCAGTCTATGCAAAGTGAACCACTAGTTCTAGGGCTGTTCCTATTAGATAAATTCTCACTTTGCAAAATCACCTCTGCAACTAGAAACCTTCATCAGCGATCTCAGTGTCCTAGGCATATGGAAACAGAGATACACAAAAGCTTATTAATGATAAATTAGTTCTTTCCCATCAGCGCAGGAATGGGGTTGCTGCTGATGAACTATATTGCAGTTATGCCTAAAGTATTCCTAAAGTAGTAGTGTTTTGTCTAGGGGCTTCTACATGCCAAGAAACAGTCTTTTTCGTTATTTCCCAGGAGTCCCAGATCTAAGTGTAGTAGAGGATTTCACAATTAGTCTATTTTCTCAGGAGATGCAGCCTAAATTTTTCTTCTTCTTAACTCAATCACATTTTTCCAACTTAAACTCTCTTCTGCTCCATATAATTCTTGCCTCATCTGCAGTCTGAATCTCTGTAGACCATAAGTTTACAATGCTTCCCCGACCCCCTACACTGAAAAATAAAGTGTTTTTTCTTTGTTTTCTTCCCTCCCCCCCCCCCCAGTCAGGAGTCTCAGTGATCACTATCTTATCCCAGGCTCACACCTCTGCAACAGCTCAGTCAATTCACTTCCCATTTACATGCCTGGTCTTCCAAGTCTCCATGAGGTTACACAACAAGCTGACTCACAAGATGGATGCTGGAGCCAAGGGTTGAATGGGCTCCTTCAGCAGCCACAGCAGCATTACAGCACAGCTCCCATTGAGGGATACCATGCACTGTGCCCAGAGTTGAGGCAAAGCACAACTATTGTACAGTGTACAAATATGCAGGAAAAAGATGCAAGAGTAAAAGGAGAGGAGGAGAAAAAGATTTGTTCACTGCTACAGGCGTCAAACTAAACAACTCTAACAAGTTGTCCTAGCTTGAGAGAAGATTTAGGTCTTTGTAGCAGCCCATTGTTCCTTCTTTTCCTTACAATATTGCTTGATTACAATTAATTTCATTATTTCTGAACTCACAATTTGAATAAAGTGGCACTTTCCATCATGGTCTGTGCTGTGCACCACATTTGAGCACCACGGTGTAAGAAAAATCTCTCAACCCCACTGAGATCATTCCAGACCCTTTCCTTTCTCCTCAAACCACAAAAAATTATCACCAGTCCTAATCTTAAAAGTGAATTCCAAGGATTTTGCTGTAAATTAAAAGCTTGAGATGCCTTAAGATAATACAAGCATACAGCTGGTCTAAAATGGAATTAGTACAATATTAAGATGAGCTATGAACGACAACCAAAACAAAGCAGTTACAGAATTGCAAGATGGTAGAGGTCCCTTCCAACCTCAGCCATTCTGTATTCTGTAATCACTGTAGATGGAAATGGAAATTAACTTTGCTCACGGACCGCTCTGCCCAGCCACTGCATCAGAGAGCACCCAAAGCTCTAGGAAGGAAGAAGGTGCAAGGCATTATCCTTAGGCAGCCATCCCCATTGCACCAGCCGTGGCCCCACAAAGCCTGGCAAAGCCCACAGTCCCTGAAGCATCCTCCCCTCTCCCCATTCCCACCTCAGCAGCTGGGAGCCAAGCCAGCATCTACCTGTCTTGCCAGCACTGTGCAGGCATGAAGGAGCTTTGGTGGGACAGGCCTCCAGCTCCTGACAGGCTGCTCTCACAGGCTGGAGATGCCTCCAGAGCATGCCACCCTTAAATCATTTTCTCCAGAGCTCCACGACAACGTTTCTTGGAGACTGGACTTGGCCCTGCTTGCTTTGGGAAAAGGTAGGAATACAGTCAGATATGAGCTGTTCTTCTTCTAGAGCATCTTCCCTTGCTTATCTAAGAGGTTTTTTTCTTCCCCTTTTAACTTTTTTTAATTTAACCTGACTCAACAATTTACAGCATTCTTCACTGCTTTGCACCTTGTGGAGCCCCATCTGCGACTGTGAAACGCTTCCAAATCCAAATGTTAGCACTATGAATTGCAGTTTAACTGCTGGAGTCTGAGGATTTGTGTTTTGGGAGAACAGAAAGTGCACTCTGCCTCACAAAGAGGGGAAAAACAAACCTTCTCTATTCATTTTAATTAGAGGATTTGATGGAGGGAAGGATAACTTTAAAACAGTAATATAAGTACATACATAGCATAGTGAACGAATTGGGAAATTCTGCTGAAGAAGGAATTACAGCAGCAACAGATGAGTTCAGCTGTTCACTAGCATTAACACAGCATGGGGCCCGAGGAGAGCAATTCAGACCTTGTCCTCCATGCATCTTGTAATAAATGGGAAACAGCCCTGCTACCACAGGCAGCATGCTACAGCTGCCCGTTCCAGCGCCTGCCCCATGCCATCCGTCC